>NC_134040.1:13386174-14134469 GCF_965140245.1 Athene noctua | reverse complement strand
CGGTGCGGGGTGGGGGAGGGCCAGCTCCGCGCTGTCCCCCGCCGCTCGGGGTCGGCCGGCGGCCGCAGGGGAAGCGGCGGGGGGAGAAGCAGGGGTGGCCGGGGTGGGGGGAAGGAAGCACAACCAGCCCCAGGCCCCCGGGGCAGGGGGGCTGGCGCTGCCCTCTCCCCGCCGCAGCAGCTGGCGCCTGGGGGGCTGGCGGCGGCCCCGCTCCGCCCCGCCGCCCCCCCAACCCTCTCCGCCGCCGCGGCGCTGCGAGGGCGCCGGGTCCCGCCGCGCAGGCAGCCGGCGGCAGGCAGCAGGCAGCAGGGACGGCGGCGGCCGCCGGCCCTGACACGGAAGTGATCGCGCTGGTCGCTGCCGGCTCCGCCGCCGGGGATGGGGCGCCCGGGGGCGGCGGCGGCTCCGCGGGCCGCGGTGCGCAGCCCGCGGAAGCCCGTAGTCCCCGGCGCGCCGCCCCGCCGAGGCCCCCCGCGGCGCAGGGGGTGCCCGCGGAGCCCGGCCCGGCGCCCCGCCGAGCCCGCGGAGGCCGGGGAGGCCGGCGCGCCCCCGCGGAACTCCCCGCGGGGCGGCGGGAGCGCGGCGCGCCCCCGCGGAGCTGTCCCTTCAGCACCCCGCGCCGCGGCACTGCGGGGGCAGCCAGGGACCCTGGCGGGGGGGGCTTCGCGTGGCCAGTTCCCAAAACCGAGGAGGGATTTTTTAAAGCAGGACGGGTGGAGAACGTGTTACCCTCAGCCCTCTGCACAGCCCAGTTCAGAAAGCCCGGCTTTACGCCTCTACCGGCCCTAAAATGCCTGAGGAGATCAACCGCTGAAACCACAGGACCTTGGACACTCCTCTCCCGCACGTGCAGCCAATCTCAAACACCTCTGACTGGCTTTGAATTTGACTGGTGAACTGCTGAAGACCAGCGGTTGCATAAAGGACATTTTCTATTGCTCTGAAATGATATATTGGAACAAGCTGCTCTGAGACTGATAAAATGACTAAGCAAATTTTGAAGCAGTGGATCAATCACAAGACTTGTTTGCTGCTCATTGAAATACAAGCCCAGCCACACAGCACTACTGTCTATGGCCCACAGGCACGCCTGGTGGTTCCAACACAAGAAAAATCACGTTACAAATTATTCAGGAAAAGTGGGAGTTTAAAGACAGAGTTCCCTGGGATTTCATCAGAAGCAAGTCCAGATAATCATCTTTCTTATTTGCAACTACCCGTGGACCAGAACCATGTGAAAAAGCAGTGATGTAACACACCTGAGCATTGCCAAAACACATCAAAGGAAAACATCTTTCTTGTCTTCATTTGTTATAACGTTGTATATAAACAACACTGTGTATTGTTTACATGAGGGGAGCTAGGAAATTAGTCAAAAGTTCACTGATCATTGGTTACTAACACACTGATTTTAGTAGTTGCAGCATCGTGACTGCCATTTCTGAGCGTAAGTTGCCCAGGATTCCACAGCTCACTTAATAAACTGCGCTACCACATTAACACATTAATATCATGTGGAGATTTCACTGGTGTGGAAAAAAAAAAAAAAAAAAAAGTGTAGCTTGTAGGACATTGCTTTGTTGCTTCTAATTCTTCCCTTTTATGTGGTCAAATATTGATTTTTTTAAAAATTTTGTTGTTGTTGTTGTTCCTGATGGTATCACTGACATTTATTGATCACGATGGAAAAAAAAAAAAATCCAATTTGTTCCTCCACAGGACACCAAACCCTGAGAGTTAGTGAAATATGAAGGTGTACATAGAGTATGATGTGTGACCTGTCTTCATAAGTATTGGAAAAATTACTCATTTGATGAGATATTCCTTTCCAATCAAGAGATCAATTTTAACTTCTAGAAAAAAATAATTTCTGATGGTCCCACAGCAGGCCCAGTATGTTGTACATAATGCATGCATCTGCTAAATGAAAAGCATCTTTTATTTAACATTCATAAAGCTAAGAAAGATTGACTCTGTTTACACTTGGGATCTAGTTAGATAACATTCGGGGTTTCTAGAACTGCTCAGGTTTTTTTAAATAACAAATAATGTTCTTTTTTTCAGTATTAAGCGAGGACATTCATCTTAATGCTGATACATAAGGAGACCACAAGACTCACAGAACATGTCAAATGCTTTAGAAGACAGCATTAAACTTTCAAGTTAGAAAGAAGCATAAAATAATATCAGAGTCTTTCTTTGATTTTAATTTTTTTTTTTCGTATTGTGGCCCTTGGTTTATTAAAAACTGTTCTAAGTCAACAGATGCATACTGTTCTGTTCACTAAGACGTAAAATAGCAAGCTTTGGGTGCTGCAGAAGCAGATCCAGTTACAGCCTGATACCCTGTCACCCTGTGAGTTTGCCTAAAAACATATATGCAACTTTGGAGAAATATACTGCTTTGGTATATTCTCTTGCAGACACTGCATCTCATTCTGTCTTGACATAACTTGATGAAAAGAGGACAGATCTTGATTGAAAGTGCACCCTCTTCCTCTAGGACCTTTATTCCAAATAGACTAGATGAGAGATAGCAGAAAACCTGGAGACGTGCTTGCTTCACACAAAAAAAACCTCCAACAAAGGTCCAACAAGACTTTAATTTAGCCGCTTGCCTCCAGTTGTAGCTAGAATTCTTCTTGCATCTGCATGAACGGCATGAGCTAGATAGAACAGGGCTTCCCTTGTGCAGGTGTACATTTTGTACCTATTTATGCTACTGTGCATATTACAACAGAATCATCAGACAAATAAGGCAGGATTAGCCCAAAGAGAGTAAGCGTGAAAGAAATCCAAGTTTTCTTTCTCCCACAGGAGTGACTCGAGTCACTGAGACATTGAGTCAGTCTCTCTCTCTCTGCTCTACATGATTGTTGTATCTGGCTGCAGTGTCATCCTTCCCCCACAAAACGCCATCTCATGGGTTGGTGATTTGGACTGTCTCCTGACGTAGGAACTGTGAATCCAAAAATTTACAAGCTGGGAACGGCTCAGGTTTCCCACTTCCTGAGAAGTGATCCAGCCCATAGTATTCTGTTAATTTATATTAATTCTGCTAAGTCAGCAAAAACTGAATGACAGCTCCTCCACCAAGAGCAGCAAGAACACAGGGGTAACAGTTTCCTTACCGCATCAGGAGACAAGGTGGCCCCTTTCTCAAAATGGAGACTTCCCGGGTTGCTATTCATGGACACAGTTGTATTTACAACTATATTTCAGAAGCTTTGCCACCATTTCAGAGTTAAAATAATTAAAATTATAAAGTTTTTAATTTAAAATATGCATACATTTAATATACAAAATTATACAAATTATACATTTAGCTAACATAGAAAAATACATCTTGTTAACAAGATAAAATGTCAACATATCTTACATAATTTAAGTGAGAGTTACAAATCTGTGATAGTCATCACGTAGACTTTGTGACTTTATTACAGTTCTGTATCCTCCCTAGTTACACTGAAAATTAATACATATGTACAGCTGATATCCACGACAAATGTCTTAGAGTGGAAATCTTTGCTGCGGAGTTATCCAGAGGTTTTAACGGAACAGATTAAAACAAGAGTGACCTCTCATACTATTGAAGCTTCTCACTTAGCCAAGACCAATTTGACACCTGGTTACAGGGTGGTCATGGGTTGGAGTTTAAGCTTTTTGCATTTATTTACAAACACCCCTCCCTCCCCAGTCTGGCTGGTACATCTGCTTAAAGTATCACACATAAACCCCAGACTTTTTGTGCATTCTTTGGCACCTCTTTAAATGGATCCCTATTTCACCCTAACAACTGCTCCTCAGGACTTCTGGTTACCATCCCACAGTGGACTTGTGCAGAAGAGTTAAATAGCTGCACAGCCCTAGAGCTCAAAAGGCAAGATCTCTGTTATGTTATTCATTCCAGATTAATACTCATTAATATCATTAGTATCACAGGAGGTGGGGAAGTATCTTTGTTTCACTGAAACAAATGTGTACAGCAAGTGTTTACTCCTTATTTAATTTACATGTTTTCTTTTTCCAAGTTTCAAACAAAAGACAGAAGCATAATTTATGAACAAGCTGTAAGAATCTGCTCCATGATAGGTCTTTTCTTACATACTGCAAGCTGTGTAATGATTTTCTTTTAACTATTTACATATTCATTAAAGCATTCTTGTCATCACAGGGAGCAAAAGAGACCACCACCACTCTAATTTTCAGGCCTTTTTTTTCCTTTTTTGGTTTTGGTAGCTCTGTACCAACAAACTGCTCTTAAATCTTAAAAGATAAAATTCACTTATGAGCTAAAAGCTTATTCAGCTTTTCCTAGGACATGCTTAGGACCATCAGTGAGTGCATGAATTGCCTCACATAGGCTTTTTTTGCACAGGAGTGATTTTCACCTGTTAACTACATTTTCCCTCTTTTAAAAAAGACCACAGTTCAAATATTAGAGAAATGGAGTTGTTCAGCATCGGTTAGTGCACACTGCGCAGTAACCTCTCACATTGGAATTTACATTTGCATATTCATATTCCCATAGTAAGAGTGTATGTTACATATAGAAACAATAGTGAACAGAGATTTATATCTCTCCTATGTGCATGGAAGAGAGCATGGTGCCTAAGTGTCTATCACATGTGAGCATTTCTTAAGCCAAGTAAAAACAAGCATGAAATCTTGGTCCCAGGGAAGCCAGTTGACATTTGTCAGTCACTTTAGTGGTACAGGCATTTAATCCAGTACATTTAAACTTTTTTTTTTTTTTTTCTTTAGCTGCAACTTTCCTAGTAGGTATGGATCCCAATGGCAGAACTTAAATTAGCTATGTTTTTAATTCACATCTTATATAAGAAACAGTATACTCTCTTTCCTAACATTTGTGCAGGGACAAAAATTCTAGTCCATAATCCCATGGCTACTGATTTCTAATGCAAATATGTTTGGAGCCAAAGGCACAATGTATTTTAAAGGAATTCTGCTAAAGCAGGAAAGAGGTTCAAACAACTTTCTGTAATCCTAAGGTCTGTTCCCCCTCTGCCTCCTTAAGGCACTAAAGGATTTCCAAAGGATTAGTGGCAAAACCCAGCATGCACATGTCCCTCCCTCCCTCCACCCCACAACCACAGTAAATTCAAATACTAAAATCCTTCATCTTCAAGTGAGAAATACAGGTAGATTTATGAAACACAGATCAGACTTTCCTCTTTTTAAAAGGCCACAAGGACAAGCACCAGCTATGCCTTAGCAGGAGGTTTATCCTGGGAACTCTGCTGTGTATGTGAAATATATCCTGGCAATTGTATTATTCTGAATGTAACATGATTATCATGCCGGAGTCAATCATTGTACTTCCAGCATCTGTCATCCATAGTAGTGTGAAGATCAGAATCGGGGATTTAAAGGTTGCATAAGGAGCTGTGGAAATACTGTAAGCTGTATTTTCAATATTCTGCAATGCTCTATACTATAGAGTGTATATAAATAAGTAAACTGTCAAAGAAATATTTTCCACGTAACACTGCCCATTTTGTCTATTTCGAGTGTCAGAAGAAGATTGTATTTACTTACGCAGAACTTAGCAGCATCTTAATTTTCACTGTAAGGAATTTGGTCAAAGCAATATTGTGCATATAAAGCAATCAGAACAAAGTGCCCAATTTTGCATTCTGAGAAAGTTTAGCACAAAACAACAATACACGTAAAGCATCCCCTGGCACATTTACCATAGATAGCACATTAAACATGTTAACTTCTGCTTAGTGAAAGAAAGCCAGACTCTGTAACAACTAGACAACACTTCTCTTCACCATAAGGCAACTAGAAAATAATAACTAGGCTCTCTGTCTCAGCTAGTAATCTCACATTTAAAACACTACTGCTTTCTTGCAATGATATGAGGTAAAATTAGGATTTGAATTCCCAATCCTCAGTGACATGAAACGCACCCACTGGTCTATCAATTTAATTAATAAACAGACTTTTCCAGTATTGGTGAGACAATTTTCAATTATGACATGGTAGAATTTAAAGGAGACCAATATGGTACAAACCACGGAGAATGAAGCATGTTCAACATTCCTTAGGCTAATCATTTTTAAATGAAACCATGAGGCAGAAAAGCCCAAGATGTTACAAAATGGACAGGTTCATTATAATTATGGAGGGAGATTATGCATAAATACTAGGAAAGAGGCATGATTTTTTAGTTCAACACTTAATTCAAAAGTAAGAAATGGGATTTAATTGTCTGCATATTGTGGAAATTATGTGTGTTTCCAGGTGAATAGTATGCAAGTGGTTAGAAAACTACACATATGTCATCACTTTATTTTAAGAACTTGTAGTTAAGCTTCAAGTGTTACCATGCCAACATGTCATCTTGTTACTAATCATAATCTAGAAATGCACATTGCATTAATCTGATTTGGGATTCCACAGTTTATTATCCTTCTGCCTCCTTTCAAATGATATCTGGAATTACTGGGCGACTAAGCATTGTAAAGACAGCACACTCTAAGCAGTTAGCTCAAAATAAATTAAAAAAAAAAAAAAAAAAAAGAGGAGGAAATACAAGTTATAAAACAGTTATCAAACCTGAAAGTGTGTTACACTGTAAGGGATAGTTTGAGAGAGCAATGTCCATGGCTGATCCTATTCAGATCAACACGAGTATTGCCAGTGACTACAACAGTGCTGCGTGCCTTTAGTTAAAGAAGGAACGGATTTACCTATATGATCCCTTATGCACAAGTCTTGTGCCTGCATTCACATTTCCCTGCCTTCATAAATGGGTACTCAGATGTGAACAGTAGGGATTATGGGTGCATGAATCTGTGTTGTGCAGTATGGTTGCAAAATGCGTTTGCATCATGTGTACTATTACCAACCAGTGTGCACAAACCCACTTATTTCAGGAAAAGCATGTATACACAGAATGCCTTATCTCAGAGTTAAATTTGGTGTGGCCTATTCATGTGGTTAAAATAATCAATCTACCTAGAGTATTAGGACACAGCGCTTTGATGTTCCAAGTGCCTCTCAGTGCAAATGAAGTACCTTACCAATTCCTACTTATGCTTGTAAAAATGCAGTTCTGTCTCATTTCCTAAACAGCTTGTACCCTGAAGTACCACATCCTCAGAAATACTAAACATCCTAATTCAGATCAAAGGCTCTTTCAGGAATGCTGAAAGCCATACGAGGCTGAAGATATTACATGCCCACACAAGCAGACCCATGAAGACTTAGATCTGTGCTTAACTTGATAATTTCTTTAAAATGCAAATGCTGAGATCCCAAGAAAACAAAACAGAATGAAAACTCAAACCACACATTGGGTTGGCCCGCATGGCCAGACTCCACTACAGGACCTGGCTAAAACGTGGCAGATGGTAGCTCAGGGCAACTTCCCAGCTCTCTGATGATGAAGCAGCTGCGGTCACCATCAGGTCAAAGCACCTTCCATCATTCCTTCAGAGCAGTACAGCTTCTTCTGTGTAGTGATACATTCTTCCCTAGATAAGAGGAAGGAGGGAAAGAAAAAAAAAAGACAAAAGCATAAGTATCTGGATTTTCACAATTTAAGAAATAGTTTGTTTTTCATTCAAAGTCAAAATAAAGCATTTGGGAAGCAGTGTGCCTAGGGGATTCCATACAAACATAACATAATGGCAGCATTAAGAGAACACATTGTAGAAACTGAACTATTCAAAACACATTGAGACATTCTCCCATGATTTACTGATTGTAAGATGAAAAGCACATCCCATACTTTTCCCTTTTGCTACTCCTTCTTGTAAACAAGTTCCTGTCATTCGTCTATCAATATGGGCATAAACACTCCCTGCCATCTTCCCAACACCATTTCATAATCCCCTTGGCAGGGATATACAGAAGTAGTCTCATGGATAAAGTTCATCCCAGGGATGACAGCCATCACAAATCCAACTTCCAAGTAAGTCCTAATTCTATGCCTCTTCTCAGAGCAATATTCATCATTTGAATTTTTCCTCAGATATTGTTTCAAAGTCTGCAAAATATTATATCTGGCTTTGCAATTTCCACTGAGGCTGTCATTATTACTGTTAAATATCACCATTGAGGCACTGCCTGCATACTTAACGCTGGCTAAAACTTGGTGTCTACTGGGGAAACATACATCTTAGTACATCAGGAGTATAGGAAATGATAATAACATACAGAATTTTTTAAAATGGTATACTGTAATTATTATTATAATAAACGACTGGTGATAGTCATTAACTGTCATTACTAAAACATGTCCCATTCACATGCTCCCCAAAAGAGAAAAATTAAAAACTGGGAAAGAAGAGAGCCTTCATGGTTTGTACTTAGCATGAAAAGGTTTTTCCAAGCATGAAGAACAGAACTGAAAAAAAATCCTGCAAAGTGAGGCAGAGTAATAAAGGGGAGGCCATTAGTTTTGGAGAAGTAGCTAGATGGGATATTGTAGGACACAAAACCAACGAGGTATGTAAAAGTCAGTAACTGAGACAGGAGAGTGCAGTTGGACAGGAGCACATCTAGGAGTCCTAGAGATGAGAGGCATCTAGAGCCCTTGCATACTCCCTAGTTCAGATATCCATCTTGGATCAGAAGGTGGCAAATGTACAGACTTGCTTCTTCACAATACCAGAAGCTTTCTGCAGCCGTCTTAAGACATTATACATTACACATTATCTCTGCCTCTGCTGTAGGTGGATCCAAACAAAACTGGTTTTGGAATTTCTTACCCTTTCAAGGTTTGCAAACAAAGTCCACTGCAGTTCATTCTTGTCTCCAGGTAAAGAAAGGTAACACTATTAGAGTTTCCATGGATCATCTTTTTTCATTAATCTCTTTGTAGTTTGAGTGCAAACAAAACAAGACCCAACAGAACACACTTACAGCCTTTGCTATCCATGGATTTTTCAGGACATCAGGCATTTTCCCTTTTGTAATCAATATTACAAAGAGAAATATGACTTAGTTACAGCAGAGATGGTCTTGTATTCTGGGATGGTCTGAAATACATTCTTGTCTCTCTCCCCTTCTACTAATACACAAAGTCTCTTCTCTGTGATCCCATCACTGTGCAAAGGAGCTGGGGAGGATCAGAAGGATGAGTCCCTAGGTCCTCCTAAAACTTAGCCTTATTTTAGAAGACAGAGAGGTTGCAATTTTAGTCTTTCAATTGCTTGCACAGGAGCTACCTATTGTTGCCAGCTATCAATTTACTGACTCGCTCAAAAGGAGAAATGTCCCTAAAGTATCAGGAGTGAAAAATGATGTGGCCAGAATAGTGGAAATCTGATTCAAACTTCATTCATTCAATGATCACCTATTTTTTGGCACTTCAGTAATAACATATTTTGTTATCAACCGATTTAAATTTAAACCAAGTTCTCCAATTTTCCAAAGTCAGGGATAAAGACTATTTACCAAACACACAGCGCTATACTAGGGACCATTTTACAAATGTAAAAGGCATTATTTGCACAATATTTCCTTCCATTTTTATTACTATTTCTTGAAATGTTAGCTGCCAATTATATTTCTTTTCTTGTTTTTGTCAGCCTCTTCACTTTCTCTTTCATATTCCTTTCACCCTTTGTCTGTCCTTGTTCCTTCCTATGTGACACTATTTATTCCTCCTTTTATTCTCCACTCCAAGTCTTTTTGAAACCTTGTGCCCCTATATCCCTGACATATTTACCCTTCACCCTTCTCTTATTCTTTTTCCTCATACCACTTATCTAAATAAGCATTATGGCAACATAAACCACTACTGACTGAACTGTTTTGTAATTACTGTAATTAGGGAGGAAGTTTGTTTTCTGAAATACTCGAGGAAAAACAAAAAAAAGGCCTTCATGATGTCACTTTACCAAAAAAAAATACTGACCAACCATTTCCAGTGCTTCAGCACAAAGGTGCAGTTTCCAACCATCACGGTGATTAAAAACAGCAGAGTCTTTACCAATAGTGAACCTAAGAGTTTCAGCATGGTATTTCTGGTGCTCAGAAATTTGCTAGCCTCCCGTTCTTTGTTAGGGCTAAAGCACATGCTTGAGCAATGATGTGGAGGCTGGGCTCATGTTCCTTCACATCACAAGCAAAAGCAATTTCAGTCACCAACACAAAGAACTGCTAATGCAGAAGGTCATTAAACAAAACTGATTTCTTCATGACATTGAAGCCTCAGAGAGCCTTGCAACATAGAAGTGATGACTGTGCACTGCTCTTTAAGCCCGGACCAAATCATTTCTCACATAACAAAGATCAGTGATCCACTTTCATGCACTCACACGGTGTTCTCCAATCTTTTAGCACTCTGGTCTGTCACAATTTTCTACCAATCTATGAGCCGCCAGCATTTATTTGTTCTAGGTGCTCCCAGTCCTCCTCATCTATTCTTGTTCATCATGTGCTAAGTATCAGGAAACTATAAGAATATAGGAAGGAACCTCAGAAGGTTACTTAGATCAACCTACTCAAAGCAGAGTCAGTGCTGAAGCCAGAGCAGTTTGCCCAGGGCTTACTTAGTCAAATCTGGAAAACCTCCTGGGATGGAGAATGTACAACCTCCCTGGGCACCCTGTCCCACTGCTGGGCTCTCCACATGAGGAAAATGCTTTTCCTATACATGGTCCAAAACTCTCTTGTTACAATGTATGCCCACTGTGTCTCATCCTCTCACCATGCACCACTATGAAGAGCCCAGCCCCATCTTCTCAATTACTTCTTCACAGGTTCAGGAAGGCTGTTGTGAGCCCCCTCAAACTAGCTCTTCTCCAGGATGATCCAGCCTAGATCTCTTGGCCTCTCCTTACAGAGCAAGTGGTCTACTCCCTCAAGTATCTAAAGTAACATTTTTAAGGAAACTCAGAGAGCACCAGTACTGCCAGCCAAGGCCGTTGCTATCCCCTGTCCAGCTCAGCTTGTTCAGAGACAGATGATACAAAGAATACAGTGATCAAAACAGCACTGGCTGGTCTGCACAAGCTCATCCACACCAGCTCACACTGGTGGAACAGAACTAGTGCTGACCTAAAGAGGGCTATCCTATTTAATTACTCCATTCCAATCAGTTCCCTGGAGAACAGAGCTCTATGTCCACTGCCAGGGTCCGTGGCCTCTGTCCCTTGCAAAGCACAGGGTAGAAGCCATCCTCCTCCCCTTAGGAAGATGCAGCAGTAAAAGCCTTGCAGAAAGTTTCAGAGACTTTAAAGGCAAACAACAGCAGGGCTGGAAGGGAAAAAAAAAAACAGCTGCAGGATCACACATAATCCTAAAATCTCTACAGCATCTTCAGAGTCCTTGTTCTCTTTTTTAATTAATCATAGAATCATTTAGGTTGGAAAGGACCTTTAAGATCAACAAGTCCAACTGTAATGAATGCACACAGAAGATTTGAAGTTAAATAGTTCCTTCAATTGAGAACATAAAGACAGAAAAAGGAGGATGATATTTTATTCTGATCATCTGAAAGAAGACATGAAATATAGTAATACCAGTGTAAAAACGTATCAAAACAGTATCTGCTAACTTTCCAAGTAACAGAGGTAGGTTTATGTGGTGGACCATCATGGAGTTCCAACTGGGATCCCTCAGCCATTTGGCAAAAAAACGTTATAAAACCAAGAGCATACTGATCTTTGAACAAACATTTTATCTCTCTGTTTGGAAAAAAGAAAATCAAATAGCATTCAGTGTAGTCTTCTCATTCAAAAATTGCTGCTTACAGACTTCATTTCTAATTGATGGATTCACAGTGGAGCTCAAGAGGTGTGGATCTCATTAAACTCTGAAAGAAGATGTTTTGATCCCAGTTAAAACCAAGGCCAAGAAAGCTTGCCTATATTTCAGAGAAAAGGAAAAGCTACACCAGTTGCATCCCACGGGGAAAAAAAACCAAAACAGCCAGCTAGCCAACTATGGATGCTGAAAAAACACAAATAAATTACATTCTCTCTTCCGTTAGAAAATAAAATCATGTCATTCTACATTTTTGTGATAACAAAATTGTTAAATACTAAATACTGTTACATTTATAGATCTGATTTAACATATATGTTAAATACTAAATACTGTTACATTTATAGATCTGATTCAACATCATTGCTCTGGCTTTAAGCCAGTTTCTTTCTTATGAAACTAATAGTGTAATTCTGGTAAAATAAATTCATGCAGTGATGAATGAAGTTTATCTTAATCATACTCCATGCAAAACACATTAGGTTCATTAACAGTTGAATATGATCAATATACAACATACAAGCGGTCCTATTTAATGTTATGGAACTGTTCAGAAAAATGTCACACACACACTCATTTTCACACTGTTTGGAGAAGAACAATTTGAGTCTTAGGGTTGGGTAATCACAGGGAACAGGAGTTGCAAATGTGAATCTTACAAAAGTGCATGAGCATTTGACTTCACTGCTGTGCTGAGTGCCATTCTGGAAGTTAATTTCTTCTGTTAATGGCCTATAAATATATATAGAAATAATATATATGCTTTCAGAAAATGTCTTCTAGAATAATATCTTTGCAATCTTTTCCAGCTTGAGATGCAAATGCTTACAGAAGAATCCCAGTGTCTAACCTCCTGCTCGTCAAATATTCCACAACTTTGTAGGCAGGCAGCAGTAACATACACACTTATGAGATCAATTGCTAACCCATAATCTTGAAAACGCAGCCAAAGCAAGCCAGCTTGCCAAGAAGCTTGATATGAAGCAGTCCAACTCTTTAAAATGACAAACGACGAAACCTCGAAGTCTGATCACAGATTGTTGAGAACACACAAAAAAAGGAAAAACCAGCTGGAATCTTTTTTTTTTTTATGATAGAGTTCACCCAGTGTTAGTCCTAATTAAAGAGTGGCCCTATGCCAATTTAAAATAAGAAACAATTAAAAGACCCTTCTATTCAAAGCATCTTCCACAGGACCCTGTTTACTTTAGTGATTCGATTTTCCTATACAAGCACCACCTCATTTATATACCTCAGACCTTTCACTAGCCTTGAACATCTAACAGCACTTATTAAATATAGGCTGGGTTTTGTGCTAAGGTAAACTAAGGCCATTAGTGTTATTTACCTCTCTTCTATTAAGACAGTTATAATGGATTTAAAGGCTAATACAAAGGAGTTAACCTCACACAACAGAGACAATAACAGCACGACATGTCCAAATATGGCAGCAGAGCAGCACCTTCTATACAGTGGACACACTGCTTTTGAGAAGCATCTCAGAACAATAATGTAACTCAGTACAATGAAAAAACAAATTCCATAAGGATTATGTTGTCAAGTCAAAAATGGAGACAATCCCTATTACGTGCATATTTCGCTGAAGTTTGTTAAAGTGAACATTATCAAAAACTACCAACAGTAACAGACAGTAGCAACAACCACATCAAATACTTCACATCTAATGTACTTCACTGTATGCTTTAGCACCATACTTCCAGTTACAACTGGGACATAGTGTTTCTTCCAGTGCTGAATATGCAACAGCCAGGTTGACCCTCAGCAGTCCCACAGCCTCCCCAAACAATATGGAATAGAAGCACATTCAACTTGGTTATTTCCAAATCTTTTGGGCTGTGGGGCCACTCCTTTCCCTTAGAGTTTCTCAGACAGGCATCCTTAACATCAAAATCTTAATTAAAAGGTTCTGATGATAAGGTGTAGTATCAGTTTCACAGACCACTTGTAGAACACCAATGGAACAGATATATTTACAACAAGTAACAGCCATGGATCTTGTAAAAAAATGCTTCATTTGCTGCGTTGGATTCAACCTCCTTGCAGCAAGGCATTTCAAACTGGATCAACAGACTACAAGGGGGAAGTCTGTACCTCAGAGCAGCACCCTGGTCTGTGGGGGATGCTGGGGAAGCCAAGGAGGTAAGTGCAACCATAAAAATCCGAAAGACTCACTGGGATTGAAGATCACACAATGTGAGCAGGACAACATAAGGTCCTTGGAAGTAGAGGCTATTTGAACCATTCAGCCTCTGGAGCATGCTATCTTTTTACCAGATGATCTTCCCAGGCAGTCCTATTCACAGTTGCATGGGTTAAGGCTCTCCAGGAGATCAAGGGTTGCATTCATCTAAGCCACAGCAACCTTTGGGCCAGAGGGTCTTTGTCCTGGGGACAGTAGTGATGCCTGCAAATGCAGAGCTGCCCGTTGTCCTTCAGGAATTGTAATTATCTGAAAAGCACTACAAATATCCTATAGAAAACCATTCATTTAAATTATTTGACTCAGGGGGAGTCGCAGGGATTTTTTTTTTTTAAAGTCAAGGTCATTAAGAATGGTTCACTCAATACTAGACAAGGTTTTATGACTCACAGGAGACTGGGAAAATCAGCAGCAACACTCCATATTTAGAATATAATGTTTAGTCACCAAAGATGCTTTCAGAATTATTGCCTCCTCCTTAGACACATTTTTTTTAATTGCTGCAACAGACCTGCAGCAGTAACAAAGAAATATCCTCCCCTAAAATGCATAGTCAGACAAGTAACGGTCAGCAGGTTTGCCTTGCTGCTCTCATGCTAAGAAAAATGGGCAAGTGAATTCACATTTCAGCAAAGCATTTTTGTATCCTACTACCCCTCCAACCATGCAGGGAAAAATTATGTATGCACATCCAGAAGAGATTAAGTAGCATCTGAGGAAGAGGATTTCTAGATGCTCTGCACCCCATAGCAAAAGCTTAGGAAGACAGTAGCACATAAATATTTGAGCCTTTCTGGTTTGCTTTTCCTTGACTAATATGTACAAAAACCTGTTAGAAGCCAGAATAACTGCTAGAGTAGGTTGGATTTTTTTTTTTTAAAGTAGTAATCAAAGCAATATCATTACAAATCTGTGAGCAAATCGTAGGCTTTCTGTAGTTACTTCCTTTTCCCTGTTCGTAGATCTACCTACAGTAGATTTGTGTGTCAGCCTGCACAGCCCTGTCTGCCAGAGACAGTGGATGCACAGCCGTGGTTGCAGGATCACTAGGGTGATAGTACCTTTGATCCCCCCATGGCAGAGCCAGACAGCCCACTTGTCACCCAGAAGGCCTCCAGACCAACAGTGAATTTTGCTCAGAGACAGCAACGTAAAGACTGCAGAGTTTACTAACAACAACACATTATTATGCAACATATTTTAATGCAACACCAACAGTAAAAGTCTAAATGGTTTTATCACGAATCTAACTACTTGTAAAAGAAAAACATTTGCTATTCCCATCAATATTTACAGAGGCAAAGCAAGTGTCCCCAGTCCAGCTTTACCCCTGTGGTGGAGGATTCAGCATATAGCATGTAACCTACATAGCAGGAAGTCAAACTTCGTTATAATCCTGTCCCCCTGAGCACTGAAAAATTCGGAAATCAGGCAAGATGAACACAGTGGCCCAGATTCTCTCTGTCATTTGGACAATTTTGCATTGCATCATTAGTCCTGATTTACCCTGCAGGGGCTACAGTCATGACAGTGAGCCACAAGGCCTTTTGTGTTATCATCCTCCTGCTCTATGGCTAGAGAAAGTGAGAGCATGCTCACTCACCTTCCAGGGACACCCAGCTGCTGAAATGTTACTCTGTAATCTGTGGATTATAAGTATGAATTACAGTATCCTTTAGGCTGCTATAACTTATATTTGAAATATCTGTATTGAATTTTAAGTACGTGCTTGGGACACACGTGTGCCCAGACAATTCTTGTCTCCACACTGTTTGGGCCAATACGTCTACTCATCCACAGACCTCAAGGTCAATCATAAAGCAAACATGGGAAAACATGCAGGGTGCCAACATGTATTTCATCTACCTTTCCAGTACCATCATATTAACCTCTACGCCAGTCAAGAGTCTTCCTAGAATAACCATGTCCTCTGATACCATCAGGACAACTGGGATTTGTAGGCCATCTGAGTACAGGCAGTCTAGTGCTATGTGAAGAGCTGCAGCTGACCCACATCCCAACTACGAGATACTAGGATGGTGTAAATATCTCTTCATCCACTCTTCTGCCTCATTGAGCTTTACACCCATTATGTCTAAAGCAAGGGGATGCAGGACCTTCAGGATCAGATGCTGACATGTTAGTGTTTCTGTGTGGGGTTACTAAAAGTGGGAACAAACATTCTGAATGACACATTTGATTTTGATGAGGCTGCAAGAATCACGCCTGATTTCCTGCCAGGTCCCCTTCCCTGTTCTTCAACAGTACTCCTGGCAGGTTGACAGAGAGTGGGAGTTTGGAAGAAGTTATTGCTCCAGGATTGTCTCAGAGATTGCAGAGCTCCTAAGCTGCTGGCTCCTCTACAGATCTCATTAGGCAGGATGCCAAAAAACTCAGAGCAGAGTATCCCTGCTCATAAACTCAAAGGCTGGCAGCTCTCTGTTAGCCCACCAGGCAGAAAGAAAAGAAGCAGGAGTCTGGAAGCTCTGGAAATGTGCAACTCCTTGCCATCCCAGGCAGCCAGAGGATCCAGACAGACTTCCTCGAGCTGTGGACCCCGGAGCTTCTGCTGCCTCCAGTTTCAGGTGTGATTAACTTTGGACTAGATGATCATTGTAGGTCCATTCCAACTGAAAATTATTCTATTCTATTCTATTCTATTCTATTCTATTCTATTCTATTCTATTCTATTCCTTAATAATTGAAAAAATACTCATTTTCATTCTAAATCAGAATAAAAGTAAACAAATCTAACAAAAGCCTTGGCAAAATAACATGATCTTTTTTCATGCTGCACCACTTAAGTAACAGGCTATCAAGGCCGGTGTACAACACACCTTGTGGCCCCATTCCCTAAACATACAGATTGTACCATTACTCAGCAGACTGACCTTTCTTCACATTCATTGCCTCCTCACCCTTCCTCTTTATCCCAGGTATTCATGCCCTCCCAAGTTGGTTTTAAAAACAAAGCCTTTTAAGGAATGACGTGTTTTGTGGGGTTTTCCCTTTTAAACATACCTGTATAGACATACAAATACAGAGAAAGCAAGAAAACTTAAAAAGACACTAATTTCATATCTTCATGTTGGCTAAATTGAACAGGATTTACTTTTCTATTACCACAAAGCTCTATATGCAGGTCAGCAGGCTTATGTAACAGTGATGCATCTGGCTCTCTGTCCCAAATAAGTAAGACAGAATACACTGTGACTGCTACATAACCTTGTGTGCTGTTCAACAAATACTCATATCCATCTTTTTCTCCTATTAAAGGAGACACACTGAAATCTCAGTCTTCAATTTTCCAAAGACCTGTAATTGTTAGATGTACTCAGCCTGGTGCTTACGATCAGATACACTGGATCATTTTCAGGAGGTGCTTTTTTTTAAAAAAAATCACTAGTGCTGATCCATTCAGGTGCAGTTTTGTTTTGTTTCTGGAAAGAAAAGATTTTGAGATAATTCACGTTAGCTGTATTTTAATATACTGTTTTAAGTTCAGTTGATAACTTGTGAGTTCACTCCATCACATTTTTTTACTGCTTCTACTTGCTCTGCCTTTTTTTTTGACCATTTTTCCATTATGTCACACATCCACCAGTCATCCCTGTGAAATGGCCATACCAATGCTCAGGGACTTCATACATGTCTACAGGACACAGCATGGAGGAGACTCTATCCAGACTTGGGTGTTGTGAAAGCCTTCTCTCAAATAAAACTCTGTCAAGGTATTGTGAAGGGAAGGGGACATGAATCAACAGCACATGCCCAGCTCTCACACTGAAATTAAGTATGCATAGATCCATGACATGCACCATACTTGACAGCAACATTTGACCTACTACACGAGGCACCATAATGTGTTTTATTCAGGTATCAAATGCATGTAGACATCTATGCAAATCCCAGTTCTAATTCAAGAAGGTAACTCTAACTTGTAACTCCAGCCTCCAGCTAGCGTGGAAATGAAATCAATGATTTTCTATAAATATTGTTAAATGCAAGGTGATGCACTAGGAACAAGGCGCGCAGCCCATGGTTGCAGAAATACCATGTCCGGAACAACATCAAAGAAAGATCAGAAGCTCTCCTAGCCATCAAGTCAGCATGACCAACAAGAACAAACCAGAAAGACCAAGCAGGACTTGGCATGTAAACCAGCAGGCTGATTGACAGACCAGCCTTTGACATCTCTCAGAGCTACCTACGTTGAGTAGCATATGTAAAGGAGGATTTCCCTGAGTTTGAGACTTTTCAGAATAAACGATCCATTCTGTAGTTATGGCTTCACATTTCTTGCATATGATTCCATTTTTACCATAAATCAAAATATTGACGCTAGGCCAGGACAATAATTTGATACCAAGTTCACCAAAACCAATGGTATTATCTGCGGAAGTATAGCTCTAAAACTTCCAAAATTCACATCTGCAATAATGTCCAAGAGCATGGCCCATTAGGCTCATCCACAGAGCAGGCACATCCTCTGAGAAATTTTATGCTCTGTTAATATATGCAGTGCTATACTAAGCCCAGTTAATCAACACTGTCTATTCTGAAAGGAGGAAAAAAATTCTGTATGTCTATCACACTCCATCAGCTTTCCCCACTCACTTTGAGCAATTAGTTGCAAAGACTTCCTGACTAAATTTACATAAAATACATCCTTCCCACTTATATCTTGTTAATGCATGAGACTATAATTTTATAAGGAGTTGTTGGAGATCACCAGTGGCAGACAGGTATCAGAGATGACACTATGCCTTGAGCACACAGTTGCAGGAATTTATGAGGACAGCAATTTCCTGGATCACCTCATCACCTTCAGTGGTCTTACCTGCCTGTGGACCAAGAATGCTAATTTACTGTCAGAGATCTCCTGGGTCTGTCTGCAGAGAGAAGGTTATGGATGCAGATAACCTCTACATTTTTAGGCTCTGCGTTGAATAGACAGACGAGCAAAGAACAACTATCAATGGACATAAAGCTGCAGCAAGACTCTCTGGAAAACCTCTGGGACAGGGAACTTCAATCACTTCCAAGGGGAGAAGAAGGTGGAATGATCTGTTCTGAATAAGATTTGAGGGGCAGGCTACTTATGGCCAAAATGTTTGGTTGCTAGGGTTCTTTAGCCAGGACTTCAACTGGTGTAACTTCATGAGCTAGCTCAGTTCTAGACTGATGGCTTAAGCAGGTGGTGATGTGCTTGTGGCTTTCAGTTAACAACTTGGTCTTGCAAATCCTCCTGACACAGATCTGTTCAAGAGTGTTGGAATGGGAACAGCGTATTCAGGAGGCTTACAAGATTAAGCCCAAAGTACGAGGACACAACAGTACTGTTGGCAATAAGCTACTGCAAACAGTTGCATAAGCTGAAGAAAAGCAAGAGCAATAGTTCCAAGCGTCTGCTTTTAGCATTATATTTACAGCTTTTCCCTGACTGTGCATATATTAAGCAGATTGCAAACTTGTAGTGAGTGGAGGGAACAATCTGGCTATTTATAAGGCAGTTAACCTTTAGAAATGACCTTTGTTTTAACATTAAACTGGTCTGCTTCATGTTCAGAGGATCAGCGTTTTCATCACTTGGAAAAATGAGAAAATATTCCATAACTACCTGTGAAGATAGCCAGAAAGATTTCAGCCTTGAACTCTGAAAGATCTTGGCTGATACAGACTGTATAAAGATGGAGTCAATGCAATCCCAGGACTGTGACAAAGCACAGACAAGTGACAGAGTGAAAAGACTCCAGAGTACATGCCAGGCTGGGAGAGAAAAACATTTTTTTGAAGTATTCTTTCTGACACGATGACTTTTTACTGTGGAGTATTCCCAATGACTTTCTTCTAATCAAAACAAACATACCACACCTATCTTTGTTCAAAAGTTACCTGCCAGTATCAGCTAACAGCCGCACTCCTCAGCTGTACCATTGATCTAGTATTATGCTGGGACCAAAAAACTAGGAACAATGGTTGGCGTGACACCATTTTTCTGACCTTACTTCAGTGTTTTCTTGTTTCCAGGGCAACTCACAAAGCTCATGCAAGAAAATCCCTGTCACAATTGAAAAAATAGATTTTTATTTTTAGATTTAGTTAACCCATCCATCAAGAAAAGGAAATTAAATCAAATGAAATTGAGAGCTGCAGTAACACTGCCGTAGGATAAACACAATGTTGTCATTGACTATAGCTGTGGAAACAATTAACTGAAAGTACAAGACACTGTTGTTTACAGAGGTCCTGGGCTGATTTACTCAGGCTAATTTTATCTTAGCAAGTGATTTCATAAAAATATTTAAAACATATTGTGAATACTATACCCTCATTGTGCCTTCTTTAATTTGTTTTGTTCATTTAAAATTAACTTTCTGATAAAAGATGTTGGAGCCAGAATCTGCCTTCCATTTGCCTTCAAAGACACAAAAACAGTGAAGCAACCTTTAGTTTTCTCCAGGGAGAACATATGATGGTCCCAAATTGCATACTAACCCCATGAATTATTCAAAATCACAGCAGGTAACAACAAACATTTTGTTAGGCATAATGATACAGCATAAACATGAAAAACCATAGAAGGAGTATAACTAACAAATAGAAAAGAAGAGTTCAATTAAACAGCAATTACATTATTCTTATGCACTTCATTGGTGGATGGTTCATGCCACTAACACCAGTCTCCAGCAGTGCAGAACCACTCTAGCCCCAGAAGACACAAATCTTCAAAGATTCCCTCTTGCTCCATGGAAGAAAAACCTAGAGGTTTATAAGCAGGCCAACTACAACCAGTCTTGGTCTTCACTTCAGCATACAGGAGAGAAGAGACAAGTCTCCATCTGCTTCCTGTTTGCTTGTTCTCATTGGGAATATCTGGAATTTGAGGCAGGCCACACTCCTCTCCCTCCAGCATATTTGCCCAGTATCATCTTGCCCCAACTAACTAGGATTCACTGCATTATACATCATTACCATCATTAATTCCAGCCCTATTTTCTAAATGTGAAAAATGAGGTCTGGAAATTACAAAACATGCCCTCTGTCATTCAGCAAAACACGACTTCATGGGACTAATTAATACCTCTTCTACACTGCTCTCTGACTCAGCATAATGTAAGGTATGTTCTAATGATGTACCTGGAAGAAAAGAAAAAATTCAATTCCAACACAGTAACACAGATTATTGGAATTGAGGCTTAATGTTTTCATGGTCTGAATTGTTCACACAGCAATTGTACAAAGAAAGATTGTTCAGAAAAGAAAGTAAAGGGAAAAATTTACGCATTTCCAGAAAATTAGTGAAGGTCAGTCATTCAGCAAAATACAGATTCCATGCTTCCTCTATCACATAAAATATATCACAAAATAATATAATTTAGGAAGTCATGGCGCATGTCTCTTTAAAAAAGAGTTGCACTGTTTATGAGAAGAAAATTCAACTCAAAGAAGAAAAATAAAAATATAAATACCTGCTGCAGTGTTCTTTAATGATAACAGATGACCTTCTCTTTTGAATGAAGGCCTCATGTTGGAGGTAATGCATCTAATGTATTACCAGCTATACCTCATTCATTTCCAATTTACATTTTGTATCTCCCCAGGTAATCATTATTTAGCAATACAGAAAAGACAATTCAAATCTTCCTTATACCCAGAAGTAATTTTATTCTAAGTGATATGAATTAAGGGATGTTGGCAAGCTCACGGGGAAAAATAGATCTTCACTGAAAGCATGAACTAATTTTTAAATAAAACGGTTCATTCACCCTTATTTCTTTCCACCCTTCCTCACTCCATTATAAATAGATTTTCATGTGATATCTTTGGAAGATTCATCAACAGCGCTGGGATGGACCAGTTCAACTGGCGTGTTCCTCTGACGGAGAGCAGCTCCACAGTCTGCATCCTCTTTCATGGCTCACATCTGTGTGGCAGGCAGCTCTGAAGAAGAGAATGACTGTGCTCTCTTGCCGTTCAAACCTCAAGCCAGCATCAAACTTACAGTACCAGAGACAAAGGTCAGTTCTCTATGCACTTTTTAGCCAAAAGAGCTGGAAGGAGATTGTCATGGCTAGTAACACATTCTGTATCCCATACCTTTGCTTGAACATAAAAAGCTGTTGAGGATTATGTGGCTGATTATCCTGCAAATTTCACAGCCTTGAGCTTGAGAAAGGGCACCAAGCTCATAAAGAATGGCACAAGACAACTTCCAGGTACACCCACTTTGTTATCATTTCTTACGGAGGCATTTTCCCTTGCTTCAAAATATGGAAACCACTGCCTTTTGTGGAAGCAAAAGAAAATACACACATTCCTTCAAACTTCCTCCACCACTGCAAAAGAGATATAAGCACAGAGTTGGGCACTCAGCCATCTGATTTTGGTGTTCAACTGCCCTGAGTATATGGGTGATGCCTATCCTCGTATCACTGTACTCTAAACCTTGAAATGCGCTCAGCAGTGCTTTGCCTGTGCTTTCATAAGACTAATACACACAGGACATTCCCATATATTCAATGTATCAAGCCCACCTCTGACAGGAAGAAGAATAATGTGGATACTTTGCTGATCCAGCAAATCCTTGGTTACAGAGGAACAAACAGTAAGAAGAAGAGCTTTTCAGAGTCAGAACCCATTTTATCAGCAGAGACTACACACCAGTGGGACCTATTGGGAGAATGTTTATTTCAATGAGTCTAGTATTAGTTGGTCTGCTCAAGTAATGACCATCTTGAGATGCCTAGGTGGGTGTTTAGTTGCAAGGGTTAACTGCTCTACCTCTCTCCCATCTTTCTGACAGCACATAGATTTGGAATTGAAACAAATAACAATGTGAGCAAATTACAAATATCGAACAGTTCCCTGTGTCCCATCAATGAGGGGGAAGCACCTTCTTTTTCAAGTTCTCTAATTACATCACAAAATTAGAATATTCCAATTTACTTAATTATTTCTGTCAAGGATTCAAAAGCAGCAACTGCTGTCTCATTAGCTGCTCTGCAGCTGTGTGAAATAACACAACAACCAGCTAATGCAAAAGCCATCTATAGCCCATGACTTGGAGGAGAGAGTGGGGAGAAGTTTGTGTCTGGCAGTTGTATGCTACATCTTCTACACCTTCCCTTTTCCCTAGAACAGAGTGCATTTCACAGCCAAACCTTTTCGTTGGTTCTTGAGCACAAACAAAACCACCTTTGTACTGGGAATGAGGAAAGGAAAGCAATACAAATGGAAATGCTGATGCAGAATCTTTCTTTCCATTTTTCCCCCTGCAGAAATCTGCCAGAACAGCAGCAGGCTCTTGCAGGGAGCAGGCTGACAGTCTCAACAAAGCAAGTCACAAAACTGATTTGGCTTTTCAGGGCCAGACAAAAAGGAAAAGAGCTGGGACCTTTCTAAAGCAATGAGAGATTTTCTTTGTAGGACTGAAGGCTGAAGGAAGGCTCAAGAGAGACTACAACTTTAACTCTTTCTTTTATTTCACTGGTTTAGGATTTAGTGCTCTTTCACAGGCTTAGCCAGCAACTTCAATTGGTAGCTCAGTTGAGCTGTGACTACAGGAGTATTTTTAGGCTTTGTTTCCAATGGAAACGCATCGTTCACCACTACTGTGCCTCTCTGTATCTGCATTCCCGCATTGCTTTTGAACCCAGTGGCCATATTTAACTAAAACCAACTTAAGGAAAAAGCCTTAAACTTTCTACAAGTTTCCAGGAACTCAGAGTCCTGGAAAAAGAAAGCAACTCCTACAATAAGCTTCCTCACTATAGAAAAAACTACACAGGTTAGGATTTTTCCCCCTATAGAGTTCATGTGGGTCCTCTGTGTATTAGAATGCTGCAAAGCTTCAACTGGGCCTCAAGCCCCTGGAGTAACTGTCAGAAATATTCAACTGACGGACAAATCCAGTTCAGAAATTTGCTGCTTCTTCCCACTTACAACTTCTCGTTACTTTATCATCAGGACAGGTCCCCATGACAGACCCGCACCAGCATTTAATGACGCCTGTTACCTAACCACTGTGCAATCTAGATTTCTCTCCTGCAAGATGAAGTGTCTACTTCCCACTAGCATTGGGCTGTGTGCTCCAACAACTGTATTCAACAACGTGGACTTACCTCAGCTTCACAGAAACCACCTTTTCTTGTTTTTCAAAATATCCAAATACATGCATCCCTGAGAGCAGGTTC
Organism: Athene noctua; assembly: GCF_965140245.1. Classification (NCBI taxonomy): domain Eukaryota; kingdom Metazoa; phylum Chordata; class Aves; order Strigiformes; family Strigidae; genus Athene; species Athene noctua. The sequence continues at coordinate 14,110,304 of NC_134040.1, read as the reverse complement.
ACACATGGGTTCCATACCGGACTGTCTTTTGACAGTGTGACTGCAGACTGCAACAAATGAACATCATGTATGGCATAATTCATGGGCTTTCTATTTCCCAGAATACCACCTCTGTAATTACTAACCTGATCCACACGAAATAAGGTTCGAGTGCCAGCCTTTCTCATACTCCACAAATCAAGGGCCTAATCCACATGGGACTAAGTGCTCATTCAATGGATCTAGGCATTATATTAATCAGGGTGTTGGTTGCAAGCACCCCTCCATTATTTTATTTATCTAGATATCCAGATCCTTCACTGTCTTTACATCGGTAATGCAAAGTTACTATAGCAACCTCTGTGACCTGCATAATCAAGATAGCGGAGAAGAGCTGATAGCTGAACTAAGGTGTTTATAGCCTTGAATAGGAAGCTTTAAAGACTGAAGTTTAATGGTCTATAAAATTCATATATACTCTACTCATGATGTTACATTTATTCCATTTCATATCCTTTTCCAAATACATTTATCTTTAAATGCTGGAGTACATGATACAATATATTAAGACAACACTATTTGAACTTGCTGTTTACTCTCTGTTTTCAGTTTAACACAAAATTAAACTACTTTATAAAAACCAAAGACTAACATACATTTTACAGTATGGTTGACCAATTATTAGCATCTTGTAGAAGCTAGAGTTCTTAACCAGATTTGCAGATTTGTACTTTTCCACAATATCTAAAATAAGCAAATTGAGAACTAGTTAGACAGCTTATGGAATATTAAACACAGAGATCACATTCTCCTTCAATTTGCTTTTTATTTTCCTGTACTCAACAGGTTCTTTTTAAGAAGTCACTTTCACTCAACTAGAGACTTGCTTGCCCACGGTCTACTACAAGCTCATAACAGATGAACATAAATTTAAAAGGTTGCTTGACAGCTCTTTAGCAGACAGAAGACGACATTGCTTCAGAATCCAGGGCCAGATGAAAGTTTCTCACACAACCAGGATGGTGACATAAAGGACATGTACATGGATGGAACTGAAGGAATTTATTTTTCCCTTTCCCTTGTCCTTGCCCTTGCCCTTCCCTGCCATTACAATGCAGGTTCAGCTACTGTAACAATCTCAGGCAGCAAGCATAGTTTTAGTCTGCGTTTCCTTCACTACTACTACACAAACTGCCCGAGTGTGCACACATGATCATGTATCAGAAAGGCATGGGTAGCTCTATCTCACTTTTAACTGCTTCAGGTTCAGGACAGACAAGAAATTCTCATTCTGAGTTATCATGCAAGCAAAAGAGACAAAACAGTGGGCCTTCAAGTGAGACTTAAGTAGCATATAAGTAATATGGTGACCTTCCAGGCAGTCACAATATTCTATCTCCACAAGGCAGCAAGTAAATGTTCATTGTTCTCTCTCAAGCAAGTTCCTTTTCTTTTTTTTTTTTTTTTTTATATATGTCATGCTAATATAATTCTTCTCTGAGACAGCCCCTTCTCCCAAAGGCAGGAGGATTACTTTTCTGTTTTCAGGAAGGAGGGAAACTGAGCTTCAAAATACAGTGCCTCAAAGCCATACACTATAAAAAAACCCACCAGTGTCAGTGATGGGGATGAACTAAATCAACTATAAGAATCTTCTATCAATGAAGTCTTGACACAAAATTCAGAAGCTTTCTTGCCCTTGGAGTCTCATAAAGCAGACAGTGGCTTAAGGGATTCTTGGACTGAACAGCTCTGTCATCACATGGACAGTTAGATTTTTGGGGGTTTTTGTTGGTTGGTTACTTTTTTAGCTTTGACTGCTCACTGTGGGTGATTTAGCTAACAAAGGGCTTTTGTGTCTTCTGCATTTGGACTTTTCTCTTGCTTCTATTGCAATCTGTATAGGAAAGATACGCCCTCAGAAGTCCAGTGAAAAATTTGATTTTGTTAGTCCACAGACACTTTCCAGCAAAAAAACTAATTTCAAGGATATCCTGTTAAGACTGGGGAAGGAAGAAACTGATTACATTGGGTCCATCCAGCTGCTTTTGCAGTATTGATAGAGTTTTACTTAATTCTAATCAACTTGCATAATTGACACCAACCCCAAATCCATCACTCCATATGTCTAACTTGTAACATTTAGACTTACTTCCTTTTGGTATTTTTAAGGCTTTAGGCTAAGATTTTTTAAACTCACCTTTCTTAGCCTCCCAGCTATATTTAAATGGCCTGATTTTTAAAAAGTGCTGAGTATGTCACACTGTCACAAAAGTCTGAATGGTGCTTAGCTTTTCTTGGTTGCAGTCTCACATGTCATGAGTTAATTTTCAGAAAACCTTAGCCTGCACTTTTTGCAACACTCATATCAACCACCAAGGAAAATTCTTCCTATGCTCCTAGCATAACAGAAAGATGAGAAGAGGGTTTTTTTGTCCCATCACCGTAGAATTCCCTTGTGCCTTTGAAAATTAACAAAATGAACATTACATCTCTCCAGGTATTATGATCATACATGAGTTCTTATCACCTCTTTGTATCCTCCTGTATTCTGAGTCTTTTATTTTAATTGACTCAAGGAAAGTTTTCATTAGAGAGGACAGCACACTGGCTAGAAATTAAAATATATAAACATCATTTCTGCAACCCTCCTTTGAACCCTAGCCCAAGTCTCTCAGCTTTTGCAGGAAAGAGTCAAATGGTCTCTAAAAACAATGCAAAGACAAGGAAAAATATCCACAGATGTATCAAAGTGTTGCCTAAAACTTTTAAAATTAGTTTTGTGTTAGATTTTCACTTACTTTTGTTGATAAAACTAGCCTAAAATATCTTATCTAAAATATCTGACTAAAAACATGTCTAGTAAAAGCCTCTCGTGGTGCAGAGACTGGGTTTTTGTCCATCGACAACTAGCAATGCTGACACCATCTGCATTTTAAGGGTGACTTTGTAAGTCACTCTTGAGTCTAATGTAGTATCTAAAGCACAAAAAAACTGGTTGTTTCTTCTCCCCAGACTTCTTGGGAAATGTTGGGGAAGTACTTGGCCTCTCTGTGTCTTAATTATCTCCTTGCAAAAGCGAGGATGTAAGAACTACTCCAATGTTTAAACACCTGCTTAACCCCTCAGTCTATCTATACCTTGGTTAAATGTCTTTTGTTATTGAAGTTCATGAAATTTCATTACATGCTTAAACATACACTTAGGCAGTTTTGCTGATATGGCACTACAGTGTACACAGTTTTTCCATCTCTATGGTAATATTAAAAATATTTTAAACTATATAAGAATGCATTTTAAGTTCATGAATCAAGTAATTATTTAGATGGATAAAATTATTTTGCCTTGACTAGCATAAACAAGGAAGACATCCTTGTCTTGTTTAGATCAAGATTTATCTCCTTTTATTTTTTCAGAGTTGTCACCAAGATGAATGCTGCCTGCAGTTGTGTGAAATTAACAGCTTTCCCATTTTGATTTCAAACGTAAAAACAAAAAAATAAAAAATCGAAAAAGCAAACAAGATTGTGTTTCAAATGAGTAAATTTGTGTTGTGTCTGTAATCCAACAAGCTGACTGATGTTATTTTTGTGGCAACCTGTGGCAGCCTGTACCCTCCCCTGGACAGATACTATGCACTTAATGTGAGAGGCATGTCCAGGAATACTAAATGAGAGGATCTCCTCTCTGGAGACAGAACAACAGCAAGAAAGCATGTTCATGCCTAAACATTAGTCACTCTGATCTGGGTAAAAAAATGAACTTTGGACCTAAATACTTGTTCATACATAAAAGTTACAATATCATATATATTCTTTCAAGATAAAGGGACCTGCCACAGCTCCTTGCTGAAGGGCTGGCTTGGTGTCTTTTCAAAAGCACTACAAAGCATTTCAAAACTTGAACCAATAGAAACATTTAAACAGTTATCATTACTTACTCATATCAGCCTGTGAATGTAGGGGTATATAACAGCAGGTATTTATTATTTCCATTTGCAGTCTAGGATGTGTCTGGGGTTGACATAGTGCTGAGGGATCTGGTGTAGTTGGGAACTGTCAGTGTTGGGTTAATGGTTGGACTGGATGATCTTCAAGGTCTTTTCCAACCAAGATGATTCTGTGATAATGCAGAATTGCTCATGTCAGGGGGAAATCTCTGGCTAGTCAGTGCTGTTTAATGTTTTCCCAGCCAAACCCAAAGTAAACTCAGATGTCACATCTCACTGACCAGGAATTTTTTGTGAGGAAATCTGATCTTCTCACTCTTTTCTTTCATGCACTGCAGGAACCTGACTTTTAAAGACATTTAGATTACCATGGAAGGACCTGACCGAAATCTCTTTATCAGAGACACTCTCTGTCTAGCTGGTATTTTTCTCCACTCTTCACCAAGACAAGTCTGCCTCTTACCTTCATAAGAGAGACATCATAACTTTCTTAACCAAGCTTCAGAAAATTCTCCAAACTTTGAACTCCCTGTATTTCTAACCCACAAGTATTTTGTATTAATTTTCTTACATTTTCAAATAAACTTTGCCATAGCTGAGTACTCCTTTATTGTGCCTTTACTAACAGTTTTTCCATGTTACAGTGAATAAAACTAGTTCCTAATCAGGTGATCTGAGGTTGCTCTTTATCTCCCCGCTCTGGTAGTCTCCTTATCCATCCGTATCAAATTCAAATATCTCAGTGTTAACAGGGGCAGGAGGTTTGATTCTTAAAACTGAAAAAACCCACCCTCAGCTCTCACTTTCCTTACAACTAATCCTAGCTCCAACTCCACCTGCCATCACTTGGAACTTGCCTTTAACGAGGCACTGAAACTCTGTTCACCCAGATACATGATACCTAGTCAGGAATGACAAACAGATGTTTCAGTTAAAAAAAAAAAAAAAAAAAAAAAAGCATTAAAACACTTTGTGCAGAATTACCTTAACGTACTACTGACCCTTTACAGGTTTGCTGGAATAAAAGTGTCTCCTTATTAGAACACACCTATATTTAAATTAAAGCTGCTTCTGTAACAAAGACAAGAGCATGGATTCACACAGAGATGCTCTAAGTATAAACATCAGCATTAACTTTCACAAGAGTATAATTGCTACCTTACAAGAGCTGGCAACAGGCTTCTGCTTTTCCGAGCAAGACTGAGCTTCAAATCATGGGACTTCTCTCCTACAACTGCACTGGACACTTGTCTTCTCAGAAACCAAACCAGAAACACCAACACAGTTTGAACACTGATTTGAAATGTACACAGAGAGTATGAGTTTTCTAAGCCAGTCTGGAAAGAGAAGAAATATTAATTGCAAAATAAGTTTCCTACAGCCTTTTTAGCAATACTGCTGACTAGGCGATGTTTTCTGATAGAATACTAGACCAAGCTAGTAAATGAGTACTAATCCTTTGACTTGAAAGGAGTTTTAGCTGACTGCAGCAGCAGAGATTGCAGTACCTTGTGTACCGTGTAATATTATATGTAATATGGGGTACATAAAATGAGATACAGAGGAGAAATACCATCAGGTTGTATTTTATTCTAGAACACTTAAGTTACACAGGAGTGTCAGACCATTTGTGAGTAATGCAGGTCTTCTTAAAGTCTTTATTCTCTACTTGTAATTCTTTCAAAATTTATATTTTTGGCAAAGTACTTCATGGCTTCACTACTCTAGGTTTTGGCATCTGGACTCCTGCTGTAAAGGTTTCATTAAAGAGCATAAAATTGTTCATAAATTAAATCAGTTCTTTCATGCTAAAAATGATGGCTTCAAGTCTATGATCTCAATGTTTTAGGGAACTGAAAGCGTTAAATCACACTGAAGAAAACTTTTCACTTTTCTGTGAGAGAGAATACAATATCATGGACTTTAACAATTACCCTTGTCATAAAAATGTTTGTATTTAACAGTTCTTGAGAGAATCTTACTCCCTTCACTCCTTCCTGCAAAAGAGCAATTTGCATCTGTGAGAATTTCACAAGACATAGAAAAAAAATATCTTGCCTGTTGTATTTTTTAATGGCAGCACCTAGCTCAGTAGTGTGGAGTGCTGGAACAGCCCCCTAGAGCAGAGATCAGGTAGAAGGGGCCAAAGGGATGAGATAAACTAATTTGTCATATGGCCATATGGTTTATGGCATTTCCATATTCTTTATCGTGGTCCTATCACCTGCACATACAGTCGATGCATAGGTAGGAAGACAGAGAAATTAATTGGTATCTGCAGTGGGGGAACGTATGCTAATGAATTTCTAAGGACAGATGCAGGGAATTTACATGAGAAGCAAAGGGTCAGATGAGCATTTGCAGATCACAGACTGAATCAAATAATGGCAGATGATTAAGACATCTGGGAAAAAGGACATATAGGCAAAGCTGCATGGATGATGATTCCACAGAATTTGTTTTGAATAATATTCAAGATGAACTCTCAGTAGCTCAGAGAAATAAATGTAATCTCAGTGTACTTACAGTAATAACTGCAAATGATACTGTTAAAGAACTCCATAATAGTCTCAGAAGCTCCCTCAGCATTCAGAGGCAACAATGAGCATGGAGAAGGCTAAACAGGAGTAATGCTACCAAGAGCAAACTGACCTAGTCTCACCCCACTGCTTACAACAACTAACTTGATGTCTGCTAGGAGCTCACCAGGGGAAGAACTCCAAATCCCAGGAGAAGCTAATGTGTGTCTGAGAAAGTACATCACATACTGTGTACTGGAAACAAACCTTGCTGTGCCAGTAAAGCCACTGAGCAACCAACTTGCTAGGAAACACTGCTAAGCCCCGAAGAGAGTTTCGGAAAAATTTCCAGAAAAATACATGTACAATACGAAGTATTTGTATATAATACAAAAAGCTTGTTTCATGCTTTTTTACAGAACACAGCATTTGGTGTTTATTCTCTTACATTGCTTCTAAAAAGTGAATAAAGTATGAGAGCATTAGAGGTATTCAGAGACCAGCACACCCATCTCTATCAAATTATGCAGTTTATTGTTGCTCCACATTAAATATTGATAGAATAAATAATGTCTTTCAACAAAGACTTGAGTTACTTTGGTACTTTTCTGAACTCATGGCAGACTTAGGCAATTCCTCATCTGGGTATAACTGTAGCAGAAAACAAAAACAGGTAAAAAGTTGATTTGAAAAACAGGTTTAAATGTTTTAATATAGGATAGATATTTGCCTTTGGTGATCATGAAGTCTTAGGTGGACATTAAAGGGTGATCTATGTTTCACAGTATCTACCTGATCATGACTTCATTAGATGGACTCAAATGGGAAGTAGATGCTTTGTCAGACTTGGAGACAAGCAACATAAATTCCTCTGTGACCCCAGCACAGCTGTGCTGTTCACAAGGCTTACTAGAAATTGTCTTATTAAAGATTTCTAATATCTGATTTCAAACCCGTCTGCAGATTCACACCCACCAATGACTGCAGAAAGGCAACCAGAGACAGCAATATATATGTAAAAATTTAAAGTGCAGGCTAACTGTATTAGGCTAAATCCTATAGTCATTACTCTTCTTCCCCTCCTTCCCACATGCATACTTAGGTAACCGACTTGCTTAAGCATCTTTAAATAATTAAGCATCTTTAGCATTCAGGCAAATCCTATGTTATTTTCAAGCAAAAGGTAAATTTCTAGGCTTTCATAGGAAGCTACCAGCTCAGTCTGCCTGTGCCTGTGTTACAGAAAGACATAGGAATAACTCCTACTTGACTCAGTGTTTCTTGCATAAATGAAGTGGCACATGTTCCTGCCAGCTTCTCTCCCATTGGGGCTGTGTAGATATAACCAAAGTCTCTTTTAAGTCAGTGTCTACCTTTTCAGTCCATTCAGTTCAGTTTGTGCCATTTGGATTCAATTTCAGTTTTGCATAGCAAGGTGCAACTTAATCCTCAGGAAGCAATGGATTCCGAGAGGACTGCTCAAAGAATCGGCTCTTAGTATAATGCTGAGCAAGGGCTTCAGCCATGAAACTACAATTTCTGCTTGAAAAAAAAAACCTCATGAGTACCACAGTATAAATGCTGATCAAACAAACCAGACACAAACCTACAACAACTATAAGCAATAATAATTCTTCAACCACTGTCTTAGTATAATGAAACACAACCAATCTGAACAGCCTAAAGAGCTGTTCCTCTGTGTGTGTGTATGTACAGAGATCCTTCTTAAACCAAAGTTACAGAAATTATAGTATTATGGAAATTGTTCTTAATAAAGAAAATGGGACTACCATTGCCTTTAATAAGGCAGGATCAAGCCCTTCTTAAGATAAAAACAACATTCCTTTGAGAGTTCTGGAGTCATTTTAGACAAAATATGCATAAATCCAAATGACAAAATGACTAGGAGTCATTACTGACAGACATTACACTCATTTGGACTACGTTTGGAGAACTGGAAAGGGCAAGAAAGACATATATTTAAAATTAATTATGCATAGGAAGATGTGGAAGAATTGCAAAGACTACATAATTTCAAACTACAGATAATAGTGGCAGAATACCCTGTGTACTCTTAATATTGCATCTATACCAAAGTAGTATAAAGAAGAGAGTGCACTGGATTTATATATTGATAATAGAATGCATTTTCAATAGTTATTGGAAAGGAATTTCAGTTTTCACAAGGAAAAAAGAGGCAAATGGTCCCGAATCAGTCAGCACACATGTGTTGGTTAAAATGAGCACATATCTAGACCCAGGTGAGCTGCAGCAAGTACTGTCTCCTGCCCAGCCAGTTGTCAGGAGCTATGAGAAACAGTTAACAGTACTGTAGGGTCTCTGAAGGGAGTGAAATGGGGAAGGGGCATAATGGGGCAGACAGAGCAAATGTTGAACTTACTGTGAAAGTTCAGGAAACTCATTTGTGATAGGGGAAGATGGAGCAGCAGGTAGGAAAGAAGTACCCGGACTCTCATAATGAATCCAGTAGCATGTGTCCTCCACTAATAGTAATGCAAGCGTTCAGGCAACCAAAGGGTCAAAGTATGGACTATGAACTCTCATTTTTGTAGAAAAGTATCTCCTTCAAGCCTATGCAAGTTCTCAATAGCTATATCAATGTAAGTTATTGTATCTATTGATGAATATAGGATTCTTGCATCTCTTGGGTAATCAGTCTGGCACCTTTCACAAGCATTAAATCCATTTAGAATCATAAAATCATAGAAGCATTTAGGCTGGAAAAGACCTTTTAGATCATCAAGTCCAACTGTCAACCTAGCGTTGCCAAGTCCACCACTAAACCATGTCCCTAAGAGCCACATCTACATGTCTTTTAAATACCTCCAGGGATGGCGACTCAACTACTTCCCTGGGCAGCCTGTCCCAGTGCTTGACAACCCTTTCAGTGAAGAAATTTTTCCTGAAAATTTTTCCTGATGTCCAATCTAAACCTTCCCTGGTACAACTTGAGGCCATTTCTTTTTGCTCTATCACTTGCTATTTGGGAGAAGAGACAGACACCCATCTCATTACAACCTCTTTTCAAGTAGTTGTAGAGAGCAATAAGGTGCCCCCCCCAGCCTCCTTTTCTCCAGGCTATTTACTACAAATAAATACATTTCCCATTAAAATTACATGTCAACTTTGAATACATTTACTTGTATTCAGTAAAACTTAATTTATCAACTCTCTTCCTGACGTGAGAAGATCCAGTGCTTAGTGCACTGCCCTTGGGTTTAGACCAGACTTTGATACCCTGGTTTGCTACAGACTATGCATGACCTTTGATTTAACCTCTCTGTACCTCACTAAAAGATAAAGCTCCTGTATCTTAAAGGCATAGTGAAAGGGGAACTAAGTTTAAGAGTGTGGGGAATCTTGAATGTGATCAAAGCAAGAATTATATAGTTCATCAACAAACAGTTGATACAAATTGTATGACTCAGCAACAGTGTACAACCCAAGTCCTATCTAAATCCAAGGGATGGACCAGAACCAATGAGGAGCAAGAAATCTAGCCTTCTAGAGTGAATAAGAAACATAATTAAACTTGGTGTTTCAGTTAAAAATATAATAATTATATTAAGGCAAATCTTAAATAGTTGATTTTAAAACTATCCTGAGGACATATATTTCTATTTAGTTTGCTGGCTTATTTTGGGGGCGATTTTTGTAAGGCGGCAGAATAGATTATATGTCAGTGACCATTGTGCAAAAAATGTCAGCTCTGCGTTTGTCATTAGAAATGGCTATACTGATTTTATTGAGTGTTTCAAGATCGATGTGCTGTAGCTGAAAATTAACACTCCTAAAAGTTAGCATACAGGGTTTTCTCTATCTAATGAAACTATACCCAAAAAAAGGATAAAAATGAAATAAAACTTATTTGATGTCGCTTGAGATAAGCCACTAAATGTTCAGTTGTGTTGAACCTACCCGGTATTCTGCAGTTAAAGTCATATTGCAATGTTCTGATTCATCATCACCTCTCTGAACCAACCATCAGGCTGTCTCTTCCCACTGTTTAATAATGTAGACCAAACCAACTGGCAAACTCATCCCTGGAGAGAAAACAAAAAAACATACAGCAAAAATACTATTTTTATTAGCTTTCCAAGTCACTGACATACTGTAAGTGCACACACTGGAGCTTTTATATTTTTTTTTAGTGAGGAAAGTCAATTTAACAGTGTCCCCAGTTCAGCACAACATTCCATCTGAGTTCTTAACAGTAAGCCAATTGTTAAAACCCTGGTCAATATAGCATTCAAGTTACAAGGCAATCAGCACATGCTTTAATTGCTTTGGTTTAACAGGGACAGAGCTTTCTAATATCAACACTTCCTTATCAATACTGTGAATTTCCCTATTAATTCTATATTTTGGAGATTAGCAAAACATTAACAGTTACTCATCTCAGTCACTATCTTCTGCATTAGCTAGGCAGTCTAATAAAATTTTCATTAAAACATTGGATCATATGTGGTAGTAAAATTACTTCAATGAAATAAAACTTCTATTTAACAGACAAAATAGTGAACAAAAAGAAGCAGATGTAATAGTATAGTATGGAAAAAAAGACATTATGTGAAAAAATAACTGCTAAATTCTCAAGGCAGGAATCTGAGAAAAAACACACTTCAACAAGAAAACATTGACTGGTTTTTTTAATATTCAACAGCAGAAAGAGACTCTGGGCATTTTGGTGTACAAATGTGTCTTAAAGACATAAAGACTTTGAAAGTTCTTTCAGAATGGGTAGCAACTGAAAAAGGAAGAGGAAGCATGAAGATGTTAATTGTGCATACACAGCTTTAAAGAGTTGACAAGAAGAGACTCTCATTCTGGTTTTCCTGTTTACTTTGCCTTGGTCTGTAGTAACTTGAGATAATAATTTGTGAAGCTGAGGATTTCTGAAGTGCAAAGTACTCTGGAGTTGTACAGAGGAGACAGAACATGATAAATGTCAAATATATCAAATGGAAGCACTTTTCTGGAATAGAAAAGAAATGGTATTTATTTCCTAACTTAGTCCACCTTCCCACTACCTATCATTGCCTGATTTATCTTAAAAGCTCTGATAAGGAACACAGCTTGCTATATTAGTCATACTTCCAAAAGTTTTGTCTGTGCTCTGGAATTGACCCAGTGAGTACTTTCTCTTACTTAAAAAAAAAAAAAAAAAGTATCCATTTACACTAAAACCTCTAATTTTAGAGGAGAAAGGCTTTAGGACTTTTCAAAAATGTTTACTCTGTGTTTGACCTGAAATGGCTTTGGAAACTTGAGTCCAAAAGCTAACAGTAAACAAAGCTGCTGTTTGCTAGATAGATTCTGGTGCAAACCTTACACTCTACAGTGAAGACTGATTCTTGGGTAAAAGTACATCTAAGTGGAGAGGGAAACAAGGAATGGCAAGAGCCAGCATGCACTAATTGATAACAGGTTCATAACAAGGTGGTTCTTAACATGTAATTAAGTGATGGTCCTCCTTTCCATGGTATACTGCAAATGCAAAAAGTTTATGAGGGTTTGAGAGAGACTTGACAGTCTAATAGAAGAAAAATACATCAAGGTTCTGAATGAATAGAAACCAGCTCTGCTTCTGGAAGTCCTTGAACAGCAAATTATGAAAGCCCTGGAGAGTATGTCTGCCCCCTTCTCTTCCCCAAGGTATCTGCTTTCAGATGCTAGCTCATTTTTTTTATGGATCTTCCTTTTCTGTTCACAAACATATTTCTATCCTTCTACCCACAAGCAAGTTTCCATTCTCTAAGCATAAGAACCAACATAGCAATTTGGCTATTTGCCCTCACTAGTTGTGTTCTAGTATATGCCTGCAGAATACATGAGGATGTAAACTTGCAAGTAAGAATAAAGCAAAATTATGTTTAACATAACTACATCAATAACTTGAATGCTGTAACTTAGTTGCTCAAAGGATGTCCACACCACAGTGTCAGCATGTGTGCAGGTACCACACATGCACAACTTACACAACCTCTGCGCTGCCACGCAGCAGCAAAGCCCCTTTTGCCAGCAGTAGTCGCTACTGTCTCACAACAAAAGGGTCCAAAAAAGACTTCAAGGCATAAAATAAATTCTTAATGATGCTTCCCACTTTAATAACTTATTAAGGGCATAGATATTAGCTAGATCCAACTGTCACACACCACCAAGATTGAAAAAGCCATGATTGATCTCGATAAAATCTTAAAGGGCACAAAGAGAGCTCTAAGGACTCTGGTAAATGAAGGAAATCTCAGCTGGCTGTTTATATTGTGTTAGCTAACCAGATATTACTTCTCTCTCATTTAAAGCTACTTTCGGAGGAGAAGAAAAAGAAAATCCACAACCGCAGCTGAAGTGACACAGCAGTAACAAACATCATCTCTCTCCATGCGAAACAAGGTATTGTATTTGTCACAGCTAATTTACAAAAAGGCTGTCAACTGAAAACATATGTCATCTCGGGGCTTCCTCAACAGCTAGGTGAGTAAACAAAATGCATGGGAATTCCTGCCTAGACAACATCTGTTTCTTCATTTTGACCCATTCCTTCTCCCCTGCCCAAGAAGTTGCTCAGCACCTGGGCTGCACGCAGCTGGGCACAGGTACTTCCCCATCTGAGTCAGCCCACCTGAAGACTTCTAATCCTGGCTGTGTGCTTGTGGAGGGACAAAGGCCTCCAGCATGGCAAGACTGAATTTCACATGAAAAATCTGGGCATTAACTGGCTCAGCCATGAGTTCTTGGAACTCTGGGGAACAGAAGGACACATCCTCCTTTTTTTCCTATTTTAAAGAATACCCTAATGCTTCATATGACATTTGCTTCTTAAAATGCACTCATAAGAAATCTAATAAAAATATTTTTTTGCCTCCTTATAATCACTACATGAACAACATACACGTAAGACAACCCAGAATATTTCTGGTGTTTTCCTCCTTCAAGAAACTGAAAATGCTCAAAGGAAACACCAATTTGACAAAAGACAAACAATTACAGTATGTACATTATATGGGTCATTTAACAGCATAAAAAGCCCTCCATCACTGGAGGAAGTTGTTTGTATCCTTTCTACAAATCATAATATTTCTGGATTTAACTATACTTTACTGAAGAATTAAATATGTGCTAAAGAATTAAGAATATAAGCAGATTTTAAAAACAATAATCAGAATTGAGAAATGTGGATTCACCTTCAAATCTTTTCTCTGCCTGACACACATTTGTCTGTTTTCCTTCTGGTCCTTCCCCCTCAAAAGAACCTCATCTCTTTTTCCACCAACTTCTGTTTCTGTTCCTGGACGAATTCTTGTTTCTAACATTTCTTCCCTTACATCTTTTACCTCTCCCTCCTCACCTCCTTTAAAGTGCATATGAAAGAAACACCTTTAGTCAACACAGCCTGCCAGGCTTAAATCCTTAGTAATTTCACTGTGGCTTGTGGACTTCATGAATAATGAGACCCCATGTCACCAGAAACCTGACCAACTCTCTTTTTCATCACCTCCTGTCACCATGAGAGTTTACAAGCACTCCTGAAGAAGACAGACAGCCAAGATGGCCTGGAATTAAGGCTAAATCCCTTATTTCCAGCCACAAAAAAATCTCAAAACTTCTCAGCAGAAAAATCTGGTTTCACTGTACTGGAAAAACCTTGTGTCTGGGGAGCTGGTAGGCAAGATGTGGTGGGATGCCCCTTCCCATACAGAAGGCATAACAGATGCAGGCTGCAAAAGAGCTGAGCGCTTTCCTACCAGCTGCCTGTGACATGACTCTGTTCACCGGTGCAGACTGTTAAAGGTCAGAACAATAAAAAAAATATTTTCTGGAACTTAGGAATTGTGCTTGTCTTTTGGATTGCACCACCCAAACACAAGCGTTATAGCCTGGACTCTAAAGAGAGTTTGAAGAAACCCACCATGTAAGCAAGCAGTGAGAGCTTAATCTCTTAGGTTACTTCTGTCCAGTCTGAACATTATCAAGCAGCAAGGACAGTGGAAAAAAATTAAGCATTGAAATCCAAAATTCAGAACTCTCTGACAAAACATGTGATTGCCAAGGCACTGAAATCCTCAGCATCAGGACCTAACTGAACTTTAACTGAATCAGTGTAAGCCTCCACTGACATTGGAGCGTAATCATCCTTCACAGACTTCTTTAGATCACGCAAGTATTTGCAAGCTAGAGGTCTCAATTTACAGCTGTTTGATAAATATGAAAATTAATAACAATTACAGGTGAAAAATGCTAAGGAGCAATTGCTGCTGAAATTACAGCTCTGGTGCTGATTGAACACATTTGGAAGCTATTCATGCTCTCATAGATCTGATGTATGAGTGGCAACATTCACTGGTAGAGCAAATGAGTATCACTGGCAGCAACAAAAGGCTGTTTTAACTCTGAACCATTCTGTGGATTAATTTCCAGTAGTTTTCACATCTACAACAGCAGCATCCACTGGGGGTGCTGAGCATGATCAAGCAAAACTCAAACTCACTGCAGAGACCCCAGCAAGTCACACCAAACCAAGGAAGACAGAATAAGCAGTATCTAAGGACTACTAGTAAGAAGAGGATGAAGGAGATGTGGCCCTAAAAAAACCCACCAGGCACTAAGTCATGCCCTTTTCTTATTTTTTTGTCCTTTTCCTTGACTCCATGCAGTCACACAATACCCCATTACTGCAGGACTACATCACATGGGTTTGCTAAGGGAAAAAAAAATCCAAGCTTGTCTTTCATAAAGAAAATGGGGCTGTCCTCTTAAACTCAGAAAAGCAGCAATTCCTACTGTTCCTTCCTGCTTTTATGCATATGCACAGGGATATTCATAAGAGATTTAATTCCTTTTTCAAAGGTTTTATACACTAGAACTTAAAAAAAAAATCGTGATGCAGAGGAAAGAATCACTTTTCAAATAAAAGTATTCCAAGGACAAAGCACCAGTGCCTACATGCTTATTGCACTTGGGTACTTCATGACATTTTGGGTGACAGGAATTCATGCTGGAATGACTGTGCTCTGCGAGGGGAGTAGGGTGCAGACCTTGCTGCCAACCCAGACTGGAGTAGCTCTGATGTATCACCTCTGATATACAAGTCTTCTTGAAAGCTAATCAAAGGGCCCACACAAAAAGAATACAAATAGGAAAAAAATGCTAGAAATGCACAAGATCCAGTAGTCCCAGGAAGTGGCAAAAATGCAGCATCAACCAGTGTCACCTCATTACACTAAGAAAAGAGTTTCTCTTTGGTTAGCCAAGATGACATTACAATTATAGTGATTCTTTTAATGTTTAGAATACTTTACTGTTCTAGAGGGGTAATCCTGAGATAGAACTTGCTTAATTTATGACAGAGATTCCATGACTCAGATCCCATGATAATAGGGAGTCACACTTGCAGACCTGTATGCCTCCAGCATCATCAGGGCCAGAGGAACAATGATTATTCTGGTATTCGTACTGCACTCTTACTTTTTGGTCCCTCAAGCAAAGTTTCTTTTGTTTCAGTAAATTAATTGGCACCTTTCTATACAGAATAATGGGGATCTTTCCCCTCCCTCATTGATTTCTGGAGAGGGGAGAAAAAAAAAAAAAAGAGGACATTCAATCTCCATTCCAACCGACCCAGGAATTAAGACTGCTTAGAGGGTCTGAATAAAATGAAAGATGAACAACATGTTTGTTAGATGTAATAATGTATGTCCATATGGAAGGAATAGCTAAACTGTACTTTCCCATGAAAGAAACTGAACAGATTGCCTAGAAATAGGCAGCTCCTGTTCCCTTTACTCAGGGAAGCAAATGCCATCCAGATGGAAATTATCAAATGGATCAAACAACTACATTTTATTCCCAAATGATCTTTGTTCCACTTATCACTCATTATATGAGAAAACCTCTTCTTCCTATAGCCCAAGTGCAGTCAAGAGAGTATTATTTATTGTATGCTCATTTAAAATATTCTGTATCGAAGGTTTCCCTGATGAGATATTGATCTTGTCACACAAAATGGGGGAGAAGAAAAGTGTTCTTCCTAATGGGAACATTCATTTAAGATCTCTGGATTCTGTTAATTCCCATTAAGTCCAAGATACGACTGAAGATTACACTGTCCTTGTAGCAGAGCAGTCAACTCTGCAGCCAGTTCCTGATGCTCAGGGAGACAAAAAGCCATCTCAACAGTCCTGTCACTTGACAGGCTTTACAAAGGTGAATGCTACCATGTCCCTTGAAACCACCTTGAGGTTCTTCAGCTACTTTTACTTATACTCTCCCATGGGTAAATATTTCAGTTGGAAATTTGCATTGAATAAAAATAAAATTTAAAAATCACAGAGAATCCTCATCTTTGGCCCTATATGATTATCCATGGTGTGTATAGTCAAATTCAATAATTTAGGGGACATTTTCAAAGACATAAGAGGAGTTAATTATTGACTAAAATGGAAAGTCAATGAAATCTGGATACCTAATGCCGTCTTACGATTTTGAAAAATCTCCGTAACATTTTATGTCATAAAACTCATATTTGTTAAATCTATCTTCCTGATTATGTTTATGGATGTTTCTTTCTTATTGAGTTATATAAGCTCTGGCTATATGTTTTTTTATGCTTTTTTTAAGCCTAAAAATCTTCAGCAGCACAGATACAAGTCTTTTATGAGGACATAAAACTGTTAACAGCTGTGGCTGAATGACAGGATTAGATCAAGAGCATCTAATTTAACTGGGTCATGTAACACTACCTTTTATTTCACATTAATCATTGAACATGAGTTCAACTTGTGTCATAGGTCTATGAGGTGAGCCTATAAATTAGGCAATAAATTATAAGTTGATTTTTTAATGGTGTGGTCATTAACAGATAACTCTGAGTTCAGCTGCAGCAATCCAAAAATACCAAGGATCCCACAGCTTCACATGCAGGAGGCAGCCATGCAGCTCCCAGGGCCTGAAGTCCACGTAACTGATGTTTTATTCTCTTATTGTCGATGGATTGGTATCAGCTTTGCAGTGGCCGGGGATGCAATGACTTAGCTGCCAAAGGAAAACACACGGGGTGGACTGACTGTGGGAGCAGTATAAACTCCCTGCCAAGGGACAGAAGGGAGGGGAGACCCCTATGCAAAGGGGTCCCAATGTAAAACACACAGATGGAAATGTAATTCTTTCCACTGATAATCAAGGAGGAGATTGGCAAGAAGATTCAGACATTTTTTACAACACTGTGACTTGGTAATTAGTCCCAAAACAATCATTCTGGAGCGGGAAGGAGCCCCCGATGTTAAGCTGCCAGAGTATCCGGCTGAGATGTGCAAAACAATATATTGCTATGACCTCTGTTCAACTGAGGGCTCAAAAGCAGTAAAACATAATAGGACATATATCATGACGTTTCAAATAAGTCTTACAGACAAGACAACCTCTTCTGAGGGAAAATCTAGGCTAGGAAATAAAATACAAATGTTTTTACATTCAAAAATGGTCAGATTTATCCACAACATATTACTCCTAATAATACTGCTAAAGCATTTGTCTTATTCATATCCCATTTGTCTATAAAAGGCTTAATTTTAAATGTACTCCAGTACTGCAGAAGAAAGTATGTTTATCTCAAACCAGAAAAGGAGTGTTTATTTTCATGCTAGAGTTTAGAATTTTTTTCCAAGGACTACTATTAAACTAAGGCAGAGCTTTCTTCTCAAAATAGTTTATTAAACTGAAAGATGTGTTTCGACAATCACATTACTCTCTTCCCAGCGTACAGTTTGCCAGTGCAAAGAGCAGCGCTCATTCTTAGCAGACATGTCGTCTTCCAGACACTTGCAGAAATTTGAGCAATTGTTTTTAAATTCGGAGCAGCAGAAACTACTTCCCTCTTTTACACACTATAAAGCTCCTAAGGAAGCATACCAACAAGGATTTGTTTTAATATCACCTTACTTAGGACACAGAAATTAAGAAAAAGAACACAAAAGAGGTCAGAAGCCCTCTAAAGGAAACGCATGTGCTTATGTGATTTCCCAGAAGAATGGCAGTGCTGCAGGTACTAATCCACTGAAGAAAACTCTCCACAGCTTGAGCTGAATCCATGTGTTTGAATACACTATTTTATAAGTTGTTGCCCTCTCCTGGATTGCCCTATTTGACACTATTCAAGGGGAAGCACACACAGCTAAAGAGGAGTGCACAGTTCACAGATGAAGAACAGTGAATCCAGCTTATTTTTATGCAAAAGCTCCCGAGTATTAGCTCCAGACCCAGCATATGCTCAGTGTCTCATTTGATGAATGCTGTCTCTGATCTCCCAGGGCCTCAGGAGAATTTGTCAGGTCAACAAGGCTTCAGATCTACATACACATTTTATTTCCTATTTAATATATATATAAACTGGTACCTAAACATCTTACATTGAATCCAACAGAGTTGGTGACTATAAAGTAAGACAAAACTATATAATTAATCCAAGATATAAGTAAAAAGTAAAAGCCCTCAGGAAGAACATTCAAAAAAAGAGCTAGAACAACACAAAAGAGAGGTTTCCAAGTGTTAATGTCCCTTATCTCTTATGAGAAGGTTAGCTCAGTGTTCAGAGCAGTCACCTAGGACACAGGAGGAAGATTGCAAGTCTTTGTCCTGCTAGGCACTACCAGATCACCATGAGCAAGTCCCATATGACCCTGATCACATTTCCTACTAAAGTACTTTGGATGGGAATCACCTTCCCTTTCTTCTGCAGTGTAGACTTGACATCTGAGACAGTCCCCCTCCACTCATCCTTCTAGTCAGTGACATGACAAGGCACTTATAGAGTGCAGATCAACTTGCCTATTTTAGACCTACGTTATGATGAGATGAATCCTGTCCTGTAGATCAAGTGCTGATTTCTCTTCATGACTGTCAGAGACCCCAGGAAAATCACTCAGACTTACACATGTTCCAAGGAATCCCACTCCCTAGAGCATGAATTAAGCTTAGTTCCTAAATACTAAATAACAAACTCCCTGCCTGCGAGACAGACACCTGACAGCAACTGCTGTGAAGGTCTGCAGTGTTGGCTGAGTGGTAAGCAATAAAGAGCTTAATTCTGTAGCCTAGTAAAAATGTCGTGTCACCTGAGAAGAACCAGGAAATATTGAGTCAACTGTCTGTCTACATGCAAAAGTCAGTGCAAATCCCAGTCTCACAGAGACATTTAATAGGGCGACTACAGGAATGTGATGTTCTGAGAAAGATGCAGATGTCAGATATAAAAAGCAGTGATTTTTTCTGGCTCTCCTAAGCATCATCACACAATGTATTTCTGTTCTGAACCCAGCTCAGACCACCTAACATTGGGATACTTGTCCACACCAACTGCAGCTTCATTTCTTTGGTTTCAAAAACCTTGAGAGGTTATTGCTTCTGATACCCTCTCCAACACTCAGGGTCAACCCCCTGCCACACACCACTATTTCCCCAGAACTTCTTGCAGAGCTCCCTCTGTGGTCATTTGCTCTTTTGCAGGTTCACTTTGACAGAAATGATTTTAGAGATTTATTGCTTGAGCAGCCACACTGACAGATTTGAGGAGACAGCAATTTCTGTTTGTGGATAGGAGGCAATGGGGCCATGATGAGCTATGAGAGTTAAATTAGAGAATGAAAACTTCTGCAGCCATCCTAAAAAAATCCCAACATGACCAAGACCTCTACCTCCCAGCTCAGACTTGGGAATTGTCCTCCATGAGACCATGTCTTAATCTAGTGTTGATAACACTCAGTGTGCTCTTAATTAAAACTCTTTACTTGGACCTTGTCTTCTCTACACTTCTGCTCACCAGCTATAGGATACAGACAGTATACTTCTACCTTGCAAAATGATGAGGTATCCAGATCTTATAGTAGCCATATAAAGTGGATCTGTTATTTATTTCTGCCCAGCTCATGTACATCAACCTCTCTGCTCATCCATAAACTGTCATTTGCAAAAGATCCTCCATCCACAAAAGATCTCTAATTAACTGTTCATTCAGAAGTCAGATCATCTTGGTGATCATATCCAGTACAGAAAAGGTGCATAAAATTGTAAGGGTGGCATAGATGAGCAGAGCTCAGTCCCTTGCTATCCACAAAGCAGCTACATGGAGTGCATTTTCTCCTACAAATCAGCTCCTCTAAGACCAGAACAGTCTCGTGCCCTCAGTCAAAGCTCCCTGCACAGTCATAAACTGCCATCACTTTCCAGCTAGGCAGCCTCATCCCTAGATTTTAAAGCCTGCTCACCAGAAGGGACTGTCTGCAGCCAGCTGGAAACAACGATGTGGCTGCTGAGAGACAGAGTCCCCAGCCCACAGATGGGAAAGCAGGAAGGTAGCACCCAGCAGATGGTGGAAGCAAGGGAGGGTAACAAGAGACGGCCACGTCCCCCCTTTCTAGCTGCGGCTTCCACTAAGGGTGAGAAAGAAATGTTCATGACTTTCAGCCTTGGAGCCACATTACAAAAATCGACAATGTGCTCCAGGAGCTTCCCACTTAAAGAAAATTTTGCCAAACAGTCATGCTGAGAGGCCATGGCACTCCAAAGCTTCTCACTCTTGTCTGCACAAGTCCAACCCAAGCAAACTTCAAGGAGTCCTTTACTGAAATTCCCCTTTACTCGGCTCCATGTTCTCACACCGTGACCAAAAATGCAGTGAATAGGCAGAACAGATAATGTCTTCATTTCTGAGTAATTGTTGGCTAAATGTTCCCAGTAATCCACCAAAAAAAGTCTCTCTCCATTTGCAGATATTTGACCTGATTTACTAATTACTTGAACATCAACACAGTTTCAGTGTCTCAGAAGCCAGGCTTACATCTGCTCTGGATCACCAGACTGAAACTGAGCTGCTGTGGCACCCTGGTGAACCTGACCCATCATCTGTAATAAGATCCTCTAGTTCTTTTTTTATCTTTTTTTTTGCCTCCTCTTTTTTTTTTTTTTTTTTTTTTTAAAGAGCTGTTTACTTCACAAGTCATAACTTTTTCTCTCAAGAACTTGACACACTACATTGAGCGAGAGCTTGACATTTTCCCTCGTGGTGTCTAACTCCTACCCAATAAAGATTCAACAGTTTATGCATATAAAAGCAAGACAAAAATGTACTGAGAATATTTTATACAACCACTGATCTTTTTTTTTTCTCTCTCTCTTTCAGCATCAAAAGAGACAACGGGGAGCTAAACTGCTATAGGGCAAGTGTCCCCCACTGGCCTGGTCCCCTTGTTATCTACACTTGGGCTGACAGGTGGAGTATGCTAGGGAGTTTCCTTCCCATGGAAACTAGTGCGTTTGGGAAAGGGAAGACATATTGATACATACCTGGATTTTAACCTGCAGTGGAGTCAAGGTACAACCAGAACTTCCACTGTATAGTCTTAGTTTCCCCTTAATTTAAGGTTTAAATTCAATCTTTAAAATAATAATAATAATAATATAAATAAAATCAGTCTCACCTCATGTCCCTACTTCTATTAGCAAATCCCAATGGAGAGAGGAAAAAAGAAAGAAAAATAAAGAGAGAAAAAGATTTGCAGAAAGTGACTTCTCCCTACTATTTTATACTAGCCTTATTTATATCAAACTCCATGCAATTATACATATATATGCACATAAATATTTTAGACATATTTATATGTAAATGAAAACATTATTCTGTGGTTCACCATTATCCTGACTGATAGGATAAGAAGCACAGACTGGGGAAAGACAATATTCCTAGCTAAATGTAATAGGCCAAGATTTCTGAAATATTCCGTTTTCTGCCCCAGTCCTTCCTGTTTTCTCTTTATTCCCACAAAAAAGCTATTGCAAGAAAGATGGACTTAAATCAATGCTATCAGCTGCCTGACCTGTTGAGAATATGGTTGTATGAACAGGTGGGAGTTTCTTGGTTTAATCAGGCTTTAAAAGAAAGGTCTGCACTTTAGAAATCCTTCATGCATTATCTGGCTTTAATTAGGAGCTTTAATATCCATCAGCTTAAGGGCTAAATGAAAAGGCTGTTATTAAGAAGATATTAGTGATTTTACAAATCAGAATTCCTACCCAAAAAATATAAATAGGAATTATTAAGGACTACAGAAAATTTAATCATGGGCAACTTGGTTTTGTTCCGGCTCATACAAATATCAGCATGGAACAGGAGTTACCACGAGCTGAACATCAGATCATATAAAAGCTTTACATAGCATAAGATAAGCAATAGATGGGGAGTGGTAGGCTTCCAGAGCAATCTCTCTGGCATTTTCTGCAAATGTTTCATATCCAGGAGATCCTAGAGTGGCATCATTTACTTTAAAGACACAGTTTTTTTACCTATCTAGTTTCCAGTGACTTTCAGGCCTTCTCCAGCAGACCAGTTCTCAAAGACGGATGTTCCTTCTGACTACTGATTCTACCATGTTTCTAAAATGTAACTGGCAACTGACTTTATCTTTTGAACTTGCATAATGAATTATTGGTAGTTAAGTGAGACTGCATGCACAGGTGAGTGGAGACAAAAATGCAGGGCAAATGATTATTATTTTTTTAAATTAGTGTTATTTTCCTGAAAAATAAGAGGAATAGAAGTAGACTAATGCAAGAACTGCACTGACTAAAAAGAACTTTCTTAAAATACACATGATCTGTCATTGTAGGTGTTCTGTTTCTTTTCATCTGAACATAAAACCTGATATTATATTCCCTATTTATGACCTCTGCTACCAGAGAAGCGCCAAATAGATAACAAATAGATAAAGCATGAGTGCAGGACAATTATTAGGTTTTTTTGATTACATAGAACTGCTTGTTCAGTGTTGGAAGAAAGTAATGGAATTTTTTTTTTTTTTTTTTTTTACACTTGTCATAGGAGAATGGATATTCCTTCCAATGTTTTTTGATTTTCAAATTTGAATTCCTCCTCCAAAGGGTATACAAACTACTTTACAGTGCATTTGTAGACTCAGGTACACAGTGCGTTTTCTTTTAAAGTTCATCTTTCACACAGCCTTTAAAAGCACTATCACCATTTCAGATTACTACTTCCATGTATTGCATTTATATTCTAAGTAATATTTCTGTTAGAACTAGAGAGAAAAGAGATGACTACTGCCAAATTGAGATATTTTGACTTCAGTACTGGGAGTTTAGGTCTAGAAAAATAGAACTGGGCACATATAGCCTGAATAGGTTAATAGACACTTGTCTGATGTGAACTATTGATCCTAGCAAATAGTTTTCTGTTTTAAACAAGTTCTTTGTAAGTGAAAGAGTCTGAATGGGAAGCAGGCTCAGTAAGCGTCCGTCGGTAGGAAGCACACTGTTGTCCAGCTTCCTTTCAAGTGTCCTGATCATCCAGTCAAGTACAGATAATGCCATTTGACTCGGGTCCATGGATGACAAACAGCAGCTCATCGGTGATTCAATACAAGTCAACTTTTCATATATATTCTGTAAGCACATCGCTATTGATCATCCTCAATTTCAAAAAAGAAACAAATCATTTACATCTTATGGGGCAATATTAATTATTCTGTATGAGTCATTCATCAGGCTCAGACTCCCAAAGGACCTCAGCTTGGCAGGACACCAATATACAAACCATCTGGCCTACCACTGTACATCCTGAAGCTGTTTTCTATAAATGACTGTTTGAAGAACCTGAAGGACCTTGTTTGATAGTGCAATGAATCATCTAATCTTCTTGTACATCAATTAGTGCATAATTATTTAGCATAATTTGACTATCACTTCTCATTTGCCTATTCAATAGTGGGAAAAAAAGGAGTTGGACATAAGTTTAAAAAAGAAAACTGATCCACCTTTTCTAATGCTGTTGCATGCAGCACTCCAAATGGATTGCTGTTAAATTACCAGCATTCCTCCACTGTGGTGTCTAAAATCTTGCATTTTGACTTAAGGGAAATGAAAAGCAGCTGAAACAGCTGCCCAAAAGACAACCGTGGTATCTGCACACATTTAAACCACGATTTCTAGGAGTAGGAAGAATGGATGTCTTAAAAAATTAAAAACACAAGGGGCTACAAGAATTTGACTGAAATCTGTGATTTGTGAAGCAAAGCTACAAAGTGCCAGTACAGAATTCATTAGCATGAGAAATTGCTTGAGTCCATTTTGCATTACAGTCCTTCCACACAGGTAATATGCTTGCAAGTGTCTGTTTCCCCATCTACACCTGTGTGTGTCTGCAGCCCTTGAAATTATTAATTCCAGCAGGAGTAAGAATGGGGCCAAATAACCTAATTAGCTTAAAATGAAGCCTGATATTTTAAAATAAATCACACTTGTCTTTGATAGAAAGGGACTGCACTGTGAAAGGCTTTAACTTCATGGTAAGTTACTACAGACCCAATCACAAAGTAGATAGCTACACTAGGATAACAAAGACTGATATTATTATCTCAGGGTATTATTTTTAATACTCTTATTATTAGAGCACATTATGATCTGACTTCCAGCCTTAACTTCTAGGCCCTGTATTTTTCTGTGAAAAAGATAAAGCTCAAAAAAAGTTCTTACAAGTGCTAATTCTTAAAACATCATTTTATCAATATGAAAGTTGCCATGTCAAATATTTCCAGTGTTTTTCCACATCAAAATATCTTAAGAAGGCAGCTGGTGGCTGGGTATCAGGTATATCTATCTTCAGAAGTGCTGGCCAGACATTAGGTAAAAGAGAAAGACAGATGAAAGCAGAAACCCAGGTTTTGGAACCTCACTGGTGTCTCCTCTGCTTAAGACAGCACTCCAAAACATCACTTCAGGGGCTATTATTCCCCTTGGCATCTGGTGTGTATTTTCTAAAGATATGTTGGATGAACACCAATTCAGTTACTGTTGTAAGCAATTGCACTGCTACCTTAATGAGCAAATGAAAATGGGTTTCCCACAATAAAGTGTGAGTGTGTGCATTACTATTTCTTCAAAACCAGTCATTCTGTTTCTGGCTTCCAAAAAGCAGCATCAGAGTAGTAACATACTATGAACAAACGAGTAATCAGTAGAGGCAGAGGAAAAGCACATATTACTGTCTGTTAAAAATGCCCTTTTCTAATAAAAGTGATTAAAAATAAAGATAGCTGGGACATGTGAATAATGGCGGTTTTCCCAAAGTATTAACTCTGGTTAGTCAGTAAAAATCAATGTTTTAGGGAATATACAACCATGCTCAGTTAAACTTCCCAGAGTCAGCCGGTGATAGTGCACAGCAGCACCTGAACAGACACACTCTCTTCTTCCCTCTCATAACCAGCCTTCATCAAAGGTTTATGCAGCCCAGACCACAACTATTTCTGAGCCAGACTATGAGGAAGAACTGTCACATCTCTGCTAGCGCAGGTGGCCTGGCAAACATCCACTTGTCCCTTTTATAGGTGTTGGGGTTTGGCAGCACAGGGTACAGTCCGAATCATCCATCCCTTCAATGCAGATGTTACTGTACTCGTGATGCCCAAGTGGTTACCTAAAGAAAGTGGTTGGGAACATGTCCAGTAAAACTACTCAAGTTAAGCTGCAATTTGTTACTTAAAAGTAACAATTGAAGGATGCTGTTTTACAGATACTACCACCTACAGGAGTATGCTGCTATGTCATCTTAAAAAAAAAAAAATCCCAAGACACTAAAGAAACACTAACAGCAAAACTACCTCCCAATTTCTGTAAAATGGGTTTCTAGGAAGTTCACGACATCACATTGCCTTAGATCCCAGAGGGAACAGTCGTGCAAAGCAGGTATTCTTTCAGAACTTGCCACTGCACACTGAAGAAATGAGTTATACCTAAAAGTAAGAGCGATTTAATAGATTGTGTTTCACTGTCTCAGTTAAAAGAAAAGCAAATCACAAACAAGAAGTGAAAAGAAAATGGGGAGACAGCTCAGCTACTGAAAAATCCAGTGACCTCAAACGCTCTAAGAAGTTTTGATCATAAAAAGTATCACAGCTCTTTTTCATGTAATTTTTCCAGTTATCTCAAACTAGTTGCTAGGCCATGCTAACCAGTAAAAATCTTTGTTTTTAAAAATGATTAGTACTTTTATAGCAATGGGAAGATCTCATTGCTATGATCATTTACCTTGTTTTATTTCTGCAGGTTTTATTCTTTCCCATGCAGCTGATTTCTCCCCACAGGATTTTGACCTTTATTACTTGCTGACAACATGTCTGACAAATAGCTTTTTGCTGTGGTAGCTGAGGTTGAGCCATCTGTTTTTTCTCTAGAGAGCCATGCCTTATTCATAATGGCATTTTTCTGTTTCACTCCCTGGGGAATAGCACCTGCATGCTGATTTCCTATATGACCCCAGAATGCATCATCACATTTCAACAACCGACCCCTCCCCTTCGTGGCCCAGAAAGCACTATGCTCTGGAGGTGCCTGTGCATCCTTCACCCTTGACAGCAGAGGCCAGGGAGTTTCCTTGTGGATCATGGGTAGGTTGCAGTCAGCCTTTGGATTTGAGTTGGAGAAGACAACTGAGGGCATCTGAGCAGGAAAGAAGAAAAGAAAACATAACTTTGGATGTCCCAGTGTGCTTCTGTATGTTATATGGAAAGAGGCCACTCTGTGCCTTGTGGCTGATTTCAGCTGTAGCTTCCCATATAATTGTACAGTAGGCCTGTGTCATGCTCTCACTGGGATTTAATTAGAGCTCATGTGGTGTACATAAAAAAATAATCCCTGAGTTTACAAAGATCAGGTCAATCAAATAGTTACTTGCATTCTGTTCTCCATAATAATTTTCTTTTATGACAATATTTTCATTGATCCTTTTTATGTGACTGTGATAGAGAAAATGACCAGGAAACTGGATCTGAACTGTCACATATATCCCCTGGACTAAATAACATGTTGTCAGAATTCTGAGTCACTATTTCTCTGTATAATAAATTTCTTAACTAAAAGGAGACTTCAATATCTTGCATGATTTTTTCAACTATTAATGTCAAAATGAAAAACTATGCTTTTACTTGTTTTATTACATTTATTTGTAGATTAGAGTAATATTGGTAACTACTGCAGTTAACTGGCTCAAGTAATTGCATACTTGAATTTCATTTCCACACAATTTTGAAGAGGTTATGTTGTCTCAGAGAGGGTGACATCTCCTGCATCTTTAGTTTAGCAGCAGACTGTCACAAATGCAATTGCAATTGATCAGTTCTGTTCTTAACAGGATTCCTGCAGTTAATGGAAATTACTATAATGAGCTTCAGGGCATAGGAATAATTGGATCACTAAAAAAAAAAAAAAAAAAAGAATTGGAGGGAAAAAAGGTAGGACAAGATCAACATAACAACTTTTTTTTTTTTTAAACATACAAAAATTTTCAAAGATGATCTTACCAGAGAGTACACCATGATGAAAACAAAACCTTTTAATTATTTTTACAAGCTCCAAGCCATTCCTAAACAATGAGGAAGAAAATGCATAATGAAAAACATTAAGCATTTATCATCCTCAGCTTGGTTAAACTAACAATCAGCTGTGCATCTCTGGAAGCAATCATTCAAATATCTATAGTACATATAAAATGACTGCCAAGAATAATAGATATGACTAAACTAAAAAATATGAGAAAATTTTTACTGACCTGGCAATTTTTGCAATAGTTTTGTCTTAGTTCTGAATGCAAGGATATGATCTTCTCTGGGCTTGTTAATTTTATAGGAGAGCCAGCATACACCTCTGGAGTGATGGCAGGACTGTGGATGCTATCCATCTCTTCCTGAGAGTTTGCAGGTATTGACCCAGTCATCCCATTCACTTTGACATATGTCTTATGATCCTCTGGTTGTCCAGTGGCCTGTGAAATGTCTGTGGAAGAAGGCAGCATCTGCAAGAGAAAATCTAACTTTAAGAAATGCAAGCTAGATGAAGTCTTCCAACAGTTTATTTTGGATTAGTGGAAGCCACTTGGATGAATTCGTTACAATAACTGTTCACAGAAATTAAATGTAAATAAGCTACATCTACCAAAATAAGAAAAATATAATATACCAATTATTTTAAATGTGAAGAATTCCTGCATCTGTCTAAAAAGGAATCCTGTATTCATCAACTCTCAGAATCACAGAATCATTCAGGTTGGAAAAGACCCTTGGTATCATCAAGTCCAACCATCAGTCCTACTCTACACAGTTCTCCCCTACACATTTCCCCCAGCATCTCCTCTAAACGACCCTTAACTTAAACACATCCAGGGATGGTGACTCCACCACCTCCCTGGGCAGCCTATTCCACTGCCTGACCACTCTTTCTGTGAAAAATTTTTCCCTAATGTGCAGTCTGAACCTCCCCTGTTGGACTTTAAAGCCATTTCCTCTTGTTCTGTCACTAATTCCCTGTGAGAAGAGACCAGCACCAACCTCTCTACAATGTCCTTCCAGGTAGCTGTAGAGAGTGATGAGGTCTCCCCTCAGCCTTCTCTTCCTCAAACTGAGCAGACCCGGCTCTGATTACGAGTTATTACCTCATTGTCATTAGTCCTCTTGCAAAAGCTCCAGAAAGGCAAATACTATAAATATGCCAGGTCAGGAATGGTTACTGAGTATAAAACACATTTTACTTAAAGAAATATATTAGGTTTGCTCTCTACATCTTTAATGAGCATTATCTACCTCACCTGCGTGTAGATAGATATCCTAGCATCAGAGGCACAGATCAGTTGGAAAGTGAAAGCTATACGTTTGGACATTTCCCTGTAAAATCAGAAGCTAAAGGTGGTGTCAGAAGTCCTTGGTTTCTAACCAAGGTTATGAGTGAAGTATCTCTCCCCAGCACTCATGAAAAATGCTGCCTGGCTGAAAGTGATGGAGGGTTACAAAGGGCAGCCCTGAAATGTTTTGAGGCATGAAGAGATTGGATTTAAAATTATTTGATGAGAATTTCCTCACTACAGGAAACACAGTTAGAGATATCTCTGGTGATAGATGAGAGTCAGCAGGAGCAGAATAAGTTCTGGAGCTCAGTGACCCATGCAAAGGCAAATCACCATCCTCGTAGTCAGGAGAGCTGGTAATGCTATCAGAAAAAAAATACAGCACCAAATCAAAGCTGTGACACTGGCACATTTAATTTCTAGAAAAAATAACCTCCTTGTAAGGTCTTTCCTTTCCTTCAACTGTTCAACCCAGAAACTCTTTTGCCTCTTGGGATTACCAAATCCTGCTGCAGCCAAAGTACTGAAACTCAGTAGAAAGTTGGTTTAATGCAAACCCTAATGAGTGAAGCTCTTACTACACTGATGAAGTTTTCACAGTATGATCTGCACTATATTTGAAAGTTGGTATGATTCTCTCAAAAAAGATCATCTTCAGTGTTTCATAAGATTCTGTGAAACACTAAAACACTAAAGATCATATTTTCTATAGCACTATGGATGTAGCTAAGCAAAAATCCTGCATTTTATCTCAATGTCCAGACATTAATTTCTTTTTTTTTTTTTTTCACACAATATTGATTCTGTATTCCTTTTATATTTTTTGCTTTCCTCTCAAGTTTCCACAAATTACCCCACCTAGGAAGAAATTAAAATATTGTGATATTCCACCAAACTTGAATAAGTGTAAACTTGCATAATGACAAGTTCTAGAAAGGATTGACATTAAAGTAAAACCCATCATCTTTCCCCAACATTACAAAAATAAAAAGACAGTGGTGTCAGAGAGAAGAATAAATCATTTTAATTCATCTAATTAAAATTAAATCATTTAATTCTAAAAAAAAGGAAGGTTAGTTTCTAAAGGTTTCTTATTTTAATCATGGCTGTTACTCTACTTGCATTTACTATTCTAGTCAAACGCACACTCCTGCCCATGAATTAGAGCAAAAACCACTGCTGAAATATCTATATTATGTATGCAGCCAGGAAACAGATCTCAATCTTTGTCAACCAAACCCAATTTTACTTTAAAATGGCATTAACCTTGAGTAGCATCTCCTCGGCCATCACAAATTCTTGAGACACTGTACAAACATCCGTTTACATAATTAACACCTTTATCAGTTATTTCACTGGAAAGGCCAGGATGCCCTTAATTGTTTTAAATCTGTATTTTATACCCTTCAGTATTTTTATTAACCTTTCTGAAGGTCAAAAATAACATATCTCTCAGCAATGGATTTTACTCTTTTAAAAAATTGCTAAATAATAATCACCATCGCTTCACCCCTTTGGAATTCCAGTTATTCAAGTCACATTTTCTGTAATGTCAGAAAAAGATGCCTCTTCCTGCAAAACACTTTGTCTTGAAAGGTCCCTTGGTTTTGATCAGCATTGTCCCCAAAAGACTGAAAGTCCAAATTTAAATTGATTCTCCCTTCTGAGGGTGAGACTCATCTGACCAAAACATATCTCCTCCTGGCCCCCTTCACAAAAAATGGAGCCCAACTTCTATAACTCTTCTCACTTTATCTAAAGCAGATACATAAAATGGGCAGGATACCTCCTTGTAAGTACCTCTTTCTCTCCACTAACTATGAAAAGAAATAGATAAACTACTATGGATGTGATTGTCTGAAACACTGACATCAAACATGAAATGTGTCTCACCCTCAGTGCCAGAAAAGCTTCTGATCTCACCAGCCATGCACAAATCATTTTAAGGAGACCATCAGAGACTGTTATTTCAAGTCTGTTTCCTTCAAATATGATTCACAGGAAAGCAGTAAGTGGTTTCTTGCAAAGAAATGAGTAGAAATAGTGGAAAAAAAAAAAAAAAAAAAGCAGCATTGTTCTACTGAAAAGTATCTCAGAAAAAATTCCCTGATACAAATGAGGATTAAGCTACACTGTTGTGCACATTTATTCCCTATTCTGTAAAACAAATAATTCACTAAACTGGGCACATTGTTTGCCTGGAGCTTTCCATCCATATGGGTTAAGATGACTCCATGAAAAGCATCAAAAGCACTACCATTTATCCCTATATTCCTTGCACAAATTCCCTCTCAGCTCTGAGAAATGAGGGCAAATAGCCACAGAGGTTTCAGATCCACTATGGAAAGAATAGATAAAAAATATCATCAAGACAAAGCTTTCCAGTGGAAGAGAAATGGAAGTGAATGAGTACAGCAGCATTGTCCATTACAGCCATCAGTTCTGGACAGAGGCTGTTGGCTCAGTCATTTGAGGGAAAGAACTGAACATACTCCTGTTTCTCCACACACACCCTAAAAGAGAGAGAAAAGGCCGCAAATTACAGCACAGGTGCTCTGTCTGGGATGAGCCCATCTGAAAGGCAAGCCAAGCTCACTTGCTCCTCTGTGTGGTTCTCTAATAAAAGCAGCATGGGCACAGCCTCATGTTCAAGCTCGTCAAACTGGGGAAAGATGTTTCTTAAACTGCAAGTAGGCACCTAAAAATCAGAAAAAAATGGAGCCTCCTCTTTCACATTTCCTATTAGTTATCTGAAGCATCTTCTCTTGCTTTGCACTGTTACCAACCCAAGTAAAGCAGCTTTTGTAAAGCCCAGTCCTTTTGTCGGCTGTTTAGTGAGCATGAATATCTAACATCAGTTGATGAATGGTGTGGTTGTGTACTTCCCACTGGGAAAGGCAGAAAAACAACTGTTAATAATGTCCATTAATTAATTCTACAGCAGCAAGAAAAGAAAGATGAGGCTAAGGCCTCTACAATTGAAGAAAATCAGCATTAAAAGAAGATGATTAAAATGGGACACAACAAAAGGCCAAAAATGGCCACATATTCTGTCTCCGATACTGGGCATGTGAATCCCAGCTATGGCACTGTGCCGAGTGCCATGCGCACCCACTGGAGGCGGCCCTTGTCCCTGCAATGTATCCTCTTTAGATACATACTTTTCATTTTCCAAACACAAAATAAGACAGGTTTTAGTTATTTCAGTTGCCCAAATTTATTATCATTCCATTACAAGGAGCTCCAGTGGTTTATCACTTCAAGTCTTTTAAAAGGATAATATACCACAAAAGTTTAAGAAATTAACTTCTTCATGCCTCAAAAAATTTCAAGTCCATGTTAGACATACATTGTCATTCCTATGGCTCCCCAAAAGGCTATTTTTTTCAAAATGGAAAGGCAGTTTTTCTTCATCATTCTGCACACAATTTTTGCTTTCAGTACAGCCACAGAGCTGTTTTCTCTGGCTGAAAAAGAATAAACCCCACTCTGTGCAGTCGTATGTTTATTATGATTAAAAAACCTAAAATTAAATTAAATTCCACTGAAATACTCAAACTAAATTACATATAAAGAGCTTCATGGTGTACAGTTTTATGGTGAGGGAAAGTAATTAAAAATCTAGTGCTCTTTACAGGGACTTGAAAAGAATATTAAGTGAAGGAAAATTGACTTTCTTTTCTGAACATATTGCTCGAGTGTCTATCAGGCCTCGGTGAAATGTACATTGCTGGAACAAAATCATGTGATACTACATGATTCAAGCAAATTTTATTTCTCACTCAAAAACCTTTGAATGTAACACTGGGCTGTTAAATTAATCAAGAATGACAAAACACAAATGCATGCTGCTCTGCTAAACTGAACTGATTTGAAGTCTTGAGTTAGTGCAAATCAGCAAAAGAAAGCAACTGTGACAACAGTGATTTATCGAGTCTGAGAACAGTCTTGAACACTGAAAGTGAAGTCGGAAGAGAAGCTCCAAAGATGATTGGTTTTCCATCACACTGCCTTTGTGTTTTAGTATTTTAATTGGGATGAGTGTTAGGAAGAAAATACTTCTGGCAAACAGAAGAGAATGACCAACCATCCATTGCATCCTGAATGAGCAAAGAATTGAAGTTCTTTTTTTTTTATAAGCATGAGTAACTTGTTGATGCCCATAAGCCCTCCACTGAAGCTGGAGCTTCCTAGCACACAGCTAGGGCAGATCTAGCCAATCTACATGTAATTCCATGTAGAGATGAAAAAAATATGTTCTTAAAAGAATTTTAAAATATATTTTCTTCTGAGAACCAGACACAAAGTTTTTTACTGAACTACAAAAGACCAGGCACTGAGCTGAATAAAGAGTTCCTTTTTCTTCAAAGGTCTCTGGATCAGCCCTTCATGCATCACTGCAAACTTTCAGCTGAAATTCATCAGTAAGCCAAAGCAGGCAGGTCTGCTGCCAGTGTGTGACAGGCTTCCATTTGTCACTGGGTCCAGAAATGAATAAAGCTAATTGCAAATTCTTAATTTAAGAAGGAAAAACAACAATAACAACAAAAGCATCAATCCACCAGATTTTCTCTAGAAGTGTTCAAATGTTAAGAATGATTTAGAAGTGAAAATCTGAGGGGAAGGAAGGGAATGAGCTTTCAAGGTAGTTTTATTTAAGTAAAAGCTGGGAATAACCCTTGAATCTTAGATGTGAATTTCAGTGAGAATAAGAGTTGACATGCAAAAAATGATTCCTCAAAGATGAAAAGTCAGCTCAGTTTAACATATGTCTACAGAATTCAGTACAGCATTTTTAAAAAGAAAGAAATGTATCACATGAATATGAAATGGTCTTTTATTGTAACTATTATTTATTAAATTAGAAGCAGTGTCACTTGGACATTTCCTCACTGAAATGTTTTCTTGAAAAACTGATCCATAGAAACCTAAATTTTTCATAGGAACATACGTAACAGATCTGTCTTGGCAGGAAAGGTTTCCCCTGTTACACATGGAATTGTACTTATCACAGACTAGAATGGTCCAAAGCTCAGTGTCAAGGTGCCCAGCAAGAGCTATCCTGTTCTCTGCATGATCAAAAACACCAGCCTTGAATCCCAGTGTGCCTGAACCTAAGTCAGACCTCAGAGCACTATGGTGCGGGATACTATGGGAAGGGGTTTGTGCTCCACTTGGTATGAATAGCTAAATATCTGTTGAAGCAGTGGATTGAATGTGGGGCTCCTACATTGCAAAATAACTCACTGGGCATCAAAATATAGATTCAATCTAATTATCTCCTGCTGGAGCTGCTAAGTTTTGTGATAATTAGACAATGAGGGAGACACTGTGAGTGTGCAGAGTATTTTGATATTTATCGTACTTTACACTAATGCTCATTTATCACAGCAATGTCTGAGAAAATGTCTGAGGGTAGTGAAGTATTATCTCCCTTTTGACAGATGATTACTAACTACTGTCACATAAAACATTAATTCTCAGTGTGAGCTTGGGTGAGGCAATGGTGGACTCAGACTTGACATACTCAAAGGAGACATAGCCAGACAGAGAACCCTGACCTGTCCTGCAACCAGGAATCAATCTACCCTTTCCTTAACATTCAGTTAAATTACTGCTTGCCACAGAAACAAGTATGACTGAGTGATAGCTTGTAAGCCTTAATAACACAGGAAGAATAAGCTTCAGAGTGATACAGAATACCACTTTGTGTGTAAAAATGCAAAATAATCAGAAAAATAATGCTGGAGATTTCCTATACTATATGACCATTCTAGGGATTTTTACTTCTCTCCATGAAAAACAGATGTCAGTGTCACCAAAAAAAGTAATTTTTATGTACTCATTTTGCAGTGCATTGTGTTAGCCAAAGTACAAAACATAGTATGAACCTAGGTTCTGTGTCCTGCCGTGGTAGGCAGCCACTTTCCCAACGTGTTACAAATGTGTAACACAAAATATTTTTTTTCCCATTTTAGCCAGCAAGATTCTACTTGAGTATACTTGCCACAAACATCACTAAGTATTGTTTGGGGTTTTTTTACAGCCTTTGTTTAAAATAATATGAGAGAGAAAATCAAAGGGAAAAAAAGAGCTTGTTTGAAGGTCACTGAAGTACTGCAAGGGAATATCTGTTTCTCCAGGTTGTCAGATTCAGATTTCTGTCCTTAAGAATGTCTTCAAGTAGATGCTACTACAAAAATATGAAGTATACTCCTAGCATCCAAGCTATTAATGATAATGTTGAACAAAACCAGGTGTGAAGCAGAATGTATCCCATGAGAACCACTTTCATCTTGCCAGCAAAACACAAGTGACTCCTTTTTGAATATGAATGTCCACTGAGTTGACTGAAATCTTAAAATTATTCACTGTAGACCTTTTTTTTTCTGATTTCTTCAAAAATCTGAGACAATGCATTGTGCAGGAAGAAAATGCAAAATTCATATTTAAAGAGAAATTGATTATGTGCTGCATTATCCAGTAGGACACTGTGTCAAAAATATCAGGGAGGGGGTTTTTTGCATGGAGCCCTGACATACTTTGTGATAAGGTCCAGAATATTCAAACCCTGACCAAAAAAACAGCAGTAAAACAGTCAACTCCACTGACTTGTCTGAAGCAATATTTATATTAAGTGCTGAAATACATTTTATAACTACACATTGAATCTTACTGAAAATCCTAAAAAATTAAATCACTGACATTACAGTAGTGGAAATGGGAAGATCCTACAAGGAAGTACAAACACTTACCTCTTGATCACACATTGGTGTAAAAGCGACTGCGTACTCTGCCAGGGCCATATCATTCACCAAGTTTTTCACCTCTTCATCAAACGCAGAGTTAACAATTCCTCGCCTGTGAAATTCTCCATGCATCCTTGTAATGAAGCTGTTCCTTTCCTGGCACTTTCGCGTGAGGCAAGCCAGTTTAGCCTATGTGGCATGAACACATATACATTGATTTCACTCCCTGTTGAGACTGCAAGATCATATTTTGTGTCTGATCTGTAATTTCACGTTTTGACCCAAAGTTCTAGACTGCATTCTTATATTTCTAGGCCATTAGGTGTCTGCACCTCGCAGCAACAATACGTGCACAAATAAACTGGAAAGAGACATTCTCTTTCCATGTGCGTGGCCCCCCCTTTTGACAGGCTGAAGAGTACCCATAGTAATGGGCCCTTGCCCGAAGTCCAGTAGCAAAAATCTAAGTCAGGGGCAGCTGCAGAATGCAGGCACATGCATGGAAGCGGGTAAGCAAAGGGATACACCTTTGTGTAGTTCCTGCATCAGCTTTCAGGGAAATACCTTCAGAGGAGCCAGTGTCAACTTCTCTTCAGACCTTCTCTTCTGAAGTTCTTTTCCCTGAAAGGTTGAAAAACATTCCACATAAATTTATTCAAGAGTCATTTTGAAATACTGTAGCAGTTTTATGATATTTGTTTTAGACCTGACTTCCAAGGTGTACACTTCGCATGTCTGTATGTCTGTGAGCCTGTATCACGGATCGGCCTTGGCACACAAGCTCTACTCTGCTATCATTAACGTTGGTCTTATGTATTACTAAGGGATTCTGGATGTTTTTAGATAGAGCCCTATATCAGTTGAGGTTATTTCATTAAAGCAGTATCACATTAAAGACTGGTATTCTTCATTATGCACTCATGTTCCCATTTACTCTGTGAATCTTCCAAAATACACTTTTGGGAAAAGTTTTTCCTTTTTTTTAATCTATATTATATTGTAGAATGAGAGAAATGAGGAGGGATTTTGTGCATGTGTATTCCACAGTTCTGGAAAGTGAACATCAACAACTTTCTACTCTGACACAATCGATGCATGTCCTCTATTACGTGGTGAGCCACGGTGAGCTAGATGATCTAGTCTGTACCTTATGATTAAAATGTTTATTATTCATGGGAAACCTGATTTCTGATGATGCAAAAAACCCACAAATAATATCCTGGCAGGCAAAATCCTTTTCTATTATGAATCAATACAGTATTATTTGTCAATAAAGTACAGATTCCTTTGCATTCATTTTGCTTGACAATTTACACTTCTATAAAGTCTACAGTAAATATATTATATGCATCAGAAGACTCCTTTTATGAGAACTCAGTTATGATTAAAGAGGTCACATGGTCCTCAACTAATAAATTGTGGTCTTGGGAAGAAACAGAGTAGATAGGACGGGAGAGACATGTCTTTACATTGCACCAGCACCACAGGAACAAAGATAAAGCTGGCAGTAGGTCTCTGCACTGGTGACATTCAATTCTTGATGAGGCATGGAGCAAAACATATTGGTAATGCAAGAGAACAAATAGGAGTTGCCCATTTATATGGATAGCACGTCTCACTCCTTTCTCACCTACCATCTGATATGCACCATCCATCACTACAGACACCAGACACTACAAAACAATTTCATTTCACCACCACTATTCTGCTAAGAGGCATCCTAATCAATGCCTGAGAGAAGCCACTAACCCTCTGTACAGGACTGGTTTAAAGCAAATCCCAGCACTTGACAAGGATAGGAAAAAAAGCCCAGCAAAACCAAAAGCAACAAACAAAAAAACCCAAACCCAAAAGTGTAGGACAGGAGAATTTACCATAGAGGAAGTAGGATGAAACTTGAACCCCATAGGGAGAATAAAATCAGCTCTTGTATTTCAGAGGGAAGACAGAGGAGAAGTATGTTCACCCATTGTATCAGGGTATGAAGAATACTATTGAGAAAATGCCATTTACTAGTTGCTTCAGAGTATGATGGGCAATTCCAATTTGGCTCACATTTTAAGTATAATCCCTTTTTGAAAGATGGTTTCCAAAGAAATAGGAAACAAAATCTAAGGGAAAATTAGTCCTAGCAGGAATTTGTTTCCACCTGAGTTCAGTAGTTGTAGTCACGCTGACAGCAGTAGCTTTGCTGTCACACAGTAAGGTGGTAGCTTTGCAAATGTTAACATCTGTACCTGCTCGTTTGCCAGGTGAAGTATAATGCACAAGTATAAAACTGCTCATGTTAAGTACACTTGTGTATACATGGGGGTTCTCACCAGCATAACTATGTCAGTTAATAAAAATACAAACCACACAGCTAACTGAAAATGCATTAAGGAAACTCTTAATGTGTAACCCCAGCAGCTGGATCAAAAAAAGTTAGAAAAAAACTCTATCAAAATTCTATCACTAGCTCACTGTTTCATAATCTGATAAAGTGCAAGAGAGTTGGGAATGTTAAAAATCCTGACAATTTAAGCCAAGAAGATGGCTCTGTAAAAAATTTCAGCACTGCTTTGCTTGCATTACACTACTGGGATTATAGAAGAAACTGGTGACAACATATTATAGTCTATCATCTGTCCATAATGCTGAACACCCAGGCAGTTTACATCTTTTCCTTATTTCTCTGAAGTCAGGGGTACCTTTATATGCCTGGAAACCATTTAATTATCCTCAGACTCATTCCCAGGAAAGAATACTCTTTTGGTTCTGTTATCTGAAAAGAAAGAGGTAGAATCTGAAGTCTAAGTTCACATTTGTCCACCCACTTAAGCACACAGAAAACAGCTTTATTATACCTTTTCACATAGCTGAGCCTGAAGGAGTTCCACTTCATTCTGCAAGTCATGAAACTGATTTTGCAATGCAGCCTGGTCCCTGAGCTGGGCTTTCAAGGTCAGCACTTGCTGCTGTAATCTCTTATTTGCTATTTTAGTCTCCTCTGTTTCCTGGGCATCTTTCACAGTGCACACAGGCTAGATAGCAAATATACAGATTTTCAAATTAGATATATAAAATAATGAAAATATTTTCAATCATATTTCAGAGCACAGAACTTCTCACTCAATATACGTACCTACCTTGTATGAAAAAAAAAATTTAGCGAATATAAACCATACGACTTCAAACCTTCATAAACATATTAGCACTAATATCTTGCACTAATCTTAAAACTGTGAGCAAGGAGTTCTTGATCCCCTGTGAGAGCAGGTGTAGGATTGAGATTTGGGATTTCACAGTGCTCCTTCAGGGTAAGTACTGCATTATAATAATTTCATATTTGGGGAAACTGGGGCACAGACAGCTTAAGTGACCAACCTATGGTCACACAGTGAGTAAGAATAGAACTCAAAAGTCCCCAGTTTCCTTATCCAACTGCTGTATAATATACACCTTATTTTTCTACATATATTTATCTCAGAGAGAAAATTCTATTCTCTCAGTTAGATTTTTGTTTTGGGAGATAATAAAACTAATCAGATTTTAACTATAAATTTCAAAAATATTTATAAAGAAAATATTTCTTACATTAAAATGTAGCAATAGTGGTACAGAACAAGTGGAAGGAGAAGCTTCTGCATTTAACTCCTCCCCCACTCTCTGACTTTTTTTTTTTTTTTCAATTTCAGGCACTTAGCTTGAAAGGATTAGTGAGAGCTTTAGATTGATGGTCAGCATCATAAGGTCAGCTCCTAGAAGTGACACTGTCAGATTAAACATATGGATTAAGAATGCGGAAAAAACCAAGGGTGAAGAAAGTCTTGTGAAAAACATTTATGCTATTGTGAACATATTAAAAAACATTAAGTTGATACACACAGCTGCTCAAGATTTCTGATAACATGCTATATAAACAAGTTTAAAAGATTAAACATCTCAGTTTAAAAAGATTAAACTAAAAATTCTAGTCAGACCTATGATATACTGCAGTAAAACCATATAACCTTCTGACAAAACACTCAGGAAGGTGCTTTGATTTTAATGGTTACCAAAATGGATACAACCTAGAGAAGACCTAATATTCAGCTATGATACACAACAACACAGTTAAACTTTCCCTTGCTTTCTGACAGCCTTTCCAACTTCAACGCCCTTGGTGACTACAATATACTGAAGGCACTGTTTCATAGAAAACAGCAAACTGAAGTGATAAATCGCAGCACTCTGCCTGCAAAACATCATTGCAACACAGGTAAAACCAGAAATATGACGTTCTTCTTCACAGAGCAAGTCCTTTATGCAGAACATTCAAGCAAGTTGTGTCATGCTTTGTACTAAACATTCTGGCTCCCTCTTGCGTTAAGAGAAAGAACAATAGCAACTGTTGGACACCAAGACTGAGTAGACAAGGATTACAGTGACAAAAATCTGAGGATGAGTTTGAGACATGGTATTTTCCTCATCTTCTTCTTTCCCCCACAAAAAGTATGTTAAATAAAAAAAAAAAAAAAAAGAAACACTCCCTAATTGAAGATGCTTAATGGAAGAAGAGGTGGAGAAATAAAAAAATTGCTTGTAGGTTAAAGGCAAAGAGAAGTTTCCTCTTTCCTTTTGCATTTTGCTGACCTGACAGCAGTTTTCTGCAATTTCAGAGCAGAAGTGAGGCATGTAAGGTTTATTTATGATCCCTCTGTCAGATGTCCCAGTTAACAGTGACTATAGGTTATGTAGTCAAGCTCCAGAAGGGTGAAGAACCCAGCAGCTGGGACTGGGAAATAACTAAAGAGAATTATTCAAATACAGTCACTACCTTTGTTAAACTATACCTATGCTATTTTCTATCTGTACTATTTGCTTATTTGTGCCAATAAAATCAATATCCTTTGGTTAAGACACAATGAACTTGAGTCATGCACATAATTAGTTGCGCCATCAAACAGTGTAAGTAAAGGATAAACCCAGTTCTGTGATGTACATGAACTGCATCTTTGACACTGTGTATTCAACAATTTGACATTAAGCCTACAGCAAGTAATTAAATCAGATGAAGAAGTTAGATACAAATCAAACAACATCACAATATTGCACATATAGTATTGATTAATAAATGCTAACATGAAAAGTTAGTTATTGGAGGGATTTAAAAGTGGGCCTTTTTTCAAAAGAAAGGCTGACCTGCACTTTTTCCAATGTAAAAATATTCTGTCAAGGTTGATGAATTTTACTCCCATGTGTCATAGAAATAATTAACATCCTAATTCAGTGACCAATAAAATAAGCAATAATTGACCCAGACTGTCCCCAAACAAAAGGGTTAAAGTTCCATTTGCCAGAAAACGGCCCCAAAAGCTTGTGTTAGCTTAAACAAAGCACCATGATACACTTCTATTTATTTTCAAAAAATTTGGGAGTTTCTTCTTATTATTTGAAATAGATTTCATTGTTTTAGGATGTTACATGCCAATACATCATAATGATATGAAAAATTTGTCCTTTATTTCAATTAACAGTCAGAATTCAGTTGTCTAAACATCAGCACATAGTGTCACTGAGGGTGTACAAGCTAATATGAAATAACCACACGGGACTTGCAGGTGGCCAACTACACCCTCAGCCAGGATGTCCTAAGGCATTTAAATGGAATAGACAGTGACATTTAGGCAACTGAACTGAGCCAAGAATCCTTACAATTTCCAGAATTTGTTTTTATTTTCTTCCAAAGCCATGTCTATCTAACCTGTTCAAACTGAATTTGCAAATACTGTAGGTTGCTACAAAATTGCTTTTCCAACTGATAAAAGTCGCCTATTTCTTCTTTGCAGTTTTCCTGTTAAGGAGCACAGAAATAATTTCAGGGCTAGCTGAAAAATCTTTATGAAAGCTACTTCCAGCAGATTAACCAATAATTAAAAATCTTTCCATAAACCACTTCATTTTGGTGGAAAACATAAAAACTTTATCAAGACACAGAACCACCTGAAAATTCAAAAAGCTTTCATTTACAGCAAAACCAGAATTTCTACGATATAAATACATTCCAATGCGACCTTCTCTCCCGCATGTGATAGAACAATTTCCTGGATTTTGGGGATGCACATTTGGGCCTCATGTGTCCATTACAGACTTTGACTCCCCATTAATCCACACCACCTCCTTGCGTGGAAGTTGCTCTACAAAGCACCCAGCATCACAGCTTCATTTTGCCTGTCCAAATCTAGTCATCGGGGCTAGAAGGCAGAAAGGCCAAATATTGGGAACACTGGAGACTCCTCCAACACCTTTCATTAAGGCCACCTAAAATTCCATGCCCCAGAAAATGTCTCTGGCTAAAGAGAGCAGGTGAAGGGCCCTCCTAAAAAAATTGAGTGTCTATACTGCCCATGCAGAGCCCAGACTTTGGACTGTCCTACAGACAGGTGGTCTACCTTGCATAATATCTGCTCACTTTCAAGTTTATAGCTCCCAGGTTCTCTATACTCCCTTCAAATCTATTGCCAATAACAACAGTGGGTGTCTGCATCCAAAACTCTCTCTCAGAGAATATGCTTTCCTCCATTCCACTTACATACAGACCATTAATTTGCAGTGCTGCTTTCCAAGCATTTTGTCCCCAGCCTCTTGTTTAAGATGGTCTAGTTCTGAGAAAGCCTGTGTCAAACGAGTTTTCATTTCTTCGTATCTTGTTTCAGCAAAGCC
Organism: Athene noctua; assembly: GCF_965140245.1. Taxonomy (NCBI): domain Eukaryota; kingdom Metazoa; phylum Chordata; class Aves; order Strigiformes; family Strigidae; genus Athene; species Athene noctua. Next base: position 14,067,725 of record NC_134040.1, on the reverse strand, counting down.
AAGCTCTCTGTACCACTTCTGAGCCTAACAGGAAGAATAAAAAAGTCAAACTACTGAGTATAATTGGTCTAGCAGTGGTATAATTTCTCAATACCAGTTTACGATCATGGACTTGAGACTTATGTCTACATCACAAGATTTATATTGTTGCAAATTGATTAAAATAAATGGAATTACACAATAAACTACTATCTTCTTATAAGAAATTAGTAAGACTCTTAAAGTAAATCCTACAGAAACATATCTAACTAGAGCTATGCAAAAAAAATAGATTCATTTTAAATTGATTTTTGAATTTGAAAGTACCTTGAATATTCTGAATAAAGCTAAAAAAAAGCAGTGGTGAATGCACTCACAGTTTCAGAGATTATGTCTTTGAAAGTCCTCAGAGCAAATGGAAAGTAAATTTTTATCAGCTAGGTGGAAAAAAATGTTCCTGAGAAATGTCAAAAATGAAAAATGAAAAGGAGGAAAAAAAAAACCCTCCACATGTTCACCTTTATATTTTTTCTGAGCTGCATTTTCTCTACTTATACTGTAGTTTTGGAAAAAAACACATTCATTTACATTCACAAAGGCACAACACTGAAAGCTTCCTCAGTTGGTATTAAAACTGCAAATTTACTTTACACAGGCACAGAACTAGCCAGCCAAACAAGTCTCCATGTAGGTGGTGTTGGACTTTGTGTTTACTACATAGATGTCAAGAAAAGGGGCAGTGTGCATGCTTTGCACCACCACTGAATATAACAAGATCCCTTGACGGTGTCAGATTTTACATCATATTGCCTCTCATTCAAAACCTACTTTGAATTTAAGATTGCCATAATCCTCAGTGCTTCTTACAGCCTTCTACTCCTCCTTATTCCTAGTGAGGAGGAGGAAAGCAGCATGGCCAGAGATGGCCACAGCAGATAGTTTGTTCTGTGTTAAGCTTAATAAAGCACTCAGCTTCTATCAAAGTGTGCTGGAGGAATGTAGCATCACTTGAAGTTCTGGCCAATCATGAATGACTGTGAATTCATCACTTAACTCAAAGATTTAAGAGGTACATTTTGGTTCTGCAGATCAGAGACTTCCCTGTTTAATAAAAGAGTTAAATCCTGGCAGAAAGAACAGCCATGTAACAAAACAAAAAATAAAAAAAATTTCCTCCTCAGAATTACATCAGAATAGGAGGTTACCTCTTTTTTCGATTTTTCTAATTCCTTTTGCTGTATTTTGAGTTCCTCTTTCGCCTTTTTGACTTGTTCTTTCATCACACTGTAGCTTTCAAACATGGTGCCCTGGATATACAACGAAAAGATGTGACTCCTCTCGCCCATATGAAACAGCACACAGGTTTTTACAGAACAATACATGGTTTCCTTCCAAATTACTAAAAACATTTGCATAAAATCAAGATATTAGAGGTAAATCTTTCCCTGTTAATTATTCTCAACTGAAGTAATAATTCTGCTTTTACAAGAACATAGTAATCTCCATAGAAATTCACTGTGGTATAAGATTCATGACTACAGAGGAAAACCATGGACAAGAAATCCACTATACATAAAGATACTGTCTTTAAGCATGTGTTTCATAAAAATCAAAACAGTAAAAAAATAGACCCCATCAGAATAAAAGTTAGTAAGCGAACACGTGCATAATTTCCAATAAGACATGATTGTTTCACAACCCTGAACCATTATAACAGAAGTTTGTGAAAATTAATTTGCTCTACCAGAAGCTTTTAATCTTGCAATAAGATAAATAATTTTTAAAATGCCTGTACAATGCAGTATTTTAAGTATTATTTTTAACTTTGTAGCTTGCTATATCAGTTTAAAATTCTCTAATACAACATTAAGAAAAAAATTCTCTGGTATTTTGCCTTTTATTTCAATGTTAGCACTTCAGACCTCCAGCACATGGGAGGTTAAAACATTTTATATATTACAAAGTTAATTTAGCTTTGTCCTCCAAATGACATTTATATGTCTTCCTTTCTTTAGAAGATCCTGCTTGGTAACATTCCTCACTGTTATTATTTACCTCTTTTCCAGGGTAATAGTTTGAGGGGTCTATAACTGGAAATTCTTCTTCAGTCTGAGTTACGCGACATGTTGTTTCAACTTTATTTGACTTAAGACCACATTGTTGACTTTCTTCTTTTAGTTCTACTATCTTTTCCTTTGTTCCTAAACTTTTATCTTTTCTCAGCTCTTCATAGGTGAAACCCAAAGATGACATTAATTCTTTCAATTTGTTATTTTCTAAAATAAAGTGTGCATTTGCTTTCCGAAATTCATCAAGCTGGTCTGAAGTTTCTTTCTCAATTCTGTCTACTTCTCTTTTTAGTACACATTTTTCCTCCTGTAAATCAGAAATAGTCTTATAACAGCTGGTTTTGCACTCTTGAAGTTCTGAAACCAAGGTCCTGCATTTGTCTTGTTCACACTTTACTTCTGCCAAACATCCCAATAAAATTTCTTTTTCACTTTCTAAAAGAGATATTCTTTGTAAATTTCCCTCTCTCTCTTGTATTAATTCATTATATTTTGTTAAATAGTTCTCTTTGTCTTGTAATAATTCAGCTACTTCTTTTAAGCATCTGCTTCTTTCTTCTTTCAGGTCAGAAAGCAGCTGAAAATACCTCATTTTCCTTCCAATCAGGGATAAAACACTCCCGGGAAGATTATTTGATGCAATTGTCAATGAGTCTTTTTTAGAATTCTTATTTTTCTCTTTAACACATAAAAGGTTCTTAGAGAAGGTTTCAACAAAAAATGTTTCTGGGCTCATCATGTTTTCTTCTGGTAAGTTATTATAACATCCAGCAGCAACTTCTTTCTCATTAAATAAGTTTTGAAATGAAACAATATTAGCTTCTTCTGCCACTAAAATGTATTGAAAATATGCATCCATCTCCTCTTCCAGTGCACACATCTGAGCATATCTCTCATTCTCCTGTTGTAATATACAGACTTTCTTTGAGTAATTTTCATTCTCTTGCATGAGTAGAAATATCCTCTGAGAACACATAGCCACCACTTTTTCTAGTACATATATTTTCATATTATGTTCATTACCAGCTTCCAGTGGTGACAGATGACAGAAACACTCATAAAAATTGCTCTGTGGCAGGAACAGTTTGCTTAAGCACACAGTCCTCTCCTGCACAGAAGACAGTATGTTTAGTAGATACCTGTCTTCCTCTGACCAAAAAAATTTCTGAGAGTATACATATTGCATGTTTTCAACAGCTATTTTTTGACATGAGAAATTCTCATTTGTTTCACATAGTTTCAGGGTCTGGTCTTTCTTAACTTTCAGGCCAATATTTCTGGAAGGGTTTGTTTGATGAGTTTGTTTCTGAGGTTGTTCTCCTTTCTCCTCCATTTTGATTATGTCTTCTCCATTATACACCCTATTCACATCAGGGATGCAGATTTCTGAGAGGTTTCTTTGTTTCTCCATTAGTTCAGGGGTCCCTTCAAAATGTTTCTTTAAGTCTTTAAAATCAACAGATAAATTTTGGACATCCTGTGGGCCACCTAGGCTGTCTTTGGCTTCCATTCCTTGCTTCCCAGGCCTAATCAGTTCAGTCTTAAATAAAACTTTAGAACTTCCCTCAGCAACACAGGTCACCTGTTGTGGTTGGACTTTCTCATTCTCAATTTCTTCTCCTTTAGCTCTCCCTCTGATGACTTTTTTGTGATACATTCCATCATCAATACCTCTATCCAGACATTTATTTTCACTTATGATTTGTGGCAGAATATTATTTTCATAATGTTTTTCCATGTTGTATTTTTCTAGAGATGATGTGAAAATTTCAGTTACACGGCAAGGTATCTTTCCATGAAGAAGTGCAGAAGCTTTGCCAGAAGATCCTCCTTTTGCAACAAGGCAGAGGCCATCAGAGCAAAGGTTGGTATTTGCCTCAGTGAAATCCAAATTCCTCATTTTTTTCACAGTGGTGACAATTGATATGTGGTAGCTTTCAGGTTCTAGCATGGTAAGTTGGAGTTTCTTCCTTGTAAATTCTTCAACCACAGAAACAGGGAACACCTTTGCTGGTAGATTTATAGCTTGTTCTTTCAAGAGAGAAAAGTTTTCTTCATCTTTGTTTTCCTTACTTTTCTCATCATTCTCAGAGTAAGGGGGAAGCAGTTTTGCTGCACAATAACTTGGGGTACATCTGAACAAAGTGAAACTATCTTCTAGAGTACCTGCCCTCTTTGTTCCAAGGGTGATCTGGTAATAGCAAAAGATATAAGCTAATATATCTAATATAAGCTAAGATATATCATTCTATGTTGCTAACAATAATTTATTTTTCACTTCATCTATAAAATACTTTATTACAGACACATGAGAAAAGCATATTTCCATATAAAGAGTTTTCAAATTATTTAAAGATTTGCAATGAGAGTAATGATACAAATAAGGTACAACTAAGACAATAATCTTCTTAGTGCACACCTGTATTCATCTTGAATAACATCCTTAGTAGCTATGATTTAAAGCTACTTTAATATTCATCTTTAAATACACCCACCCTTCATTTATCTTGAAGTTCACAGACTTGCTGTGCAGAAAGATAGTTAAGAATAGCAGTAACTTTTCTTCTTACCTGCTCAATCTCAGCTAGACCAGCAACTTTTGCAAAGGCAAGGGAATTGTATTCCAAAACTGGTAGAAGCTCTGGTAGCTCCTCCATCTGCTCTAGCCCATCACAGCTACATCCTGGTGTTTCTGTTATGGTAAAGCACTCCCACATATTTACATGAAAAACAAACCCAGAATTATCTAACAACTTTTGAACAGAAAAGTATTTTAGTGAAAGTATACTCAAAACTACCTTCTGTACCAGAAGCATATCTCACCAATGATGCAGAGATAAGCATGACTTTAAATAAGAAAGCAAGCTTTACAAGAAAACACAAATATTAAGCTCTGAAATATGTTATATTTGGAGTCCTCCCCAGTTCTGAAAGCATTTAAAATGGAAAATACATCTCACTATAGTGGGTAGATGAAAACTTACGGGTTAAATTTATGGGTTAGAATTATTCAGAGCGGGTCTGCTTTTGTATATACTGAAATTTGCTATAAAATTTCCAATCATTTACATTGGAAGAATTTACCTGATACAATTTGCCAAGCCCAGAGCTTTCACATTGTTTGATCTGAAAAGCAAATCTGACTGCTACACAGCATTCCCAAACACTATACTTCAGCCAGGACATGGGAAGTATCCCCTAATTCTTCATTTCTGTAGCTTCTTGAAAGTTCTAGGATTTCTTGAGAAAGCTCATGTTCTAGTATCACACTGGCAAATAGTTATTGCTTCACCTTCCCAAAATACAGTTTTCAGATTAGGAGGTTTTTAGAAGGTCTTATACCCTCTAAGTCATGCATACCCACATGAATGAAATCATCTTCACTTTTATTGCACAGAAATGAAAGCAAAAAATCCAGTTTATTTTCATACCAGACTCTTCAGCATGTAGCAGCACAACTGGAGTTTGAGTAGCTCTGCTTCTGAGTAAAATCAAGACTGCTCCCCATTTCAGATTTTGAACATCATCCTGTAAAGAAGAGGAAAAGAAAAAAACAGTTTATACAGTGTTTGTGGTATGAAAAACAGGCAGATGATTTTCCTTTGCTATTTTACATTCAGAAGACCCAATATTGCATTATAATTCCTATTATTTCATACAGTTTTCTTATTCCAACATTTTCTATTAAATGTAGTGGTTCAAAACTTTGTCTTAATGTTTCCTTCATACGCTATAAAGTGTTAAGGAAGAAAATCTGAGTAATAAGCAGGTAATATGTCAGATTACAGATGGAACACTATCAAAACGGAGTTAATTATACGCTCATGAACAAAGAGAAAATAAAGTCCAATCAAGTAGGGAATGAGACTAATGGTTCAGTACCTAGCTACGAAGACAACTGTTCCTAGGTTGGAAGAACTCAAAGTAGAATAATCATTCCAAATAAAATTTTATTTTCCATGATAATTTAATTGTAAATTTCATATTCTGTTCTTGACATTTATCTTGACTCCCTGATTGAATTTGGAAATTGTAGCAATTTCTGGTGCAAGGCAGATACCGTTATTGTTTGATACACAGCAGGTCACGTTTCACATGCACCATGCTAATTTTTAGTGAATAGAAGACTGAGGTTTGATTTTCTCAACAAAACACATAATCGAGGTGGTAGACAAAACAGCTACAGTGCAGAAAACAAGCCAACACAGTCACTTTTGTTTTCCTGCACTGCTCTACTTGAATGCCAGTAGAAATCAAACTTGGTCTCTTTGGGCTGAGCTGAAGCTTTAAAATTACAAGTGGGAAAGTAAATTACTTCAAAGTCTTCAGTCCACAGTGAATCAGAAAAAATCACTTGATTTTCCACAGGAATACCAGCGAGATTGATTTCAGCCCATGTCAGCTACCACATTATAGTGCTGTTTTATGAGATCTTGACTGGGAGCCATGACTTAAGTGGAAACCACAACACTTCCAAGATTTCTTCCTTCATTTTCTTAGTAATATTAAAGCTAATATTAATTTCTTGAAACACACGCATTCCTTTCCTGCAAGTTTGCCTTTATTTCTTCCCAGATATCATTTCTTTATCGATATGTGCATTCCGTCAAAAGAAAGTTACAGAAAATTATGTAAAAATACAATGTCTGGATGCCAGAAACATCATGCTGAGAAATCAGTACCTCAGCTATCATGTGAAAACTGTAGAGAGGTGCATTGCTTGGCGTTTCATACTTTTTCTTCACCAACACCTTCAAGAGACCCCTAACATGCACATCTAGAAACTGTCTGATAAAGCAGAAGACAGCCACATGGAACAGCTGCTTTTTCATGCATTTTTGATTCAGGAATAGGCTGCAATTGGAATATTGCAGACAGGATCCTGATATCAAGTTTGGAAATTCAAATTTCTGACAAGATTTATGTGACTGCATCCCTCTGTGGGATGCAGTTCATCTCGGCAATACCAGAAATAAACACTGAATTGGATCCGATATTATTGCATGAAGATGCAACAGTGACTAAGGCTAGTTTTCAAGAATAGCTGATGTGCTTGGCATGTGAATGACACAGTATTTACCAAGGAATCTCATAACATGTGTATTTCACAGGAGTTTGATAAGCCTGTCTTCACAAACTAGTTTTTTCCTGGCTGTGAAATAGGCAAATGATCCCATTCACTCTTTCACCAAAAAATTATATACAAGCAGCTTTCCAGAAAAGTAACAGCATGAAAATCTTTCTTGTATTGAACACAATTTCTCACTTTTATAGCTGTTGAAGGAGTATAAATAAGCTCAAATAGGATTTTTCTTGTAACTATTTCGGCTTGAATACTGCAAGATCAAGGTAATGAGATTAGGAAACTCTATTTTAACAGGTGCTAGTAAAACACAAGGTAAGGGGAAAAAGTGCTCTTCAGTTTTATAGTACAACACCAGATGTCTCCCTCCTCCTTTTATCATGGTTATTGAAAATTTTTCCCCACTATCTCAAGCCATTCTCTACTAAAAAAAATCCAAGAGAATTATTATAGTAGCAGTACCAATAGAGGAGGAAAAGACAACCAGAAATGCAAAAGGCACAAGATTTGATGCTGCTGGTGTTACACGCAGCACTTAAGGAATGCAACCTACTGTGCACCAGACCAAAGTAAACTGGTTTAACACAAATTATGGCCTGTGCATTTATACCAAAGACTGGGTAATTGAGACTCGGTAACCTCCTATGACAACACAGCTGTAAATTAATACCTAGAAAAGAAATGGTTAGAAAACTGTGTAGAGGGAATAAGTAACCTTTTATTAGGGTACAGCATTGAAAGAATGAGATTTGGTCCTGTTTCTTGAAGACTTTTTGGATTAGTCTCAAGCAATTAGTCAGTTGATATATCTTGCTTTCACACCTTCAGATAACTCAACATTTACTTTCTCCTTTTCTCAGTTTTCTTAAACCAATAGCAATTCTTCACTACTTCTTCCCTGGCTCTGAAAGCCCTCATTTCTCCTGATTTTAGCTGTGCAGTCCCCTCATAGTGCACTTGGTTGTTGTACTTCTTTACAACTGGATGTGAGTCCCTCTAGAAATATCTTAAAACATTTTCAAACCCTATTCTTCATCCCCAAGAAAACGTGAACTTACTAAAGTTAACTGTAGCAATGGTTCAGGCTAAGTATAAAAATAAGCAACAGCAGTCAGTCCTTCTGCCACCTTGGAGCAGCTATGGAGATATTCAGTGAGGCACAGCTTCCAAGCTCTCCACAAAGTCACCCATATGCTGCCACTTACTGCAGGATGATTTTACCACTCTTTCTCTCTCACACAAAGACAACCTCCTGGAGCTCACTTCTTTGAGACTGCAGAACTTCTAATGGTACAAAATCACCATGTCTGCAAAGATGCATTCAACTACCAGGTTAAAAACTTTGACTTTATTTCTTCTAGCTTTTACGGACAAAAGATCCTCTCTACCTTCTCCCAGTTCTGTAAGTACTCACAGTCTGATTGTCCCTCTATACTAAAGGGTTTTTGTTCATGCCCATTACCTCTCGTTAACTGCAGTTAAAATCAGGAGAGCTCTTGTGATACCAGGTCACAATCTGAATGGAGAGGCTGAGTGTGAGGCTTAGCTGATTTCACTTTATTTAACAAATCCTCAGAATAAAAATATCCTCCACCTCAGTGCATAAAGAATAAAACTTTGTTTGAGTCCTCTCTGTGAAAATAATTGTTCATTGTCAGCAAAATAAATTGGCAGAAGCTGAATGCCATATTACAGTATATACAGAGCTTTCCCATGCAAGTCTGGAGTGAAGTGCTTAAAGCAAACAAGTCCTATTCAGTGTATTCAGGGCATATCACAGTGCTATGGAGCTGCAAACCACTGAATATCTCAACTCACTCCCAGTCATGAATACTGTATCCATCTTCCCTTGTTTACCATTATCCAGAAAATCTCATAGACAAGATTTATTGTCAGCTGTGCTTTTTTCTTCAGCATTTGGGCATGAATAACATGTGAAAACTCACCCAACCATATGTGTACTTCTCCACTGAATGGTGTCCATGAGACAGAGACTCAGAAGTTCTTCTGGGCTCTACTTCTAGTGCCAACTGAGACTTTTTGCCTTGGGCACATCACTTAAAAACTAAGGAAACAAGATTTGTGAAGTGCCCTCAATGTGCACCTAATAAAAGCACTGTTGCAATGAAGCTCCAACTACTGATTCCAGTGGGTATGAATCAGACACTGTGAAGTACAGATGCGTCAACAGAAATAAAGGAAAAAAATGCAGGAAGGAAAAAGCCTCACACTTGCATCTCAACTGCACATCTAACGACAAGTGTAATCGAGGGTGATATAAAGATAAAAGCTAATTATGTTTTGCCTTATTTTTACTTACCAGGTCAACACTGCTGTCTCCATTCTCCAGCCTTGTGTATTGTGAGTCTTTTTCTTTCTTCTTCTTCAGCTTCACCCTACCTTGATCTTTTAAAGCCCTATTTTCTTCCAAAAGCTTTTCCATTTTTTCCTGTAGTCTGATTTCAGATAATTTCAGAGTATAAACATGATGGTAAGATTCTTCCAATTTACTTCTGAGAAAGTCCTCAGTGTCCTGAGAGCATTGGAGTTCAATCAGCAGGTCTGCCTGTTCTCTTCTGTTGTCCTCCTCTTTTTCACTTAAGAACTTCAGATTCTGCTGAAATGCCTCAAGGCGGCTTTTCATGTCATGCTCCACATATTCAATGCAAGTTTTCAGTTCCATTACTTCTACATCAGAGTGTTTATAGCCCTGAGTCCCACTGCATGCTGATTCCAACTTCTGCAGGAGATGCTGCACCATTCCCTCTTCTAATTCAGATGTCAAGAGAGCAATATGGGCACTAAGATCTAGGACATGCTTTTCCAGCCTAGATACCTCACCCTGAAGGTAACATTCTCGTTTTCTCAGCACTGCTGTCTGATGTTTCTGCCTTTGTTTGTAGTGTTCAAAATACTCTGATTGACTTTTTATTTCATCTTCTTTTGTCTTCAGCTGCTCCTGAAGCCAGCGTAATTTTTCCTTTTGCTTCTTCTCTGACTTCTGTTGGTTTTCAACCTATAATTTCAGTGAGTTTTATGGTTAACATCTTAATACTAAATATCTTCTTTCCTTACAATTTCTTCTTAATTTTGAAATAATTCATCCCTTGTTTTCTGAAAACTCAGGAATGACATTAGTAGAAATTTTTTAAAGCCAGTGAAATCCTGCATTTAGAGCAAAACTGACCTACTCTTTTGTCATTTCAGCCATCACTGAAACATCTCAATAGGAAACAAATAAAACATCTATTCCCACATCTACTACTACATAAAATGTAGGAAAGTTTTTAAACACTTTCTTTTGTATATTCTACAGTACATATTAAATCAAATGAAACATTTGAACTGGAATTCATACAACCAGCTCTGAAATAGAGAGTAACAAATCCTTAACACTGACAGCAGTGTAGCACTGAGAAGTTGCAGGCAGGGAAGCTATGGTTCTATTATAGAAAACAGTACATGTGCTTTCAAGAGACCAGGCTTTTACCCTTTGCCCTTCACCATACCTGTCATCTGCCAGTTCCTTTTATGAACCTGTGAAAAAAAGGAGACAGGAACAGATGCCTTTGGAATCAGTTTGAGAAAGAATTCAGTATTTTCATTTGCACCAAAGTGTGTTTGAACACAGAGATGTACAGAGGTGAAAGATGTCAATGAAAAATATAGAAGGCTTTCATGATTCCCATGCTGCCCTTGTTTTGAGCCAAGTAAGAGCCACCAGTATCATAGGGCCACTGTGGCAACTCTGAAGCAAGACCGAAGGCACAGAGACATTACTGTATTTCTTCAAGGACTTCTTTAGATCAGTCTTTTTGATCTTTGGTATCTTCCTGTCTGTGGGGTTCACTGACAAGGGCAAGACAGGAGGAACACTAGGCTGAAATGTTATGGAAAGTCAGGTAGGTGTGAGATAATACTTTGGTCAACTGTTGATGGGAATGTATGTATGTCTAAGCTTCCTGAGTCTTGAAAAGTACATTTAATTTTTAATTGAAAAAGGGAAGACTATTGTTCATTCTTATGAGTCCTGCCACATGGTACTAGTGTCCTGTTAGAGTATTCAACTTTGACATAAAATGTTGAGAAAATGAAAGTGTATCTTATGATAAACAGAATAAAAGACATTGTTTCATTGTAGACTGTCCCTGAAAAACTTCCATTCCTTCTGCATTTTCCAATGAGCTGTACAAACTAGGTAAAAATGCCTGGTTATATACCTGTTATCAGCCAACAGCTGACCTTCCTGATACAAAACATTTATGTGAAGAATACTAGAACTCAGGAGAACTGAAGGCTTTCCACTGCAGAGCTGACAATTTCAGAACAGACAGGGGGAAGGGGGAGTTGCAAGGGCATGCAATCAGCAGTGGAATATTCATGGCAATGACGAGGCAGGTCATCTTGTCCCAGTGAGGGCTTGCACTGGCAGGGCTCTGCAGAGTGTTGGCCCACATGACAATGCATCACAGGAAATAAGGTGAGACCCAAACCAATTTGGGAAAGCTGGAAAAGGACACAGGGCTAAGCAGGAAGCTTAAAGTGAATGTAACAGCAGACGGGTCCAGCTTGAAAATGCACAAAAAATTCAAGAGACAGACAATGGGCTGAACAGCTGCATTTTATACAGAAAAGAGGCTGTGTTAGCTGTGTTGTACTGTTGTATTGTATACGGTAGGGAATCAAAAAATGCTTTATTATGGGGCTAGAAAGATAAAGTCTGACCTAGAGAAGAGTACGCTGAGTAGGTTCTGGGGAGAAAGAGGAAATAGGACCATATATCTCAAAGATCAAGGGCCTGGATGAGAGGAACTGTGGTAGTGCTGTCAAAACCATTAGAGAAATAGAAAGTAGAGCAAAAAAGACCAAAAAATTCTTCTGATTCCTCTGTTTGTAGGAAAAGAGAAAGGCTGAGATAATTTACTGCTTAAAACCAGAGAGGTCACTGGAGATGAGACTGACTTATAAATTATTGGTTATATTATTATTTATTATTAAATTATTAGTTATAAATTATTTATTATTATTAGGCCAAGTGCAAGGTCCTGCACATGAGTCAGGGCAATCCCAAGCACAAATACAGGCTGGGCAAAGAATGGATTGAGAGCAGCCCTGTGGAGAAGGTCCTGGGGGTGTTGGTTGATGAGAAGCTCAACATGACCTGGCAATGTGTGCTCACATCCCAGAAAGCCAATTGTATCCTGGGCTGCATCAAGAGAAGTGTGGCCAGCAGCTCAAGGCAAGTTATTCTCCCCCTCTATTCTGCTCTCGTGAGACCCCACCTGGAAAATTGTGTTCAGATCTGAGGCCCCCAGCCTAAGAAAGACATGGACCTGCCGGCACAAGTCCAGAGGAGGGCTACAAAGATAATAAGAGGGTTGGAGCACCTCTGTTGTGAAGACAGGCTGAAAGAGTTGGGTTTGTTCAGCCTGGAGAAAAGGCTCTGGGAAGACCATATAGTGGCCTTCCAGTACTTAAGGGGGCTATAGGAAAGCCAGGGAGGGACATTTTACAAGGGTATCACTATAGGACAAATGAAAATGGTTTTAAAAAGAAAGAGGGTAGATTTAGATTAGATATAAGGAAGAAATTCTTCACTGTGCAGGTGGTGAGGCCCTGGCACAGGTCGCCCAGAGAAGCTGTGGCTGCCCCCTCCCTGGCAGTGCTCAAGGCCAGGTTGGACGGGGCTTTGAGCAACCTGGGCTAGTGGAAGGTGTCCCTGCCCATGGCAGGGGGTTGGAGCTAGGTGATGTTTAAGGTCCCTTCCAACTCAAATCATTCTATGGTTACCAGAAAGAGAAGCTAAACTAGGTCGTTTGAAACAATATCCTCCTCACCAGGTTCATCAGGTCCTCACGAATGTCTTGCAATTTCCCTTTAACACGCACATTTGCATTTTCAACCTGGTGCAACTTCACATTTAGTTGATCAATCATCACAAGCAGTGTTTTATGTGACAGCTCCAGCTCTTTCATCCTGTGACAGTGAGAATGAAGATCTTTGCTAAGTAAATACTGCACAATACAGTTCCAGATAAATAAGCAGTCATCAGTCAATGCCTTAATTTTTCCATTTTTTTCCTAACAATAAAATAATAACAAATTGTTGATTACTAATAATAAATACTTAATTCTTAACAAGTCTGTTGGGGTTTGCACATTACATTTGAGACTCTCAAAATTGTTAGACAACATCTACGTTCATTTTCTCTCTGCTGGCTTAATACAAAATCATAAGCAAACTCATTTACAAGATTATTGTTCACTGAAGCTTGGCATGCTATATGAAGTAACAACTTAACCACAAAGACAACCACAACATTTTTGTCTCTACATGTCTCTGATCACAGGATTTTGCTAGGTTCATGGTTAGCAAATTCAAATTTTATGATGAAGGTAAATACTTCCCAATAAAATTAAGATTACAGGTAACCTATGAATTATTGTGTTTTACTGAACAAAGGGAAAACATCTTACCTGTAACACACCTCAGTTGGTACTGAAACCTACAATGCATAACTGCATTGACTTCATCCACAAAGCTGGATTTTGACAAAATACATGTTTTCTTTGCCTGTTGCCATTAAAATGGTAGTGTAAGATGATGTGGTATGATGTTGTGGGGTTCCTCTACACAGGAGGAATACCTAAGATAATCTTACAAGAGTAAGCTTCATGTTTTCCTTAAAGTTTTCCTTCCATTTCCAGTCTACATATCAAAATTTTCTCAATTCTTTAAACAGTTGTGAATTCCAAAACATCCTTTCCTTGCTAAAGAATTTTTTTTCCCTGTCTCTCATCTCCTGTGGCAGTTACTAGACACTCCTCTTTTCTCATCTCAGACATGCACACATTACCCTCCTTGCCCCTCAGGACTGTGCTGTATTGTATCTTCTTCCCTGAATTTCTTCATTCAACCTTCAACAGTCTTCCACTCAGCTTTCCTGCTCATTTCTATCTTCTAGCCTTGTCTTAATGCCCTTACCTGCTAAAATTTCCTCCTGCCTCTATCCCAGTACGACAACGCTAACTTCATTCAAAAATCTCACATAAAAACATATTTCTGAAGTAACAGGATTAAAATAGAAAACACATAAATAAATACATACCTATTAATGTACTGACAAGGTCCTCCCCACTGCAGACACTGCATAATCTAACACTGGTATCAGAGGAAACTTGAGCCACATCACCCCAAAATTCCACCCTGGCTAGTTACAACTACTGACTGTGCTTCTCTATTTTTTCCAATAGTTCTGCCTCCCACATCATTCCTCATCTCTGTCTGTGCTTCAGCCACAAGAACTTTAGGCACAGGATTTCTTTTCTTCTGACTGGCTACCCAAGATCCCTGAAAATGTCCTTCCTATATACCAGGCAATTTTCAGCTAGTTATTTGCACTCCTTGAACTGTTCTCTCATACTTACTTTGTTTTGGTTTTAAAAAAGTTTTTCCCATCTTCCCATGCCTGAAATCTTTATTAAAATAGGCCTATTCCTATGAAAGCTTCCATTCCAAGAAAGATTTGTTATTGTTTTGATAAAAAACCCATTATTAAAACATTTCTGGCTAAATACCTTGACGAATCAAAACAATTAATAAATTATACAAGTAATTATTTTTAATATCATTGATATTTTCTATTCTTTTAAACTATTTGCTTTGTTTAGAACAGTGCAGTTGCTATCAAAACCCTGATCTTATTCTATTCAACTACATAATTAATGCCTAATGGCACCTACTGTAATGATTATCATTAACTTATTAAACTAGATGAAGCTTTTTGAAACAAGGAACTTTTTTTGCAACACAAAATTCCAAATTAACTTAAAAGGAAAGGGATACATTTTGCAAGCAGAATTTACACCTTATGAATATTTAAGAATTAAACATCCTGAGAAAGTTGTCTGGTTATTTGCAACAAGATTTTAGATCATGCTGTAAATCTGATTTAAATAATAAAACCAAGAAATTGAATACTGCATCTCTATTCTATTCTGACAGTTACATAAAACACTTATACATGCATCTTATCAGGCACCCTAAAAACACATAAAGTCTTTCTTTTTGATAGTTTTACACATATCATTTGACAGACAGTACATGGGGCGAAGGAAAGAGCATATTTGTCACATCACACTAATTTTGAATGCAAAACCCCCTTTTATTTACCTATTTTTTAGGACAGAATCCGACTCCAAGTAGTCCTCTAAAACACCCTTCAGTTTGTGCTCCAACTTTTCCAGCTTTTCTATTCTGAGTTTCAAATTCTCTTCTCCAGCACCATTTACTTGTTCATCAGATATTCTTGCATCTTCTAATTCCTGGAAAATCCAGGAAGTATCAATTTTAACATTGAAATTCAGGACATCAAATCCTTCATTACTGGGCATTTTAATACGGTAACAAAATTCTTGTTCTCTCCCAGATGAAGGATCCATGATGAAAAAAACCCCAAATTATTAGGTTCTCAATGTACTGCAGTCCAAAGAGTTTAAGCCTCTGGTGATCAAATGAACAGTCCTCGATTCTGAACACATTTATTATTTATGAGAGAGTCTCATTTCATTAGCCCCAAGGTAATTCAGCATGTATGAAAGGAGTTGCAGTTCACAACATGAGATCCCTATAAAAGATTCAATTAGACTAATTCATGAAGGAATTAGGCATCAAAGTTTTGAAAAGAGGATAATTTTCTACTAGAGGAGTTCATAAAATTGAGCACATTTATCACAAAAAAATCTTACTTATTTTAGATAAATGTATGATATTTTTGTTTCAAGACAAAAGATTTTAAAAGGATATTTCCTACTTAAAAGGCAATCTTTCACTATTTCAGATAAACATTCGGTATATTTAACTTGTATTTTGGAATTCTGTATTCAATATTTTACTTCAAAGTCTACTTCACCTCTGACAGGATATGAAACAGTGCCTAAAAGGAATTTTTAAACCTGGGCTTGGGGAGCCAAGCTAAATTTGGTTCTTTCCTTTGCCTCTTTTAGCAAGAGCTCTAAAAGTTCTTCAGCCTGCAGTCCACCTTCATTTACAGAAACTCTTTAGCAAGTACAGTCCTATAACTGGCATCTGTGAAATGCCTTTGGTTTTGTTACATTTATATTGATTTGGAATTGGATCTGTAATTGAAATTAAACCACTGATTTTGCACCTATTTTCCAGGAAATAATGCAATCACGTGGGTGGGGTTTTTTGTGGTTTGTTTGTTTTTTTTTTTTCATAAACAAATGCTGAATCTACAGGGCAAAGAAAAAGAACAAGAGTAGCATTTATTTTGGCCACTTAAGTGTAGAAAGTAGCACAAAATCAGTGCAAAAAACCCCCAAGCAAACAGTACTCTCATTGTCCCATGTTTTGATATGTGGTATTCACATATATGGTGAATTACATAAAATTTTATTATTTTGGCCCATTGTATCACTCACTGGCTTTATGTCAGCTATGCAAGGATCTAGAGCTGAAAAGATTCAGATACTCTTTGGTCCCTTGAGAAGCCGTGATACTTAAAAGCTACAAGTGTGGAAAGCAAAGTATAAATCCACATGTACAACGAAGTTCAAACCACTTTTTGATCTTCTCTAGACTTACCAAGCCCAGTTCCTTCTCAGAGACCATGCATTCCTGAGACCTGTAAACATAATCATGGCTCTCCCCTGGCCTGTATGGTTTCCCAAATGGGACAGTATCTTTGATTTTGAGCTCCTTGAGACACTAATATATCATCTGTATTTATTATTTGTAAAGTGAATAGACATCCTGCTCCCTGACAATGGGCATCCCTGAACACCACTGCAAAAGGAATATATAATAATAACGGACATTGTTACTCTACTTATTAACAAACTACAGTCGAAGCCAAATTAATGTCACTTTTAACTGTGCCCCAGCCTAATATCCAAGTCATAAGCTGTAAAAAGAAAAATTCTTAGTGGTACATTTTGCAGAAAGTAGCCAACAAATAAAAGCAGTGAGGATGGACCAGGCAGAAAGTTAAGTGACACTTAAAATTATTACACTGATTTCTATCACATATTTCTATAAAGAACATGCACTAAGTGTACTTTTATTCACTCTTATAATGAAAGTTAATACAATTTCTAAAGTTGATCTCAAACCTCCCGATCCATTAGGCTCTACATTTCTGATGCTTCTTCCTGAAAACTAACGAGCACTTCAGCTTAAAACCAAGAAAGCTTTTATGACTAATATCTGAAATAAGAAACTTATTGTTTCCTATTTCACTTATACATCTGGGACAGATCATTTAAAAGATGTGTCACAAAATGTGAAAATGGGGCCCAGCACCTTGTATGGACTGAATCTAGTCAGTTAACACACTGTACCTGTTCCCAGCCCTATAATAAATAGCAATATGTAATAGATAGTAAGACTGGAAGGATATACTCAGTTTTCAAAACTACAAACCCCGCTATGTCAGCACAGAATAAAAACATCATGTCATGGAAATTGTCACCCAAATCAGCCAATTTCTTTGAGAAAACTGTCACATGTGAATTACAATGTAATTAAAAACATTAAAAAATGAAACCTCATACCTCTTCCACTTTGTAACCAGGCCATCTCCCGTCTCTGCAGTGGGCTTACTGTTGCAGCCATGTGCTCTGACCATCCCATGTTTGTGCTTATAGTTTCACTTCAGAAGCAGTGATGAGCAAAACTAAGTCCATGAGGAGAAAGAGTGTTTCTTTGCCAAGTGAATCACACTTTCCAATTTCTGTTCCTTCATCAGCACCTGGTTTGGTTATCTCAAGATCTGTTTATCTCCCATTGTCCTTCTCTTCTGAGTAATGCCAAAACTCTTCCTTTTGCAGCGAAGACCCCATTTTTCCATATTCTGTCACGACTCCGCTAAAAGCTTTAACTAAAACATGAAAAAACTCTCTTTGAAAACACATTCCCTAAATGCTTGTTCCTTCTCAACACCTTGTGAGTAACATTCTTTTGGGGACTGAGTTTTCAAACTTCTTCAGGATCCCTGTTTCCAATTTAAATTGTGCTTTGTACCAGGAAACAGGGTTATTTAGATCCTCACACAAGCCATAGTTTGCTGCATCTGGCTGAATTAATCTTGTGGAGTGTCTCAGCTCCTTCAGCAGGTAAATGATCTTGTCTGGTGATTCTCTGTGAAGAGTACATCTTTGGTCTTACTTCAGAGCCTAAAAATTATCTGAAAAACCTGGCTTCTTTTGAGGCTGATTCCTGCACCTTCAACAGTGAGATATCCAGTTGCTATGACAAATCTTTTCCTCAGCTTTCTTTGTGCTAACCTGATTGTTCTTTGCCTTATGTTTTTTTTCAATCATAACTTCCACTTTATCTGATGCATTATTGTAACCATCTTGCTCCACTCTATGTTCATGTCAGAGTTCAGTGTGTCCATGGGAGCAGACTTGTTTCTCTGTAGCCTTCTATGTAGCCCTTTTAACATAAAGATGATTTGCCAGATGTGAGGGAGGAGAAAGTTCTCTTGTGCTCTTAATATTTTCAGATCACCTCAACATTCCAGGAAGAATTAAAATTATCCATTTCTTCATATTGCCTTTCCAGCTCTGAAACAATAATTTCCTTTCCTCTTTAAAACAAAAGCCTAACCTTTTTGAATTTTATAATCATTCTCCATCTTAAACAAATCTTTTCAACTTTTTATTTTTTCAATCTGTGCTTCATACAAATATTTTTCTTGCGGTTCAGGTGATAGTGTCCTTTACTGTTTATCTATCTCTGCAGGTTGAGGTTGTGCCATTTTTGCTTCCTGGTAGTGTCAACATTTTTATTTCACCTGGGAGGATGACATGATTTCCAAATATTTATTTCCAACTATTTATCTGCTTACCATGTTTGTCCACACACCCTTTTCTTCAAGCCCCTCTTTCTTCTTGAAGAGATAATTGAGCAGAGCACATTATGTGTTCTCTTTTCCTGACCTCTCAGGCCACCTTGGGATGTTCCATTCTCCCAGAGCTATCTTTACAAGTTATTGCCTTAATTTTCAAGAAACGTTCAAAAAAATAATTCCTCCCACGCAGTTCTTACCCACTTCAAAGTATTCCTAGTTCAATCTACCATCTTCCCTTTCTCCAACACCTATCTCTTCTCCATCTGTGGATTTCCATCTTCTGAATTTAATATGAATTTTACCACTGCAGGGTTGTAAATCTCTATTTGTTTCCAACTCTGAACAGTTGTGGGTTTTTTTCCTGTCAGCTATTTACTATAGAGAACTTACTGTCAAACACTTAGCTTTTTTAGATAGATATTAAAAAGGAGATTCTGTGTTTCCTGGGTGAAATGCAAACCACGTTTGTTGAAAGCATGCAGTATGGAGACAAAGATCCCAGTACTGTAAGAAAACGATTTGGTAGATAACAGTTCACAAAGCAGTCAGTAATTGCACTTGTATTTTTTCCAGTGTTTGATTGGTGTGAGAGTGTAAATTCTGTTTGGATTTTTTTCGGTGTTTATGATGTGCTGGTCCTCATTTGATTATCAAATCATTCCAGCTTGAAGTTATATCTCTAAAAAAATCTCTAATTTTAAATCCAAATATTTTGCAGCTTCAAGTATTATGCAAACTGTTTTATGAAAAAAAATGCACCAATTTAAAGCTGCTCAATAAATATTTTCTGTATTTTTGCACGTGGACTCAGCTGTTCATTCCATAGGTTCTTTTAATAACCTGTATACAAAATAAAAACCAAAACCAGAAAACAAAACAAACAACAACAAAAAAGAAATAGTATGCTGAGCTTTAGATAGATAACATTAATTTAGAAATAAGTGTTGGCATCCAGGCCCTAAATTCACAGCAACCAAAATCTCTTTCTGAAAGATTTATATTAGCTTCAAAATAACAAGAACCAAAACTACTATCAGTAAATCCCTGGTTTGTCTCAAAATAATGAAGAATGTTCAAGAGTCCAACTATAGCTAAGTGTCTTAAAATAGGCTTTGTTGTGTTAATTAATCAGTGATAGATTATTAATTAATAAATCGAGACAGATTCACCTCTGGCAAAATGAATTAAAGGAAATTACATTCCACACTAACACCACAATCTGATGTGCACTCCTAGAAATGTGAGAGTTGAGTATCTATGTGGCCACACAGCCATTATCCCTGTCTTATCCCCTCAGAACACCTGTCACCAGCCTTGAATTTAACTACTTAAATAGTTACTGTTAACAGGATGAATATTAGGTTATATCAGCACAATGTGTTTTCTGGAGACTAATTATACCTGCAATATTTTCTTCTTTTTTTTTTTTCTTCCCCAAGGGGACACATAATACTATCAGCACAGACACCTATAGATCAGACCTAAACATTTTCATAAGGAAAATGCTGTAAAAATCTTGCTCAACTTCAACTAATTTTCAACATCCATCTAGCAACAAAAAGTAAGCTACTGCACTTGGCACAGATCAATAATACCCTTGGAATATATTCCATCCATCTGTATCTACCATCATTTTATTGCAAAATATAAAACATATACAGCAATGCCACTAATGAACAACTGGAGCCAGTTCCCAAGAGCATGAACAGAAAGATGATAACCCCAAAAAGAGTCCATGACAATACAGGTCTGATCTCTCAAAAGTACTTGTGATTTGGGCACAAAAAACTACTGTTTCAAGCTTAATGTAACGTAAATATCATAGCTTTTTTGGGTAACTATTGTCATCATTCTACTTCATCATACAGTACTTGATAACAGTTCAAAGGGTTGATTAAACTCTTCTACTATAAGGAGATTCCATGAACATATTTCACAACAGATTTCAAAAAACAAAACACCTGGAAAAATAGTAATAGTAAAACCACATGTATTTTCAGTTAAAAAAAAAAAAACAAAAACAACAAAACAACAAAAAACAACAGCCACAACAAAACCTCTGTGTAATTATTAAATAGTTTAAAACCATATCTTAATCCTCAAACAGCTAGCTTGTTGAGTTACCATCCTTACTGAAAGGTCATGTACAACTTGCGTTGCTCCAGGGAAGAGGGCTAGGACATTTTCTATATTGTATTTCCCTCTTGTTGTGTGTAAGGTGAGCACTGCCACTACAGCTCCTGCTGTAGCTGAACAAATTCATTTTGTCCTTTCATTGAGCTGAAAGTATCAGGACACTGTGGAAAGGGTAGTGGGAATGATGGTAGTGTCTCAAGGGAGAGACATGGAGGTTTCTTGTCTTTGCCCTTTCCATGTTGCATGGGCACATGGGGGGTCAGTCACATTGCAACCTTCACACTGCCTCACAAAAGGGAAATTAGGTAATGATTTCCTAAGTTATTTCATGGCTTCAAGGACCCTGAGGAAGTACAATGAACCCCTTTTTTTTGCGTGGGTGGTGTTGCTTACAGGACTTTTTAGAAAACAAAAATGACAACAAATATTTGTCACCTCTCCATCCAGCATGACAGAAAGTAGGATCTTACAGCAATACCTGAACTTTTAGACAAAATGTACCTGCTCTGCAGAATTGAAAAGCACCCACTGCAGTAGAGCAGTCAGTATCTTAGAATGCAAAATAATTTCTCGTTGAAAATTCAGTGACTTTCTACAGAAGTCTAGGAAGGTAACTGAAGGCATCCAAGTAAAATTTTATAGGTGACACTTCCTCTCTGTGCAAGCAAAACCACTGTACCCTCCCCCATGGTTTCAGAGTCTTACAAAGACAAATAAGAGTTAAAAATTGAGTTCAAAGAAATATAAAGAGTACCAACCGCATGTCTTGGCTCAGTTGTGTCATCAAGGCCACAGAATGAATGCTAGTGAAAAAAACAAAAAAAGGAACAAAAACTATAACATAAGATCAAAAGAAAATGAGGAAAAAAGAAAAGAAAAAATATGTAAGATATGTAATAAAAAAATCGGGTTACATTATTTTACAGCAGTTAGTCTTACATCAATATTAAGTGAGTTGATCTGAAAGAGAGATACAGTACACCAATATCACTCTAAAAAGGGGCAACAGGATACAAAATTCAGTATTTGAGGGCAGCTTTACAAATGGTAACATTTGTGGATTATGTAAACTCAGAAATATTAGGCTTGGCTTTGCAACTCATTTAAGCAAGTACACACCTGAAAGCTCTCCTGAACCAAGACTTAACAGTCCAAGGACACAAACTAAATCTAACTCAAAATAATAGAGAATCAGTTATGAGAAAAGCATGATGCATTTAAACAGCACTTGTTCCTCATGTATCATAGAATAAAACTGAGATTTTACATTATTCTTTTCTATAGCCTTTAGAAGCAGGACAGTTTGCTGAAGAATCTATAGGGAAAAAATACTGCCATCCTTATGTTCTGATTTGACAGAATTTTACATAAAACTTAGAAATGGAATTCATTCCTAAAGGAAAATCTAAAGCCATACTCATGACACAGTAACTATAAATCGTGCATCGCCCTTAGCTACAACCAGCAATGAGCCTCAGCTATAAATACTGGCATTCCTTCAAAAGCGTAAATTATTGTGCTCCATATCAGCAGATGTAGGTGTCAGTTTGGACCCACTGACATATTAAACCATCAGAAGAACAATGAAGTAGAAGTATAATATTAACTGATTCTCTGACAACACAATCTTCCTTTGGGCAGTCAAATTCAGAATGGGATTTAATCCCAAAGAAAAAAAATATCCAAATGTAACACACATAGAAGGAAGCGCTCCACCCATCCAGGAGTTGAAGGTTAATAGAAAATTATGAAGTTTTCTTGAGGTCTCCAGGTAATGTAACATTAAGGCAAATAGAGCATTAATCATTTTAACTTATTACCAGCTTTCTGATAAGCTTGTGATTAAGCTATTTCTTTTCCAGTACTTTTCCCCATCCATTCAACTGATAAACCCGCACAGATAATGCTAACTTCCATTTCCAAAATAAGCAGTCTGTCTAATCCAAGCCCTACTCTGTAAACTGTAACGGCCATGCATTAAGGGCTTGCATTTTGGCAATATCATCATCTAGAGAGTTTGATGTTTTAAAAAAGGTGAATAAACACTAATATTTGCAATAGTTAACATGTAGAGGTATCACCTGTCCCTCAATGTTTCCCTCAGTGTCTGAGGTGTTAACTGTAGCACCTTAGACACCATTGGCTGTTAGGCAGGAACAGTTTCAGGTATAGAAGTGGTCTGGGGCATAAGAGGGCAAAGGCAGGAAAAGAGCCCTTTGAGGGGTGGCTACTGCCTGTGTTTCTCTGATAGTGGAAATGGGGACCACTGCCTTCCCAATGGATGCAGACAGACTAGCCCCAGCCAGGAAGTAGTGGGGGTGATGCAAAGTGACTATTAGCAACAGCTGGAGACGGCCCAGCTTCTCACAGCTCTTCTTCTGCCTCTTCCACAAACCCAGCTGGATATCACAGTTCAAAAAGTGCAGGATGAGGTACCTGAGAGGGCAGACAACTACTGTGGGAGCAGAAGGGGCCAAGGAAGCGGCTGAGGGAATGGAAGTAGCTGCTAGAAGTGCAGTACCCCTAGAGGGTGACACGGGAAGGACAGCTACATCCTGAGAGCAGATGAAGGGACAATGAGATTAGTGAAGGGTGAGGATGAAACCTTCCCACATCCTACAAGCTGCTCCCCAAAGCCTCTCTCAGTTCTGCAACCCCTACTAACATCTTCCAGCTTCCATTCAGAGTCCTCCAAAAGCTTTCCTTTTGTTCCTCTGATCCCAGAAGAAAAAAAAACAATGACTGAAAGCTCCACCGAAAACTTCTCTATTCAGCCCAGCAGCAAGTTAATGTAGGATTAGGTACCCATATGTACCAGAGAAAATTAACATGAGATAATGTGACTCATCTTGGGATCTAGGCATTAGTTTAGCAAAAGCAACATAACTAAACCACTTTGCTAGGGCTTAGAGAAAGCCCTGTTGTCAGCTCATGCCCTGCAGAACAGCCTAAACTCCACAGAGCTGGAAGACACTTGAGCCCACAGTCCAGGAACCTCATGCTGGCTCTTGCTCTGGACCACAGTGACCCAGAGACATTTGCTGCCTTAAGCCTCAATCAGAGCTTCTTCAAAAGAGGAGAAAATCGGGATCCAGCCTATTAATTTGAAACTTGTGTCTATCTTAAAGCCAGAAATATTTTTTGTTTGTAGTGTTCGTCACATGCACCTCATTTTGCAAAACAATGTTATCCAAAGAACAGGGCTGAGCTAACCAATTCTGTCAGAGACAAATCTTTGTTGTTTCCTAATCTAAACGACAGTAAATCTTTCCCCTTCTAATCTAGCATCTTTCCAGACCCCTTCATTCCTTTCTGTACTTGATAGAAAATCCAGATAGCAAATGATTTTTAGCAGATAAGGGACAGAGCTTCATTTCATGCAGTAATAAATTGAATTCAAATTTTGTCTTGTTTTAAAAGAGATTTTGTTCTATTAGGTTAAGTACTATTAATGTCAATGCAACATAGAAAAATTAATTAGTATGGAAAAAAAATCCATTGGCATCACTCAAGCATTTATTTACCTTTTCCTCAATTTCTTTGAGTTGCCTCTTTTGAAGTTCTATTTTATCTTCTAGTTCTCGAATTCGCTGGAACAGAAAAAACAAAATAGACATTATTATATCTAATTTTAAAAGTATATACATCAAAAAAAGAGAAATAGATTAAAAAGTAAGAGAAAAAATGCCCATTATTAATGTAACACTTCTGTTACAGTTATATTAGACCTGTCCATGGCACGATTGCTCCATGTTTCCATTTTAAACAAGCTGCGCATTCAGACCATCATGTTTACTACCAGGAAGTCTAATCGTTAATCATAATTTTAACATATACACACAGACAATTCCAATTAGCACCAAAATTCTTAGAAGTAGAACACTATTTTCTCTGCAACTGCTAGAAGTTTTATTTACTTAGACAGTCAGCAGATTATACTATTACATTTCATTTTAACTCTGTTTTCATTTCCTATAAAACATAACTATGCTTCTGGCATAGTCATGCTATACCAGAAAAACAGAGCACACAGATTTTCAGTTCATCACCAAAACACCATCCAGAGATTTATCTCCATCCTATTACCAGAGCCACCTCTCACCAGAGTCAGAGGGAACGTTTCCTTTAGTGTAGCGCTGTGTAATTTTAAGGATTTTCCTTGTTCAGTTCCACAAAGGATCTCCAAAAATATGACTGCTGTTGGGTCCACATATTCTATCTTACTTCTGTTCCCTTGTTTCATTTCTGTAAGTTATGCTAAAAAAAAAATAAATTCTGGGCTTCTACATTAAGAAGATGCATTTTATTACATTTTTAGTATATTGTATTTGTTACACATAAAGTAGGTTCATAAATAATTTTTTTATAGGTGGAAGCCTGGAATCTCCTACTAACAGCCAGTGGTAATCAAGGAGCAACTTTATACTATCAGGTTTTTTTGGGATTAACTACCTGACCTCTGTCTGGCCTCCAATAGCTAAAGTTATTAGCAGTTCATGAACTTTGGAAGAAAAAATATCACCTACTCTTAATACTACTCTCCACACAAATACTGCCCACAGATCACAACAACAGCTTTGTTACTGTTGCTGCTGGTTTAAAAAAACAAAACAAAACAAAACAAAACCAAATTGCTTAAATGACTGGTTTGAATATTATGCAGTCAGAATAAGTCAATCAAAACCTCCACTGTATCATGGTGAAATGCTCAGAGATTTCCACATATAATATAAAAGCACAAATCAGATTACCTTTGTGTGATACAAGTGCATGCAGCTTTGGTGACAGTAACAAATGCCCCAAGCACCGCTGTATTAATTTTGCTTTTCCTATACTACACTTGAATTGATTTATACTTCATCTACTCCCTGCTCAAGACAAGTCTATCTCTCCAGTGATTATCTTCATATACTCTATGTACCAGGAATATTACAATCACTGTAAAAAGCCATGGGATGAGAAGCAGGCAGATGTAATCACCTCTGAGATCTCTGGTCCATCAGGATACACTCCTGTTTCTCTCACTTTAGTTATGCTGATTCCTATTTAAACCTATATCCCAGAGCTGAGTGACAGACTTCAAATCTCTGGGAGTCCTGCTATGTTCTGTGACAAAATTTGACCACGGTGAGATAAGTGGAGAGAAGGAATATTTTAAAATACCATTTTCACCTTTCAGATTTATCATGTGAGATATTTTTCTAATATCTGCTGAGAATTCTCCTCCAGAAAAAAGGAAAATAAAAAAGCCCCCAAACATCTGGTGGCTTTCTCACCTCAGGGTTTACAATAAGTGTCCTTTTATAAAAGAACATGTTAATTAGGATAAGACAGCAATTTTCAGATTTGGGAATTATGTTAATTAAGTAAAAATTGAGATGTTATTATTCCCTTATGAATTTTTAATATTTTCAAAAGATTACACCTATTCAGCTATTCTCTCCAGCTAAAAAAAAAAAAGGCTGAGGTTTCTGTTCTCTAATTCTCACCCATAACCCATCATAACTATCAAATTTTGTGAGACAAAAGATAGAGAATAGTTTTAAGGTGAGGAAATATAACCTTTCCTAAAAATCAGTTTAAATGCAAGATAATCTAGCAATTAAAAGGGAATACTCTGCATAGGGTTGAATTTCTTAGCAGTGAAAATCTACGAAATATCCTCAAAACTAGATTTATGTCAGTAAGGCAGACATCTACCAGGTGGATATAGTCTGTAGGGCAGATATTTACATGTATGCATGTGTATAAGTAAACCTGTTCCAGACTTACCACCTTAGGTTAATATGTTGAAGAGAGGTGACTAGTGTTTAAATAGCTAGTATTCCCCTTATACGAGTGAAAATTGCAATGACAGAAGACTTAACACTGCAAATGAGTAAGATTTTGTAACCAACTTCTTTAATACAGAAATTAAAAATTAAAACCTAGACAGGTCAGAATTGTTCTAAAACACAACCATGGACCGCAATATTCCATCAGGTAGCAAAGCTTGGGGTCATTTACTTCTAGTTGTTTACCTGCTTTCCCCTGGAGTATTGTAGGGAGGATTATCTGGGAGGATCAAGTGGGTGTAGCTATTCCCATCACTATCCTCTGACTGCACAGAGTCAGCACTGGAAGATAACCAGCCTAGCTCAGCTATTTATTTATCCTAAAAAGTCTGATTTAACTAATTTCTTTCCATTTGACTACAGAGATAGCCTTAAAAATATATACATATATATGCAATATATTGACAGGAAAAGAGCATCTGCAAATACTGCGTTTACATCTGCATGCAGTATTTAACAGATAAAAATATTTTTTTCCCCCCCATTGTACCTATCCCCATTTACAGCATTATCTTGATCAAAGATAACAATTTCCAAAATATGACTTTAAAAAATACATGTAAGCTACACGCAATAATCCTAGCTTTAACAAAAAAGTATCTTCTAGAAGTAGTAAGAGATGTTCCTCAGTCAAAGGTTATATTAAACTACCAAGAAGGAAATTACACAAAAATTACACATATTAATTAAGAGCAAAGGCAGGACTGTTTGAGATTCAGTATAAGCATGTACATCTTTATCTACTGTTCCTTTTATTTGCAAGATTTAGCAGTCAAGAAGATGTGGACTCACTCTCAGGTTTTCAACATTTGATTGGATGCTTTCAATGAATCCTGATTTGTTTACATTTGCAAAAGCATAACTTTTACAACAATGCAGAACTATTTTGTTACCAAGAAAGTCTACTTACTTTAATGCTTCAGGGCATAAACTGATGATCAGTAAGCCAAGCTTTTCCTAATATGTCATATAGTTATAACAGTTGTGCTATAAAAGATGCATTCATCTCTATCTTTGACAAGGTTCATAGGAACCTTGAAGGGTAAATCCAGTGCATTTTCAACTGCACAAAAACCATGCAAGGAGGCAACAAAATCTATTGTATCTTGCTCTCAAAACATTGATAAGTCTTGGTTAAGAAGAAAGCTACAGGCTGTTCTTTTATTTTCTTTTTTAAAAAGGGAGGGAAGACAACCTAAAAGCAGCACAGTGATTGTTTCCTTTAAACACCCTAGCACTGGTCACAGTCAGAGTAAGGATTAGGGACAAAATCGAGCAATGTTACACAGGGTTCTAGCAATTCCTGTGTTCATACAGTTAATAGCTGGCCCTCAGTCACATGACTGCACCTTTTTGGGACTGACAGGATTCATGAGAATAACAGTGTTGTCAAACTGTGAGGCCATACAAAGGAATTACTGTAGGCAAACAAAGAGCCACAGTCAGACAAAAAGAGTGCAGTGAGAATGCAACCACGAAAGAAAAGAGCACAGACATTAGGGACATGGATCCTTAACACTGTCCACCTGGCCTGCATTCAAAACCAACCCGCCAAAATCACAAATACTAATTTGTCATTGAATTTATTACAATAGCAAATAAAACCTCACAAATCTTCTGGAGGACGGATGGGGAGATTTGTGACTACTCTGTGTTACTACCTTCAACCACAAGGAGCTCTCCCAAGTTTTGGAAAGAGGGTTGGACAACCATCCATTTCAGTGTGGCAGATGTTTGATAAAACATCCTTCCGCTAGCAATGGGGTTTCCTGCCACTTCTGAGGAAGTGCTTGCAAGTAGCCAGAAAGCAGGAGCGGCTGGGCGGCCGTCCTGCTGTACTGAGCTAACGGCAGATGGCTCTGCCCGCCAAGCTACGCCTGGAACAGCAGCTTCAGCCCTGCTAGGAGTGAGGCTCACCTGGGAAACACCTTTGCCTTTCCAGACAGCTACAGAACCAAGATGCTAAAGACGTACAATATATGCCGTACTCATTCCTTCACTGCAATTTGAACTGACTTCTAAGTTCCATTATATTTTTTTCTTAATAGTAGTTACATACACATTATATATACAAAGGTAGGTGGCACAGCTAATCCTGATGGACAGCCTAAAAATGCCAACAATTAGGTAAGAGAGAGAACATCGAGAAAGTTGAGGCAGATAAAGCATATATTTCCTTTGGAAGTCCATAGTGCACATACAGGCGTGTGACTGAAAGTCTGATAAAGTACTCCTAACATGTGGCAGTATTTACCACAACACAGAGCTGTAAAAGGGAAGTTTACCATCAGTCATTTCCTCTCCAGTTCAATGCTTGGAGAGCCCCCAGACACAAAGGGCTGTCAAATTGCCCAAAAGTGGGAAATTAAACATTTTTCTCAGCAGAAGATTCCTAATGTGCAGAAAATTCCTCCTAAACACTCATAGCCCTCATTTCCTTTCCCCTCACAATGGGAAGGTCCTCTTTCTGGGAAACAGGATACATTTCTTGAAGTGCAAGTATCCATTTAAGCAACTACTTCACTTTGGTAAACTTGGATGGTGAGTGTCTTTAGTGTGTATCTTCCAGTACTGGTAGGGAAATTAAGACAGTCAGATCTTCCTTTCTGAGGTAACAGAGGGCTGAAACACCAAGATGGGACTACACAACATTATTACTCCCAGATGTCTGGACATTCCTCCAGAAGGGGAGTCTCCAAGGCTGCATGAAGCATTGCTCTATAGGTAGTATGTTGCCTGAGCTGGTCTACACGGTACCAATTCAGGTGTCTGCACCTACAGCTCTTTCCTGACAGCTGGATAATTTCCCTAAGATAACGGTTGTTTTCCAAATACATCCAAACTCAGTAAAAGTGTAGATAACCCTAGATGCAAATTCATTACTGTCATGAATCCCTTGAACAAAGGTACAAAAAAAGGAATGATACAACTTTAAAAATGGAATTAAAGGCAATGGGTTACTTGCAGACCATTCAACTTAGAGGCCACATCCAATGGAATGATATTACCGCATTACCAGATAGGCATCAGTACCAGCTAGGTACTGGTTTCAAAAGGGAAATTTCTGTAATTTTTAGCATGGTCTGTCTCCTGTGACTATACTGCAATCTTAGGGTTGAAAGGCACATCTCTGGGATATCTGAGGAATCAAGGTTTAGGTGAAATGCAAGGTGGTAGATGTGTGTCCGGAAATATTACTCTACTTTCACTAACAGAGAAATTCCAGTAACACAGGCCTAGAGAATTCATCTTGCATTATGGAGCAAAGAAATACAAATAATGAGGCTAATAGTGGAAATAACACTATTGCCCTTCCATTACTTAACATCACTGAATGGTTTAGCCAAAATGAAAAAATTGCTCTATTAAAAAAAAAAAGGAGGAAATTTAATTGCATTCCCTCACAGTACACATGAACTATGTGTGCCCAGCCTGTGTTATAATAGCAATCCATCTACATTAAGTACTGTTTCCATTAATATAGCACTGGTTGTAAATGAGTGCTGAAATAGATGGAAATCCTTCCACTGAGCTCAGTGGGCTCTGAATTGCAGTTTCAGAGTTATCATTTTTCTGCTGGAGGTAATAAATCAGCCCAGTAATGATTTGTCATCATTTTGAGCATTTGGCATGGGAGGAACTTCAGCATTACAAAGAAAGAAAATCGATCTGAGATGTAATTAAGTGCCCTACTAGTCTAAGATACTAGGTCCAGATTTCCCCCACCTACCAACCAAAATGTGCCTATTTCCTCATTTGTTTTATTTTTTCTTTCATGATACCTCAAATTCTAATGAGAAATGGACCATGTCTCTCTACAATTACATTGTACCAATCTCCCAGCTACCTTTTTAGTAGCAAACACAGATTCTGAGAATTTCAGTGCTTTCTGTTCATTGGATAGGACTAGATGACGTGGACTTCTTCACTCAAGCCTTCTGTCCTCTCCAATTCATTCATAGCATTAGCCAGTTATTCACAGTCCTCAAGCAACACCTTGGATGGCTTCAAATCCTTTGAAGCTTTGACAAATGGAGAAAATGCCACCAGGGAAGGAACTTCTGTGACAAATTTCATCTGCCAGAAAACGATGACCACATTATCCTTCACATAGGTGTCAAGCTGCAGAACTGATGCTCTTGTTTCCTATGTAAGTGTGTAAGTAAAGAGCCCATCCAAATAAACATACTGTTTTACTGACAGCAACATCAAGATCAACTTAGCTGGCTGCAAAATATGCTCCTTGCCATGCTAGTGTAGTTGTGAAAACACAAGAATGTACTAATCAGGGGGTTTAGAAATCACTTTAATAGTTCCTACAACACATTCTTATTGGATTTACATTCATGAGCAAATCCAAGAAAACAATGTGATAATTTTAGCACAAAGCAGACAAAGAAGGATTTGCTAAGCTGCTTAGAGCCTCGGCTCTGAAATGCTGGAAAGGCTCAGGTTGATGTATATTTACAGGATAAGCACCATGGATGGACTGTATCAGACATGACCTGTGTTTTGAACCTTTGAAGACATCTTATGATCAAGAACATATCTCATTCTGCAGTAAAATTTAGCAAGTGAAATATTTTATCAATCTGACAAAAGGAAGAATCTGTATTGATTCATTATATCATTATTTTAAGCAGCTTCTCAACACTATTAAGACACAGGTATGTAAGATCTTCAATAATGTGAACAGCTTAACTTTGTTAAATGTATAAATTTAAACAAAGATGAATATAAACTGACTTGCCTTTAGCTATTATTCAAATCACTAAGCTGATGGATAAAGTTCCTTTATGAAAATATATTATTTTCTTGATTTTTTTTGAAATCTAATGCATTTTAACAGCTGTTTAAAAGCCTCTACTGTGTTTACAATTTGCATAAGTAACTGCCACATGCATTTACTCAAGCTGTTGGATATGCTACTCTTAAGGGTTCTGGGTTCAGGAATCGAAATATTCCCTTTAGTCCCATATTCCTAGAATGTGATTTTGTATAATGGTCATAAGGAAACAAGTAAGCGCACTGTAACAGCATTACCTTAAGCTATTTCAGATGTCATTTTGTTTTGCTCTGTGATTGAAAACAATATAAATTTCAGCCAGTTGAACATGATAAATAGTGGATCATTTTGGATATACCATACCTCTCTGAATCTCACCAAGGTCTTTCTTAACATAGCAGGTAAAAGTTTCATTCCTTTCTGTGTCCTGCAGTCTCAACCATGATAATCCAATTAATAGTTACTGAAGTAGGAGAATTGTTCTTGTTAATCTTTATTATGCATTTGTAGTTTCTTTATTTGCTTTCTTGAGGAGAACGAATCTTTTAGCAGCTGCACTGATGCATTTCCCAGCATGAAAGTTAACATGTACTCAGTCACATTGGTCTTAGTAGTAAAAAAGAAACGCATATAAATGCATTTAGCTTAATTATTTGTTATAAGCTGATACTGAATGACTATACATACATGAAGATATAGCTTCATATTTACTAGTAAACTTGATTTTTTTTTAACACTGAGAGTAATTTAATTTATGCTATAGTAAAACTACATCATACATAGATATCTAACAGAAGAATATCAACAGTCCTATTGCGTTTCATTCAGGAAAAACAATAATTAAAGCCACATTAGCCTTATATCTACACAAAATGGCTATTCTAAGTCTATGCGAACTCAGAAGACAAAACAAATTCAACACCTTAAAATTGACTCCTGAGCAGCCTAGACTTATTACCTGTGGGGGGAAAAAAAAAAAGAGAGAAAAAAAGAAAAAAAGCATCATGCAATATTTATTTAACATTAAATTTAGATTATTTTACCTTCTAATATTTAAATCGCAAATTTCTGTGTAATTATCAAGATATATGCATGAATTGTGCATATGAAAACACATTCAATCTTCAGTTCTATAACAAACTTCACACTTTCTTATTTAGACCTGCCTTTCCTCAGCTCCCACTGTCTTTTCCTAAGAAACATAGGGTATTCAGGATTTCAGATGAGAGGATTCAGCATTCAAACTTCAGCTAAGAGTTTACTTGATTCTAATATTGCTTTAAGGCATACAGTTGCTCTTAACTTGAGTGCAACCTCAATCACACCTCATTTAAGACAAAGGAAGCAGACCTTTCAGACATATTTTGTAGGTATTACACATCAGTCCTGCTATCATCACTTATTCAGACAAGAAGCATCACTAAGGCAGTTAGTAAAGTGGGTGTGGTTTGATCTGAAGGCTAAATATGCAGAAAACATACATAAGGAAACATTGTAAAATAAACATACAGAAATTACTAAAATGATCTCTGTTCTGTCATGCATGTCATCTGTGGGAAATTACAGAAGTTTATTGTGAGTTGTCATTATAGCAGCAATGATGCCTTGAAATTCAGATTCAGCGTTCACTCCTGCATGACAGATCAATACCACAGGTCAACTATGATTAACCTAGTAATGATGTGCTTGGTGAATATAGATTACAGATAGAAAGCTGCGATATCAGTTGATTTTAAGAGCAATTCATGAATATAAAAAATGCAGTATCAACAGTAATCTGTGTTGAAGAGAAAAACAGATCATTTCTCAACTGCAAGCATCAGGAATTACAAAAAAAAAAAAAAAATCACTGGTTGTCCTATGTATTTCTCTTTATGTATAGCTGTATGTAAATACCTGGGGATGAACTTTGCTAGCACCTTAACGGCTCAGATTTAAAATAAATCGTATCTATACAGATTTGGATGTAAAATGAGCTGAGACTCCCCAATTATTACTGTGTAAGTAACCTTAGCAGTAATACTTCTACCTGCTTTCTGAATTGTGTGATAAAAGCTGCAAGTGTTTGACCAAGCCAGCCTCTCTGGCACAAGGCAACATGGCAGAGGAGGTATTGTCTTTAATTTGTCCTCTCTGACATATGGCAAAGTGCCAAAGAGGACAATTTTAAGACAACACCTCCTCATGCTTATCAATGAGGTACACGGAGCATAGCATCTCCCTCCCTCTCTTCCTTTCCCAAGAACCTTCCCAGACAAACATTAAACCTTTGTAATTCTCCTTGGGTGAAAAATAGATGGTCTATAAACAGATTACACAGCAAAGGGGAGAAGAACAACTGCTAGATTTATGCAAGCTTTACCTGAACATCCATAGTATATCAAGTGGCAAATCTCAGGTTCCTACTTCACATTGGCAATTAATGTATTAACAAATTCATTTTTAAAATTAAGTTTTTCAGAGAAAAACAACAAATGTCAATGTATTCCAAGTAGCTAAACCAATAGGATCTTATAGATATGGTAACATCCAACCCTATGGATTTGTAAACCAGCTACTATCCCAGTGTGAAAAAGGTGTCCTAACTACAAGAGAGCAGGGACAACTCATGGAGGAATGGCATCCACTATAGCTCTGTTTGATCTATAAGCAGTAAGAAACTGGCTCTTCAGGTGAGGAAAAAAAAAAAAAAAAAAGAAAAAAAATTAGGGAAGGAAATTAGTTTGGCTGATTCTAAGCTATGTTTATATTTTGACATTTCAGGATGAAAGAAGACATCACTGCTTCTGACTTTTCCTTCATGTCCATGAAAAATGTGCCTGAGGCACCACATCTACAGCGAATTCTTCTTTATGGAAGTGACATATAGAGGTCAGTTTTGAGTTATACCTGTTTTGTCCTAAAGGATTGTCCTATGCCTTCTAGTAAAATGTGCAAATAAAGTGGTAATTTCTGCTTTTATTACTGATGGATAATCCAATGTGGTCATAAGAGTAAATGCTATAGTTCAAAGAAAACAGTTAAAATATTTCCGGTTATATTCCAACTATTTAAAGCTGGAATTTGGATGTCATCAGCATTCCACAGATGTATTATATTCAAATCTAGAATTGAAGTGATGGTTTGTTTTAGTCTGCAAAATTGAGCTCCATCTAAGAATATTCTGACTCAAGTTAGAAGACCCCCAGTTTAGTACAGTACTCCAATGCAACTCAAAGCAAAAAAAGAAGTTTCACATTTTTGATGACACAATTAACTAACACATCTTTTCTATTTCTTTTTTCTTACAATTTTGTACAAAGATAAGACTGCGCTGTGAAATTATTGGACTACATAAAAAAAAAAAAAAATCTGTCTCATACATTCTGATTGGTAGCAACCATTTTTGGCACTCAGTGTGTGTCAATCTGCTGTCCTTCAAGGATTTTCTAGCTTCTCTTTCTATTTAAAATAACGTAAAATGAAATCAGAATAAATTCTATTTCTATTTTAAGTTTTCTGCACTTTTGAATACTACTGACAGTGCAATTTGAATTAATATATCCTAATTTGAAGCCTGGTTCTGAGCCCTTTCCACAGTTTGTTACTCCAGAAGCAGATAAAAAATCAACAGGAATATATTTCAAGATAGGTCCCATTTGGTTTATATAAAGCATAATCTGGCCTTTAATTATTTATGGATTTCAGCAGATAACACAATCATAATATATTTTTAGATGCTGTGTGGATTTTTTTGTGTTGGTTGGGGGGGGCAGTTTTTTCTTGGTGGGGGGTTGAATTTGCTTAATTGAGAAGTAGATATCACTAATGCAAAAACACATTGTATTGTTCCATTTGAAATATTCTTTTTCAGAGATGTTTTTATAGCTACACCAACACACCAACACCTTTTTCTCTCTAGAAATGGCTTAGCATATATATACATATATATGTAAAATTACACTTCTTAACAGAACTGGGTAGTAGTGATTTTCCAAAATGCACAAAAGTCCCGCCACTTCACTGACTATAGTGCAAATGTTACTTTTAAATGAAGTTGTGCTAAAAATAAACCAGACACTGTTTTACAAAAGCTTATAATAACAGTGTAGCACAATGAGACATTTTTGAGGGCAATATATGCAGGAACAGCAATTGAACTGCACATACCCTATGGCTCGAAGCAAATATCACAAGCTGCTCATGACAGATTTTTAATTAACATATTTTGCCTTCTCCAAATAGAGAGGATGGTGTAAATCAAAGCACCTTCTCTGACTTAAAGGGAGTATTGTGAACGTGCTTCAGCTGAGGATCTGTCCCCCAGATCTGCATGTTGCACTCTGGGTTTGATAAAAGCCATTGTATGCCTTAGCAAGCAGATCCAATCACACAGTCTGTCTAATTTGGCTCCACAGAGGCCTGGTTTCTTTAATATACAACGGGTATACACAAATGCTTCCACTGATATGCTAATAAACAATAATAATGTGGGGCTATACATGACCAAGATGAACAGGCCTACCGGTGTAAAACAGGGCCTAACATCCTAAAATACATTTATTTCACTGGAACAAAGTGAATAGACATTGGCTAAGAACTAAGGCTTTATATCTGGACAAAGAAGCACACATAAAGCAGCAGAGGATCACATTTGGACGTTTATCCACTCTCTTATGCACGTCCCTGTTCTTTTCAGATAGTACATTCCCAAGCAAGAACTTTTACCTGCTCTGTAAAACCAGCATCTCATGAGCTAATTCCCCAAAGTCTTTGCATGAAGCAGTTCTCCTATAATGAAACCCTGCAGACCTACCTGCAGTGTTCATCACATGCCTTGGCACTTCTGCATCCTGCAGTATGGTCAAGGATCGTTTACATGCAGAAGGAGAGAACTCCACTTCTACATCCTCATATCTACTTAGACTGTTACTCCGCATGTCTGACACAAACTCTGGCTCGGAGAAGGCTGTAGCCAGCTTGCCAGGATAAGCAGAGTTGTTCTTTTGAAGCCCTTGTATCAGGCAGACCAGAAGGTAATGGAAGCAAAAGAAGCAGGCCTTCTGGAAGTGATCAAACTTCCACAGTTTCAGAGAATTTTGAGTCTTTAATACATGGTTTCCATTTCAGGGAAAGTTTGAAAGTGTTTGCAACCATGGCATTCTGTATTAAGTCTCACAGGTCCGTCATGCTGTTGTACCATTCTCTGTAACCTCCACTTCAGCAGAGTAAGAAGGGTGGTGCATATTGTAAGGACACTGCAGACTGTACAAATATGACCAGGTCTAGACTACAGTTTTGCCAGAATAAAGTGCTTGCCAATGCCACAATGTCAGCAGAAGAAAATGTAATGAAGAACCTAGGAATGTACTACACTTAGAGCAGCTTCATCCATACCTTAGGATTCTGCCAACACAGGTACAATCTAAATTTTGTAGCATTTCATCTGCTGTCATCTGGTAGTGTAGATGAATGTAATTTTATGAGAATTAGCCCTGTGATTCAGAGGTTTTTTTGTTTGTTTGTTTTTAAGCTGTGGACATTTGCATACAACTACGTTATCAGTGTTGATCACTGGTCCCATAAGGACCCTCAAATATAACCTTCAAGAAGAAAACAACTGAGAAGAAGAAACAGCAAAGATTTCAAATGCAATCTGTTAATCTCCCCCACCTCAGGCAATTTAACCACCATCTTTGCCTTTGCTTTTCCTGTCTAATAAGAGGGATTAAAAATAGATGACTAAAATACTTAGTTCCTTATTAAGCAGTAGAATTCAGTTTAAAGTGTCCTGCAGGGCTGTTAACATTAGCATGTCTAATGAGGTGGGCACAACACAAAACTCCAATGACACAGTATAAAATGGATCTGGAGACAGGTACTTAAATACCCATGGTTAATGAGCTTATGTTTATGCTCGCATTTTTGTTCAGAGCAGGAGCGAAGTTTTCTTCCACACTCAGTGTTTAACTTTATGTTGTGGACAATCTGTGAATACATGAACTGGATTTAACGGAAGATATGCTCCAGAAGTACACCCAAAGTGCTCTGACTGATAGTGAGCAGTCCATGGGACTAAATGAAACATAGTCCAGGTTAAACCCCTGTTATCTGGCTAGGAAACTCAACTGTCTAAAAGGCTGGCAAAAAACCCCCAAGACACCACTCACAAATTTTCAACCACACTAATAATATTAAGCTAGTACCTTCTGACTCCATCCTTATTTACCAAATGTCATATATTTATTCTTTCTGACACTTTTAGCACCAGCTGGTGCTTACCTTATCCAGCTTTCTGTACACCACTGCTGATCTGACACCAATTAAAAAAATTCATCTCCTGACCTCAGTGTTACATGTTCCAAACCAAGGAAACACAGTGAAGGAGTAAGAGAGAAGAGACTTCTTGGAAGTCAGAGCTCACTTCTAACACTGGCACCATAAGCACCTCTCATCACTGCAGGATGACAGGAGATGAACACAACAGTGTGAGGTCACTATAATACATCAGTTGTAGTCTATATTCACCTACAAAGCCAACCTGAACAGGAAGAGGCTTGAACTAAACTAAACACAGTTCTTGCCCCAGAACCAGCATCTGAGATAACATCCTGAACACATCTGCATAGTATAGTTTGGCATTTACAGTATGTGATTCCAGGTTTGCACTGAAAGTAGCAAGAGCAAGTAGAGGGCAGTCCTCAAGATCTAAGACATCTGGTTGCATCTTCCAGAGGTTACTATAAAGAAGAAACAAAATCTTAGGAATTATTATTCCTGCTGGAATAATTAACACCCTGAGACATGCAGCTATCTTTTCTCTGAACATTTTGTCCAGAAAAAGTAGTAATCCTACCAAATTATTCTTCAGTAAATTATTACCACAAGTTCTGCCAGGAACTTGTCCAATTCAAGTTGTATTTGTCCTTAAGGAAGTGACTTAAGCAAGGCTTTTCTGAACTACTTTAAAGGCATGAAGGTTTGCAAATGGCCTCTTAAAAGACTTCCTATGATTTCCTCTTTTTTTAAAAAAAAAAAAAAAAAAAAAGATTTAAAAGAAATAAAAGGGAGAAAAAAAATGACTCCTGTAATTACTGCTTTTGCCTTCCCTCCTTTATATGAGTGCTATACTCTTACAACTTTCATTCCACCTTTTTCTAATTTAGGCATTAAACTTGCAACAAGCTCCCCACAGAGTCAGTCCTGTGAAAGACTGTGTGGCTGTACACACATGAAACAGATTGTGCAACAGGACCTTGCAGTGAGACAGTGACTAGTTCTGTGTGTGTACCATGCCCAACACAACCAGATCCTAACACTGCTTGTCTCCTTGACATGGGAGCAACACAAAGAGTAGACTAAGTGTAACTCAACGAGGTGAGGGTGAAGTGATGCTGTTGTATGGGCAGTGGCAGCAACCACAGAGGCAACACTAACAAGGGGGAGGAGAGAGAACCAGGTTTACCTGCTGTGCCTGCTGCAGCAGCTCCATTCGCTCATGTAAGATCTGGCTGTCAAACTCACGGCTCTGCCTCAGGATCTGCCGCCGCACCTTCTCCACTGCAGCTCGCAAATCCTCCCTCTGGGCTTCAGTCAGCGACTCACTTGCCCGCCTTCCTGGATCCTGCTGCAGGGCATTATACAGCGTAGCTTCCAGCTCCTGGATTTTCTAATGCAACCCAAATCACATACAGACAGGCTGCCATTTGAATCCAGCAAGCAAATGACTCACCAAGTCATTAGAGGAGAAGGCTAGCAAGCGAAGCCTTAGGCAGGAGGGAAGGACGGACACAGACAGGTAGACAGAAAGCAGCAGTTGTGAGCAGTGAGGAGCATTCCACACAGAGGGCACATAGCCTTCCAGCACTGATTTACACCCAGGCAATGCTTCCCATTCTAGTAAATGATTGATTTATTTTAAAAAGATTCAGATGATAGGTCTGTGCTCAATACATACAAAAAACCCCAACGTCTGACACTGAATGTTACAAAATTGATGTAAGCTAACAGATTCCCTTCAACTGCAACTGAATTGTTAAATCATCCTATAAAACAAAAAGCCCACAGGGAGAACTGTGAACAACAGAAATCTTACTGTCTCCCTCTCTGGCCCTACTGTCCTGCCATCCATTGCTCAAAGTCTACGTCACTGGCTTAGTTCCAAGTTGCCATAAACAATGAAGAGAAGAACCCTTGTACACACTAATCCCCCATCTGTCTCTTGCCATTTGCCAGATTCCTAACCAGATTCTCATGGACTAACCAAAACTGCAGTACTTTGCGAAGAGAGAGCACAGAAGAACTTTACATTTATATGGAAAACAGTATTCCCAAGAGCAAAGAGTGTTTCCCTGATTAGTGAGGTTAGTATGATCCTATTAAAAACCATCATCCAGACTGACAATATTTGGATCAAGAGCATCTGACAACATCCCTTTAGCCCTCATAACACCTTTGTGAGGTAGGTAATTCTATCCATATTAGTAATGCATAAACAGCTGCACAGAGAGGTTAAATGGCTTGCCCAAGGTCACAATGCTAGATATAGAGCCTGCTTGCTTTTATCTCTGTTATCTGCTCCGAGCACAAGACCTTGCTTCTTTTCTGAAAATATTTTCTCCATAAGAAATATTTACAATGTATAAATAATTTGTCAGGCCATTATATTTTGATTCCCTGAAGTCTCACTATAAACAAACTTGGGTGTGCAGTTTTACTAATTCCTAGTTAATTGTTGCTTAGCCTGAGAGAAGGCAAGTTTGCAGTGTCCCTTTTGAGAACTACAAAAGGTAAGGTTAGATAGGACCGCACAGGAAGGAATCATGTAGGAGGAACAGGTATTCCCGACTTAGAAGTTAGCAGCAGCAATATTTACAAATGCTTAGGGAAAAGCAATACAGGAAACGTTCTCAAGTAATTTTTGGTGTATTTTACCAGTCATGGTTTTGTGCACACATAAACCAGCTCTTCCCGTTACAGGCGTACTAACAAGATGTTCACATATTTTAGAGTAAAAAATGCAATGCAAAAACATTACACTTCTATAAATCCATTTCCTAAGTCTCCATTTAAGTAATAGTTTATTTCCTAGTCTGACAGAAAAATAAATCCATTAAAAAAGAACCCTGTTTATAATTAAAAGAAAAAAAAAAACACAAACAACCTGTATTTTATCAAATCTGTTCAAACATGAAAATTTAATGACTGTTCTTTTCCTACCATGTATGCCTGGTCCAGAGCTTGTTTCCTGTAGTCGAGTTCTTCCTCTAAATAACCCTTCTGTTTACTGAACAGGTCCTGAGCAATAATAAAAACAAGGGAGTGTTTGTTCTTTATCCTAATTCAATGAAGAATCATAAATGCCATCATTTTTATGTGAGCTTTCCACATGAAAGCAAACCTATAGCAAATGACCACATTCATCCTAAGGATATTTGGAATTTCAAATTTACCATATTAGCATTTAAAATAGTGTATCATTAACAAGTGGTACCTAGAAAGCATAGACCTCTACACCAGTGTACAAACCTGCCTTGACCTGACAGAAGTGCACACACTGCCTGAAAGGTGAATGGGAATGTGCATGCATGTGGTCCAACAACCATAACTTGCACAGGGCAAGCCAAGGAAGGGAAAAGAGAAACACAAGTGAGGGCACTTTATGGCTTTTCTGAAAATATCCAGGGTGTACCCTTAAGAAAATCATGGGGCAAACCCTAAACTGTATTGTCTAGTTTGTTCTAGGGAGGAAACCAGAGCATGAAGGGCTGAAGCTGGGTTCTGCAGTAGCATTCCCTGATGCAGTACTAAAGCAGAAATAAAAACTCAGTTCTCAACTTGTAAAGGCAGGAAGCCAATTTGAAATGGGTAAAGTGGTGCCCAGAGAGGTTAAGTGGCTAGCTGAAGAGATGAAGAATTTTTCAAGATATCTAGGACTTACAGGGATTTTTTGCTTTTGTTTTTAAAAATAAAAATTACCAACTTTCACAGTTTTTTTATATATATTTTTTAAAAACACGCACAGAAAAAAAGATGTATAAAAATGGGATCTCAGTGGAACTCAATATCCAAAAGCATGATGCTGCAAGAAAGTTATAGACATTGAAATGCTTGTCTGAATAGTCAAGTGAGAACTGACTGGTGACAGTGCTCTTGCAAAACATGCCTTTTGATGTTTGGGATGATAGTAAGTAGAACATAAAATAGTTACTTAATTTTATTAGCTTTTCTTTCAAGGCAGGTTTTCATGCTCAATAAAATTAGTAGTAGACCAGAAATCAGAGAAGCCCTTTGACTGAATTTAATATTTTCCATCATTCTTTTTTCTATTCATCAAACTCTTGCATTTCCTCAACGTATAGAATAAATGCCAAATTAAATACATACAGTTCTTAAGATGATAAGTTGTAGCTTTTATTAGCAGTGTAAAAAAATCAAATGTTGCCGGTCTGTTTAGTTTTATTGGATATGGGGTTGCTGTGAAGTCACTTATTTGTCCAAATTTTACCTTCAGACATATTATGTGGAATTCTGACAGTTTTTCTGCCAGCTGTCAGTGTAACACTGGCATAGAATTTACCTGAGCATGCACCAGATGATGAATTCTCACTCCAAACATCTGGCTTTAAACAAATTCATTCTGATCAGCAAATTAATGCTTGAGGGGCTCAGAGCATAAAATAACTACAGATGACCTCCCACTTGTTATGAACAACTCATAGTTGGTGACAGCAGCAACATACAAGGCCAATATTAGAGAATTCAGAGGAGTAAGTTGCTATTTGTTCTCTGTAGAACTATAATTTTTTTTTTTTCTGTAAACTTGGGAGTTCTTTTAATTACCTGTGAATTAATATTGAAAGTAGAACAAAAGTTTAAGTCAGGCTTTGATCTTGGGGGTGGAATTCAGATATACACAGATGGGCATCTATTGCTATTATAGCCATTTTAGAGTATGCTACTTCAGATGCTGGTCCAGAAGGGTAGGGGTCTCCAACAGGTCCTGCAGGACATATTTAACCCCTTGTGGACATCTCTAGAAAAGTGTAATATGGCATTAGACACCATGTTTATGCAACTGAATGCCATTTTGACTACCCAGGTGTCATTATTTTCTTACGTGGATTACAGCAACACCTACATGGCTGTTGTTCAAGATGCAATACCACCATGCATTGTGTAATGCATAGTGGAGGATGGGCCTGGTCCTAAAATGCTTACAAGTGTCTGACACCAGAGAAGTAGACTGACTTGCCCAAGACTACAGAGAGGGTCAGAGCTACTCACAGATCCCAGAATAGCAATGCAGTTACCCTGATCACGTTGTTTCTCCAAAAGCTATTGTAAAAGCTGGCCACAAAAAGCAAGGGGGAAGAAAACAAGAATAGGATCTCAAACTCTTAACATGGGTTCACATGGTTAGGACTACTAAACCAGTGCTCAGCCCTTCTGAAAGTGTTGTGCTAGAATATAATTTCTAAACTCATTTCACAATTGAGTCAGTCATTGGAAATGCAGACACTCAGATTGCTATGCTAAACAAATAGATACAAGACTATCCAGAGTAAGACTTGAAAACATCACAGAAAATAAGTGGGAAGATAATAAGCCAATTTACAAAGAAACTATTGTTTTCAAATTCCTTTTATAAAAGAATCTATTATTGGTGGGCACTTTCCCTCTCCAAAAGTTTTTCCACAACGAGTTAAAAATAAAGAAATATTAAATGTGGAAAGGATCATATCTATGTTAAAGTACAACCAGTACGATAGGCTACACTCAACAGAGGACACTCTGAGCACTTCTTTTTTTGTGGCCCAAACACACACTTCTTCAGTGGCCCTGGGCAAATCACTTAACCTTCCTGTCTCGGTTTTCTGTTCTTTAAGATTAATGTAATGCTGATTACTTATCTACCTGTAAAAGGTGGGGCAAGGATTATTCAGTGTTTGTAAAACCATCTGAAGATGAGAAGCACAGCATGCACGGTAAACCAATAAAACCAAACGCTCATTCTAAAACTCTTTGTTCAACATATGGAAAAATAAGGTCGGTACAGCACTGGGTTTGTTATGCAGGACAGAAGTGCTTTTGAGAAAAGATTCTGTCTTGAAGCATGAAGACCTTGGGGCAAGAAAGGTCATCTGGAGTAAGAGGTCTTTACAACTTGTCCAGAAGCTGAATACCAGTGAGCAAAGGAATATACTTGACAATTCTACTAACATGACCCCAAGATTAAAAAGACGATGCTGTTGTCAGACAAATTAATACACAGAAAGAGCACAAAGACAATTTCACACTTTGTGGTTAATATTCTCTGCAAGGTTATGCTTTTGTCTCCTAATTTGAATATATTTTGCTACTTCTGTTCTATATAGATTTGACAGTTCCCTCCCATCCCAAAGAATACAAGCAATAAATTGTTCTAGAAACCTCCTGCCTATTTTACCATGAAGCACTCTCTGTTAAACAGAGAGAGGCAGCAAATCAAACTGTGGTGAAGTTTATACATGTCTACTTGAGATTAGTTTTACCTAAATAAATTAAATTTTTAGTTATTGTTCCTTACCTTTTCATTCTCCAGATCTAACATCTTCTGTGTCAGTGCAGCTTCTGTTCCCTCTATCTGTTTTAACCACTACATGAACATAACAGTGTGAAGAGAAAAAAGTTTTAAAAAAATTAAAAAAACAAATGCTTTGAAAACTTTATACCAAACATTTTGCAAGTTTGTTGCCAACACATCCAGGCATATGCTTCCCCCTTGCTACCTATTTGCCTTGAAGTTACCCATGAATAAACAGGTTGTGAAAACATAGGCAGAAT
The DNA here is from genome assembly GCF_965140245.1 of Athene noctua. NCBI lineage: Eukaryota > Metazoa > Chordata > Aves > Strigiformes > Strigidae > Athene > Athene noctua. The sequence continues at coordinate 14,023,159 of NC_134040.1, read as the reverse complement.
GGAGGACTACAGAAACATACCAAAGACTAACAAATGGAGGTTGTTTTCCTGCAATAAATGAAATATTTTTCCCCCTTAAAGTTCAAGACACAAAATAGACTTGGGTTAAGAATGCATAATCAACCTGATTGTTTCCAACTTGATATACTCAATGCTTGTTGGCCTGATTTTCAAAACCATCATATGACTTCAGGGCACCAGTCCTGCATTTTTCCAGATGACAATTTAAACAAAAGACAAGGTGGCAAACTCGATCCTTTATTTTACACAGTTTTTTGCACCCTTCATGGGAAGAGGCTCACTTCTAAAACATTGGTAATATAGAGGGCATAGTAAAACAGAGAGACAGATGGAAGTTCATGCAGTTGCTACCATGAATCCCTTACCATTCTGGTGACAAAGAAAACAATCAGGAAGAATGGTCATTGCATTCCAAAGGTAGAATTACATATTGTAATAGCATGGATAGAAGGTTCTTGCTTAATTACTAACTGTCGCCAGGATTATATTAATATTCAGCATTTAAGTTTATTGGAATGGATGAGGATGCTCAGTTTTGAATTGTTTTAGTTCTTTTCTTTATTGGGCTGTGATAAGGATCAATGACTAGCTTACAAAGAGTATAGTTTAGACTAATACTTCTTTTTCTAGTGCCAGCTCTCATTAAGACCAACTGTAGCTCCGCCACTGATAATTATCACTTCCCTCAAATGCTACACTTACTAACACTAGGTTACTTCTATTTACTTTAATTATTCTGATAAGCATTATACATCAACTTTTTTAATTTAGGGTTCTGGTGAATTCACCTGGGCCCAGACTCAAAGGAATTAATAATGTATCATTTTTTTTCAAAGATTTAGATAAACATAAGTTTACAAATAAGCAAAATATTAATTCATTACTTCACCCTTTTGGATGAAGCATTTAAGATGGTGGATATTTAAGAGACTGGTGGATAAAAATGGAAACTTGCTTTATCTGCTCTAGTAGGTTTAGCTTTGTACAGAGATAAAAAAAAAATTGAACAGAAACACTGTATTTCCCCATGATTCTATTTTCATCATTTTTGTTTTCTTCATTTTGAAGGTGACAGACAGAAGACATTCCTAAGGAAAACCTCACCACTGATAAGAGCATTCAGCAAGACAGGGAGCATTCTGAACCCTTAAAATCAATAGAAAACAGAAGTCCTCAGCATCTCTCACAGCTATCCTCAATATTTGCAAATGAAGGGTTATCTGCAAAAACTAGAGGTCTATTTTTTTTTAAGGTGTGAATGATATTGAAAACTACATGTTGATTTTGATCTTCCTATGCCTGTAAGCTTTTCTGGAACCAAGGGGCATAGAAGAGAAAAGTGTGTATTTAGGAGTTGTAATCAGTCGTAGCATTCAAAATAAGCTTTTGGAATTGTGCCAGCAGAACCCAGAAAGTTCCTTGCCTGGCAGCTTGATTTCCAAAAGATCACTTCTAGTGACTGAGTATAATAGATTTGATCCAAATAAACACTGAGCGTGATTAATTAGCACATGTGAATATAACTAGCACAACTTCTATTGTAGTACCATTTCTCTACCAAAAGGTCCCATTATGAGATGATTAAATATGGTAGTTTCTTGTAATTAATGAACTATAAGAATGCACATGGGAAGCTGTCTGGTCCTTATTTAGAGGGATATCTGAGATAGTTACATTACACTGGAGAAGGCAGTGGAGTTGCTTTAAATTTCCTTCAATCTAAATTCAGTATATGCACCCCATAGAACATATTTAAAACAATCATAGAGGCTTCCTTAGCAGATTTTGACTGATTTTGTCCGTGCTGGAAAACACAATATTATGAAATGTGGTACTGGGTTTGTTTTGTTAAGGACAGCATAAGACTATTTTCAGTTATTCTTTGTCTTAGTAAGCTTCAAACACAGATAGTGCCTTCTGTTATTGAGAAAGTCAGAGCCACTTGATTAGCCTGTACCTCAAATGTACACCATGAAAGAGAGGAAATGGTTTCATGCTTCTCAGAGTACCTTCTTGATTCAATTTGCTGTCAACTTGTACTTATTACTGTGAGGAAATCATTAAATGATATAACATGGTTAGAGTCCATAGATAACATGAACTGTTTTCATCTCATTCTTTAGATGCAGTCTATTTACCTATACAAGATAAAACTAAAATCTCTGTCTTTCTGATGGAGTGTTCAATTTCTGTAATAACCAGATTATCTGATAAAAGCACCAAAAAAATCTGTTAAGGAAAAGTAGGAATTTTTCTCAAAAGAAAAAAAGAATATGTTAAGTGAAATTATAGACCAACTTTAGACCAATAAATAAATGTCTGTTGTAATTGCATGTTTCTACTCATTTAAGGAATTATGTCAGTTGACAAAGCTTCCAATCCCTTATTGCTGTGATCAGTTGCTAATGGAAATAATTTATAGATTACAAAGTGTATGTTCTATTCTGCACCACTCTGACACAAATTAAACAAGCTCCCTAATTCCAGTGGCACTTTTTGCACAAGCACTAATTTACTTGAGCAATAAGAACCCAATCCAGTTCCTAAATTCTGGTCAGTTTTGCTCTCCATTTTAGCCTTGTATACTAGGGTTCTTCTACTTTCCTTATTGGATATAAAGGGCTATGATCACTACCTCCTCTTTTTAATGCTTTAACACAATGAAAAACATAGGGATTTTAGCACTTTTCCTCACTTTTATTTTGCTTATAACAATTAATCACTTAAATCAGTGATTATTAAATTACATGATTTAGATTATCTACATTAAGGTATCTAAATAAATAATTATCAAAGTTGTACCAATTAAAGCAATTATTAGAAAATGCTCAAATTTTAAAGTTCTGCTTCTGAATTTCAAAAATGCATCTAAGAAAGATTAAATAGAAACCTATGAAAAGGCTCTACAAAACTTCATCAGAGAAAAAGGCGAGTCTCAGTTCTAAACGTCATCTTTATTCATATACAGATTATATTCTCTCTACAGTAATTGGAGAACTAGTCATGCAGAACTGAGTGACCTGGCTGATTACCTATACTGTATAACTACTTTTTCATTATCTATGTCCACTAAGTGGCAGAGAAAAGGACTACAGACCACTCAGAGATTTTTCAGTCACGTACAGAAATGAGCCCAAAATGGACCATGGTACTCTTTAATGGGTAAAAGCCTGGCTGGATGATTGGGCCCAAAGAGTTGTGGTGAATGGACCTAAATCCAGTTGGCGGCCAGTCACAAGTGATGTTCTCCATGGCTCAATATTGAGGCCAGTTCTGTTCAATACCTGTATCAATGATCTGGATGAGAGGATCAGTGCACCCTCAACAAGTCTGCAGAGGACACCAAGTTGGACAGGAGTTTCTGCTTGAGGGAAGAAAGGCTTTACAGAGGGATCTGAACAGTCTTGATAGATGGGCTGAGGCCAATTCTAAGAGATTCAACAAGGCCGAGTGCCAGGTCCTGCACTTGGGTCACAATGACCCCATGCAACACTACAGGCTTGGCAAAGAGTCACTGGAACGTTGTCCTGGCAGAAAAGGACCTGTGGGTGTTGGTCAACAGCCAGCTGAATGTGAGCCAGCAGTGTGCCAGGTGGTCAAGAAGGCCAATGGCATCCTGGCTTGTGCCAGCATTAGCGTGGCCAGCAGGGACAGGGAAGGGATCTTACCCCTGTACTCGACACTGGTGAGGCCACACCTCAAATACTGCTTTGGGCCCCTCACAGCAAGAAAGACATGGAGGGGCTGGAGCGTGTCCAAAGAAGGGCAACAGAGCTGGTGAAGGGTTTAGAGTACAAGTCTTATGAGGAGCAGCTGAGAGAACTGAGGTTGTTTAGCCTGGAGAAAAGGAGGCTGAGGGGAGACCTCATTGCACTCTGCAAGTACCTGGAAGGAGGCTGTAGAGAGTTTGGTTTTGGTCTCTTTTCATAAGTAACAAATGATAGAACAAGAGGAAATTGTCTCAAACTGCACCAGGGGAAGTTTAGATTGGATATTAGAAAAAAATTTTCACTGAAAAGGTATTTAAAAGACCTGTGAATGTGATGCTTCGGGACATGGTTTAGCAGTGGACTTGGTAGTGTTAGGTTTGCAGTTGGACTCAATGATCTTATGAGTCCTTTCCAACCTAAATGATTCTATAATTCTTACAGAGGACTTCACAGAACCCTGTTCCCAGAGAGCTGGGCACTCTGGCACTTCTAAAAATGAAGTCTCTTCTGTTAAGTGGCTTTTTAGTACTTTATTCTAAGGGTATATCTCCAAAACATATTTTTATTTTTAAATTGGGTTTATTTTGCAAGTTTGATTTTATCTCAAGATGTCACAACCCCAACAGTCATATAAGGATGAATACATGCTCCAATTCAGATGACCTGAACAGAAAAGCCATGCTTCCCTGCAACGCTACGTGATATCTTAGAAAACGTGATCAGTCTTTAGGCAGAGAAAATTCTTTATTGAGTTCTACCTTTTCACAGAGGGAAAGCACAGTCCCAGCTTGGATTATTGCAACTTGTTCTTCATTTCGCAAATTCTAAAATACAAAAAGATTCATTTTAAGTTGGATGGGAGACCCATCCTTTAACGCAAGCAATAAATTTTAACTGTACTTTAAAGAATAAATCTGCTATAACATTTATGATTTCATAAACATGATCAGACAGGATCTCATGATTGAAAGTATTAAAAACTAAACCAAGGGTACTTAGTCTCCATGTTATTTTGGTACACCACTCACACAGCACTTTTGCAATAGTTCATTATTCAATTCAAATGAAGTGGTTTCTCTCAGTGACTTTGAATTTTTTTTTTTTTTTTTCTAGGCAGAAAAATGCCTGTTCACTGGACTACAGCCCTGCAGCAAGCGAATCTCCCTCTCATGCACTTCAGAGCTAGACTTCCCATTAATGACAAAAATGCAAATAAACAGCAAGTATCATAGAAACATCCACAAAACTTTCAACATAAAAAGTAAATCTAGAGCTTAAAACTAGTATTATAAAGACCTCAAACTGTTAAAGCTACATGTAAACTGGACCCAGCTCCATGGATGTTTGTGCCCCAACTGCATGATCAAGATTTTATACTGTATTTGGCAATACAGGGCAAGAAAGGGAACCAGTTATCCTTAGTCTTTCTCTCAGAAAATCCACTCCTGGAAAAGGCATCCTTCACAGTAGCAGGTACTATTCAAGAGGAAAAATTCAGGAATAACTTGGTCTGGCCTTGGCTTCCTTATTTTTTTTCCCCTTGCCTGTTTTATATCTTTTCCCTCTGCCCACTACAGTCCCATTTTTCCATTCCATTCAGAGAAGATTAAATCCTATCTTGGAAAATAAATTTTCACTAGCATCAGTTTAACTGAAAGACTTTCTTTTAAGTTTGTAAAAGTAGTACCTAACCATTCATATTGTTCATACAAATATAGGCATATAAAAATCACCCTGTGCATATTCTTGAATGTTATTTTCTCCGGTGGGAAAATAAAAAAGCCTGTTTTAATTTAACCATAAAACAAGAGGTATATTTGAAATTAAAAAATTGTTACCCCATTATCTCCAAGAATATCTAGCTTCTTCATAAGTTCAGATATATTCACATCCTGAAAAAGACGTTCAACACATTTTTTAAAAAGTAGGTGAGAAACAGGTTATGTTACATTTTATGTACCCTTTATCCACTTCTGCATGCAAAAAGACTTGAAATGTAAATACGTGAAATATTAGTTTTGCATCACAATTACAAATGTTTTATTGATACTTTTGGAGACAAAACCAAATATCAATCTTGATTATAGCAACCGGGATGTCTGTGTATGAGGGGAGAATGTTACTGTACCATTCACATTTATCATTCTGCTGATGAATGCAGAGAGTTTGAGAGATCAAAATGGATAAACAGGCTTAAAGGACTCTTTTCTTCTGTTTGTTTGGAGTGGATCATCAAGCACATCAAGCTACACAAGGACAGAGAGCAGGAACAAAATAGTTGCTAAGACGGTTTGTTGGCTGGTTTGTTTTTTATTTTCTTTGTTAAACAAAAGTGTGGAGTTTCAAATCAGCATTACAGTGGCAGAAGGGAATATGCACAATAGGCTGAACACACCCCTCTAAACACTATCAGCTCATAATTTTGTGAGTAAAAAGCCACATTTCTCTGCCAGTCATCAGTGGATAAACTATCCTTTTTAAGGCCCAGTGACTGAAATCAAGAAAAACACTCCTCTGATACAAAAAAGAGGAAGACATTCACATGGTCTGTATTTTACACAGTGCCAGGGTACATTCCTAGGCCCCAGAACTCTATTTTGTACTTTAAAAATTTGTTGGAAAGGTTCATGGTATTGTTTAATCTGTGCTAATCACATTCTCCTGAACTATCCAAAGTATGGTCCACACGTTAACATGGACCGGGCATCATTCCCATTGACGGCCTGTACGCAACTGTGCTGTGTGAAGATAGGAAGGCTTGAGAGCATGGGCAAACACCAGTTCATGTTAGTCTAAAATGCTCATTATGCATGTATAACACAAGACAGCCTTGTTAAATGCTGGCACTCTCAACTTCTACTCATATTTATCACTTCTTAGAAGATGCCAACATTTCACCGGGCTGTTTTGGCTCACTAGTTTCATTACTTACAGTAAGTAACATGCTGGTTTGCATCTATGTGTTGTGCAGCTTCATTATGTTGGTAGTCAGGATTATCAGTCGTTAAAATTTTTTAAAGCTATATTAGCTATGCTTGCAAACTATACAACTACACCAGAATACATTTGCGCATTCTTCTATACCCAACAGACTCCAGTGAGGGAGGCTTAATAAGAAATTAAATCTTTCCTCAAGACCAGACACAGATGTGAGAGAGAATCCACAAATTAGTCCAACCTGGCTCTAAAATAGGAATAATGCATTGTGTTCAAGTTGGTCTATCCTAAGAAGTCTCCTCCCTCTCTTCTTTGTCTCCCCAAATACTTCAACAGTGTCTCCAAATGTTACATTAGCTACTAAACAGTGCACATCAGTAATTTTAGAATGGTGTGGAGTTTAATACACACTTGTATTTGGATCAGTGTTAAAACTATTGATTATGATCAGCATTGACAATGTTCAGTGGAAACTTCGGTTACACTAGCGAAGAATGGAATTCAGTAAGACATGCAAGTTCTTGCACCTATTGAGCCAGAAATACTCATTCTAATTAATTTTCATGACAAAGCATATAGGAAGATTTAGTAACCAAATCAGATTTTGCATCATTCTAGAATCTAATTTGATATTGATGGCTAACAATTTTGAAAGACACTGAAAATGGATAAAAAATTCAACCATTTCAGTATGCCCTTATGTGGTGACTGCTCCTGCTTCCAGGTAAGTGAACTGAAAGGCAGATTGAAAAAAAGACAGTGAAAAAAACAGGAATTCTAGATCCTGGTAAACTGTCCTGCTACAGCCAACATACAAATTAGAATAACAGATAAGCAGGTCTGGCATCCCATGGAGGCTGTAATATGCTACCTGATGATTCTTGGTGTGGTCTGGGAAATGACTACCCAACCAAACCTGTAGGCAAGAATCAGGTTTTAACTTCTTTTTCTTTTAGACTACTCAACTCCCTAACGATATGCAGTCTACAATTTCAGTTTATTTCCACTACAGATATTACTGTGCTTATTAAGGCAATGAATAGAAACAAGCATTCTAGAAGAGGACTTGTAAACCAAATTACAAATACAAGCATAAATTACTAGCAAGTGACATGGCAACACAGAGCGATATTCCACTTTAGTTACTCACAGAAAAGTTACCCTGGCCTGTTGTGCAACATTACTAACAAAGCAAGTCTGAATTCAGTCTTAAGTGAACCAGCATGTAAATCAATTTGTACAGCTAGCCTATTCAAGCAAGAACAGAAAAGAGTAATTCTTGCTTCCTCACAGCAGACGGTAACCAGGTGAGATCCCAATGTTTATCGTGTGCTTGATCTAAAATGATAGATAGAGCCTCACCTATTTGAGTTAGTTTTGGATAAGACACTTCACACTTCAAGGCCCTGGCCTAGGTAAATAATTTAAGCATATTTATTCAACAAACAAAATGCAGAGGTGCTTCACTAAAGTGGGTAAAAAATAATAGGTGAATGTCATAATTTTGACCTTAGATGAAAACATTTAATATCAAGAACACAGTATTGAAGCAAGACTGACAATGAATTACATCAACATCCACATTCTTCTCTTCAGTGTTTTTACAGCAGTACCTTAGACTAAATGTAAATTATCTTGACTGATCAGACCTTGTTTTCACTGATGAACTCCTGACAGACTACCAGATTAAATTCTTATAAAACCCTTTCCCCAGTTAAAAATATCTTTTCTTACTATATTTTTCTCAGATTTTCTTCCCCACAGCAAGATGGTAAACCATTTGTTTGGATATTGGGTTGGTCATTCCAAAAAACTTCCTGGCCATCCAACTGTTACTAATGCTCTACATATACCTTTATTCCTTCCTGATGACAGAACAGCTGAAGTGCACTTCCATTGTTTTCAGGGAAGGTGGTTATATGAAGATTAAATGCTGGCGACCTTCGCTCTCTCTCCTGAGGAAAGATTTTGTTTAAAAACAACATGTGTGATTATATGTAAACATTTATTTCCCACCTTTACAAAACATACTTGTACATTTAAAAGGCAGATTCCTATTCACATTCAAATGTATGGTATTTCCTCTTACTTTCACCATATTTGAAGGATTTTGGCTTTAGTTAAGCACAAAAATGGTGTTAGCTTCTAAGTGATTCCATGCACACACAGTTTCTGCAAAGTTAACTGACACTTCTCAGATGCAGAAACCCTTGCACACCAGCCAAATAACTCACTGGACGTCTAAAAAAGTGTAGTATTTTTATGTTTGTTATAACCTTATTTAACTATTGCTCTCTCTCATGGAACAAAGAAACCGCAGAAAAAAAATTTAAGCTCCATCATGAAATAGTATTATCCCTGAAGACCTTCTCGATGAAATTAAAGCTGTGTAGCTGCTTCCCCTTTATTCTACTGTCACCCTTTCTATTAGAGCATGTAAATCCCCTGTCCTGTTCACTGCACAACCCAGGATGTTGGAATATGTTGAAAGACAGCACGTATGACGTTCTTTGTGCCAAAACAAAAAATTATAAATTCCCATTTATTTAAAACTATACTATTTCTAAAACGTATCCAGCCCGTCTACTTGACTTTCGTATATTTCTTCAAAATACCAACCTATTATTTCGTCAGCAGGCAGAAAAACAGTAAAACAATAAATAAGCAATTTTACTTAAATTTTTAAACATTAATTTAAATGTGCTTGTGAAAATGACTGGATTAAACGCTCTGGGCATCCAAGACACCGGGTCTTACTCTGAATTCTCTATGGCCATGGCAACACAAGTGAGGAAAATCAGACTTCCTCTCATATTACAAGACGAGGCACTGGCAACAAGAACTTCAGTTTCCAACAGTACAATGAAAGAGAGCTACTGCATTTTAGTTCCTATGGCCATCCACGCATTGCCCCATATTCTAAATTACAAAATGAGGTGCTTCAATTGATACGGCAATTGGGCTGCATCCATTCACTTATGCAAGTTAAAAAGCATGGCAAGTTTTTTTCATTAACTACCTTAAACCTAATTTGATATTAAAATGTAGAGAGAAAAATCTCTGTAATCTATACATCTTTCCCCCTCATAAGCTCTATTTTAAATAATATTTGCATTAACAGTCTGATTTTGGAATGTGCTTAAATGACCTAGCTGTTGTGACCCAAACCCAGAGACTTAATTCTTGTCTAAATTCAGTTACCATTTTAGATTTTTAAAAAATTAATCCATTTCTCTTGTATTAAACTCACCTGAATTTGCTTGCATTAAATGATAAACAAATGTGGGGTTTTTCATCCCAGACTAATTTTCATCATCAATAATTTAAGTGCTCTCAAAAAATACTGTCCTGATTACCAGAAGCATTCATGATTTCACTAAAGTATTCACACTGTCAGTCACATTTGTGTCTACATGCTTGCCTACCAAGCAAAATCACACAAAAATCCTTCCATTGTTATTCTGTGAAACAAGTCCTTAAAGATTTGGCACATGGTAAAACCTGACACATTACACTGAGCTATTTTTCATGTCATTCTTCCAATGTGAAAAATACCTTCATGAAGATCCTTTTTTTGTATTGAAGCACTTATTTTCTTTTTCTAAGAAAATTTTTCGGATTGTTTTATCGCTAAGAACACTTATACTTTAGGAAGCAGTTTCTAGTCTAACTGCCAATTCAAATGCTAAATTATTCAGTGTTTTACTTTAGAGTTACTTAATAAAGGTATGTATTAGAAAGCATGTTTATTTTCCCAAATATCTGCTGAAATTCTACTAACCTAAATTAATAATTTTGAATATAATGGGCTATGACATCAAAATATATGATTGATAAAGGATTAAAAAATTATTAAGAAATGTCAAAGACAAGAAGCAGAACATCCACATACAGGAAGACATGACATTTTAATCTTTATCAGAGAAGTTACACATGCCAGGATTTTGGTGAAACATGCTGCGTGATGAAAACTATGGAAGAGTGACAATGACAGGTTTCTTGGAGAGTTTATTCTAAATGGTGTTAAGAATGCTGATGATCTTTGAAAATGAACAATGTGTTATCAGGCAATATAACCGTGTGGCAACTGTGCATCACACACAACTAGTTTAGTGTTACTAAATTTGACATGGGCCACATTTATAAGGTGATGAGAACCATTGCTTTCTAGTGAAATCACAGGCAACATGTTGAAATTGTTAACAAATAATTTTGCTATTGTTTCATTTATGCGAAGTATAGAATTTGTTCGCCATGGGCAACATACTACTTTTACACACAGAAGTTGTACTTGTGCTTCACCACTTTGACATTCTCAGATGGTATCTTTTCCTTTTTTCATTGACTGATGTAAATTATTTCCAGTCCATGACATTTTATACCATCAGAAAATGGACTTCAGGTAAGAGAAATTCTTTCAAAGTTGCTATCAAGATGTATTCTTTTAAGATAATTTTACTTCATATTAATGTTGTCAATCTTAAATCAATGTAATTAAAAACAATTACACATTGATGTGATGGATGTGTCAGATCTTTAGTGAGATCACTGCATGCAAGATGTGAGAAGGTGTGTTAATTTAAACAATGCCAACCAAGGCTATAGTATACATACCAAGTGATTTTACATGCAGGAAAGGAGCAGTTATGGAAATGAAACAAATAAAAAAGGCAAAAATATTGCAAAACAAAATATTTTATTAGATGAAAAACAAACTATATGCAATATATATTAGCTATATTACATCTTCATAAACATTAGTGAGCACTCTCTCCAAAACATATTAAGGCAGTGGCATCAATTTCATTATCCCAAGATACAACATTTAAAAAACAGATACCTAAGTGATTTCCCTTAAACATGCACCAGACATCAGTAATCTTTACAGGAATTTCAGCTTGGGTTCAAACATAATTTCTGCTCCATTTGAGAGTTTGCAACAGAGAGAATCTCTTACTTCAAGCTCTAGCACTCTGAATTCTAACAGCTCATTCTGGTCTTTTGCATCCTGCATCTCATTCTTCAGCTGATGCTCTTCTTGTTCCATTCTGTAAATCTATGAGACAAACACATCATAACACCCTGTAAGCAATGCAAAAGATACTGTCCAGGGGGTTAGACAAAACTGTTTATTGTTTCAGTTTCTCATTAGATGTTGGGCCATGTCTTGGAGATAAAGAGGGAACGTCACAGCAGAAAGTATTTGTAAGAACTGCCAACAGAAAATGGTCAAAGTTCTTTTAGAATAGTAATCTGGAAGTAGTATTAGAAGTTATATGAATATTATATCTAAGTTAAGCAATACAAGCTTTCTTTTAAAAATCAAGTGAATGAAACTGGATTACATTAACTTTTGGGTAGGCTGTTCTCACTGTCTTTGCATAACTAGACATTCACCTTTCACACCTACAATATGTGAAAGACAGTAATGGAGGAGTTTTAATGCCTACTTTTTAGTTTTCCAGATTTGTGCTTTGGGGTGCTAAACTGACTATTTATTATACCAATTAATAGATTTGGTCTACTGTCTATCTTAATGGGGTGATTTTTTTTTAAATGAAACTACATAGAAGTGTAACATCTGGCATAATGTTCTATAACGCTTATAATACCCATGTAAATGCCTGAATAAATTGTCCAGCTGTAGCTACTTTTAGTCACAAATTTTTCTTTGGTTATCTTATTTTTATTATATTAATACTGAGCTACTAACTAACAAAAATAATTCTTTTACTTCCTGATTACTAGCTAACTTTCCCACCAATATCAGTGAAGAACAATGAGGATGCCCAGCTTTGAGTATCTCAGACAGTAAATGATACAACAGTCTTAAATCAATCAGTATTAATTAATGTGTGGAAAAATTGTAAAAAAAATGGGAGACTGAGGGAGTAGGCAATTTTATTAGTGATCATGACAATAATAATTCTTGTGCAACTGGCAAAACACAAGTGTCCACATTGCACTTAAAATTTTAGATTGTATTATGTTGGACACTAGAAACATCACCCAGCTTGGGTTCTACTGTTGGCTATACATGTAATTCCACAATAAGGAGCAGCTTCATTCCCAAAGATTACAAAAGCATATTGGCACCTTAATCAGAGACTTCTACCTGAATTTCTGTTTCTGGAGAGAAATAAAGTAAGCAATTTTCATGCTGATGTTCCAGTACTCAGTACACATTCATCTCCTTTTACATTCCTTTTATGATAAAGAGCAGCAATCATGAAAATATTCCCAGATTCTGAACACATACCTTCTCTAGCAACTCCTGGTTTGTTCTGATTAACAGCTGCTTTTCTTCTACCCATTTTGAATCCTATGAGGAAGACGATTCAAAATATTAAAATTATATATATATATAGTTAAACAAGATGAATGACCACAGTAATTAGAAAATTTCAGACATCACTGTACATTCAAGTATAAAAATGGTTATACATAAAAAACAAAGCTATCTTCAATATTTCAAGGATAAATAGCATTTTAAACTACAGAGAAAATAAAAGTTCCTTTCTTTTCCTAAAGCTGTGACTTGTTTCCTAGTATGTTCCAACTGAGCATATACTTCAGAATCTTTAGATATAGCAGTTGTGGGTGGATGCAGTTATATGATATCTAATGTCATTTAAAAACCATTTATTTACTCAGCTTAACTCAAAACTATTTCTCTCTATCATAAAGAGTTGGGAACTTTCTTGCAGAACCATCCCATATTGAGTGGTGCAATGCAAATCCCAACTGAGAAAGAGAAAAAAAACCATTTAATTACCCCAAATGACTGAAAATAAGCTTCAGTGTTATGCAGTTAATTGCCCTCTGCTAAAAGTGTGATAGTGTTTGTGATAAGGAATTCAAGGCTATAGAGGAAAGAAGGTGATGTATGTTCTATACTCCATTTGAAAACTCTACTTCCATTCAATCACTTGTTCCAAAGCTGATCTTTCCTTTTAGGTTTCTCCATGGCTTCAAAAGACCTCAAATATCCCTTTAAAGACCCAAGCTACAAAAAACTGCCAGCCACAGCTGGGCATTCAGATTTAATGAGTTATAACAGCCAGACTTGCTCTGTTCTCCCTGTAGAGAAAAGTATTTATATAACCTAGCTCAGACTGCTCTAATAAAGTTTAATAAAACAATATCCAACACTTACTAGGCCATACTAACTCTGGATCTTTTTTTTTTTTTTTTAATAAAAAGGACAATTTATTTGAAATCTAAATGTCTTTTATTAAAGTATTAAGGCTGATACTTTCTTTGTCAGCAGGGTATTTGCACATTGATGCTGCACAAGAGATTAATGACATCTGGATTTCCTAGACAATTAGCCAGCCTTAAACATCAAATTAAAAAAATCTAAAACATTATGATATAATATTTATTTCAATTAGCATTTTTTAAAAAAGTTTAAAGTCAGTTTTCCTATGACTGTCCACTACAATTTCATATTCTACTGTTCTTTCTCCTTTTCCCACAAGAACGCGCAAGTGCACTTTAACTTTCATGCAGTAAACAAGCTCTTCAGAGTTATGATGTTGTATCATACTAAGAATAATACATTAAAATGAGTACTATTTGTACTCATTTGTCAAGATTTTTTTAAACAAAGGAAAGAAATGCTGAAAATAAAATCCAATGTCTAGTTTAACGTTTAACTATCATTTTACCACGGTCAAGGAAGGAACAGAGTTGCACTCACAGACTTAGGGTGGATATCCCAATGCATGCATATGGTAAAAGGCAGGTTTGACTGTTCCATCAGACCCGCAGGTTCAACTACTCCAGTTCACACAAGTAAAACAAATAGATTAGTTTACCCTATAGATCATTAAAGTTTTTGTCTTTCTTGATTAAGTTCAACTTGACTTCCTGAGAAAACCTTAACTCCAATGGAATTGTATTTGTATTCACACTGGGTCACTGAGAAAGCTGAACATTCAGAAAAAAAAATTATCCATCTGGAACATTAACTACTCCAATATTTTGGTATTTTTTATTTACCACTATTAATAAGAATTTATTATTTACCACTATTAGTATTTTATAAGAATTTATTCCCTTAATATAAAGTTTCTTAGACATACACCTAAACGTACCTTGCAGAAATGGATTATTTTACATCTAGAGGAATTCTGACAGATTGGGCTGATGAGAGATTAACAAGAGCCATTGACACTTTGTTGTGGGATGTGACACACTTATTTTGAAATTACACGTAAATTGTTATAAGCCAAGCTTCAAATCATTTTTTAACAATGAGATTCTAATCTTCTGCCCGGAATTTGACTTTAGGAAAGTTGTAAAGGTGTTTGTTGCTTCTGCTTCCTGAAGATGTAAAGACTAAAAATTCCTGGGATAATACACTAGGATCTTTTGGTTCATTGTCTACTTTTCAAAAGCACTTTAGGGACTGTTTCCCCAAATTAACATTTCTCAAGTGTTATTAAATCATCATCACTACTGTGACAATCTAAATGACATAGCAATAAAAAAAAAATCACATAGTGCACAAAGAAGTCAGTTTATCATCAGAACCATTTATTTTGTTCAATGCAAATACTAACAGGTCAGGAGAACCAAGCAGGTGCTAGAGCTCCCAGGAAGACACTGTGACCACTTCTGTGGAAAGCTAATGCTCAGCGTACAAACTAGCCCACTAGAGACAATACCATACTGCTCCTTGTTACATCCCTGTTGGCCTTCTTAGGATTACTAAGAGATAGAAGGTTGAAAATGTGGTTATGAATCTCAAAGTAATAACTAATTAAATTCTCATTTACTGGCATATCTTTTTGACATATCATTCTGGAAGCAAAAGTCACAGATGTCATTTTGTACATGTCTATCCATCTTCTCTTATTTACATAAACACTACTTACATTGCACAGTGTAATGGTCAACTATTCTGTTAATGTTTTCAATTATACAGCAATTTGCCCACACCAACACACTAAAATGTCAGCAGTAGATCCTTGAGAGGTCTTCATTTCCATTTCTTTCAAAAGCTCAGTGAGCCATTATTTTTAGATTGATAACATATTCTCTATTTTTATTAATATTTTATTTACTAAGCAGATTTACTAAGTAAATTGCAATTCGTATGGAAGCTAGCAGAAATAATTTTTTTCCTTAATTTCAATGTGGCCCCAAAACCTTTGTATTTATACAGAATTTTACAGAAAGTTTCTTACAAAGAATACACCATAAAAATAGTGATATCATGAACTTGGCATTATTCATAGGTTGTTTTTATTCAATGCTACAGGATCATTAGTCTTTGCAATGTATATCAATGGATAGCTATATCTTATTTTATTGCTATATGGTACTTGCAATCTTAAAATTGTTATATTTCAAACAATAAAGCATAAAATAACATCTCGATTTTCTCAGTGCATTCTAGAAGTTATGGAACTGAACATGTTTAAAATGCGCTGTCATAACTCTTAACCAGCCTTACTAAAGATCCTAGACATTACTAAATATGCATCACTAGCCATATCCTCAAGTATTTATAAGATATACTGAAGCATAAGGCCTAATTGTAGTCTGTGTGATGGTATGAGAATTTGAAAGCAGTTGGGTCCTCCACCCAGGAGACTAACACTGCAAGCACCTCACAGTAACCAGACGCACTAAGTGGTTCATTTATCTAGCTGAAGCATGTGTGGAAGTGATTTGATTTTTTAATTTTTTTATGCAACACACCAAAAATATTCTCCGGTACAAATAAAGAATATGTATTTTATTGGAATTTATAGCAAACATAAACAAAATGGAAAACAGGAGATAAGCCTGCACCAAATGACAATGGAAACAGAATTTACAGTGCATGTACACACAGTTATTTCTATATTATGCTTTAGTGTATTATGTGTTATAAAATTAATGGCATTTTCTTAGCCTATATGATACTTTCCTTTATTTAAATAATCTACTGCTGGAGTAGCAATTAAGCTGCATCAGTCAAACTAACACACCAGCATGCAATGAACATGGCAAGGGCACCACTGCATGCAAGGGAGAAAATGATGTGGTAGAGGACATTAAGAGAGTCTTTTACCTGTCCTTTCTCAATTAGAGCTTTCTCCAGGTCCTCAATTTTTGCCTGACACCTGAGAAGATCAGCTTGCAGTTGTTCACGAGTCTGGGGGAAAAAAGTATTAAAAAGTGTGTGTATACACATGCACATCCAGATAGACTCATAGATTTAATTGCACACAGAATCAAAGTAAAGATATTTTCTGCTCACTTATGGACCGTCCATTCAGCTTTTAATATTTTTCATTAAAATAACTGCTTTTGTGTTTTTATGTTACAAAATATTTAAAGCCACCAGTTTAACAGCATTTTTCCTTCATAGCCTACAAAGATGTTATCGCATATTCAGTGACAAAGCTTCTCCCAGGGTGGGGGGAAAACGTTAGGAGCTGAAAGAGCTATAAGAAGCTATTTATATGCTTTAGTAATTCAAGGCAATTGAGGAAAGAAGGGCAAGAGAGAAAGAGAACTGCAATAAGCACTGAAAAAGGCCTATGGGTAAATAAAATATATTGACCCAAAATAATTTATCCATCCCATAAACAGCATACACTGCTTTCCTTATTCTACATGATTATTACACTAACTATTACACTACAGAAAGTATTTTCCCCTGAGTCCAGTGATGCCCTAAAAGGGACCGAATAATACAAGGTACTAAACAAAAAGGATATAAACCAAAGCATATGTCTGGAGAACCTTCAGTCACCAAGGCTCCTTGAGCTACTGCAATTACTTTTCTCACGCTACTTCAGGGACTCTTTCACCCAATCAGTTCAAAAATTCCCATAGGGATTTCCTTCTGCACCTTTGCATCTTTGGGTCCTTGGTATTTACATTTAGCCTCATCTAAAAATAATAGGAAATGTTCATTCCACCAGAACATGGGGTCCTACAAAACCAATCACGCAAAAAGCTACTTTCTGACTCACTCAAAAGATGGATTTGCATTGATGTGACAAAAGAGACCAAAATGCCATTAAAAAGAAAGAGCAACCATTCCAAAGTGTACTAAAGGGACAGTTTGCAAATGCCTGCAAAAGAAAATTTTAAAAACCTATTACAAAAATATTCATACCAAGGTCTCCCTTCCCATAAGGCAAGAGTAATATATAATGGTCTTTCGTAACTGTCAAATGCATGAGTGCCTCTGAAATCTTACTTTAATAATAGATGTAATTATGTCCCCCGCCCCAATTCTAGCTTGAGAAGTGATCTCTAAAGACCTTATTGCTTTCCTTGGCTAAGTGTCCTACTAAAAAGAGAGTGTCAATTGTGACTAGGATTTTGTAAGATGCTGAGGACTGTAACAAATAAAGTGATAAAGCAATAATTCTACTATTATAAGAAGTGGGAAAAAAGGGTTTTTTTCACAGAAGAAAAAAAAAAAAAAAAAAAAAAAAAGGTTGGTTGAGAGCCACTTCGAAGAACCTTGGAAAAAAAAACCCAAACCCAAACCCTAAAACATGACACATTTTAAAGTAAACCCTGAATCTTCTAAATACTGGCTCTGGGGATAATAGACTAACATTTTTAGTTGTAAATAACACCATATAATGTCAAAGAGTCTACATTTTTCCGTAACTTTTACCTGGAAAGCTTTGCTTATTAACACACACAAATTCTGCTCCTACAAGCTTACTATTTCTATACTTCAAAATATTCAGTAAGGGGATTTTAAAATGCTTGCCAGAGAAAATGATATGGATGAAATAGTGAACATGTATGCATAATAACCATTTGCAATCTAACAATATGTAATTTGTGAATATTTTATTAATTGTTCTAAGCAGTAGAAACATTAAGCTAGTGGCAGCTTCTACCTTTGGGATAAATCGAGTCTATCCCCACCAGTAATTTTTAAACCACATTAAAATCTTTGTCTTTCTGCATTACTAGCAACATGTTGGCACAATACAATGAAGGCCACTGTAGCAAGGCAGTAGTATGTAATAATTCACAATATTTAACACATTTCTCCATTTTGGGGGTCCAGGGTTGGTTTTTTTGGGGGGAGGGTGGGCAAGTAGGTTAGGGTTTCTTTTTATTGCTCAAACACTTTTTTAGAATCACAGTCTCACTGAGGTTGGAAGTTATCACCTGTCCAACTCCTGTGCTCACAGCAGGGGGGCACCTACAGCAGGTTGTTCAAGACCTTGTCCAGTAGGGTTCTGAATATATACAAGGATGAAGACTCCATAGTCTCTCTGGAAAACCTGTTCCAATGTTTGACTGCCCTCAGAGGAAGAAGGGGTTTTCTTATGTTTTAATTGTGTTTCTGTATTTAAATTGTGCTATTGTGCTTTCTCTGGATCCCACTGAGAAGTGTCTGATTCCATCCATTTTTTCACTCCCTCCATCAGTTCTTCACATAATTTGATAGGATACCCCTGAGCCTTCTCTTATCCAGGCTGATCAGTCCCAGCTCTCTCTGCCTCTCCTTGTTTATCAGGTTCTCCAAGACCTGAATCATCTTCATGGACCTTTGCTGGACTCTGTCCCATATGACCATGTTTTTCTTGTACTGGGGGACCCCAAAGATGGACCCATCACTCCAGATGAGGCCTCATCAACACTGAGTAGAGAGGAAGGATCACCTCCATTGGTGATCACTGGTAAGGCTGTTGGTCTTCTTTGCTGCAAGGGCACACTGCTGGCCCACGTTCAACTTGGTGTACAGCAGGACTCGCCACACCATTTTGTACAAAACTGCTTGCCAGCAAACCAGCGCCAAGTCTGCACTGATGCATGGAGTTCTTCACAACATTCAGGACTTTTCCTTCCCTTGCTGAATTTAATGACATTCCTCTTTATGCATTTTTTTCAGGCAGTCAAATGGTCCCTCTGAATAGCAACACAACCATCTCATAACTAGCCCTCTCAGTTTTGTGTTATCTGCAGACTTGCTGCAGGTGCACTCTGTTCAGTCATCCAGGTCATTAAGGAAGAAGTTAAATAGTACTGGACCCAGTATCAAGCCCTGCAGTACAACACTGCTGACACACCTCCAGCTGAACTTTCTGTTACTGATCACAACCCTTTAAGCTATTTCAGACAATTCTAAGTTCACTTTACTGTTCACTTATCTAGTCTGTGCTTCATCAGTTTGTCTATGAGCATCTTATGAGGAAGAGTGTCAAAAGACTTACTAAATTCAAGATACCACAACATCCACTGTTCTCAATTCATCTGCCAAGCTAGTCATCTCATCATAGAAGGCTCTCAAGCTGATTAAGCATGATTTCCCTTTCATAAATCTATGCTGATCAGTCCCAGTCACCTTCTTGTCTTTCAGACATTTGGAAACAGTTTCCATGATTATTTGCTCCATCTCTTTCCTAGGGACCAAGGTGAGAATGACCAGACTTCAGTTCCCCAAATCCTCCTCACCCTTCTTGAAGACAAGAGTGACAGTTCCTTTCTTACAGTCATCAGGAACCTCCCACAATTGCCATGACCCTTCAAACATAATTGAGAGTGGTCTCGCAATGACATCAGCCATCTCTCAGCAGTCAGCAATCTACAGGTTCAAGCTGTACTTCATGCAGAATGAAGGACATGAGGTGAAGATGATGAAGTTTCCAGCCCTATGGTTACTGCTTTCCCATTTGAATGTTACATGTTCTTTGGTCATCGACCACGACAGTTATTCAAGCAGAGGGTGACTTGTAAATGTACTACATTTCTAGACATGCCCCTGTCTGCAAGGAGTTGGGATAAAGCAGAAGAAATTTTGCCTCTGGTTAACTCAGCTCTTTTTTGATGTCATTGCTGTTCAGTGAATAGATCTGGGGACTGAGTCAGAGCTCACCAATCCATTATGAAGTGATTTCTCTTCTCCCCAGTTTGGAAAAAAAAAGAATGGAAGATGTTAGCATGACTTCTGTTGACCCCATCTCTACACTAAATGGTCAAACACAGTGGTGGCAGAAAGGTAAATGAAGACAGAGTACATACTCTCTCACACCCCAAATACATATAGTACAGAGATTGCTGTGAGGATAAAAAAACATTATTTCAGAGAGGGTAAACAATCGCACATGCTGACCTAATAGGAACAACAATTAGTTATGTACATCTTAGTGGAAGAATACTTCCAAACTGAGCTTTTTAGAAACAAATTATAATTTCATATATTCAACAAAACACTTGAAGAAAAACTTCCTTTGTCAGATTTGGGTCAGATTTTTAAATCTCTAAGTACTTATAACAACCTACTCTCCAATTTATTTTAAATCCACCATGATGTTATCCAAATTGCAGGTTCAATTGGGATATCATTCTCATTAACACCATCTTACTGCTGAAATCTTTAATTGCTATGCATGCTATAATGAAGTATAATAATAGCTTTGTTTGGATTGAACCAGATGAATCTAAATTGTCACTTTACCGATAATATCCTCTTATCCTAAAAACCATTGTGCTTTGCATTTCACTGACCTGCAAAGATATTTCCTGCTATTACAAGTTTTTCATCTTTTTCAATGATTTCAGAGTTAAAAGAAATGTCAATTTAAAAATTACCCTTGCTTCTCTCTCTGCATCCAGGGTTCCACCAACTTGTTCTTGAAGCAATGCATATGCCCTTTGCAAAGCCTGATACTCTCTTGTTAGCTGGCAGAACCTTAGTTCAGCTTCTTCTTTAGGTGTGCTCTTAATGAAGAGGGAAAAAGAAGTGGGTTTGTACATATAAAGATAAATATGTATGATGATGGGTTTGTATATATAGACAGGCTCACAAATGCAACAAGCAACTTAAGTATTGAGTCTCCAAGTTTAATAAAGGTTTAAAAAACTAAAGCAAGTGGAAATGGAAGGATGATTTGAGGATGATGAAGAAATGCAGAGATCAGTAAGTGTTTTGACTGCACAATTTCAGGACAGTGTAAGTTACTATATAAGTCAGTAATGTATAGAAATGGGAAGAAACTGACTGGGGAAAGATGAGAGAAACAGTTCTTTGTATCACTGTCTTCAGCAACTCCACTGCCACAGGGGCTTCAGAAGGGGTCTGTTCTATTTGTCATGCAGTCCATCACTCCCTGACCCTTTGTCTCTGCTATGCCACAGTAATGCGTTTTACCAGTACAAGCACACTAAACACAGAAGTTATATTTCAAAAGCCGTAAGATGTTTTTAAAATTCTTTTTTTTAACATAAAGTATTTTTAATATCTTAATTTTCTTCGAATTTTGAGCAACTGACATCAATACTTTCAAGGTCTTTCCTATAATGCTGAGGGCAAGAAATGTCCTTCCCTTTAATTAATTTTTGTTCCAGGAACTTGAACTCTAAGAAAACGAGATTGTAATATTTTAGATATTAAACCTATAAAAGTATGAAGCTTCCTGTGACTGAGGAGTATTAGGCACAAGTTAGTGAACAGGAAAGAAAGATGAAAAAGAGCATCTGATTCATCCTTTGTCCAGTCCTACAATCTTTTAAAGTAGGCCAGCTGTACTGTATACCACAGAGCTGAGACAAAACATGTCAGTGGGCATTTACTACCTATGATCATTTAAGCCTTAATGAATAGCAAAAGCCTCTCTCAGTATTGTAAGCACAGGAAGAAAATCCTGCTTGTATCAAAACAGTCAAATAAATTATAGGGTTGAAAAGCAAACTATTGTCTAGTAATTTGACTTTTGGCAAAGCAATATGCCTATTCATTTTCTTTTGACTAATAAGAAAGGCTTTGAGAAAAACAATTTCATTTCTCAGCCCAATATCTGCCAAATCTGTCAGGCAGAATACTATCTTAATAATTCTATTGCAATGACTGTGGATGTGTTACTGCACTTGAAAGAAAACAAAGCAATTCTCTGCCAAATCTTTCATAGTTCCTGTGGCAGGATAGCTAAAAAAAATGTTTACTTTTATACTCCATTTAAATTTTTATAGAACTGAAGAACAAATCATCTATACTTACATCTTCCAAATCTTCCTCTGGTGTTGCTGGTGTCCTGTCTGTTTTATCTGTGTTATATGAAGTTACAGATGATGTTTCTGAATCAATAGATTCTTCATCAAATCCAAAAAATGTCTCCACAACATGCCTCTGAAAAGTTAGTTTTTCTTAGTTACTAGCAAAACAGTTGGAAAAACCCAGTAAGCCAGTAAGCAGTAGCCAAGGTCTTCTCTGACCATTATTTTAGTATTTAGCAAGAAAAACGTTTCCTTTGTAAACCTTTGTTCTCTGATTAAATTAGCTACCTTTTCAATATCCCTTGTATAAGAACCTCCAAGAACAGAACTGCACATAGCACTGTGTAATTGCCAATAGAATAATGCTTTAGCAAAAGTATAAAAGCTAATTATCTATATCATATAGATCTTACAAGATTCACAGTAGAGGAGTGCAATATCTATTAAGAAGAAAGTAACCCAACATGATGTATAAGATGCAGAACCAAAAGGGAAGAAATATTCCTAAGAAAAATAGGGAACAAATTTTGTCATTCATACTAATATTAAAAAAAAGAAGGAAAAAAAGAGATTAATTTATAATATCTATTTTGCTAAATCCTGCTTAAAAGTATAAACTGACACTTTGCATTTGTTTTTCCAACTCCATCATTCTCAATTTTTTCAAAAGTTTGCTCCAATACTATGACTAATCAAAAAAACTCTCCTCAGGTGATACAGAGAAAACAGGGTTTTTTTCCGCGAATCGCACGGAAAACTGGCATTTCAAAATGCATATTTAAAAAAATTTACACAATGTAATCAATTAAATGCATGCTTAAAGAAAACTAGAGAAAATGAATAGCCAATGGAAATAAATAGTACAATATTCATTGTGAAAAATGTGATATTTTATATAAAACATCCCAACCACAATACTTCTTTCACTGTTTTAAGTCCTCTTTCCACCAGTGTCCTAACATATGCTCTGAAATCAGCAAAATCCTATAGAAAATTTGGCTGTTTAAAAAAAAAAAATAAAACACTGCTTAAACATTTAAGAGAAAAACACTTTTCCAAGCATTTTTCTTTTCAAAATAACAATAACAAAAGTTAACTCTTTTACAGTTAACCTTTAAAGCCTTACATTTTACACCATACAAGTGTTTAAATAAATCAACACCACAAGTTCAGAGGAGCAAGAAAATTAAGAAAAGGAAAAAAAAAAGGTGTTGCTGGAAAAATGAAGTCAGGTTATGAAGCATCCTAGACAGGGAAGCTAGTAGAGAGGAGTTGTTCTAAGAAGATGAAGGAAAATCTGTCTATCCAGCTCTATTTTTTTTGGCACTGCTTGGTGCTGAATCACAGATCCTGATGTCACAGTTTGTTGTTTTAAAAAAACCCTATAAACCACATGTTGTATGTGAGAAGATAATAGCCTTGTTCATTAAAAGGGCCTAAAGGATGAAAAAATTTATCAGTTGTTATTAACCCAGAACAAGAGACATCTTCCCTCTTATCAAAGCCAAACTGGCTGAGTGGAATTGTGAGCTATCAGCTTTATTCAAAATATTGAAAGGTTTTATTTTATCTATAATGCTGTATCGCATGATGAATTCCAAATATTGACCTTTCACTGCAGTCTTCTAGACTATCTAACTTTATACATTCTTCCAGAATGTCTACAAAGTACTGTCTTCACTTTCTCACAAAGCCCCATAATGCTTACTTAACGTATTCTTTTGGCTCAGCACAGCTCTCATCAACAGCCAAAATACTTTATCTAGAATTAAGTGGGAGCATAAAATCAAGCTAGTAACTGTGACTTGATGACTGCATGCATGACACCATGCACTCCATTTACAGCCTGCAGACCTCATTACCATGGTCCACCAGGTCACACTCATCACTCATTAGCTAAACAACGCTATCATAGTTTCACAGTACAGCTAATCCCACTCAAAGTATTGAAGATAGCTTCAAGATCTAACCAGCTAATTGCTTCACTTCAGATAAGCACTTCAAATAATAATTAAAAAAATTAATTCAGACTGCGTATTTAAATTAACTGGTTCTACTAAAAAATCCTTCTGAAAGGATGATATGCACCCCCCGACCCCCACTCCACCCCCCTCCCAAAAAAAGCCACATCTTTTCCAAGTAGGCTGTGGTTGTTAAACATTTCCATACAGACAAATACAATGCAGCACAGAAGGCAAAGAGCTTTTGAACAACCTTTAGAAACAACTTCCTTTTGCAAGATACTAGACCACTATATTTACTATTTAGTGTATCCACAAGTAAATAAAATGAGTGCAGATATAGTACTAAAACCCTCTAAAGACACATTACTCACTTTAGGAAGCACTGTGATCCTTTCACTAGGCAGACCTATGTGTAAGTTGCTTAAGACAAACACACCCCTGGGATAAATTCTTTCCTCCAGCATTCACATGCTACACCAGTTTGTCCATGGTTCTGTATTACTTAACAAAACAAAGGACACAGGGAAAAGGTCTAAGCTCTATTCTAGAAATATAAAGACTTATCCAGAAAGCTAATGTGTTCTCTCACACTTGAATTACTTCTCTCATACGTACAAAGGTTTACCACAAAAATGAGGTGTAATTAGTCCTTGGGAGATTGCCCATCCAGCATTTCTCCCACACCATATACTGTTTGCAGCCTACAATCACCTAACAACAATACTACAAGTAAATATTGGAAGTTGAAAATGGGGATAAAGAAATGGTGCTACCTTCAAGTTGTGAAGAAGACAAACAAATTTACAATTTGAGTTGTCAGGTCAACTCAGCAGCAAGAACTTTCTGACTCCAAACTGATGAGCAGATACAGTTTCATAAAGATGGAGGTAAATTTTATGGAGGTAAAGAAGGTGATAGCAAGGAAACAAAACCCAAGACATTAATGAAAACCACATCCTCTTTTTGCAGTGTGAATAGTTTTTACTCAAAGATGATGAGAGTAAATCCAAAACAAAGCTGCATGGAGACTCTTATGCCAATAGTTTTATATCCTGCTCTTCTGCCCATACCAGCTTGTCTGTGGATGGGGCTCAGAACATTTAGGCTATGGTTTGGAGAAATCTAGCCAAGGACAAGCAGCTCTAAGGACTGCAGAATATCTGACCCTGCCCATGCCTCAAGCTTCAAGGGTGCTTGGCCTCAAAAATGACCAATGCACTTAAGCAAAGCTCAAACAAAAGCTGTAATAAAGTATGGGCTTGAGGGCTGACAAAGTGAATGAGTAATGCCTTGACTTTGAACAGGCTGGCAGAAGGGACTTCTAAAAGATGGAGAGCAAAACTCTAGAGTGTTATCATATAATTGACACAGAGAATGCTGCACCATGAAGGTCGGCAGCAGCTTAGTTAAAACTGACAATAAGGCTTGTCATACCTAGGGGCTTTTTGCCTCAAACTACAGCCACTTTTGTAAATAACTCAGCTTAATCCTTTAATCCTGCATGCACACACTCACACACACTGTTTCAAGGAGTGAAAAAACAATAGCAAAACAACAGTGGGTTTGATTTTACATAAATGTATATAGGTTTGAGAACATACTTAGAGCAATGCCATTATTTTGACAAAAGATACTAGCTGCATTTAAACATTTCACTAGTAGCAAAAATAGGGAGAACTAATTTGCATATATTAATAAACAAATCTCTTGATTATTAGATGGGAGGAAACTATGCAAGAGAACTAGTATTTCTCATCACACTAAAAAAAGCCCAACACGCCAAGAAAAGTTAAAAGTAAAAAGCTGTTAAATGTTGTACAGATTGCCTATAATATTTGGAGTTATGAGTAAACCACTTATTTATTGTTAATGGCTCCTTCCTCTTTAGAGAAGCTGTACATTCATCATTTTGTGAGGCAGACACTTCCCACAGAAATAGAGATAAGGTATTTAACCATTGTATATGCAGTGTAATTGCACATGTATGAATTGCTTCATGACATAACTACAAAATAGCTGGGTTTACTGTTGATCATACAGTATCTAAAGCAATTAGCTACAAGAAGTGATTCACAGCAAATCTAGAACAAATTAACTGATAAGGGAACAGCTGTAGAGAGAAAAAAAATGGGGAAAAAAAAAAAGAGACATCTGATTCATACAAAGTTTGTTGATAAACACTGTAATAAATAATAAGACATAAATAAATACACCAAGTCCCAGGGAGATTCCACATGTAGCTCAAAAGCTGAATCACAGTGGTTTTTGAAAAGTATAGGCAAACATGTACAATACTCACTGGATTTTTGTAACTATACACTATTTTTGTTCAAGTTTCGTTCAGACTCTTCCTAAAACTGAGAACATTGTCATTTAACAATTTAAAGAGTCTTTTATATTGATTTCTACATTTGTTACTTCTAAATTGTAACTTCATAACTGAGAAAATAGTCATATAAATTGCTGAAAATTTCTGATTTAAATTCTAATTTCCACTGACTACTGTCATGCATTTAACAGAAAGTATTTTTCATGTGGATTTATATCAATGTTTTCACATAATTTTAAAGTAAAATTATGCATTAGGTCTTTATAACTCAATTATTAATGCTTCTGCTGAATTATGGTGCTCAGTAAACATCAAAGTTTAGAATGTTATAAATCAATAGTGACACACAGACCCTATTCTATGCAAATTTCAATATACCCTCATTTTTAATGTTTGGATTAGATATACTTACACATAAATAATCAGATTTCTCTGTTGCTAAAGTAGTTTCACTTTACATTTAAATATCATGTTTTTAAGTAATTAATCTAACATGATGAAAATGGTCCGAGATTAATTTCCTTGTAATGCAATTGGATGAACTAATCAGTAACTTCTTACCTTCATGCTTATATGTCATTTCTTGGCAGCCAGAAAAATACAGGCACACCAAAGCACAGAGGCAGATAAAAAAAGAAAAATATAAAACAAGAAATATGAACTCCATCACACCAGTGAGCAGGCTTTCCACTATCAAAAATACAGCTTATTTATTAAAGTTTAAATAAAGAAACAAATCTGTAGAGTTCTGCAGTTGCCAAATAAAATGGGCAATTATGGCTTATTTTCAAATTAATTACTCCAACAGCCATGGAATCACTGTAACTCCATTCTACAGATCAAAAATAAACAAAACTCCAAAAAGACTTGCCAGAGTTTCTTGATTATTTCACTTGGTTATTTCGAGATTAGAAAATGCAAAAAGAAAAAAAAAAAAACAAAAACAAAACAAAACAAACAAAAAAAACACCAAACCAAGAAATAAAAAAAACCCAAAAACAACACCTGGAAAAAAGCACACTTTAAACAGAAAAGGAAGGTTCACTTTTGGTCCATCTTTTTCCTAATAAGTTCAGTGGCATGTTAACATATTAAAAGACAAAATTTAAAAATCTCTATTAGCTTAGATTGCTTCACTTCAGAGTAAACAATCTTACAGCACCTGACTATACAGAGTCACTGTGATACTCATCTAAATATCTCACAACCACAGAGGTTATAAAGACCCATCCCACTACACTGCTCCTTCCCTTGGGGAACCTGAGCCCATTGCCAGCACTCTTCTATAGACTCCTGTGCCCCTTGGTAATTAAAAGCGTGCTCCATCAAAGCTACACTAGCAACAGTAACCTAGTGCACCTACAGAGCCAGAAATAACATAGACATCTAATTGCAAGGAAAAAAAAAAAAAAATCCTTGGTATTTTCCAAAGCTTCTGAGCTGATGTTATTTGGGCTCAATCAGGCTGTAAAAGCTGCTGGACTAGCCTGACAGATCATTCACACAAGCTGTCTTAAAGATGGAGAAATGCATGCCATGGATTCTGTTCCAGCTAACAGGAATCGCTGTCGGGAAAACACACATATTAGAAAAGAAACACAGACACTGTCCAGTCAGAGTATCTTGAATATTAAGGAATCTGGAGAGTAAAAGTACCCATTTAGAAGAAGCTGCAACAGTAGATGAAAGTAAGTCTTCACCCCATGCACCAAGTTCCTGTTTATTAGAACAGAAAAGGAACGTTTCTATACCTTTTAGTCTGAGCTTATCTGACCACATGCATGAGACCTAATTCTCACCAGTTATTTCCTTTTCAACTTTGTCAAGGGAAGTGGGACACAGCTGGAAACAGATCAAACTCCAGGAGCCCAGCTTGATGATTCACTGTGCTAATGCTAATTTTACATTTAATGAAACTTAGAAAAGTAAAGCCAAAGATTTACATCAGTAACTTCTCTGAGTGGTTGGATAGGACAGATACACCCATATTTTCATCTACTGTTATATATAGTTTATCGTCTGTGTAATATAAAAATCCTGCACAGATCATAGACAGAAATATGTGCAATGTACATGTCTATATATAAAGCATCTTAGATTGCCTTTATAGTCCATGGAGAGAAATAGGCAATTGTAGGACAAAACTCACAAAGCCTGTTTAGATATCTACTTCCAGAGAACAATCATCACATAATGTTACCATTCTGTCCAGAGTGAGATGTCTATATCTCACCTCTGTTAATGACATCTACCCAAGCATTGCAAATGCGTAGTTAGACGAATTCTGCTGTTTTCATCTGAATTCCTGAGATAGGCTGTAAAAATAGAGAGGATGAAGATGGTACAATCCAAACAACCCATCTGAGCAAGCAGCACACTCTATATAGATTGTTTAAATTTTAAAAATGTTGGAAAACTGTGGGAAACACAGATTTTGAGGATTTTGAGCCTCATAGGACACACAGGTGACCTAGAGGGAAACCAGCCTGTATGCCAGCACTGGATTTTTAGAAGCTAACAACAGTATTTAAACTCCAAGTCAACACTGCATATACATGTGAATAGTCTACAGGTTTAGAAGATGGCAGGTAACATGATAACAACTAGTATAGTATATAAATAGTTTACATAATCCCATTCACCTTTCTCTCACAACTTTCTCCCTCTTTATCACTTGTTTTTGTTTTATAGTCCTGTTTTTCCTTTGAGGAGATAGCACCAAATATACATATATATTAATTTTATGTCCTGTTTTTAAACTCAGTCTCAACACACAAACTTCCAAGTATACTACACCAGAAAGAATGGTTCAAGATTACTGTAAACATATTCGGCATCTATCAGCCTTCCATTACATAACAGAAAAATGTATGCAAAATTTATTGTTCCTTCTGAATTTGTCTTTTTTCATACGTAAAAGATACATCATTATTAGAAGCATAATTTGCAGAAGTTACAGCTGAAACAGAGAACCCCAAAGGTTAAATCTCTCAGAATACATGTATTACAGAATGCAGAGCAATAGAAAAGCACCACCTGGAGGTCACTGGGAATATACTATGCAGAACACACTGACAACAAGCACCCATTTATGACAAAACGTATCTTAAGCTACCATATAGATATCATCTCTACCTTCTTCACTTCCATTTTTTCCCCTCTTACCCCATTCTCCTCCCCTCACACTCTCCAGGCTGCTAATGCTCAACTTCACAGAGAAACTCTTCAGCAAAATTAATTACTTTAAGCACGTTACAAACATTTTTTGTTTCTACAATCTAGATTCTTCTCTTGTACTTTGCATTCTAGAGCAAAACAGTTACTAGAGAAATATAGAATCTTACTATTTATGTATCACATACAGAAATATTTCGCTAACATGACTAGCATGAGTTACAGTTTTCAATTACAATTAACTTGGTATGAGTAGATCAAAGGATGTACCTTCTTTAAAACGGACTGGGTATTTGTCCTTTGAAATGTTAGTTGTTTCAAGTCATTATGTCATTTAGGCCTCAAGACCCTTGAATATTTAGGCCACAGTGGCTACAAGTGTATTTACATTGTTTAAAACAGAACCCAAAAATACACAACTTGTGTGCAGCACAAAACCTGCTGCCCCGCAATTATCCTAAGAAAAAGTTAGTAAGCGCTCACCAGAGAAAACAGGACAATTATATGAAATTTTACCATTAACTGAAGTAGAGTTTTAATTGCAAGCACTTTTTGAAACAAGCACTGTTCACAACAACAGAAAAGCATGGAAAACCAAACGTTTGCTCACCTTTGGAGGCTTCAGACTTTTTCTCTTTTGTTTTTTAGACCGCAATAGCCGTTCCCTTTCCTAGAAGAAAAGAGAACATTTTGGTATGGATTTCTTCTAAAACATTTAGATATATCTAACACGAAGAAATTTCATTAACATTTTCTTAAAATCTATGGTAAAGCTAACAAAAAGACAATGTCTTTATGCTTTTAAATAACGCCATGTTGATATAACACCACGCTGTAATGCAGCTTTATCCCTTTAGCAAACAAACCTTCAGTCATATACTTTACACACTTGATGGAAAGTTGGCGAGAAAAGGCTTTGTTTAATACTGGGCACAGATATCTGACAGTTCTTTTCACTCTTTTACCAAAAAGCTCACTATGGAAACAGAATTCACATTCTCACTCTGATGTTCAACCATCTTGAAACAGCACGTTGGTAGCGAAAAATAAGTCCAGCCTTAGTAATTACAAGTCATTGTATCAGGCATACTTTGATATACAAGCATGCATATGAAGATTTAGTGTTACACGTGACTTCTCCTTGTAGGGTAAAAGTCTCAAATCCAAAGGCACTCTCAGTTTGTGTCAACCTGGTGTCTTTTTTCTACCATGACTTTGGAATAAGATCACAATTATCTATATCATAACAGGAGGAAGTTGTCACTGGGCAAATGAAGGGTTTATGAACATTTAAGTTCAAGAATATTGCTGTGAATTCCAAAGGAGGAAGCAAAGAAGGTAAAAAATGCAAAGGAACAAGCAAAATAAACCCCGACAACGCAGGAAGCAGGTGATCTGTCTCCTTGCCCTTTTGCTGATTCTTCCCTTAGCTCTGTGTCTTTGCTTGCAGCACCTCTATTTTTAAAAGAATGATAGCAGTTCCAAGTGCTTCTCTAGCAGTTATTGCTCACTGCATGGTATTATTCTATTCAGAGTTATTTGGTTTACTTTCAGTTCAGAAACTGGACAAATAGGAAGCTCTCAGTGGAAATAACAATAAATTAATTTATCTTTATCAGAGCGTTGTTCCAGGAATGAAGTTTTGGAAAATACGAAATAATTCAGAAAAGCACAACAACTTATATAGCACCTTTAATACATGCGGTTTTCAAAATAAGGAGAAGTAATGCCTGCCAAGGTAGAATGAAGCAGGTATTTCAAGCTTCACAATAATGTAATGTAATGTAACGTAACGTAACACAATATATTAAGCTAAAGCTAAAACCACACAGTTGAATCTTACAGTTAGAGAAAAATGCTCTCTCCTCGGGTGCCTACTTAAGGCACAGTCTCTGCTTTAACCTGGGTCTCCTGCATCCCAGGCAGGCGTCCGAACAGTTGGACTTTCCTGAGCAAACACTTCCTCGTCTTCTTATTCCCTTGTATGAAGACTGCTCAATTTACTGTCAATAATACATCAAGCTACCAGAACAATAATAATGTCAATTAAAAAACACCATTTGCTGAATCACTAGCAACTTTTGCAGTCATCTGAGTTTATCTTGACAGCTTTCATTTTAAGAACTGACCAGAAAACTGCTGTTGTGGGAGAACTCGATATGGTGTCAGCAGCATCAAAGATATCCTACAAACAATACTGTTAATCAATTCAGGCGCAGCCCTATTGCCTAAGACTATTGTTCTTATTTCTGTGTATCATATTGGTCTCAGCTGGAGTTAAGCCGATTACTTTTGTATTAATCAAGTATGTGACGTGGGTCATTCTTGATAATTATGATACATTTGTATTCTGTAGCAGTGTGGTTTGAGCCATAAGAGAGCTAAAAAGCATAATGGAAGTGCAGAATCCCACTGCATTCATACTGAAGGCAAAACATCAATTAGTTTGTACTGCCAACCAAAGCAGTATCCTAGTTAACAATTTCACTTATTTCTGTGAGTGAAGAAGTATCTGTAAATAGGAAACAAAGCAAAAATGAAACCATATTTTTAAATATTTATTTATTTTACTTTCACACTAAACAGAAGTTAATACTAGTTAACCAAAGTCAGGATACAATATATTTTCTCAGATTACTGGCTGAGACAGGAAAAAGAGAGTCCTTTTATATCCACTTTACACTGAAATATGAGGTTGTACCTGCCGTATACTGAGAATTTAATATCATGTCATAGTCCCTGCCTGTACAGTTGTATTTGAAAGGTAAAGCAGCACTGCTCTGTGAATCAGACCCTACATCACAGTGTCTGAGGAACATCCTACTGCTTGTAACACTGACACTGGGGAATGAATGCAGACATCAATCTTTGGCACTGATTACAGAGAGAAATCCTGGGTCAAAATCTCAGAGGAACTGCCAAGAATAGAGACAATGATCCAGACAGAGCAAGAAATACATCTTGTTGGTTTATGGTTTTGGATTTTCTATTTTTATTTTTAATGCTGTATTGAATTATTTAATTTATTTACACAGAATCATCTTAAATTCGTTTTATTATTTTGTAGCAGGCAGTAGTGCCATTTGAGATGCTTTAGAATAGTCTGCCAGATGCTGCTCCAGAAGGGCAGGGGTCTCTCAGCAATGATATGTTGTTTCTGCCAGCACCAGAAGGGTGTATCATACATTTCATTAAATAGCACGAAACAACTCCAACACAACTCAAAACAGTTCCGATCAAACAGTGCAAACATCTATGAGCATCATCTTAAGTGGTCTTAACAGTCAGAGGGTAGCAGCTGTGCAATTCTAACCTTAAAATATTCTGCTACCTTTGTTTGGATGAATCATACATGTTTCCCTCCATTTGTTAGAGACAGCTAGTATGGGCAGCTCAGTTAGAGATGCTTAGTTAGATGAAACAAATGCCATCCTGCAAGTTCCTTTCCTTTAGGAGAACTTCTAGATCAGGAGAGTGACTAGGTTTGCACCAGGGTCTACATTCAACACATTTCAGTCATTAGATTTTGAAACGTGTCCTTTCCTGCAAGTTCTTCAGTTGTTGACAGCCAATTTTGTAAGTAAGGTGGATGGACTGATGCACTTATTTTCACAAGCAACTCACAATAGGTAAATATTTTATAATACAGAGATTCATACACATTCCAAAGAAATTCATTCAGTCACTGAGAAATAACAAGAACCCTTTGATGCCAAAGAACTATTTCTGTATCACTGCAACAACTGGAGTTAAAATACTGCTCTCAAATATTTAGTTTTCCTATAGATGTGTGTGCATGCACGTGTGTATACCAGTCATAAGCATTACCACTGTGAGATCATCAATAACATGCTGCTGTTCTTTGACTTGCAGTCTAAGGAATTCAATTTCTTGTTCCTCTCGTGTGCTGCTGAGATCGTTCAAAGATGTGTGCCTCTTCAGTGCTGGTTGTGCAGATAACTTCTCTTTCTACAAAAATTAAAATAAAATTTAAAAAATAAACATAAAGAACATTTTCAAGTTCTTTTACTGGAACAGTAGAAAAATTCTGTGTGATGTAGTAATCAAGAATTCTTCAGACTCATCAGTGCACACTCCACTACAACATCAGGCCTCTTCCAGAAAAAAAAAAAAAATAGACATTCTGTATGCCTCAGTGTTAATATCTCACATAAGTTATTTTAAAACAGTCAAAGAACACAGTCTGGGACAAAATTAGCAGTCAGGTGAACTCAATGATCTACCATAGTAGAGCCTTTGGCACATGCACTCAAATTCAGTTCTGACTTCTAATCAAGAAAGCAGCATTTATTAAAGCTGACTTTCAGTCATACATTTTTATAGCCTCCAAACACATTTTATCTATCTGTGATCCTTTCCCTTAATCAGTGTGAACTGATGCAACACAAAGCACATGCCACTCTGAATTTGGAGTACAAATATTCAGTTGAAGTGGATGAATTTAAGACTCAGAAATGTCTGTATTAGAGTGAAAGCCTCACAAGTACTTACACCTCAAAAGTAACTGTATGCAATGTGTTCTTATAACATGATGTCAGAGATGATTTACTTACCAATTCTACATTTTCCCTTGATAGATTTTTTATTTTCTCTTCCATCCTCTGGATACATTGCAACATATCATCATTTTTTTTGCTCATCCTCTTATTTTTTTCTACCAAAGGCTTCAGCTGACTTTCTGTCTCCCGAGAACGTTTCAGCTGCAAATGGCAAAGAAACAAAGTTACCTGTGTTTTAGTTTATAGTTGCAGAAAAGAAAAAATATGTTTGTTTTCAGTTGCCTTCTTCCTTCATTCAGAAAGTTTAGTTCATTTGTTAAGTATAATCTGATATAGACTACCAATGAACTAAGAACTACAGGAGTCCAAACAAATAAGAAATAGCATTTTTGTACAGTCTACAAAAACACGAACTCCTGACTGGATGTTGCTCTTGGAAAACCCTTATGATGATTCATAAAAGTGTTTTCTTGATAAACTAATGTTGTTGTATATAAGCTTCTTGTAAGCAACTAGGTCTCTAGGGTAGTCATTTTCACTGTCCCTTAGTAGGAGTAAACTCCTCCTATTCTGCTTTAAAAACCCTCTATCTAATGTGTAATTAGAGCAATGAGAGTTAGCTGGAGGGCACAGATTCAATCTCAGCATTCTGCTGACATTTTCAAGCTGCTCAATTTTGTTCCTGTGGTTTAATGATGTTAGACAATTATGTGAAGAAAATTACTGCTCTTTCTTGCATTTGCGTTTATTCAATATTTCACTAATTTTATTTCATTAATCCTTGAGCTGTTTTCTTTGTAAAAAAACCTATTTTTTCATATCAAAAGATTTTTCAATTTACTGAGTTTTAACTGTAAATGAGAAAAAGATAATCTTTCTCCTGAGGTAATTTCACTGAATATTTCGTTTTCTGTTTCATTCTCAGAAGAACCACACAAGCTTACTGATATTATGGATTATTGTCTCACACTATGACAAAACCTTCTCTATATCTTTTCCAAGATATATTTCTTATGCCTCTAGGTCACGCACCAACAGCACTTGACAGAGCCATACATGTCCTCCATCTAGAGGAACACTGAAGGATAGATGTTGCAGTACTTCAGCATTCTTCAGGGATGTTTTGAATGACTTATATCCACAGAAAGGATTAGAAGGCTGAATTACCTTGACTTTATATAATGCACTCTTGAAAAAAGGCAAGATGTCCTTGAGAATATAGAGCAAATTAACTGTAGCAGTAGAAGTGGGGGAAAAAAACCCAAAACAACAAACACTCAGCACCTAGGCAAAGTAGGAAAAATGGAGAAGTGTACCCAGGCTAAAACACATGTTTCCTTACCCCAAGAAACTTAAATTGTTGACGAGGAATCAATTTTGTCATATGAAAGGGCAGTTTAGGCTATACATCTAAAGAGGAAAGGTTTAAAGAAGACACGATTTTGTTCTCAAAGCATCCAATTTTAGTCTAGCATCGTTCAACTGACTTCACTTATCCATATTCAGCCAAAACGTTAGACAAAAAAATTTCAAAGATAATCACTGAGAAGACATAAGTAAATTATGTCCTTTTATCTTAAAGCAAAGCCTTCATATCTCAACATGAAGAGGGAAGTCTGACAAAGCAAGGAGGAAGATGCTTCACTCATCCATAGGACTGCCACATGGCAAGAGTGTCCTCCCCTTCTGCCCTTACTATACATAATAGCATTACTTTAGAATCAGATACATAGGTTGCCTGAGGGAAAATTTGTATCTGATTAGAAGTAAAAATCTTTTCTTCTGCAACTAGAAAGAGGGCATTACAAGAGGATATGTAAAAATTTTTATTGTTAAAACTCACCTCCCATTGCAGTCAATGGAGTTTTAATGTTAACTGCAGTACAATCAAGTAGAGATGCAGGCTAATAAAATTAATTCTTGAAATTCTTGTCATACCCTTTATTTTGTAAGTTACTATCACTCTCCTAGGATAATTTCACCTACTTAAGAGATTTCCCTTGAGTAATGGCAGATTTTTCATCTCCAGCACAAGAAAGCTTTTTTAACGCCTAGCTAGCATGAGCATGTCACAAAACCAATGTCAAATTTCAAAAGGATTAATAGAGTAATTTAAGTGCACAGATTATGCATGTTTTACTCAACATCATTACACAGTGCCACAGGCAAGCTACCAGTCAATTTCATTATGACCACCTCAAAATAAATTTTAAAAGTCTTATTTTTCTGGAACAAGAGATATTCCATCCATGTCTTTTATGTTCACAAAGTGAATTTCTATAGAAATCTATGCTATATTTAGATATCATTGATTGACTCAACCAGAACTAATCTGTAAATTATTTATAACACTGACTTTCCAACATTAAATCTTTTACCATAAAGATGCCCTCCCAGTCACCATCTGTGTTATTACTAATTAATTTACCAGTTCATTTCTTTCATCTGCTAAGAGAGTATTTCTGTCTTCCAGCTTCCTTATTACAGCATTCAGTTCAGCGATTTTTAACTGAAATCTCCGCATATCTCGTTCATCCAAATGCTGCTCCTTTACATCAAAAACATATAGATATATAAAATTACCTTTTAAAATATATTTTACTATCCATAAATTTAATATCATGGTTTAACAAGTGGATTGTGTAAATTTAAAATAGACTCTTTACATCAATATCTGGAAAACTTATTTTAATTAACTGAAACAGTGAACAATAGCATCCTGTGGAAATGCTATACGATATACTACATGAAAGTATCTACTTATGAAACGTATGTAAAAGTTAAGACAATTAAAATATAAAACCAATTTTTTAAAGTTAGATAAATAATATTTCACCTATTACTGGTTACTTCTCACCAGATTTATTACTATCAGCTAAAAGTAAAAAAATCTAGTGCATAGGAGAGATTAAAACTATATGGCACAGTTTCTGAAAAGTATAGTATCTATTTGCTATTGGTTAAAATAATTCTTAAAGTTCTGAAATAAATAGCTAAGAAAATAGTGGGGTTCACAGCTGAAGCTCACAATGTAAATTCTAAAAGTTCTACATCCACAGATTTTTCAACTTTCTTTGAAATTCAAGAGATCCAAGGAGTTTCTAAATCACCAATCACCATCACAGTGCAGTGCAGGGCTATTTATTGTGAATTAGTCCTTCTAGTATTTTAAAAATAACCACAAAACCAATGTGAGCATCCAGGCAGCAATTATCCTGTGTTGAACATTTGAAGAAAACACAATTTTCTTACCGGGCTTCCCATCAGTTCAGTGATATCCCCCACTCCTGCAGGAAGTTCTCTCTTAGGGCTGCTGTGGTATCGTTCTGCTTCCTTCACTTGGACAAGCTGTTCATCCAAAGCCTCTTTCTGAAGGAGCAGTTTCTGTGTATGGCCTGCCTGGACACCAAGGTCTTTCTCCAGAGCCAGAATCACTCTGTCTTTGCCTTTTATCTCATCCATCTGGAAAGAAATAAAGCAATGATGTTTCTGTAACATCTCCAAGTGTTCACTGCATGCATATCCACAAACTTGCAAAAACAAAGTTCTGTTTCTTCCAGAACTATACCAGCATCCAAACTGTGGTTGCTAAAAAAAAAAAAAAAAAAAGGATGCATCTCTTCTGAAGCCTTTTCCCCTCCCCGTAAAAAAGTTTCAGCCTTCACTTCATCATGAGTTTTCTCAGTGAAGTCTCAACTCAAGAGACAAAAACAGATGCAAACATACACTGAAACAGAAGACACAGCCACTGAAATGATCCACTTCATGTGAGGATACACAATTCTATAACCAGAAGAAAAAAATCTCCCTTCACTATATTTCAGAGAAGACAAAGGGCTAGTACAAGATAAGACAAACACACTCTTTAAAACTCACCTGGGCTTTGTTTTAAAGCTTGAGCCATACACATTCACCCCATGTTGACTCCCTTTTTTTTAGTGAAAATCACACGTGGTGAATCTCTTCACAGATATTTAAAATTAAGTAGCATATACACGCACAAACATTTAAACTTAAAATCATAAGTATACCTATGTATTTTATGTGACCTTGTTATAAGATTCAAACGAGGACTAGTCTTTGTATAGAAGAAAAAAAGCAAATGCACACAGAGCATTAGAATAAAGGGTAGGAAGAAATAGTTCTTAAACGCCATCTATGGTTACTGAACTGTGTTGTTCATACATCTCCATACCAAATAAAGCATACTGCTAGCAGTGATCTATTGCAGCTCTCATAGGATTTGTCCCTCACAGAATCAGTGTTAAATTCACTTTGGTACTATTCCAAATGCTAGAGGAAGTGACAATCTGCCGCAGTTACTATAGAAACAGATTTCTTAACAAGAATGTTAACCATTAACAATATATTTATTCGAACTGTGCTGCATCTCCTTCAGTTTACTAAATTGCTTTCCTGGACAACATAAACCCATAGAATTTTGGAAATAAGGCTACTATAATTTTATTTGAAAAAAAATAAAATAAAATAATGTTGTTCAATCATACATTTATTCTTTCTTATAGTCCTACAACCACAGAAGTCTTTCTTGTCAAGATGCACACACAAAAAAAAAAAAAAGAAAGAAGAAAAAAGGCAACATTAGAAGTAACTTACAGTTAAGTCTGAAAGTGAGTGATGTACAGGATTAACACAATCAGATTACATGATCACATACAGTTTACTTCTTCAGGATTCTTGCACCACTCTTTTTACAGGCTACAAAGCATATGAAATTAGTTTGCATACAGAATATGAGTGGCAGAAGATGGCCTGGCTGAACCAAATCAAGTCATAATTGGAGATAAAAAGGTCGGATTTTAAATGAATACACAGGGCTAGACTACTTTTAAGTCCCAACTGGAACTGATAAAGCTGGGTTCTGATGGAGATTTCATTCCTGATTTGGGAAGGTCACTGGGTCTCAGTTCCTCATCCAGTAAATAGGTATAATACTTCCAGTACATTAATTCAGATTTGTGAGACTTTCAAGTATGCCAAAAAGGGCTTGCAGGAAAAGAATGCAGTTTTTATTAATGGAAGAATTTGCAACATGCAGGGTTTCAGAGGGACTGTGCAGTGAACAGCAATGACAAAAATTAAGCAGCTGCCTCATTCACTGAATGCTATCTGTCATGCACCCTGATCTATCAGGGACCCCTTGGGAGGAAAAAATGTCATGTAACTAAATACTCTGGACAGTTTTGCTTTCAATTACACGAGTGTTCACACTGAATATCTATGTACTTGAGACAGAAATCTGGCCTTGCAAGGCATATATTTAACAAGGAAGAACCAAGGTTACATAGGCAGTCTTGATTTTTGTTACCCAATTAGTAGCACATTCCATACTCCCTATATTCTCACAATTTAAAGGATAAATGAAATTATATAGGCGTTAAAGTTGGAACATAAAAGAAAGCAACAATCTCAGTGTGGACTTGCTATTTGCTGAACTGCAGCAGATCGTTTGAAACAGATGTGACCAGTGAAATCACACTCATTTCACCCTTCAGACACGCTTATGTAGATCAAAACACACAAGCTCACTCACATCAGAAAGAAATGCCATGAAAGAGTCGGGGTTAGGGGAAAGCAGCAAAGAAGGCAGAATTCCCCTCTGCTCTTCCTACTACTACTGGTTTTTCTACCATAAAATTTACATGTGCTGAAATATTCAGGAAGAAGAAACACCCCATGTTTCAGTCAAGTAGAAAAATTTCTGAGACACTGATAATAATTGGAAATAGTAATATAATAGCAATGACTGCATATAATTTTTTATTTTGGCCTTACATTTTCAGTTACAGGTAGGCATTAGAGAAGAAAATCTCTTACTCATGTAAACAGATGCAAATACATGCATACACACACAAATACGCAGAAACATTGCTCTTTTTTTATAAGCACAAACTAGCAGAAAGAAGAATTTTTAAGAAATTTAGCTCAACTAACTTATAAACTGAGAAAGATTAATAGAACTGCAGCAGTAACACTTCTACCTTAAGCTCTGTTTCAGAAGCCTGAGGCACAATACAATTCTCCTTTCCTTAAGGGGACAGTTAAACTTTGGATTTCTCCAATTTAACTGTATCAACCCAGTCAATGCCTCAATTTTCTTAAATTTACCTCAATGCCTGACCCAAAGATTTACCATCTTTCTTCAGACTTGCACACTACAGAGCAAACTTATTCATCTTCCCTGTCTGCTTTCTTAGGAGAGAGTACAAATTACTTCAGAGAGGGGAAAAAAAGGAAGATAAATATTTTACAGGGATGCAACATCCATTTGGGAGACATGGCAGGTCAAGAGGAAGGCAGTCAAAGAAAGAGGAGGTACAAGACTAAGAAAAGGAGATATATGCTTCAGGTTTAAACTGAATATAAACTGACAGCTAAAGAAGAAAGATCAACCATTCCCAAAAGACCTCAGTTTAGCTTAGTCTTATGTATTCTAATAGTTGTGAATTCTCACACAAAGTCTCCATGCCTGGTCTGTACCACTGGAGAACTACTCTCTTCTCAAATTCTTGACACATTTGGTTATAAGAAGGAAAATAAGTTGGCAGCATGAAGGAAAGCAACCTTATGTAATTAGACCATGTATTACAGTCTTTATTTTAGTGGGGAGAGGAGTATCTTCCATTAGGTAAATGAAATTAAAAATAAAGTAATCTGAGTTCCCTGATGCTTGCTATTTTGATCAAATACACGTGAAGCAATACTGTCATAGCCAAGATTGTCTAGGAATCCAT
This sequence comes from Athene noctua, assembly GCF_965140245.1. Taxonomy (NCBI): domain Eukaryota; kingdom Metazoa; phylum Chordata; class Aves; order Strigiformes; family Strigidae; genus Athene; species Athene noctua. The sequence goes on along the minus strand of NC_134040.1, from coordinate 13,981,777 downwards.
ATGGTCCAAAAGAAAACAAATATTTTTATTAGACCAAGTGACAGAGTTGGAAAGAAACAAGCTTTCAGGTACAGAAACTCTTCAGCAGATTAAGAAGCTGTATGCTTAAAAGCATTCTATTACTACAATACTCATTCACCAGAGCATACAGAATTTGTTACTTTACCATGCATAGCATTGCTTTCTTTTTCATGCTTTTTAATGTCTGTTTTACATCACCAGGGAACCATCTCCAAACTACTCGTCACTTTTACATACATAGTTGTTGTCATCTGTTCTCTCCCAGGTGCAATCTAAATACATCTAAAGACCCTTTTTGCCTATCAGCTCTAAAATCCATATCTAAGTTCTTTTTTCATGCTTTAGCCATTGAAACATTCTCTTTTCTGACCTTAAATGCAGTCCTGCCTGCTCACTATCCAATGTGAATGCTGCTGTTAATGATGCTCTTTTCAACCACAAATCTTTCATCTCTGGACTCTCTAAGCTGCTTTTCTTTTTACTACATTGAACAACAACAAAAATCACTCATTTTCTAAAACGTTCACAGCCTAACTGGAGTCCATTTATCCCTTCTCTGGTATTAGGGTGCTGTGTCCCCTCCTCAATACCAGCTTGTCATACATGCAGTCATGCATTTTCATGTTTTCTCCCATGCCACTGTTTCTGCTTGAAGAGACACTCCACAAACATCTATTTAGCTACCTGACTGACCTTCCTCAGATTCCTCTTATTATCTCTCCCTTTCTATGACACCTCTAAAATACAAAAGGAAACGATGAAAAAAAATGTAAATACTTAACAGTAATTACAGTGATTACACTGCTGAGATCACAATCTATTGCCTGGTCATTGAACAGGATACCTACACTAAAAAATTCCTGAGAGCCTAAGACATAGGAGCACATCATAGAAACACGGGAATTTCTCTACGGGAAGCGATGCAGTATGTCAAGGCCAGTACTGAGCTGAAGCTAATAAACCTGGATGGATCTGCTCTCACCTCATAATTCATTCCCTAATTCTGAGCAAGCAGATGCCTTTCCATTGTGCTCCTCAGCCCCTCGCAGCCCACAGAGCATGTGCAGGACCTGCCATGCTAGGTGCCTCTAAGAGGTGTCTGCATCTCTGGCACAACATAGCTCAGACAAGCAACACGGGGCAACTGAAAGCTGACTGCACTGATCTCCTACCACTGCTTTTGTTTATTCCTCCCTGTACTGCTATTCATTTGAGACCTCTCACCAAGATACAAAGGGCAGAGACCAGCTTTTCTTCCAACACACTTAGCACAATGAGATTCCAATCCATGTGCTGGGCTCACAGGTACGTTAAATCAAATGTATTACCCCAGAAATTCCTTCCAATTGGCTGCTTTGATTTCAAATTTGTTCTCAGGTTAAAACAAGTTTTCCTGCTTTTTGCAGCTACACAATACAACTGGGTCACATGAACTCTTTTATGTTCTGTTTTGTATGGATTTTAAAGCATTTTAGAATAGCCACATTTTTCTTTATGCAATTAAGCATGGTACAATTCAGTACAGTCTGTGATGGGAAGGCTGTAGAGCAATGTGACATTAGAACACATTTTCGGTGACATGCTTTGAAAAGAAAAGTAGCAGAAATACCCTCTGAAAGAGGATTTTAAAGAAAATAAGATCATCCACAAGCAGGTGCAGAGGGAAATTACTGAGAAATCACCTTGGATAGCAAGTAGCTCTGAAGCTCTTGGTTAAAATTACAGCTTTCTAAAGTATCATTTCTTAATAAATGGGTTTTGTGCTGTCAAATGTTAGGTGCTGAACACAGCAATTACCTTCATTATATCAATGAAGAGCTAGCATTTATAGCCTGTGTCAAAATTACACAATTTCCTAAGAACAGGTATCTAACCACCTCCTAACAGCTAAGAGAAATGAGCAGAAAAAAAAGTCCTTGAATAATATTTATCAAACATGAAAGAGAACCAAGCCAGCAATTGGAAAAAGTATCCTCTGCCAATTATCCCACACTTCAATAGCTACAGTGAAAGAAAGTCAAGACCTTTGGGGGAACTTTAGCCTCTCACAAAGTTAAAAGAGAAATTCCCAGGGAATTAAAAGCTAGATCTATCAAGCAGTGACATACTCAGTTTTCAAAGTGGAAAAAGCCAGCTGCTGCATTGCCAAGTTTAAGACCTTTCTCTTTACCCATCCTTATCAAAGTTATCTCCTAACCAACTGCAGAACAAAATTCTACGGTGCTCTTCTCCAGAAGAAATTGAATTAATCTTTATACTAAATGCTTGACACTGAAAATAGGGATATCTTGACAGAAGAATTGCTAGTTACTAGGAAAACCAAAAAGGAGATGCTACTCATAAATGGTTAAAGATAGAACTAAATGGCATTAACACCTTTTACATTTGTAACGGGACACTAAAACCTAACAAAATCCCAAACTGAAAGTCCACATGGAGGGAGGAATTAAAATATTCCTGCACTGTGCATAGCATTCTCTACACCAGGCGTGGCCACACATTTAAATAAATGTTTGCTGCTTATTTAGGAACCTTAGAGGAAGAGGGAGAAAAGATGCCAGCCATCTAGTGTAGACATAAGGGACATAGACACAAGTAGATGGAATTTATTAATTTCATATGTAATTTTTCTGAACCAACAAATATTTTTTTTCAATAGCTTTTCCCACATATTTTTTTAAAGTGTGTAAATCTCATAAGGAAGGCATATATTGAAAGTTTAGATAAATTATACAAGAAACACAGAACGGGCAGACAATTTCAGAACTTACTGATAGAAGATTTCTCACATCTTTCTCAAAAGCACCTTGCATTACTGTAGCTGACTACAACCTCTACTACCGGATCTCTCCTGTTACCTATTACAAGTGTTCATTGACAGAGCAATAATGACAAATACTCAAGAAGATGGAAAATGTAGAAGGACTATGTAATACAAACGTAAGGAGATTTTTGTCTGGGTGTCACACCATACATAAGTTTTGTGGTTTTTCAAAACTGTTCCATATTTTTGTAAAGAGCTATAAAAGTCAGATTTGTGACCTACCTAACATAATAGAGTCCTTGGAAAATACTAAGAATAAACACAAAATGCTGAGCCTGCACTATAAAGAGGTTTCATTAGATCTGCTTGATTCAGGAAAAAAAACAAGGCCTGGGTGGAATGCTGCCCTGTTAGCTCCTGAGAGGACAAGCATAAAGCTCCAGAGGACAGAAAGCAAAGTATTATTTGCAGTCCTAAAATTCTGGATGTGGTGGAAGGGTCTGTGCAGAAGATTAGCTCAGCCTTGGAATGCAGCTGAAACACGCATCTCAAACAGATGGCAAAATCCAGAGAAGCAGCCTACAATTTGATATCAGCAGCTGTGTGTGAAATACACACGGGTTTAAGCGGCTGGTAAGAAGCATGCTACAGCAGGCTCTACACAACCATGCACGACTGCACACACTTGGATGATTCATAACTCAACTTTTCCATCTCAAAATTCAAGATTTTGGGTAGGAATCAAAATTCATGCATATGTGCCCCTCACAAGCAAAGTGAGAAAAGCCAGGCTCCATCCTTTTTCACTCGGCAGCAGAGGACATAGAGTGCCCCTGCCAACAGCCAAATATCCCTCTGCACCAGAATTTTCAGAGAAACAAAAGGTCTCTGCATCTCCCCCGCTGCTGAATGTAACCTAAAGATATTAATTTCACTGCCTTAAAATGGCAAAATCTTAGTAATGGGAATGCAGGAGAAAATGAATGTTACTAGAGAATAGTTGCCACCACTGTAAAGGATGTTATTTTAGGGTTTGGTGGAGTGTTAAATTTTTGCTCCTACTATTTTTCAAGTTCTACTGAAAAATAATTGCTGAATCTCTTGGAAGGTAGAAGTATTTTATTGGTCATCTAAATTTTATCCCTTAAAATGTGTTCTTCCCTTGTTTTTAACAACTTCATCAACTGCCTAGATGAAGAAATGGAATGCACCATCCCCGAATTTGTGGATGATACCAAATTTGGAGGAGTGGTTACTACACTGGAGGACAGGAACACTGTTCAAAGGGACTTTGACATGTTGGAGAAATGAGCCAAAAACCCCTTGTAAAGTTTGCTTAAGACAGATACAACAGCCTGGCCCTTGGAAGGTTATATTCCTGCAACAGAAAAAGCTGGACACCATTTGAAGTTGACAGTTCTGCAAGGGGGAGAAAGAAAAAAGAAAAAGGAAAAAAAAAAGGAAAGACCTTGGTGTCCTGGAGGGCAAGCTGGATATGGGTCAGTGGTGAGAGCTTGCAATGATTGAATTTAATTTGATACTGGGCCAAATCAGGAGTGTAGCCAGAAGGATAGAGAAGTGATTTAGCCTTTTATTAAGCACTTGTGAAACTACACCAGCAGCAGCACAGCCACTTTTGGGCTCCCCAGCACAGAAAAAATAAAGGTATTACCAAACTGGTACATGTGCTATAAAACTGGAGGAAGGACAGTAAAACCACTATGGGGCTGCAGCATATGGAATTCAAGGGATGGGTGAGGGAGCCAGACTTGCTCAGCGAGCCAAAGAGACCAAAGGATGCATTCCCACTGCAGATACCCATTCAACTATCTAAAGGGGGATACAGGGATGAACAAGGCAGATGTTTCTCAGAGATGCACAGCAAAAGGACAAGGGTAACAATCAAAGGTTACAGAAAGAGGAAGAAGACATTTTACAGTGACTAGACATAGGGGCAGGTTTTCACAGAGACTCTGGATCTCCATCTTTGGAGATTTTCAAATTGGACTGGAGGAGGCACAGTGCAAGTTGATCCAACCTTCAAGGCCGCCCTGCTTATCAAGCAGGATATTGGACCAGATGGCCTCAAGAGGACCACCTGAATTTCTGTGGGATTGTATGATACTGCAGTTCACATATGGAATGCCAATGTAAATAATACACTAAGGACTTAAAGGGAGACAAACACATTAAGAGCTGTGCAAGGTTAGAAAATAGTAACTTTTGAAGGACTTGAGTTGAAATTTGGTTTTGTCCTGAACTGGAACATTCTAAGTCTTAATTTTGAAAAGATGTTACCCCCAGTCTTTCAGAAGCCTCTGCTTAAATCATGTGTTACACACAGACACCAAACTAAAATATTTAATAATAAAAAAATCACTATATAAGTGGTATATAAACATATTCTGTAAGAGAGCTTTTTCCCTGAACAGAAGTTTCAGTGAAACTTCCTTGATTTTTACCTTTAAAAACTGCTTAATCTATTAGTTTTCAGGTACTGCATTACATATATTTGGCAAACACCAAACAGAAGCAGCGTTTCACACTGGAAGGAGTTTTGAATTGCAACTAGATAATTTGGACTAAGGAGACTAAGGACATTTAAATAGTGTATCTATCTTCATGAAACATGGCTGATCAGGAACTTTTGAAAATCACTCCTCAAAACAATTTCTTTTACTTTGATCCTGTTAACAGCAAAAGGATTTTTTCCATTCAACTATGAACCTGCAGTAATGTCACATTACTCTTTAGGCAATTTTTATGAGGTTATTTGAGAATACAATTGAAAAAAGCAAATTTAATTCATTTGATGTACGGTGTGTCCTCTTAAACATGGATTTTATTGTGCACTTAATAAGATCAGTGGAATCTTTACACTGATTTTGTGGTTAAGTGGGACGATTTTACATTAAAATGAAAGAAGCCTTTCAACTAATTTCAATAGAAGCTGTTTAGGAATATTTAGCAAGACCATTTGTGCTAAATTTTAAAAAGATCAAATGGTATTTATCTGTAAAATAGGGGAAAGGTTTGATGTTAAAGACATTTCCAGTAGAGCAAACAGTATTAACTGAAACCCTCCACCACAAAATATAGGACAAGTGTCATCTTTTTATTCCAAAGTTTAAATATTATGTTTATATTAACAGTGTCTGACAAAATAAACAGTTTCCTTCTCATTCAAGAAATACTATATATGAGTAAATCAGTAATTACATAATTCAATTTACTTTTAATTATACAGTTTTTACATATGTTTTCCAAGGCAAGCACTGTAAAGTGTCCATTGTTCTTATCTCTGCCAAAACAGTATCTAGAGAAATGTGCCTTGCAAAGTAAGGGCCTTCTTACTTCTTACACTACAGTGTCCAGGTAGTCCCAGAATGAATGTAACCTCCAACTAACACGATATGCTGAATGTTCATGCCCTCCTTCACAGCTGTACTGATAACAGAATAAGGCCGGTCTGTTTCCAAAACACCAACAATTTGAAGATGCTATGTCAGCAATTTCAGGCAAAAGAGAGAAACTTTACTTACCACTGAAAACTAACTTTAAACCTGATTTTAAAATCAAATAAGTCAGCTAAATAGCAAGTTTAATTGAGACCTAGGAAAAATCGACTGAAACAAACCGTTATTTCATGTACTTTTTTATATTTAGTTTAAAACACTAAATGTCCTCCTAGTACAGTTCTGCTCTTCAAGCTACTTCATAAACACAATCTAATAAAATCAATTTCTCTTCACCACTAATCAGGTATTAATTTACCTTGTACCAGCCTAGACCCCACAAGGAAACCAGACATACTACTTACAGGGATTCCATTAAAACAGAAGCTTGTTAACATAAAATTATTTAGGTGTGTACATGCTTGCCTACATGGCCCTCAGTTGAATGTATGCTTCAGGGCTGTTTATACTGAAAATCCATGAATGAAAAAGTAAAATTACGATTTTGTATATTAAAAAAAAAACCAAACCAACCCCGAATCATAAAAACAGGCTTTAACATTTTTTCTTCCTGCAGATTATTTTTCAGTTTACTACTTCTGATTTTTTCTTCTGTTTTCCAATGTTATTTCCATGATATCTGAATCTGTATCAGCATAGGTTTTTTTACAGTGACAGAACAATACAACTGTTCAGACTTAACTACTCAGAAAATATTGGCTAAAAAAATTAAGTAATAGCTGTTCTTGCTTTCTTATCTTATTCTCCAAGTTGTCTCTTTACTTTTAAGACATCTGCTTCATTTGCCTCTCCAGTTTGTTACTAGCTATTTTTACTGTCAGTTTCTTAGCTGTCAGCACATTGTGCTGATGCATATATACAACAAAAATATTTTTTCTTTCTGGGGAAAAAAAATCCTTGTCAACAAGCATTCCTTAAATTAATTAAACCATTTATATCACTGTTATATTAAACCAATTACAGGAACTGACAAATTCCAACATAATTTCATACTGCACAGAGAAAAAATGTGTTATATTTTTTGCCAAATAGCTATTTTACTTTCCCTTATTAGGCACTAGGATCTTGCCTATTCAATCTTGTTTGTATCAAGGCTTATTGGATATTTTTCATGGCTCAATGCAAAACTGTGAACACAATCTCAAAATCGATTAATCATATTTCTAAAATACTGACATTTGTACAATACAAGCATGACTGTTTACGTACTCGGTATGCTTGTATCCATAAATTCATAGACAATGGATTTTGGTTTTTTCCTTTCTCACTATGTTTTTCTTTTTGATGACAAGCCAAAAATTGCAAGATTTTACTCAAATTAGTCATGGGTATTACAATCAATGGTAAAAATATTGGTGGGTTTTTTCAATCTGCAATATCTAAATGAAATACATTTGAAAAACTAACCTGTGATCTACAATGCAAAATAAATCAGCCAAGTCTGACAAGAGAATCAGACACTCCATCCTGAACTACTCCATCTGAATTTGAATTACAGTATGGCCAGCCCAATTAGGCCATTAATACCAAGGATGTTGATTTCTTAATAGTGCCATAAAACACAACACTGATACTAAAATGCACATTTATTGAAGGTCAGTTACAGAACAGTGCTGATACTAATAACACTGCCTGCCACATTCTTGTCACTTTATCCCACAGGGTAGGAACTAAACCAGCCGAGTACCTCAAATCTGCAGCTGATACAGTTAATCTGAAATTGAAGCAAGCATCCTTTGCACTAATTAAATGGGGAGAAGAGGAGGGAGGGAAATATCCCAATGATTTGATTATATAATCCCACTTGCTCTTCCAGAGGAAGAGAGCAGCATCTGGGAACCCTGCAGTATTTTTTACCTCACCCCAGATTTAAAGAGTGCCCTGTGCAATAACAACTGTCTAAATCGCTTTGAATTCCTGAAACACTTCTCTTTCATAAAAACAAACCATACAACTTAATGAAAAAAATTAAATTCATTATATGAAATGAGTCAAGACACTACAAGGCAACACCAGGCTCCTGATTGTTTTTCCTCTGTAATTCTTTGGGGTGGGGAAGATACGAACATTTCCAGTGAAAGCCCATGAGGCTGATGGCAGGCTTCCTCTGGGGCTGGAAATAGGAAACAAGTTATCTACACACTTTCCCAATACAGTCACCCTTTCAGATGTACTGAGTAACAGAGGCTCTATAAGGCTCCAATTAAAATTCTAAATGACTCGACAGGATTTGTGACAGACAGAAAACCCTGAGTCCCCTCCATCATCACCTTCACACCACAGCAGGCTGAAAGCTTCTACTCTTTCAAGAGAAGAGTTAAGCATTTCCTTTACAATACCACTGAAAGACATGGCATAGGTGTGTTTACTGTGCCAATTTGGGATGACAGAATTTGAGGTGCACCGCTATGTGCCTCACCTCACCATTTCTTGGTGAGGTAACCTTCTCTGAGAGGGTTAAATTTATTTAGAAACTGTTCTCTAGAAAAACACATGCCACAATCTAGAAGCCTTCTCTCTTCTTCAACACTTTCTCAAATTCCCTGTACTTCATAGGCATGATTTTAAAATTCTACATTTATAATATGGAACAAAATATGAAAGAAACTCCTTACAGAAACTTCATGTTGTCAGTCTTTGCAGTGGTCTTTAATTAATCAAGGAAATTATACCCCTGAGACTTGATCAATGACCAATTTATTTGAAGCATAAATATTAACCTCATTAATTAAGAGCTTGCATTGTCTCAGACAGAAAATCACCACCATTAAACAGATACTACGCTTTTGTATCTTGCCCTCACCATTATTTTTCCTAAGGCATACAAGAATTAAGAGGACATACCTGTGTAAACACAAGCTGATAAATATTTTTCTTAAGAAAACTGATGCTTCATTCCATTTAAAGTCTGTACTTCTTGATATATTATAAATATTATGCTTGTTATAATTCTAGATTTTATTTGCGTAGCTATTGTACTGCTAGTTTAGGCAGATTAACAATCAGATATATACATATGCATGGAAAATATCACGGTACAAACCAGAAGTGTTGTTTGATGATGAAGTCCCTAAATGTACTACTATGTACAGCCCATCTTAGATTTTTTACATTTTACAAAGCTGAATAATTTGAAATATTTAAGGCATCCGCTGTCCGGAAATATTGCCTGTTTTTCAATTTTATACAAACAGCATAGTCTGCCATGTGTGCCAAAGTCTTAGGGTTTATGAAGCGTGAAAAAAGCCTGCTGTCTCAGGCCTTAACTTTTCTGTTGCAATAAACACAGAAATTTAAAAAAAAAAATTAAATATAACAATGCTTAAAATCAAATGACCTGGATAATGATGCAGAAGAAGTAAAGACATTGTCTTTACTGGTTTCTCCAACATAAATATAAATGCCCTCTGAAAAGTTCATTTTGTCATCTCACAAAGGTGTTGCATTGCCAAATGAGCAATGACTGACTGTCTTGGTCAATGGGACTTCGTAAGGAAATACAGTTGAGCAAGTGGGAAAAGGAAAGTATTTCTTTGATCTGTTGGGAAAATTCACCCTGGAAAGTTTTGGTTCACTCATATTCCATTTGGTGAGACATAAAGCTTTGGATTGGGTTGGGCTAGCCATAGAGCCAAGGTTCATCTTCGCTGTAAGGAGGAGAAAGCAGCAGGAATAGTGGCCTATTGTAGCCACCAGCACTGATGAAAGATGTCATTGCAAAAGAGTGATTTGATATTTATGGGCACATAAAGCAATATACTGATACCTGCTATAAACTGAAATAAGCACACGTTACTTAACGAACTTACCAGCCTGCGGATCTCTCTCTCACATTCCCGCTTTATTCTGTTAATCTCATCCTGATGGGATTGATAAGCCGTGCGCAGGTCAGCAGCCTTCATTTTATCCGCCTGCATAATGTTGTTCAAAGCTTCTTCAAGCTGCTTTTTGCCAGATTTCAGCTCCAAGATCTCCTGTTGCAACTTCATCCGTTCACCATCGAATGCCTTGCGAGCCTCCTCCTTTGCTTCACTCAGCAGCGCCGTCTTCACTTTGTCAGCTGCCCCGTCCCGCAGGACATTGACTGTTGACTGCAAACGCTGAATTTCACCATCTTTGATTTTCACCATTCTTGCTACCTCCTGCTCATGCTGCCGGATAAGTAGCTCTCTGACACTCTGAAGTTCCTTCATTTTCTCCTCGTGGAGCTTGGCTTTCAGTTCAGAAACATAAGCGGTGTGCTTGTGCTGCTCCTGCTCCCTTTCTTGCTTAACCTCTTGGATTTTCTCTCTCAGTTTGCCCACCTGCAACATCAATATAAAAAATTGATTAACAAATGTTACCACACTTTTAAAAGTCACCAAGGGAGCTTTTCCTGAAAAATGAATAAAAATTCATCCTGCATATTCAAAACCAAAGACTGCATACCTCTCTCTCCAGTAAACAACTAGAGAACTAGGGCTGGAAAAAGGCCTTGTGTGTGTGCAGGAATCTGCTATGGGGATGTGCAACTGGCAGTAAATTCTCACAGTTTTAGGGAATAAAATAAAACTGAGCAGTGTTCAATCCAGTTCTCTCACTCCAGACTACTCTCATCCATAACCCCTCTACTGCACCTTACAAGATGGAAAATGAACCATAGAGAGTTTGTGTTTATGATGGCAATACATTAATTTTGGATTTCCTAATTTCTTAGGTACTTTAAGGAAGAAAGTCCTTACTAGATAAAGCAAAAGAATTGGCCTTCTGAAAAATCAAGTCTACTTAAGCAGCCTCAGACAGGACACCCCAAAACTGAGACTATTTACAGTCCCCAGACACCAGAAAATACAGGCCAGTGACTCTAAGGGTTGGGGAAGGAGTATGGGAAAGGTCGCATAGCCTATTATAGTAATACCCACTGTGATGAAACCTTATAAAATGATGCTCAGCAGGCTGCATGGAAAGCAATGCTTTTTCCAAGTGGAATTAGATATTAAATCAGAAGGGGAAAAAAAAAAAAAAAAAAGCAAAAAAGAAGGAGAAAGGTTTCCTTCCCTATTATAGTATACCAGAAAGGCTATAATGTATTTCCTCATGCGTAGTGTCAGTAACATCTTTCTACTATCCCTATCACTGTGACTGCCAAAATATGGGCTCTATACATGTACTTCTCATCTAAAGCAAAGTCAGAGGCAGAGATTTCAAAGACTTATGTTTTAACCTTGAGTGGCAATACAAATGTACATACCACAGTGCTTCATGGTACATGGAGGCTACTGAGCAGCAGGATGTTGGACACTGTCATAATAATCCTAGACTGCTTGTATCTGTGCTATACAAAGCTGAGATCTGTACTCTTACAATGCATTTAATTTATGCTAAACTAAACCAGAATTGCAACTTGCCTCAGATTAGTGTGGAAAGGATGGGAGATCTTTATTAATATTCAAACTATCATTTACTATGAAGGTATAATTAAAAGAAACTATTTTTTGCATGATTCTGGGTTCTACAGTCAAAACAAAAGGAAAGAGTTAATTAAAATCAGTAACACTCGTTCAGGAAAGGCCCAGAAACCTTCACTATTTTGTTCATTGAAAATAGATTGGATCTAAACTGGTACTTTTCTGTGTTTGCTTTAGGAAAAACGGGACATCTTAACTCAAAAGCCTCATATATAACACATCCAGTGAATCCAAGATTACTACTTAATTTAAGAGTGACCATAAAATGAGATTAACATGTTACTCATCAAACCCACATCACTGACAGTAGGATATCCAGAGTCTGAACTTCACCTGAAGTCTTCAGACAGCAGGGACAGCAGACTTTCTCTGTGCAGAAGGTGTTAGGATCCTGTTATTTCCAACAGTCACTTTGAGAATTAACCAACTCAAACTTACGCTAGATTTTAAAAACTGAAGTAAGACTAAATGAAAACAAAAGGGAAACAGGCTGGAGCGGAAGAGGAAGGAAAATTATCTACATTTTCATGATACACTGTGGACTAAACACCAGCTGGGAGAGAGCTGTAATTACAGCTGTGGAAAAGGTAACAGCTCTGAATCAGACACCATCAGAAGTAGATTTTATTGCACAGATACTGTTACTCTATTCCAGGATGATTCAGATAACATATCTTTATGAAGAAAGATTTATTTATTTATTTTTCTCCAAAAATGGTACATCTGGCTATTGGATTTTATCTGCAGGAGATACCCCTGTGTTATTTCTTCTGGTGGGATGGCATTTAGTTCCAAGCCTATTGTGGATAGCACCGATTTTCAGTGCTTGTATTAGGGTACCCAATTCCATAGGATAGTCTAAGACTCTCCCATCCCTGTCCATGGGGGTTGCACTAGAGTATCTTTAAAGGTCCCTTTCAACTCAAACCATTCTATGATGCTGTAACAAAGCTAGGCCGTTTACTCACCTGTTTACTACAAGTGGATGAGTTTATAGATAAATTTGCAAAAGAACCAACACTCATTATTTACTTAAATCTATTAGTTATTTCCTTACTAATGAGCAAAGAAAATTGAAATGAAGCTGAGCAACAAGACCTAGTAATAATAACAGAGGAGAACAAACTGTATAATTGAATATATAAACAAGGTTAATATACCTCCAGAACTACAGTAATTTAAAATTAGTCATATTGCACATAAAGCATGCAACTGAATGGTGGTTTTAATACAATACATTAATGAATGTGACTTCCTAAAAGCATTTTTAATATATGAGAAATAGATTCTGAAATTTTTGAGAAGTACTGAGTTATACAAAAGAGCATACTTGCTCAATTTTTTCGTCTTTCACAGAATTCAGTGAAGGCAACATCTATATGCATTGTTGCTAGCTGTGAGTACACATATTAAACCACTCAGAGTAACTGAATATTATCATGTATCAGTCAGTAGTCATTTTACTTAAAAGCTTCAGCAAGAGCAATGAAAACAAGAAAAATAGGAACCCTTCTAAAACCCCTGGATTTTTACACCACATCTTAAATGCCTATCACTCCTCATGACCCAGTAAAAAAGATGTATCATAATTCTCAAGGTCTTTAAAAAGTCTTTTCTTGTTACTGTTTCTTGTCAGAGATGATGGGAAGTTAGATCTGCCTGGGCTTCCTGGAAATCCATCAGCTGTCCTTCCCGCAATCCCTCTGTCCATTTCTCCCACACATTATGTGGATCTGTACATGTCTGGCTTCCAGAGCAACAGACTGAATGAAAATAGTAGTGTGGCATTTTCCCATATGCCAAAGTCTCAGTTTCAAAAGAGACTTAAACTTTAAAGGAATTTGTCTTTTTTTAATTTCTGACTTTTTTTTTTTTTTTTAATGAAGAAAGCTGTTCTGTTCATAAGCAGAATATGAAGCATAACCAAGAAATGAAGCTAATAGGGAAACAAAGTCAGGCAGAATATCAGGGCACCAATAAAACAGTTATTTTCTGCATTTCTAAATTAAATCTTCAATAATCAGTGCACATTGATATAATATTGTTGCAGAAGCTAGCTTCACGGGAGATGACAAATGTCTTTTGCTTCTTCCCTTTCTTATGTCTGAACACTGCCTGAAGAATTTTCTTTGAAACAATACAATTATATTATCATAGTTTATTTGCATCTGGTGTTGTTTTCTTTGACAAGATACTTTGTGCACTCGAGACAGAAATATAATAATTCCTTTTTATGTACTGGAGTCAATGACATAATTTTAAAATCATGTATTTCCTAAAAGGCAATAACCTATTAAGTCATATATGTTTCCAAGTGCTACCGAACTACTGCCTGTAAAAATGTTATGGTAAGAACTTACTAAGGACTACCTCATGTTTTTCCCTTGGATTTAAATGCTTTTAATTTATGTTTTCAATTTATGGCACAATAGTCAGTCACTCAGGGAGTGAGGGGAATACTCTCCACACAGCTTTTTGCCAGGAACTCAGGTAGGCAATTTCTTGCCAACTGTGAAAAATTCAGGTTACTAGGAGTGAGGCCAACAAGCAAAGATGCTAATGTTTATTTTAAAAACCAAATGCAATAGCAACTTCCCTTCAAAAAGAACAAAAAAAGTCTGTATGCTTTGCTTTTTTCTAAAAACACATTTAAATGCTACTCCTATTTAAGCACACTTAGTGTCATCTACTGTCCAGCCAACAGCATCCTTTCTATTAAAATTTCTGCATGCATTGGATCATGCCATTAAAAATTATTCACTTAGGCAAGACTGCTGCGGACATAAGCAAAGATGTCACTATGAAAAGGCAGCCCTAACACTGGCCCCATTTTTAGCAACACAATATCCAAATATTGGGCAGGAAACTTATTTGTAATAGCAACTCAAGATACAAAGTACTTGTTATGATTTGCAGAGTTCAGTCTATTTAGCATCTCCAACATCTAAGGACAAACTTTTGAAGTTTTCTGTTTGTTTGGGTTTGGATTGGTTTGTTTGTGTTAAGTAATGAGTTTCCTTTCCTGAAAAGTTCTCTATTTGCCTACCTCTCTTCAATCTCCCTGGCCCACTCCTCATGGATTCCGAGAAGAAATTAACTGGACAACATTTAATACTTCCACAATATTTTGTGTAATGCAATTCCAAATTCAAAAGCTCAGTTACACAGCAGGTTACACATCACAATGAAAACCACATGCTGGGAAGAAAATCTTGTATCTTTCCATAATGACTTTAGAAACACTACTGTTTAAATTACGCTAAAGAAATTTACCTTGCAAGCTTCAAGGGAAAGGGAAAAATAGGTACATGTTTACTGGTCTTCCATTTAAAAATATTACTGCATCTACACTAGCCTTTCAAAAATTAATTGAACTGTACTTAGGTAACTTGTGCTTGGAGTTAGGGAATACAGAGTCATAGAACAGCTGAGGTTGGAAAGAATCTTCAGAAGTCATTTAGTCCAGCCCTGTTGCTTTAGACAATGTCCAGTTAGATTTTCAGTATCTTCAAGGATATGGCTTTCACAGTCTGCCTGAACAACCTGTTAAAATGTTCAATCACAGGAAAAAAACAAAAAAAAAACCCCAAAACAATCCACCGCCAAAACCAAAAAACCTTCTTATATTTAAATTATATTTCTTCTATTTCAGTTTATGCCCACTGCCTTCTGTCCTTTCACTGGGCACCACTGAGAGCATGTGGCGCTATCTTTATACCCCCCTTCAGGTATTTATACACACTGATAATGTC
Source organism: Athene noctua (assembly GCF_965140245.1). Classification (NCBI taxonomy): domain Eukaryota; kingdom Metazoa; phylum Chordata; class Aves; order Strigiformes; family Strigidae; genus Athene; species Athene noctua. The sequence continues at coordinate 13,966,317 of NC_134040.1, read as the reverse complement.
CTTCTAAGCCTTCTTTCTCCAGCCTAAACAGTCACAGCTCTCTCAGCTTTTCCTTGTACATCAGGTGCTCTGAGCCATTAAACATCTCCATAGCCCTTCACTGGATTTGATCCAGTGTGTTCAGACCTCTCTGGCACTGGTGATCCCAGTGCTGGACCTAGCACTTCAGCTGTGGCCTCGCCAGTGCTGAGCAGAGGGGAAGGATCACCTCCCTCCAACTGCTGGCAACACTCTTCCTAATGTAGCCCAGGATACCGTCAGCCTTCCTTGACACAAGAGCACCTTGTTGACTCACGTTCAAATACATTTTTTCATCACTGCAAACACACACTGAGCAGATTCGTACACTCTAGTTTAACTCCACAGGGATTCTCCCATCACCAGAAAGGTTCCCAATACTTTTTACATTTAAAAGCAGGGTCACACAGTCTAATACAAAATGATTTTTGAAAGAGAAAGAACATATTCAGAAGCATTTTTTGATGCTTCTGTTAAAAACCTGAATTTACCTTGCTTTTTTTAAAAAATTAAAGTGACTGTCTAACTGTAAGTAAAAGGACAAGATACAAAAGTTGTCAAATTATCATACTACGCAACTAAATACAGGTTCACTGAATTGCAGCAAACATCTACAGCAATATCTTGAAAAACATCTTCCTTGCAACAGAGTAGAAAAATCTGAATGTCTCATTTTGGAAAGCATGTGGAAAAGAGTTATTTTTTAGTACAGACCTCATTTCCAGTGACATGAAAAGGGACAAAATACAAAATCAGTTAAAGTAATAAATTATCCCTTTCCTTCTCTTTTTGGTATGGTCCTGTACACACAAATCCAACAATAATCAATGCAGTTTAAACCTGTTCCAACTATGATCATTTGAAGAATTTCAACAAAATTTAATAGAAATATATTTTACTGGGCCTGATGTTGAATATTCCTGAGTATCTTCTGCAAAGTGTTATGAAACATCACTTGTCCAGGGTAATACAAGGTTTTATTGGTCCCTATTCACAGCCAACTCAATTTACTCTAAATTAGACAGGTAATACGCTGCTATTACTAGGTTGTAACCAGACATGCCAAATCAACTTGCTGTATCCTTCTGAAATTCCAAATTGGCAGGTAAATCCTGGACAATTCTTGCTTTTCTCCTTCCCTTGAGTTTTTCCAGGCAGCAAAGAAATGTTTCCTGAGTACACACTTTACACCCCACAGCTGGCTAGAAAAGGAAAGTATTGTTGTCTTCCTAGTAATCTTCTTCCATCAGTGCCAGATTCAAGGTGTTTAACTGAGTATCTGAAGACTAACGAGCTGTTGCTAGGCCACTGGGAAAGCTCTTCATGAACAGGCATTTTGTGTCCACATTAATCACATCAAAACTGTAGGTGTCATCTCCAGTGAAGCAGCTTTGTTTGCATGATCTTTTCCTCATTATAAGTGAAAAAGGGCTGATACTGAAATTGGAAAGGAATAATCTTTGCAGTCTCTGGTCATATCAGAAATCCACTCATGGGAGGACAGGTCTAAAAGTTTCATCTAGGAGATCTGTAGATCTACTTGGATCGGCTTTAGTATGTCTACACTGGTATGCTGTCCATGGATAAGGAAGAGAAGCAACCCCAAAAGCCGAGTCTCTGAAAGGCACACCACACACTGCTACAGTGGGGAGCCGAGTAGAAACAGCAGCAGTAACCAATGTCCTCCCAAACACAGGCTCACACTTCGGTTTCCAGAGCAGAGACTACTCTGACAGTCTTATGGCACTGGATGACTTATAACTGCTGAACACCTGAAGCTCCTACTTGGAAGTGACATAGCATGGTGATATTTCTTGTAACAAGAGAAAATTAACAGGCTAGTGTCAGAACAAAAAGATGAAGATGTCCAACATGAAAGGTTGATAATTATTTGAACTGATTATGTGTGTCAAGGATAAATTCTCCATCAAATGGTTTGCAATACCTATGTGCTAAAACAAAATTTAAACTATTTCATGGCAAAAACATGCTAAAAATCTGTCATTTTTAAGATACGATAACTTTTCTATAGAGTATTAAACTTGTAAATCTAGAATTTTCAAACTTAAGAAAGATGTGAAAGACTTCAGGAAAACTTGCAGGCCTGATTTCATCTTTTTATTGACAGTGACAAGTGGTCACATCAGTCCACAGACTAGGAAATCTCTTAGCTTGTTTCCCAATTATAGCATCATATTGAATCTTTTGAATGTAGCTTTTACCACTTCCAGTTGTCCAATAATCTGACCTCTTTTGTCTTGTTTCTGATTTCAGGCAATCACTTGTCCAAATCTCCTTCTCCTCTAAGAGCTCAGAAGTGGCAGAAGCAGCAGTCAGACATGACTCCTCATATCAGGCACTGTTTTGATGGAACTTGTACTCACTGCTCAGTTACATGGTTCAACCCCAGCCAGCAAATAAGTACCACTCAGCTGCCCACCCATTCTGCCCCCACCCATTGGGGTGGGGGAAGAATTAGAAGGATAAAAGTGAGAAAGAAACTCATGGGTTGACATAAAAACAGTTTAATAATTAAAAAGAAATAATAATGAGTTTTAAAAATTGTAAGGAAAAGAGAAAAAAAAAAAAAAAACAAAAACAGGAAAATAAAACTCAAGACAGAAAAGTGATGCAAATAGAAACAACTGCTCACCACCAACTGACCGATGCCCAGTCAGTCCCTGAGCAGCAGCCTCCCTGCCAACCGCCCCTCCAGGTTTATATGCAGAGCATGACATCACAGGGTATGGAGTATCTCTTCGGTCAGTTGGGGTCAGCTGTCCCAGCTGTGTCCCCTCTCAACTTCTTGTGACCCCCAGCCTACTCGCTGGTGGGGTGGGGTGCAAAGCAGAAAAGGCCTTGACACTGTGTCAGCACTGCTCAGCAGTAGCTGAAAAATCCTTGTGTTATCAACACTGCTTCCAGCACAAATCCAAACCATAGCTCCATACTAGCTGCTATGAAGAAAATTAACTCTATCCCAGACAAAATCAGTACACTCAGTCAACATTTTTCCAGTCCATCTGCCTCTACTTCTTGCTTTGTTTTTCTATGATCTTACTCATTTTTCCTTCTCCATAGAAAAAAACCTCCTGTGTTCATTCTTTTCTGTCTACTTTCATAAATATCCTCTTCTTACATGTCCATTTCCAGTAACAAATAAACCTCTTTAAAAAGAATAAATAAATCAAGGCACCACATCTACTACAATCCTTCTTGCCTCAAGCATTACTACTTCTGATAATCTTCTAACCTAAACTCTCAAGATTATTGACAATATCAAAGAATCACAGAAAATATGTTTCTGTTCATACTTGAATATATGAAACCTCTCCCTTTTTTCCCTATGCTATATTTGGATCCCCTAGAAACTTCTGAAGACTCTGGTGATTGACTTTTATTCCAGATTTAAATAGTTTAGATATATACCTTGATAAAATACATTAATTTTAGAGGCCCTACTACACTTCTGAGTAAAATTTTCCAGTAAATCACATTGCAACATCAGACTTTTTTAGGATCTCTTCCACTGTGTTTTTTGTTGACCTCTTTCAACATGACACCATCTAAAAGAACTAATTATCATCCTTTCTTGTTGATTCTTCCAAATTAATGATAATCACTGCTTAATATCTATTTATGTCTCACTCCTCTCCAGTATCTGTTTTACCTGGATTAGAAACCGCATTACCATGTCTAGCATATTCACTCATTTAATTATTTTGAATTCTGACTGAAGTAACGCTGCCACATTGATTAATAACTTTGTTACTTACTGTCCAATGTTTGACAGATGTCCAAAATTCTCTCATTTTAGTGATTTTGTTAAGTATTGAGAATTTACATTTATATATCAAGCATAGAGAACAGCTGAATTCAAATAGCTTTCAACTGATGTCAGGAAACAACCTGCCCAAAGGGATGTGCTTCCTTTTAATCCCAGTCAGTAGTGGCAGGAGTAGCTATACATGGTTTTACCAATACTTCATTTATTTTCCTGCTCCAAGAGGGTTGCTATATTTCATTCCCAATTACAATACCCTAGTGCCTTTTTGCAATTCGGTACACTCCTTACAGGTCAGAAAGTTAATCAGCTCCTTTCTTATTCCATACATAACAGACAGAAATAACATTAATTTTTATATATATACAGTATGCCTGGATTCTCAAATCAACAGCTGTATTTAAGTGTTCTTCCATACATACTGGCCATAACTCTTTTCCATATGCCATTTTTAATCCCAAGTAAATAAAGCTGATTTGACAGTATGAGATCTCAGGGTTTTTTTAATTTCACAAATTGAAAATAGATTTTTTTTTTTTCAACTTACAAGGCAACACTGTTAGACACAGATTCAACATCTGACCTCAAAGCTCAAAAACCCCAAAGAAATCTGGGACAATAATGGGGATTTACAAGAACAATCTATAAAATTGTGAGGTGGTACAGTGGCAACTGAGTTGAAACACCTCATTTATTCTAATTTCTACATCTGTTGTGATCTCAACTCTATAAATGTACGGTCACAAGCAGAATATGGATATTTAAGAGCAATAGCAGAACTTGGTGAAGATGGACCAATAGTGACAGCAAACACTACACAATCTATCAAGAAGAAAATATTACCTGAAAATTGGAAGACTATCTTCTAATGTTTGCTAACTATCTCAGTAGGAGTAGGCAACTTTGTAATCCTTGTTCCTAAATATTGATGACACTCAGCATAGGCATTTATAAACATTACACATTTTCTTGACTCTGACCACCAAGACCATGCTCACTCACTGCATCTCCTTGTACTTACTCACCAGACTTTAAGGTTCAGTTAGAGCAAGTCCTGCCTCCATTCATGTTAAAATAATTTTTGTGCTTCAGTCAACTCTTTTTGTTACTTGATACTCAAATTCTGGATGTCTTCCAACCAAAGGTTTCCACTAGCAGAGAGAGGGCAGTATGTGAGCCCATGTTCAGATCTTGCATTTCTTTCTCCAGACTCCACAGATGGCAGCAAACCTACAATCCCAGGAGGACATGCTACATATCAACAGCCTGCCCAAACCCACCAAACAGGTATTCCCAAAACACGAGACAGTACAAGGGAAGTAAGGCAGGGCCACAACTTTTACTTCACCCTTTAGGCAGCATAAACGAATCCAGCTGCTCGTATGCCAGAGGCACAAAACACCACCAGCAAACCCACGATGATGCTTATTCAAAGAACTACAAACATAACAATTTTGGATCAGGTATCACATAAGCATGGAGGGAAACAATTTTACAGGAAAAATTTCTTTAAAGAGCTCAACAACAAATGAAACAAAATTAACTGTGAAAATATGCACAGAGTTTTGAATGTCTCTTGGGTAAAATTCTGTTTCAAGGAAACCAGCATTTTTCAGGCAGAGGTAAGTTAAGACTCATTTCCATTTTTGATTTCTCTCATCAATTAGAAGGTTCTTCCTCAGATAAATCATTAATACAGGCATATACGTGAGGGACAATATAGTTTAGGAGAATTAAATTCAATTAATTGGCCCCACAAGACTTTGTTACCTTTCTTAATATACTTTATGTCCCATGGGCCACAGAGCTGTCTGTTTAGCAGCTTCAGTACATTCTCCCTGTGCCAATAAAGCCATCTAATTTATTCAGAATTCTCTAGGCACAGTGGTTTTGCTTTGCTGATATCAAGACATAATTTCTGTTAGTTTTGTCACTCATTTTGAAGCTACAGTCTACAGAGGAAAAATCTCTATGGCTTTAATTTACTCATCTTTGTCAGACAAGGCATCCTATATAACTTCTGCACAGACAGAGAGCAGGCTGTTGCCCTCATGGTGGGAAATAAACTACACAATTCAATTCTAGTTAAATGATTTAGAGCAGACACCACAGCAAAGACATGGGAAAGAGGTTAAAGATCTCTTCCCCTATATCCTCTCAGAAATGCACTCCAACATGCCACAGAATTTACTACAGACTTCACTGTGTATTTAGTAGGATTTTAGAGCACTTTGGCTGCAATTTCCTCTTTCACATTCAGCTACACATGACTTAAGTGAGCTCAGCTCATTTCTCTGCACACATATGTGCACAATACACAGATGGGTCTCCTGTGACAACCTCAGTACTTCAGAAAACATGCAGTTCTCAAACTGTAGAAAGACAAACAGATAACCAGACTGAAGCAACCCTTACCAGACTGGATATAGGTAAATAAGCAAACTAGTTAAGAGAAAATGTTTCTACAGCTGTCATGGTCTTGTAGCTAGCTACACTTCATTCTTAATTGAATCAGTTTAACTTGACGCTATTTCAGGTAAAGCATCAAACCTGGAAGCTTATCAGGGCTAAACTTCTTAAGATTCATGTAATCTTTCTGTAGATTTTTTTAGAATCTCAGTAATTTAAACACTCAGAATTAATCCATTCTTCTGTTCGAGGCATATGATAACTTTATAATTATGTGCTCTTTTTAATGCAATTAAAAGATGATAATAAAATTCAGATCTCTATGTCTACATAAAAAGTGATACAGAACAAAATAGGAAATAAGACTAAATAACTAAAAAGTTTACTAACATAAATGCCATGTACCATCAGCTCACAAGTCTCTTTCCAAACAGAAGCACTAAAAATGGCTGTGAAATAGTACAATTTAGCAGCTGGTAAATTCAATTTTAGAGGGTATCAGCCACTCGTAAATTTCATGGTGTGTGGTTTTAAAAAGCACAAGTAGTTTGTGCCACTCTCATTTTATAATTTATTCTCATTATATCAAACAAGAATGGGAGAAATTGGATGAGGAATCTTATAGCAAAAATAATCTGACTTTTCTGTTCACTCCTGAATACTGCTGACCCCTAAGAAGTATGACTTTTTGCTTTAGTCTGCGAAGAAGGAAAATTTCCAAGGCAACACCAATTTAGTTGGCTGATATATACTGAACCTATTGTATCAGTCAAGCAACAATTAAGGCTTTATTTTTCCTTTTTCCTCTGTAAGAAGTAAATTCTGAAGATTATGGGGGGGGGGTGTATTTGCTTTTCTAATTAAAATATGATAAAAGATTATATTCAAAGCTAAATATCACACAAGGCTGTTAAAGAAACTAGAACATACAAGACTATTATTATTCAGGTATTCCAAATTTTACACCCATATAAAGAAACAAGGCTAGGACAAAGCTATGTCATAGAAAGTCAACACATATTTTCAGCACATAACTTTTTCCACTGGTAAATCCTTGAGACTCTTGTAAATACAGTATCACCAAACACAAATAAATCCATCTCCACATGGATTCATCTCCAGGACTGTCTTGTGCAAAGTCAAATGCACTAATTGAGATTAATAAACTAATAGAATAGAAATAATCTTATTGGTTTGTCCATATTTTAAACTGCTACAGAGACAGATAAAAGTGAATGCTAATCTTTCTAAACAGAGATGCACTTCATGAATGAACAATTTCTCCTAGGTGTTCTCTTGATTACTCCAATACTTGTTGAATGTGTCCTAGATAGCCAAATACTGATGGATCTGTTTCATTAGCAACTGGTTGCATCATTGAACAGTTCAGAGCAATGACACACATAACCTCAGCAAATCACATTAGGACTCCTACACAGATGATTTCCAGTTAATTTACATCCTCCACAGACATTTAAAGTGACATGCTTTGAATATTGTGCTGATGTTTGTCTTTGAATACACTTCTTTTTGCAACATACAGTTTTCAGCATTAAGATCAAGTATAAAACTCCTTTGCTGCTTTTAAGTCACACTAAGCTAGTACCTTTTGTATTGCTGTGACTGTAAATTTCAGTGACTGGATGTCTGGGAATATTTATTTCCTTTTGCACATTATTTAAAATAGTTGGCAGCAATTTCATTCATCAGTGGTTCTTCTGATATCATTTCTTTGTCATATGTTTTCCTTTTAAGACTAATGCATTTTAGTAATGAATTAGTTTGAGATTCAAGCTCTGCTGATTTCTAACAGTGCTACTGTTAAGAAGAATGATCACAAAATATAGACATATACCTTGCTTTTTTCTTGCTGAAATTCTATCTGGATGTTAGTTAGTTTAGTTCGTAGCTCCTCATTAGCAGCTTGCAGGGCTTCAATCTCCATGTCGGACTTTTCTCCCTTCGCACGACTTTTCTTTGACATAATTATTTTTGAAGTTTAAAATAAAATTTTTGCTCCACACCGAGCTACCAGCTAGTGCCTTCTGCTTTTAGCATTTAAGAGTCATGCAGTGTTCAACAAAATCTTTCACACAAATCTCTGCCATCATGGGAGCAGTCTCTCACGTCCTGGAAGAAACAAAGTAGTGGAAACAGCATTAGGCAGCACTGAAAGGAATCAAACATCAAACTTAAGATTCAGTTTTAAAGCATGCTGTACTTCACTGTAGTATATACTATATTGCATAGTGTACTAAACTTTGAAAGAAATAGATCAGAAAAAAAGTTACACAATATTTTATCATCTTATCTAAACCCTATTCACTGTAATCTGATGTCCACAGAAATAAAACTCTGTACAGTTATGATGCATATAGCATATAAACAGAAATCATATCTTATTCAAGACCTCTCTTGGTCCATGCCTTGGTCCATGACCAGGATTGCCAGGAGGCAGAGGGACAACCATAGACTAACTGAGGCTGGTGGTGTTTCAGTGGTAATAATTTCCTGTAGTAAGAAGAAAGCACTTCTCACCTTAATGTATCAGTTATAATTCATAATTGTATTATCACTGAGTCTCACAGCATCAGGATACATGGAGAAGGTATCACAAAACTGGAAAAATATTTTGAAATTTCTTAATAATATCATATATACAAACTGCTTATGTTCAGGGTTGATACTGTTTGAAATACTCTAATCAAAACTTGAAGGTATTTAACTTCATTTTCACTCCCCAGCATGCCTCTAAGCTTAAAAACTATTCAGTTATTTAAATCGGCTTTATTTAATATTCAAGTAGAATATCAATAGCAGACAAAGAACCCTAGTTCCAATAATTAGGAAATCCACCAATTAATTTGCTTCATGAGTAGTTAGACACTCCAGTTTTACTCTTCCCTAGATACATCTTCCAGCCTCTTTATACACTCATAGAGGCACAAAGCCCAGACACACAAGGGCTACAGCAGAAGAGAATACATCTTGATCCCTGAATGAAAGGGTCAGAATCAGTGAGTGCCTAGATTCCCTTCTAGTTGACTATCCACATTTACTATTTGGATAAAGGTCAGGATAAAAAAAAAATAAAATCAAACTTGTAAACACACTGAGAAAAGAGGAAAAAATATTTTACTCTGACAAAATTTGACCCAGAACCTTCAACCAATAACCTATTTATTAGCTCACCATATATCAGTTGAGAGACAAGTTCATGAAGACACCATGACACAGTCCCACAGTCACTCCATGAATAAAACCAGCCACTTCCTGTGCTGTGAGTTCTACGCACTTATTGCAAATTTAAGATCATTTGAATATATTTTATATTTCACAAAAAAAGAGGATAGGAAGGACTAATGGATTCTATATCACAAATCGTCTTTTCAGCAGTCTCTGGTTGTACCAAATGTCTCACTTTACTTGATAGGTACAGGGGCACTTGTAATCCCAGAAAGAACAACAAGAAAAGAAATAAACTTGATAGGGTTTGAAACAACTGTTCAACAGTTTGGGGGATTAGCATACGAGAGATAGAAATATTTAACAAGATTAATAAATTATTACTCCATTTCTGTTAAATGTTTGGGGAAATCCATTAAATTTCTAACATATCTGTAAAACCTGAACAGTGCTCCAGTCATAGCTTACAATTTCTCTTTTATTTGCTTTACAGATTTAAAGGAGGTACTTTATCACTACCTCAATCTCTTCACTGGTTTTAGCAAGAAAGGCCCAGAACTAAGTCATTAATTGCTATATAATGCTTCCAGATATTAAATATCAATAAACGTAACAGTAAAAAAGAAAAATTACTGCAAAAAATGTGAAAATGTAGCACCAAAGAATTTTGATCCCTTAAGAGTAAGAGAAGAAGGAACTTAGTAGTTTCTCATGAAAAATAACTCCACTTAAAGAAAAGCAAACCTTTAAACATGATTTTGTACTGAATACATGAAAATAAGTGGAGGCTTATATCTTTAGAGAATGAGTCTTACAGCAATGAACAGTAATCAAGAGGAATAATAAGTACCCCCTTAAACTCAAGTAACAAATAACATGGTAACAAGAAAAAATTACTAATTGGTGTCATCCAAAATTCAGCATTCCAGTCTTGATTCAGACTTGAACAACTTTATTCAGCTTCAACATGATTTTTGGAAGGTGTACTTGTTAATGAGTCATCTCAGCTGAGACACCAAGTAAAGGAAAACATAGACACAGGGAATTAAAAAAAAAAAAAAAAGCTTCTTCATCTAGACACTTTGTCTCCATATAAATAGTGTTCTTTCTATTTTACTTCAACCTTTCTCTTGTAATACCGGAGAGCTACCCATAACTCTTACTACGCTTGTGAAAAAGTACATTGTCAGTACAGCAGAATTATGAATATTCAAGAGGTTTAAAACAAATTTGATTACCCTAGCACCTGACAACAGTAAACACAGTGGACACAGGTACAATGTCAACTTCAAAAGTAACTGCCAGTTCACCTACGCTATAGTTTAAAAACCAGTCACAATCAACCAGTGACTGTATGGGAAATGTTCATAGCTCCCAACGCCCAAGGCACATTTCTGACAAGGTTCAGATGACCTACACTTCCAGCTTCATTTCTCAGGTCTATGTAATAAAACCTGACTGAATGGATAAAAGCAAAATCATTTCTACAGGATGTAAAATAATACTTTTCCCAGCCAAAATATATAAATACAAATTATCGGAATAATTTTCGAAGTATATTGTAGACTAGTTGCTTTTTAGATACCCATTCATTAACTACCTACAGAGATAGATGTATTTCTATAACAGCAGACCTTTTAGGGGTTATTCTAAATCCTATCCTGCTTAGGGAATTGCGGTTTCCTTACAGTGGAACACTTTTGTAAGTGCCACTTGTGATTTTTTTTGGTGGATAAAAACAAAAATATCTTTATTGTTAACTCACAGCTCCACATTCATTTTTGCAAATTCACAGCCTACACTTCTGAGCCATTCTATCTTTAATAACAATACACCTATAGGTCCAAAATGTGTGGAAAACAATCACCAGGAAGCTCTAAGTATTTCTAACTGTTATTTTGCAGAAAGAGCTCATAGTAACATAATCCTGTTGAGCACAGCTGAACAGGGGTAACTTCCTTGCTTTGGAGAGATTACAGTGTAGCATAAACTAGGCTTTCATGACACCTCTCTCAGAAGGTTTCAGAGCAGATGATACCCTGCAGATGAGCATATTTGTAAGTCAGTTAGCTCTTCTGCCAAGGAGAGTAACTGCTTCCATTATTTTTTTCAATGGCATCTCAGGAAAGGTGATCTGCTGAGATTCTGTATCTCCAGTCTTTCAGAAAATTCCCACTGCCCTCAGGAATCAGTACCCATATTTTAACACCCCACCATAAATCACTGCTTTCCAGGTCCTCACAGAGCAGTTAACAGAACTAGAATTTCAGAGTTAATTTCATCAATGTGTTCATTTTCACTTCAGTTAAGTAGTTGCCTGTTTCATGTATGCATCTGTTAAAACACATGCAACTAAATTACGTTTCCAAGTCACGGCATACCACAAAAAAAAATAAAAATCAAACTCATTTAAACCCTATACAAATCCTCAAATAAAAGGTGTACAGACAACCATATAACACTGAATAATTATTTTTGATTGGTACTACTGAAGGCCATTGGATACCATCCAGTAAATTAATGGCCTCTTTCCAGTCAAAGGACATAACCAGCCCATTAAAAAAAAACAAAACAAAACAAAAAAAACCCACTTTTTTTAAAAAAAAAAAGCTCTTAATTTAACAAGAAATTATCACAAGTTAATATGCAGTAAAAGGGAATGTTTGAGCTGAAGAGAACAAGGCGGAGAGAAGTGAAGGAATCACAAATGCATTTAGTTACCAAGATTAATTTTAATTTATTACATATACGTTTTTTAAAAAATCCATGTTAAAGCTATTTACAAAAGGGACAGTACCTTCAATAATCCTTGCAAGCCATTTAGAACAGGAATCACAGAATAGTTACATGATGGAAAAGTATTTAAAGGAACAAGAGGTCTCTGATTTTATGGATTATTTTGGAGTTCAACTGAAGGACCAGTTCAAAAATGTAACTTCAAATGGTCTGTTTACTGACTACAGACAATTGTCATTGCCATTCACTGCCAAACAACAACAGAAATGCAATCTTTTGGGTGCAAAAATGCTAACCTCAGATATGAGACCCCTGTCTAATATCCTAAAACGGATAAGCTCCTCAAATGGCTACAACTGCTCAGGTCAAAACTACTGGAACAGCAGAGAACAATCAAAACAACGGATTTACATAATGGGATGGGAACAAAAAGCAGATGCAAATATGCACAACAAATGTGTTTGCACAACACCACAGCTTATCTGGAGACATCTATGTAGTGCCCGGTGAGCAGTAAAGCTGCCTTACATAGTCTTCATGCAGAAAAGTGGTGGACCAGATCTCCTCCAAACTGCTGCTGCCAAATACCTCCTCCAGCTCAGCTGGCCCCTTCAAGACTCCACAGATGCCCTCTGCAACTCCCCTTCTGTACTACACAGCACCTTAATATACTATGAGTTACAGAAACCTTGATTTAAATCTCTTCTCAAAAAGTTAGGAGATTGATGCCAGGCCTTTAAAGTAAATAAAAAATATTCACTGGCATCAATGAATGAACATTCTTTATTGATATTTACCCAATTTCACTTGTAGCACTATTTTGTGGATTAATCATTAAAATCACCCTATTACCCATATTAAAAGGCAAACTGCTGCAAACAGCAGTCCCGTGACACAAATAAATAAAAAAAGACATCAGCACAAAAAGACAAAGATGAAATGCAACTACAATAACAAAAGAAAGCCCTCCCTCCACAACCTTCCAAACTCAGCTCACTTACAGTTAGACCCCAGAGAGGCAGCTCTAGGCAGAGCTGTTCCTGATCTCTGTGTCAGTTCCTTTCTTTTGAGCACACACGGGAGACCTGACAAGATGCATGCTGTCCAGTGCAATGCATGTCCAGCCTGCTACCCCTCTGACAGCAGCCTGGGTGTGATGAGGGGAGATCCCTGGGCTTTCACTGAGGAGGAGCACTCCCTTTAAAGCATAGTATTTAAGAGCAAAAACAGGAGCAGGAGGAAAGGTCAAGTTGTAGCATTTCCCAGTTAGGGCTAGAGAACTGGCAAATACGAAGACAGATTCTAATATCTTTATTCACTGTCACTGACACCCCATAGATCAACCATTCAGCCAAATTTAGGCTTTTGGATTATACGGGACCGCTTTTGTTTAGTTGTTTACCTGATTTTTGCAGGAAGGTTCCTTCAGATTTTTTTTTAAACCATCATTATTGTTATTTTCATTGTAAAGAGTTAGAATAGTTACAACTGGAAACTGGAAAAATGAAAAGTTCAGGGATGACAGCTGTATAGAAAATATGCAAGACAACTGACAGGCTTGGGGAGAGCAGTTCAGATTTCCAGTCTGATGACTCAAGAGATAGGTGGAACTTCAGTGGGAGAAAAACTGGGGTAGCTTAACAAGGTACTGAATGTTGCATATCTATTGTTTTGTAAATCAATAGGATAGACTTGAGAGGTCAAGTAGGTGTAAGGAGGAGAAAAGGCTAAAGATTAAAGGCTAAAGACTAAAGAAAAAGATGATGTGATCTAGTTACCAGCTGAACAGTGAAGCAAACAGAGGTGGCATGATTCGATTCCACTGTCTCTGACCTCAGTAATTATTGTGTGCAATTAATCACCTTTACTAAACCTGCAAGCTACCTCATATTGTGCCAGCCGGTCCACATTCCCACCTTACTGCTCCATCACAGAAGTGTTACACAGCTAAGTGCAGAGTAGCAAGAGCGTATCAGTCAGCACAATGAAGATATCACTGAGCAGGCTGATGACAACTTCCTCACCTACCAAGAGGCAGCTTAACTTCAACAAATCTTATTAAAATAATTAAAATCATAGCCAAAATGAAGGTGCCAGACTATCCCAGTATTACAGGAAGACTGATAAAAGAACATGCTTTATTTTTTCCAAAGATGACATCATGCTTCCCTTTTAAATTCAAGTTCCTTGGTTCCTGAAATCAAAATAAATATATGCACTACAGAGCTGGCAGTGCTGTTAAATTTTGAAGAGTCACAGAATCCCCAGAACTTATCTACCTGCCCTCAGGAATTTAGGACCTCAAACTTATGTTCGATTGCTTTATCAAGGACTCTGCTCAACTTCAATGTTCTTGCAGTAAGACACCCCACATTCAAATCTAATTTCAAATCTAGTTGTATTATAATAATAATAAAGATTATTTTATGAGCAACACATGGGCTAAAGCTGGATGGATTTTGGTTACATCTAGGGTTCTGTCGCAGATACCTTGTACGACCTTGAACAAATCAATCTCTCAGTAAAACATGTATTACACATTTGCTTACCTCAGAATGATATTCCAAGAACAATATTAAAATATGAAAGACTGAATAGGGGTTATGAGCAATGAGGCTTATGAGAATCTAGCAAGTGTTTATAATTGTTAGTTGGCAGGAATCATCAAATTTAGTGTCCCATAAAACTACAATTCCCTCACAAGATCTGTTAACTTTCTTATAGAAGTGCTCTGATGATCAGCCAGCTAACACTGGCATTTCAACTACTCATATTTGAGGGAATGTGCATTGGAGTTAACAGAGTTAAAGTCACTCTGGTGACCGGCTGATGCAACTGCATCACCTGGAATAAAATATTTAAACTTGATATTTCAGCCAGATAATAGCTTCTTTCTCAACTCTAAATTTTGAAAGGGAGCAGTGCAGCAGCTTGAAACTACAGCCACTAAAATGCATAGCTACATACTAACACAGCAAGAGTCTGGAGAAAAACTTTCATTTCTTTCTCAGATTAAGCAGGACAGAGACAAGCATGACAAAGCACAAGAAAAGCACAGAGAAACTTCGTGAACTAAAGACTTTCTCTGGGTAACCATCCTCCAATATCCACAAACTGAAAATGCTTCACCACTGTGAGAAGACTACCAATAAAATACCCTTCTGGTAACTGCCAGCAAATTTGATTCAAACCGTGCCAGGCTTGTTGGAAAGGTTGTTGGCAAGTCAGCCACCAGAAGTACAAATGTGCTTTCTGAAGATCCTTAGAGTTGAATGTGGTAACCATGAAGATGCAGAAAATACTTTTATCCAGATACACATATCATAATTTTAAGGATAGCATCCCTCAGAATATTAAAAAACAAAGATGCAGTCATAATTCAGCTTTAAAAGAGAGAAACATGCAATTAGATACAAATACAAAACTCCAGAATTACCCTGTGACAAGGCACTATAGACTGACTGATGCCTAGATTAGACTGTCCCAAAGTATTCTGAAGTTCAGAAATTAATCAATGCACACAAATAAATATATATATATATATATATATATTTACCAGTCAGAGAGGAACCTGGGGGTGTTGATTGACAGCCAAACAGGAGCCAGCAGTGTGCCCAGGTGGCCAAGAAGGCCAATGGCATCCTGGCTTGTGTCAGCAATAGCGTGGCCAGCAGGGACAGGGAAGGGATCTGACCCCTGTACTCGGCACTGGTGAGGCCACACCTCGATTCCTGTGTTCAGTTTTGGGCCCCTCACTACAAAAAGGACATTGAATGACTCGAGCGTGTCCAGAGAAGGGCAACGGAGCTGGTGCAGGGTCTGGAGCACAGGTCGTGCGAGGAGCGGCTGAGGGAACTGGGGGGGTTTAGTCTGGAGAAGAGGAGGCTGAGGGGAGACCTCATCGCCCTCTACAGCTCCCTGAAAGGAGGGTGCAGAGAGCTGGGGATGAGTCTCAATCAAGTAATAAGCGATAGGACAAGAGGGAATGGCCTCAAGTTGCATCAGGGAAGGTTTAGACTGGATATTGGGAAGCATTTCTTTACAGAACAGGTTGTTAGGCATTGGAATGGGCTGCCCAGGGAGGTGGTGGAGTCCCCATCCCTGGAGGGGTTTAAGAGTCAGGTTGTCATAGTGCTGAGGGATCTGGTGTAGTTGGGAAGTGTCAGTTTCGGGTTAATGGTTGGGCTGGATGATCTTCAAGGTCTTTTCTAACCTAGATGATTCTGTGATATATGGAAATAAAGCTTCCTAAGTTTGAAAGAATGGTGAGACACAGAACAGAGGTTACTTCTACACACAATTCTGAGCTTTCCAGTAAGCAAGTTGTGCATCCTACTTACAGGGGTATCCAACTTATGGGGGGCACAGCATTGCTAGCAGCATATCTCAAACTTCTGAACGCTGTCATAGTCAGGCTGGTTTTGTTATTTAGGATAATTAAAAACTGATTTACTATTCACTCTGAAGTAAACACCCTTATCTCTTTTACCTATATAACATTTTTCCTTCATTGGGAAATCAAGTTTTAATTTCAGTATACTGTTTCAGAGAGCAGATCATGAAGACAGTACGGCGTTTTATGTAAAGTTGAGGCCAATATATGTCATCTAAAGCTTATGGGAGTCCCCGTGGCTGAATTAAAGCTGTTTATGCTTCATTCCTTATGAACGCAGCAGAAACCTGGAAACATCAAATCACAGAGATCTTTGCTAGCACTTCCCATATGTTGTAAGGGATTAAGAGTAAGAAATTATGAGATGTTTCCTTTGACATATGCAGTTTTTCACAAGTAAATAGCTAGGTAATGGGTTTCCTTTCACTGTCCTGTCTAGAGGACCCACTTTTAAATCTTAAATGGATTGTTGGAAGCTAATTGAAATGCCCACATACACTCCACCTGCTTCTACTACCAAATTTTTTTTTCTTGGGCTGTAATAACATCCAGCACACCTGTAAACTGTTCTCCACCGGCGATAAAACCCCTTTTCCCTGCTCCCCCTCTTTCATTGACTTTTATTAACTTAAAAAAAAAAACATTCATATATAGATCAATAGATGTAAGGCAGGGGAAATATAAAACTATGCTTGTGAAGGAAATCATTACAACTGCACTCTTACAAGAAGTTTAACACATGTTCTTTTTCTTGAGAAAAATGGGAAGTCAGCTTTCCACAGTTTCCTGAAAAGCACAGAAATATTAAACCACCACTATTGAACAGACGGAACAAAATGCAACTGATACCAAAGGCAAAAAACTACCAGGTTAAATCTTGGAAGCACAGTAAAGTACTACAGTTGTTTTGCATCCCTTTCCACCTCTTGCCTGAAACAACTAGAAAGCAGTAATATATTTCATCAATACAGAATTGCAAGCTCCTCAATGAAGCAATAGAAATGTCTCTGCTACAGAGTGGACACTTGTCATTTATATCTCAGTATATACCCCCACCTGGTTCCTCTTTGCATTTTTTAATTTTAAGCTAGATTTCACATAAGTCAATCAGAATTTATTTCCCTCCCCAAAACTTTTATTTTGTCTTTAATAGTAAGAAGTAGTGCACAGGCTAGCAGGGTTGTGGCAAAGACACTTATCAAGCCTGCACAGCGCTGTGTTCAGAGGTTGCCAATTAATCAAATATAAACTTTTCCCCTATTCAAACCATTTAATTAATTCTGATCCCCTTCATCCATCAACATTTTCCATCTTGGTCATCTTCAGGACTCAATACAGACTTGCATCCCTGATAGTCCTGGCTTCAGAGCACAGCTACAAAACCATCATGCCGTCTACGTAAGAAACCTTTTCAGACATACTAGTCTGTCACACTCTTACAAACTGGAATTGTCAGCTCCTCTTATCCCCCTTTCCTAAAGTGTAAAAAAAGAGAATTCTTCCTGGATCATTAACCAGCACTGTCCCCAGGGCAGAGCACTGTAATGGTAAACATGTCATAAATCTTCAACAGCCAGTAAAACTTCTGGTTTTGATAAGATGGCAGTTTTTTCCAGACAATAAATGTTTAATACATCTGTTTGTTCGTTTGGATACAATCTCTAAACAGTGGCTCAACATCTAAAAATAATTCAGATAAAGAGGGACACAGAGATTCAATCAGTGAAATAAGTTGCAGACTTCATAGCTGATAAAATGTCTTTCTTCAAGATCAAAATACTTACAGAAGGTGAATAAAACAGAACCTAGAAGAATACCTGAAAATGGCACCATTTCATACCCTATGCTAATACTGTATGCTCAAATTAACACCTGTGATGAACAAGCAATTTTTCAACACAAATTAGAAATCTGTTGGCCAATTCTGCAGTCATGAAGTATATTTATGCTACTCAGCTCCATCCAGACCCAAAAGAGTGTATTCACTGGAAAGGGTTTTTTTCCTTCATTGTGGCGGCTTGTATTTTCTAACTAGCATTTCTGGGCTGATGCTCTTTTTTATTCAATTCCATTTGTGCATTCACATGTATGGTCCTATGAGACATTCATTCTTCCCCATATTTTGCTTTCCTCATTTCTGTTTCCCGCTATAACCAACACACGCAAGACCTACTAATACTTTTTTTAGTAGGAAGTGTTAATAAACGTGAGTCTACTAATTATGTTCACATCTAAAGTAACTTTTCAAACAAACTTGAGGTAAACTTTCCAGTTTGCATTGAAGTTTAGTTTTTGACACAAGCACAGAACACAGTCCACACTAAATAAAATGTGAACTCAACCGGGAGATGAAAGTGTTTCAGTATGTAACATTTTTCAGGCATACTGACTTCAAATTTTATGCAAAATATAAGATGTGCAAAAAGATCACACAAAGCAAAAAAGGAGAAGAAAGTAAAAAAAGAAAGTGAATTAAATAGAAGTCTTACAGAAAGCAGTTTCCTCAAAATAACACATTATGCCACCCTAGAGTACTTGACTGCAGTACTGAATTACTGATCAACAACCTGGAATCGATTGTTATTGTCCAAACTAATTATAATACAGAAATACATAAAGACACATTTTAAAATATGTTTTTGCTTAAGACTCCTTGTACTACAAAGATCCTCTTAATATACTTAATATAAATATGTATAAATAAAGTGTGTATGTGCACAGGATGAGTTTCCTTAAGAAAGGCTAAGTTTCAGGTGTTGAGATAATGAGTATTCTTTAAAACTACACTCCTAGAAATCAAAATTTATACAATGCCATATATAAAACATGCCTTTTTTATCCCCCGCACATATATTGCCATAATCAAGTCACATTATCAAAGCTATTTAGTATTAATAACACATCATTCACAGCTATTGAAGTTACAAATTAATTGAACGGAAGAGCTGAGAAAAACAAACAAGCAGCTAGAAAGACAACCATATCCATGAGAGAGTATATTTACCAAGAAAAAGCACCAGGTATTACAAGGACAGTGTATTCTGAAGAACTGTCAAAACCACGAACTTCATGGTCTGTCACTACTATTTATTGAATGCATACCATGTAGGCTATGGGTTTCTCACAGTTCATACCTTCTTCCATTCATACTCATCTATGAATATACAAGGAGCTTCATAATAGACTGAGGATCTGGTATGCTTAATACTGGAGACCTTTCTGAATTGCCAGAAAAGTTTGCTTAGTTTTCTTTCTAACACCTCTTGTAAACATTCAACGCACAGAGTACTTTTAGATGACTAAGTGAAACATTACCTATCTTATCTCAACACAACCATTACCAGCCACTTATCTAACAGTGAAATGTGTATGGGAATTCTGCCAGCAGCTGTACAGCTATCAGCTACCCAAATGTTTTATTTGCAAGTATGAGAAACTATTCAGTCACAAGCATGTTATAGTACTTCTTTTCTGTGTTTGAAGAGTAATGGATCTTCAATCACATGGCAGGGAACATAAGTAATATTTGTACCGAGGATTAGTCAGCACAGATGGATTGTTCAAAGGATGTTAAGAAAAAAATGGAAATATAAGAGTAATACCAAAGTTTAGATAAATTTATTTTCCATCCATTTAAAGAGTGGGGAAAAATATGAATTTTGGTAGATTTCATGATGAGTCAGCAAAACAAAGAGCCATTTCATAAACTGTGCCTGGCCCTACACCCAACACAGTGCAGCAATCTTAATTTTTCACAGCAGACAGACTTTCTCTAAAGTAAAGCGCCCACACACACCTGCATGATGTAACAGCACCATTCCTGCACAAATGTTTGTGTTTACACCACAATTCTCCTGACACAGTTTGGAGATATCAGAAATAGTCTAGCTAAATAAGACATTGATATGCAAGAAATACGAATAATCAAATAAGACAAGTAGGGACCAGAAAAGGAGGATTTTTTTTTCCTGTAGCACAGGGTCAAATATGCATAAGCCATCCAGAGGATGAAATCCTTCTGTTCAAATTTTCATAAACTACTTCCAAGTAATAGGAACCTCCTTATAGACAATTTGCACATAGCAAAATCACTTTCCAAAATACATTAGTTGTTGAAGACTCTCTCGTGTTTCAAGCATTTCATTTTCATTACACAGAGAGAGCTAAATAAAATATTAAATCAATTTGTTAATCTATGTTTGGATGCATAGGAACAGGACAGACTAAAGGACAACAGAGGAAAAAAGTATCTTTAAATAGCATTCCTTTGAGGTTTAAAAATCAAAACACATTCACCTTAGCAGAAAGCTGAATTATAATATTCAACAGCTGGTTTTACAGTTCAGAATTTTAATTCTTTTCAAAAATCAGCATCATCAACTTTTTATTATTAAGTAGAGATATGAAGATGATTTGTTTAGATACATCTATGACTGAAGCTCCTCATGCATTTACCATAAAAAGTCAAACCCAGTCAGCAGTAAATATTGAAATGCCCTCCCAATTACAGAAGAGAGAATTTAGGGCCATGTTAGTTTATCTGTTGCTCCCAAAACAAATTTAGTTACCATAATTAGTAACTACCTATGATAAAAGTTAATTACATTCATGAACAACAAATTATTTTAGACATATTTTTTCGCTCTTCATATGTTGCTTTATAATGTCTACGCTACAGTGAAATTCTCTGAAGCATTAAAATTGGAGATACTAATCAACTATTAGCTGTATTTGAGTGCCATCGAAGACAAGCAAATACTACCCAGAGAGGC
Source organism: Athene noctua (assembly GCF_965140245.1). Lineage (NCBI taxonomy): Eukaryota > Metazoa > Chordata > Aves > Strigiformes > Strigidae > Athene > Athene noctua. The sequence goes on along the minus strand of NC_134040.1, from coordinate 13,945,019 downwards.
CCGAAGGCATGTTCCATACCCTCCATTTTTTACTTTACTCTTTCCCTTTTCATAAATTTTTCAGTAATGACCATGCACTCTACAGCTGTCATTTCTCATAGCACTTGCATTACTTAGAGACATACTTTGCCCATCCATTCAGAAATGCAAAGCAAGCGTTCATTATACACTATATCAAATATAACTGCAAGGTCCATGAGCAGCAAAGGGGCAACATTTCAATATGTAAACTACAAAATATCCACTAGGAAAGGATATTTCCTGGGTTACTGCTGCTTTCCTTTTCTTTCTGCATTACAGTTTTCTGACAAACCTTGATTATATTCACAACACCTTTCTAGATAAAAATATCATTTCTAGGGGCTAATGGCATTTTACTCCAGTAAGGACAGTTACACAGAGTGGGGATTTCCCAGTACTCCTAGTGTTTCTAATCCTAGTAACTGCATCATCACTGAAGCTCCACTGCAGGACTACCACAAGATGAAAAAAAAAAAGAATTAGGCACTGTGTTAAACTATCATCCTCACCATGCTTCTCCAATAGGAGGAAAACTGCTACTTTTCCCCATATAGAAGATGGTCCTTGAAGCAACCAAAATATTGTGGTCATTTTTTTACACACAGAATGTATAGCTGCCTTCTGAATACCCAGACATGTGCATACTATAAACACATAAAAATCAACAGAAGGTTGAGAAAGTCTGTCAGAGAAGCTTAGCATCCAACTGAGACCAAAGAAATTAAAGCCTTTCTTCTTTATTAATGGTGATAGGTATAGCACAAGTAGGACAGTGGTCAAATTGGCAAGCATATGATAAAAAGAAGACACTGAGCAACATTCTGTACTGCACATTTCAGATGCCATGGGTGGAGGGGAAATGCCTTACAAAATTAATAAAAAAATAATGAGTAAGAAAATTTTTATATCACCAGGAAATTTCTTCAATGAACACAGAAAGTCTCTATGTAAAGAGAAAAACTTAGCACAGATTTATTTTATTGCCAACAAAATTTGGTTTAAACTCTATCTCAGTTAAAAAAAAAAAAAATCAAACTTGAAGCTTCAAATTATATTGTCTCTAATACATTGATAACATTTACCTGTATATTCTCTTCCTACCCAACCAAGATGCTGGCAATGCACAGTACCTTTCTCTTGTCCACAGGTTTCTGAGGCAGTTGTGTTCGATTTTAAATTAAAGAGGTGAAGATTGAGCAGCACCAGTAGCTAAGTCACTAGGTATGTTTGTGCTGGGACTTGCCACACCACAACTCCTAGTCCTGTTGACACATTCTCTTCTTCACCAGCAAGGAGGGATTTTTGAGCAATATTAGTGACATCATCTGTTAAACAAAAAAAAAGAGATTCAATCCAAATCAGATCTGATTAACAGCTTTGATGGTAGGTAGCAATGCAATAAAAAAAAAAATCATACAAGGTAACAAAATGCAGCAGAATAAGATACAACGCAAAATTACAAGTGTGGCAACTTCTTTCTATTAAGAACATGTATACAGAGTCTAACTCATGGTCTTCTTTGCTAGATGGTCCTCATTGAAAGCAGGATGAAAGCTTCTAAACTACTTGACAATTAGACCAGGCCAATCCAGGCTTCTAACTCAGCACAGCTAACAGTAAATTTGTATTCCATTTTAACACAAGTTTGTTTTGGGCTACAGGCTTAAATTATCATGGTGGCCACCTATAAATTGTTACATACATACTGGCCATGGCCATCAGTCTTTATAAATACCAAAAATATACCAACATAAGGAAGTTATCATATGTCCTGTTGAAAAGAAGACAAGACTGAATTTCAGAAAACCTGAATTATATTCTTCTGTCTATATATAACTCTCCTGTACAGTGAAGGTAATGATGACAATTTCCTCTCTGAAAACAAACAAACAAACAAACAAACCAATCAAAAGAGATGCACAAAGCCACGATATTGTTTCTCTTCATCTTTCTTGGTAATATTCCAACATATTTTGGTCAGATGGGGAAACGACAGAGGCATTCAAATTTTTATTAATACGCACACATGTTAGTTTGGATTGATATTTCCCATGCACAGAAAAACTCTTTACAGAAATAAAATTAACTTTATGGAGATATATTTACAGTAAATAGCACTCTGAAAGCTTAATGACTAGAAGGAAGTCATATTCCTTAATGAGTATCACCTACCTTAGTTCTCCTAGGGTGTCTAAACACCTGTGACACCACCTTTATTCACGCTGTGGAGTACGGAAGAGAGAGTAAAGCCTCCTCAGCAACAAATCTTCTCATAGCATGCCTTTTGTGTTAAAGTGCAAGTCAGTGATTAAGTAAGAGTGATTCAGATAAGGCAAACAAATTTCAGCAATGTCTAGTGCAGACATAGCCTTACCAGTGTCTCCGAAGCAGAGGGCTGGCAGACCCAGCAAGGAACCAAAGAAACTCCCTGACTTTTAGGCAAGAGAGCTGGAAGCCAGACAGGATACCCTACCTGAAAAGCACTGAAACATGATGGATGTACCTGTTACCATGTACACGGTTCAAGCATTCACAAAAAGCTGTACTTCACATAAAATACATCAGGCTTGTGTACAACAGTACCAGTCCCCAAACCATAACTCCTAAACTACTTCCCTTGCTAGGAAGTACCGCACTCATTTCTAGCAGTTTGTTTAAGGTTTCTGAGTCAATTCTGTTGTTAGTGGCTTAAAAAAATTAATCCTGGCAGAATAATTTACCATCTTATTTGCTCAATAAAGACAGTCATCTAGGCAGTATTTAATGGAAAAAGAAAAAAAAAAAAGTATCTGCATACTCATTTCCTTAGGGTCAAATTCACTTCTGTGAGAGAATACTTTTGAAGAGGATGGAAGTGCAGCTAAGGCCAGATCATGGCAGGAGATCAAAGTGCTGAAACAGCTTAGTCAGCATCTTTAAGTAGCACAGAGGGTTGGAAAAGAGGAATTCAATCTATTTATATAGTAACAAACCTTCCCAGGGAAACAGGAAGGCCAAGAGACTATTTTTTATGACATCAGATATGCTTGACTTCACTCTATCTTCATCATTCTTTTTAGTTGCCCTGTTCATAAATATTCCAATATTATTATTCCACAAAAATAATTTTGTTGCTTTCTTCTGGCCTTCAGGAGAAATTTGAATACACTTGAATAAAAGGGAAAGAGAAGGTTTTCCCCTCTTAATATGTAAATGAGATGCATCTAAGAGAAAGTAAAAATTTACTTGTCAAAGACAAGTAAAAACAGCAATCAGGCCAGTAAGATGACAATAAAACAGAACAATACCGACAAGACTCAAAAGAAAAAAGGAAAAAAAAACTAACTTCAAATTTACAAGTTATCTAGGTAAGTTGTCTACTTCTAAAATGTGCTTAACTTTTAGCAGATCTATTAATTATGCAATACCAATTCTTCTTAAATGAACTCCTAGATTCTAGAAAACTCATCATTAAGAGTTGTATTTAAGTTCTTTAGTAAATTTAGAAATAAAAAGTATCTTAATAATATTTGTGGCTGGTGGCCTCCCTATATAAAGAGAACAGTGTTTACAAAAGTTTTGAGAGAAGGATGAAACATAGATCTAGAACCTGCAACCTCAAGTTGCAGTAACAATAGCATGTATAATAACAATAGTATAATGATGTGACGATATCTACTTTTTAAAGTGGATGTTTCAGTGACATAGCATACCAGTGAGACTAAAAAAGACAAGTAATTGGCAATAAGTCTTTCAGAAAGTATAGCAAATTTGAAACATTTGATTATGCTAGTCACTAGAAGTTGTTAGAATTCTATTCACAACAAATTGTCAGCAACCACTGGATACGTACAACCCAATAATCCTTCAGTAATCTTCCTATAGCTTCTTAAAAGATACGGTAATACAAAAATAACTTAAAATAACTGGATACTTAATTTCACATTTCCAGTAACTGCTAAGCTAAATATACCTCTAATGGCGGGGGGTGGGGGGTGGGGGAAGGATAAAGAGGGGAAAGTGTTGCTGTGGAAATGTTTCTGTTGATCTGCAAACAAACAGAGCATAAACCACACTTACTCAAATTCATTCAGAACTCAAAATATATCATGCACACCAAAAACTCCTCAAAGAGCCAAAATTATTATAGAAATAATTTAATAGATGAGCTGACATTTGATAAATTATCGATTTCCCTCAATGTAATAAAGTCAGCAACATATTCATATTCTGTAGTTATGGCAGTACATGCTAAATAAAGTAAGTTGATTGTATAATGTTTCTCTAGACAAAAGTTCAGTGTTACAATAATGAAAGGTTTATTTCTGTTTACATGGCAATTATTTGCAACACTTGTCAACATTTTCCAAATAGTTAGGAAAGGCCAGAAAGTATCCAAGTTTGTTTGCTTGGGTTTTTTAATTACAAACTTAAATACATAGAATCTTTGGTGAAAATTCTGTTTCTCACCCATTATTCCATCATGTTAAGTATCATCGTATCTTGAAAGCAACAAAAATTTAAAGGTAAGAGAGCAAACACTGATGCTAACCTCCACCCTTTCCTTTAGATTCCCAGAGCAGCCAAACCACTCAGATTCCCAGAGATTTTAGCCAGATCTGTTCATATGGGACATCTTAGTCCATATTAACTCTTAAACAGAATACAGTATTTACAGAAGGTTCAAAAAAAACCTTACTACAGTGGACAGATATTTTAGATTTCTTCTTGTGAAGTAGAACAGCTGAGGACAATTCCTCTGACAATTGGGTACAATGTCATGTACAGTCCATACATGCAGGGTCTGTGGACTACAAAGTGGGGGAGGAATCCCAAAAGACCTCCTTTTTCTGTAGAAGAGAGGTACTAACCCTTCCTCCTGTCCTACACACGTCAAACATCAACAGGCAGGGTCCAACTTTAATCTTCAGAGTAGAAAAATAAGATAATCATCACATCCTTAGCATGTGGTAACATCAGAGTAGTCTCCCCAAATATTTCAGAAGCTGTCTTTATATCCCTGTACATCTGATCCACATTTTGAAGACTTTTTGGAAAAAAGACCTTTTGGTTTCAGAATGACTAAGCATAAAAACATGGTAGACAGTGATAAGAGTGACCCATATAAAAGGCAATTTCCTCTGGGAATACAGTGCAGAGCACATCTGTGAGTTCTCTGCAATAGTTGCTAGAAATTTTGCTTGGCAAATGCTTTGTGACGGGAATGTACATTACCATTGGCTTTTTGTCAGAAGTTATTCTAATCGACAGTTGGAGGAGGGAAGGAAGAGGTTCCTTCTTATCACCAAATGTTCAAGTATTAAAAAAGCTTACTTCTTTCCAAAAACCCATGACATTTTACTACAGTACCTTGTTTTCCAGACTAAAGCTTTATATCCATACTATTAATTTGATTAATAATCTGTCAGCAAGACCTAAGTTTGTCAGGTATACAAATTCCATGCAAGAAGATTGCATCTTCCCATTCTTGTCTCTAGTCTTTGATTTGTAAGAATGCAGTATTTGCTTTGGTACCAGGTTCCCAGGGATTTCTGGCAGAGCAAAGAGTTTATTTACACAAAAATAAAAGCAGCACAGATATAGCCCTTAATGAATGGGACCCGACACGTCGACAGCCAGAACATGTCAGCAACAAACACTTGTATCCCATATACATCATTTACTCTGTCCTGTATCCATTCAGTTTCCACCTGACATCATATTATAACCAGAAAACGTGACACCTTCTGCTGTGGCTGTACCAAAAGCAGATAGAAAAAATGGTACTTAAAAGAATCACCAGAAAGCAAAGGTAACTTAAGTGGAAGCTTCAATGTAAAACATTGTGAATGCATCACAGTTCAAGGTAGAAAAAGCACAGATCATGCCACAGTGGCATCCCCTTTCAACAAAAAGACTTGCCAGCAAGAAAATACTGTAACATGACATTTATGGAACATTCTACATTTCCTCAGCAACATACACTTAGCAACATGTGCAACCACCATCTTCATCATTCATAGAGTAAACAAACCTAAAAAGGAGAGGACAGAATGCCTTTGGGAACCTTTTCCTACTTTTACTTATTTTTAATACCAACCTTGAAGTTGATATGGCAGAAATCAAAGACATGATAAGCAGCAAGTTCTTGACTACAAATAATTCTTTGATGACTACTAGGAACAATAATGGAAACTTTCCTAATCTGTTGGTTTTATTGCAAAATACGTCTTTGGTGGATGAAACAGTATTTTTATTTGGATACTAGAAACAATGACAGACATAAAAGTAGTCACTCACATTCCTGCCTCCTCTGTGTTACAGCTTTCTGTTTTGGGATCCCCCTAACAAATCACTCCTTGGGATTCATTTAAACTTCTGCCAGCAATGGTGGACTACCAAAAATAGGTCAACAATTGAAGTTTGTTTCCATGTTGTTCTATACTGCCTTACTGCATACTACTAGACACAACTCCCAGATGGAGTGCATAAAAATGACTGGTGGGCAGTGCATCATGCTTTCATAGGAATTGATATCGTTCCTGCCACCTTGCTGTTATAATTGGATTGTCAGTGCAAAGAAAAATCTTCCCACTCTTTTTTCTGAAGTAGGAAGCAATACGAATTCTTGAGCGGGTGCTTCAGAAGAATGTGACTTACTTGTACAGTCAATTTAACACCATAAAACACACTTGGAAAATAAGTTAACTACAGTATTTACTAAATTTTATGTGATAAATATGGTGTGAAAACTGCAGAACACAGTTGCTTTTGTGTGCAAAAGTAGGGAAAATTATATTCTCTATGCTACATAGTGCTTGTGTGTAATAAGGATATACAAAGACTTTCCCAGTAATTAAGATGACTGGGATGAAGTAGAAATTGAGTGGGGGAGAGTTATTCATGTGAAATTATCTCCTTAAAGACCACCAATAATTAATTAATAATCAAAGTTACGAATGACGTTCTGTATTCATTAGATATCAAGCATGTTAATGTCCCATGTATTTTTTTAGAACAGATTCAACAAGCTTTCAGTGAGCATGGCCGGAGACTACACAGCCTCATTCACAGTAAGAACCAGTCTTTTTATACTTAAAAAAATACATACATGTACTAAAACATTCAACATAAAATGTTTTCCCTAACTCAGATTTCCTTGCTGGAGGCTGAGGCTGGTAACACTTCTCAGCCTGTTTACACAAGTCTGTGGGCTCTTTTTGTTCCCAAGTATGTCAAAGGAGCCAGCCTGCTTCCCGGAGGCACTCTCCTCTGACACCCCTTCTCTCGCATCAAAACAGCTTCTAGATAGCTTCCATAGTATAGCTAACAGGTTTTAGGCTTAGACCTTACAAAAACAGACTATCCTTTTACATGTATAACATTAACGTTTATGTTACCGTAGGACCTATATAAACGCAAGCGAGACAGGAATGTCAAAGTATTACACAACCATCCATTCTACATCATCTACAGCAAAGCATAAATTCAGGGGGTTAGCACTTCAGTAGGAGCAGTGTTGAGTGCATTAAGAAACTTGCTGGAATATACTTTATACAGTCTTAAACACCAGTGAGTTTACCCAAGAACTTTTAAGAACAAATTAATGCACTTAAATGCATTTTCTATACAGTCTTTTCTACCTGATAAACAGATTGAGGGGGAGTTTCCAGCCACACACAGGCTTCAGTGCACTCTTACTCCTTGGCTTGATGCCTCTTGCTCTGTCTACTTGGTGCTGCACCAGTAGAGTTCAGCACTCAACAGACTCACCCCTTCAATGGGGTAAGAATGAAGGGAGATGTTGTGCCATTGCTCTCTACTGGCAGTAGTGTGCTTCCACATCAGTTTCAAGATGCTGAATATCATTTTTTGTGCCCTGGACTGACCCAATAATTGAAGCTATTTTGTCTTGCTTTTATACAGCTTACTCAAAGAGCAATGAAGGTTTACAAGACTATTTTTTCCCCTACTCCCACACACAGCGTTAAATACTGCATTATCAAAGTGACCGAGATTGATGATGTAAGATCACCAATTAGACTGGCCCTCAAAGGGAATATAACCTTATTCATGGACTAACCCTCACTATTTCAGATATTAGAAATTTTGCATTTTTAAAGCTTGAACAAGGATTCTTCATAGGTCTGTCACTGATAATGCAATTATGCATATTGTTATGTCTGAAGTCTTTCACATGATGGAAAAGCAAAGGTTTCAGCTTCTAAAAACAACTTTTTTTCCACTGGTGCTCCTCAGGGCCTAGTGTTTATTGAACTTAAGTCTAATGCATGACTAATTAGGCTATTCAGGCCTATTCGCTTCTCTCACATATGGCTTGTTTATTTGCTCTTTTGCCTCAGCAGTTCATGCAGTATATAAATATGTATGACATTAATTTATCATTTCTATGGGTATGAACAAATACATATGGGTGTTCCTGTACAGAAACAACTGAATTCTTAAATCTAACCCTGAAGTCTGTTTCTTATATCTTAACCGTGAAAACTTCTTACACAAAGACTAGAAATTACTCATTTAGCTTCATTAACTTTTATATGATTAATTAAAATTAATAAACTTTCACATCAGCATTTAGCATGAGTTTGGAAAACGCAACATGTGACTATTGCCACAAATAATAGTGTTCACTTTAAATTCCCTTGTGTACTCATAAGAAATCTGCACTGTCATACAGAGATACTTCATGGTATGCATTTTATTTTTCAGAGGTTTTGACAAATTATTCACAAAACTTTTCTTGCAGCTCTATGGCAGTCCTTTCCTTTAAAAGCCAGATCCTTACAGGTACACACAGTCTTAAAATATGCTGTTCAATGAGGGAAAATTTGAAATTAATACATTTAAAATTCCAACCACAATGAGCATCTTTGCCAGATGGAAGCTGGTACCGTGTAAACAACTGGTAAAGTATAAGCTTCTGCTTTACAGTGTTCCAAAGAACTAGTAGGATCACATCATATTTCCCTTAAACTTTTCCACTGATTTGAGAAAAATTCCTGGCTTTAGGGACTGCTCTTTTTACAAACTCTTGTAACTCAATAATTTTTTGGACAGTTGGTTAAAAAAAAAAAAATAAGGAAGAACAGTAGATATCTGAAACAGGTCAAAGATATGGAAATCTAGAATATATTCTGTCTGAACAGGATAAAAATATCTGTCAAGAGGGGGTAAATAAGAGACAGTCTACCATAATACTACTATCTCTTTCTAATTCTGCAAGATGTATATGCCTAAGCACAGACACGTATACATAGAAAAAGCCATACCTAGTCAAAGTAGAAGTAACATTAAGTTGGGAGAAGTATGATTTTTACATTTCAGCACTAGCTTTTACTATTATTATTTTTGCTTCTTAAAAGAAAGCTCTCAATGACTTTGACTGTTGCACAATCAGCTAGCTTATACTCTAAAATCAAAGAAGCCAAAGATAAAGTAGTTCAACACCCCATCTCTGGAGTTCCCTCCTGTCTGTCCCTTGACAAATATACCCCTATCTTCCTTTTTATTACCAACACACAGTGCTTATCATAAGACTAATAAAACATGAAATAAAACAAATCATTTACATCAAATCTGCAGTTTCACAGAACTCATCATCTAGGAATAACTACACAGGTCACCGCTAGTACTTCTTTGCAGACAGCATATGCCAAGGAAAGAGGTTTACTCCAGGTCACCCAGTGAGTCAGCAGCAAATTGTGAAAAGGACTCCGGGCAGCTGAGTCGCATGTTCTTGGACTGCAGCTCAGCAGTTAACTGCCTTGGAAGAAAACCTGCGCTTTCCATACCTAACATTATCAACCAGCTCTGTTAAAACACAAATTGATCAACCTCACTGATGTTAGACTTGTAGTATGTTATTAGTAAATGCTTTAATTCTAACAGCAAAGTTACAAATATCTACATTTCTCAGAGTTATGTAGAAGCTATGAAGTGCACACATCCTGTGTGCTCAATGAAGATTTCATAATGATCATAAAAATGACACATGTGCATACATGTGCAAATTCTGTGCTTTACAGTGCTCTCTCAGATTTTGACAAAGACTTAACATTTAATAAATATAAGAATCCAGCTAGCATATTATCCCACCTACTCATAAAAGGAATATCTTTCTGCTCAGAGACAGCATGTTAAAGTGATTCGCCAGAGGAGATGACAGAACTTTCATTCTCCCAGAAACCTCGGCAAGTCCAATTAAACAAAGACAAGTGTAACAGTGTGAAACAGGCACTGTTTGATACAAAGACATCACTATCTTTCAGTAAAGGACTTCATGCTAGTTTTACATGAACAAAAAGCTGCTTCCAATTAAAATCATAGTAATGGGGGATGGGAGAAAAAAAAAAAATCAAACCAATCACTCTTCAGGTACTTGCCTTTATGAAAAAATTACCCAGCAATGGAGTGACATCCCTTTCCAGCCCCTACAAGAGCACTGTAGGGGAGTGCTGTAGAGATGCAGTAATGTGTAAGCATGCTGGCTGTTAAATTCTAGTTCTCCGTTAATTCCAGTCCAGTTATTTACCACACTGAATTCTTCAGATGACTCTACCACAAGGATTTCATGCCTGACAGTGGCACACTTCACAACAGATCATATAGAATTTTACAACTATTACTGAAAATGCATCTACCGGTCAAAAGGTATTTAGGTATCCAGAGATGCAAAGAGGTAGTGATATTTCTTAAAACAGGCAATCAGTGTATGTTGATAAATGCAACTTACCTACTGTAGATTTTTTGGTCCCTGAGACTGAACACTGCAAGCCCTGTTTCAGATACTGCTATCCTCAGAAAGAGCAAAGGCTTTGACATTTTTCGTTCTTCTTTAATTCACTAACAGCACCAAAACCCACACCTCACACATATAAAAGTCTAAAATATTGGATACCAAAACTACAAACTCAATACAAGTTTTCTTAAATACACGGGATTATATTCTCCCTCTGCTGCATATCCTCTCACATCTACATGTTCTACAGAGAATGGACTCTCCCATTGGAGACAAATACCTCATCACTTCTTTCCGTCTTCCTCATCACATTAATATCCTATGTATGCTGTGAGTACTAAATACCTTTTCTTCTAGAGATATTCTGGCTGATATATATAACTAATTAAAGTCAGAACAAGTCTTCTTAGCTCAGCATAAGCTGACCTTTGAAGATTGGCTGTTGTGTTTCAGACCCGATTAAAAGACTGCATGTTGAAGACCTTGTGTAAACTCTTCCACTGACCTCAGCTGGATTTAATAAAAGCTATGAGTGCCCCTGCATGCAAACATTGCTCTTCCAGTATAGAGTCACTGTCTTTCTACAAATGAGGATTGAGGAGGGCACTGGAGCAATTTTGGTCATTAAGGAACGGAAAGGTAGTAATCGAGATATGTTTTAACATAGCTTTGCCTTCACTTTTTTATCCTGAAGTTCTGCTTCTAGCCTCCCTAGCAGAGCTGGAAACACCAGCTGTGAAAATCTGAGTGTCCTAAAAATACAGCTGCCATGGCCTTCTCAAGATACATCAGAGAAAATAATCTTGTTCCACTAAGTAAATAAATTAAAAGTAGAAACACACCTCCCAATAGCCTGGTGTCTGAAATCCTTTTTCCTTCCTCTCCTCTAACATTTTTATCTATATAAATTTACATACACACAGTAACACATATGCTATACACCAAAGCAGGATGTTATTGAAATCTATTCAGAAATGGCTACAGATTTGACAAAAAAAGTCTGTTTCTGGGATGTCTAACAACCTGGTCCCTCAGCCCCAGACACAGTGACCCCCACCCACCAAACCATTACGTTGGTGTTCACAAAGGTCTGGAGGAACCTGAGCTGGAATGTGCAATATCCCAGTAAAACAGCTACACTCCATAGTGTCGACATGGGGAGGACCCAGCCTGAGGGACACAGTGCAGAGGGGACATACCCTGAACAGGGTGGGTTTTCCTGCATTCGTTACATTCCCTTTAGCCTTTCAGAGATCTATTCATACAAATGTGCAAGATATTCACCTTTCAGGAACATGAACGTGGGGCCAGGCACAGACACAAACCCGCTTCTAAGATCTCCACAAAGGAGTTCCTCACTGTTCTCATCATCATGATATATACTGATCTTAACATTCTTGATGGCCTGTCAGCAGTAACACAGCTTACTTTACTTTGCCAGCTCAAAGTTCAAGCTCAGCATCCCTAACTGCAGCTCAGTGCTGTTCTCTCATTTCCACACCTGTGCAGAGTGATCTACCCCCCCCTTTCTTTTGCTGATTCATTCTCACACATGCCCCTTTCTTCTTTTCTTTTTTTTTAAAAAAACTTTATGTCCTGTTGTCCTATTAAATTTGCAAAAGAAAGAGTAAACCCAGTTCCAGGAGAAGTGTAAACTTGCTTTAAATTTGTTTGCTCTATAACAAGTTAATACCGAAATAAATAGTCTTCTAACGCCATGTCAGGAAATATCAAGTCCAATTCTTTGCAAATGCAAATACATTGTACCAAAGTTTTTTTATTCATGATTTGGTTAAGATGGTTTATCTCAAATAAAATTATCTGCAATACTAACTATGACCTGATGAACGAGTTAAAAGTATTAATTTATTTTTCACTTTCTTTATAATAGCACCTTCAATACAAAGCATAAAATAATGAGCTTTTTTTAAAAAAATTGTGCATTGCATTACTATCTATAACTTGAATGCTGAAAAGAAATGTTCTGAGAAATTCTTTGCCTGATTTCAGGTTTGTTTGTTGTTTTTTTCTTTGTTTTTCCCCATCTAAATCACTTGGCTTCATACATCCTTTTTTTACTGTGTATTTATCTAAACACCTCCCAATAAATTAAGTTTTAGAGATGAAATAGACTGCTGCTTGAATCAGCAAAGATACACTAGAAAAAGAGGACTAACATATGTATGCTACTGCATCAAAGTATCCATATTTATTAGGGACAATGGAACAATAAAGTCAAGGGAAGTGCAACCATCAGCAGAAGTGCACATGCTGAGGATAAAATATACTGAAGAAGCCATGTACAAGGGATGGAGCCCTTAGATACAATTCAGCTGGCTTACACTTAGGCCTTTTCTACACAGCAATAGTTTATATATATTTATATAACTTCAATATATATTTAAATATATATAAAATATACACATACATGCATCCAAGATAAAATTTTATTTTAACCAACATGGCAGTTTGTATGCACCTTCTCTCTAAACCAGGAGAACATTACATTTTTAATATTGTGTCATTCTGAAGTCCTTAAGGGACTTAAAATGGACAGGTGTATACTTTAAACTTGTATTTCTGACACATTTGTTAAAATAAGTAAGCTGTTCACTAGGTTGTATATCCATTATAATTTAAAATCTAGCAAACATTAGAATTCTTCATTTCCACATGTATCAGCTTGAGCAAACCTGTACTAAATTTCTTCTGTCATCATACAGACAACGTTCATCTAGAAGCTTTTTAAAATCCTTTGGGATTCTTCACAATATTCTTTATGGCAATTTATTTGCTGAAAGTATAACAACTGTTGTAAAACAAACAAAATTCAATTAAGCTTTATATTGCAACATTTGTAAGTATCAAATGTTATTGTATTTTAACTTTGATGGGTTCGAAGTTAATTAATTTCAGACCACTGAACACAACATACGAAGGATAAATTGTTTTTAAAATTAAAAAAAAATAACTGAATTAAGGTTTACTGGATACAATGTGTGTGACTTAGCCACCTAATTATCATCAATTTTTAAATAGCAAGCCAAGCAACAACATTTGAGGAGAAAATAAAATTTACCTATAAGATAATTGATATGTATTGGTATTATTTCACCCAGAAGGTAACAGAAAGTAAATCATCACTTTATCCTACAAGATCCTCAGACTGCTGTACTGCAGTAGGATAAATTATCCCTTCCCCTTTGGTTTTGATGTTTATAAAATATGACTTAGTACTTCTACAAGCAAGTCATCAGAATGCTTACAGAGTGAGGAGAACATGATTTATGCACATGGAACTAGATTCTCCTATGCATGAACTACTTGTTTACTCTCAGTTCCATGAAACTTGGTAATTGTATTTGGAAATTTTAGTGCAATCTGCTCTAATTCCAAAGGCTGGAGGGATGGAATAAAAGGGAAGCCTCCTTAAACCACTCTTTGGCAATACATTGTAACTTGGAGAATATCTCCAACCATTCTTGTTAAGGAGCGATGTTACTAAAATTTTGTAAATACTATTACATCATCCCAATAAGAAATAGTTAAAATTGAGAAAATTGATGACTGAACTTTCAGAACTGAGGTCCTGAGTCAAGAGCAGCACCACAGATTTCTAAGACAGAAATAAACAATGAATCAATAGTACAAGTGCATTGATCAGTAGGAATCCAGGTAAAGAGCTGATACATAATATTCCATTCTTACATAGCACTAAAAATATATTTATGTAACATACTATATATATATATATATACTTTTTTTTAAAAAAAAAATAATTGACAGTCTCCAAAATGAGGCCAGGATTAAAACAAGTAATTTTGTTTTGACAAAAAACATGAGCAGATACAAGAACTTTTATTCAACTCAGATCTTGTCTAAACTACAAAAGCAGGAAAACAAGTTAAAAAACTGTTGTCCCCTGACCTGGCTCCTGCTAATTACCATTTCTAGATTTATTAAATTTTAGCCTACTTAAGAAATGCAATTAAAGTCCAATCTACACTACAAATGATAACTGTATTAAGCACAGCAGCTTGCTGGCTTTGTTGGATCATTAGCGCCTCTCAGTGAATGTCAGCTGCAGGACACCACTCTCTTGGGCAAACATGCTTCTGAGCCTCAGCTGTGTAGCCAAGGGAGCCATCTAGCTAAGTGATCACTCCTCAATGTCCTTCGCCTAACCCAGAAATCACAACCTGTTACTCAGAGCATCACACAGGTAAGTAGCATTTCTTAGAGGATTCAGCCAGCTATAAACCATCAACACTTAGTAAAGGCACATAAACATGTTTTTCATTAGTTGTAGCACCAGCTTTCACATTTCTTAGCTGATTGCCAGTAGGGCGAGAGACACAAGATTGAAATTCCCTTTAAAGACAGTTAAATAAAACCATGCATATGTTTACCTGGACTTTAGTAAAGCCTTTGACACCATTTCCCACAGAACTGTTCTGGCAAAACTGGCTGCTCATGGCTTGGACAGGCGTACTCTTTGCTGGGTAAAAAACTGGCTGGATGGCCGGGCTCAGAGGGTTGTGGTGAATGGACCTAAATCCAGTTGGTGGCCAGTCACAGGTGATGTTCCCCACAGCTCAGTACTGGAGCCAGTTCTGTTCAATATCTTTATCAATGATCTGGATGAGAGGATCAGTGCACCCTCAACAAGTTTGCAGAGGACACCAAGTTGGGTAGGAATGTAGATTTGCTTGAGGGCATAAAAGCTCTACAGAGGGATTTGCACAGGCTGCATTGATGGGCCAAGGCCAACTGTGTAAGATTCAACAAGGCCAATTGCCAGGTCCTGCACTTGGGTCACAACAACCCCATGCAATGCTACAGGCTTGAGGAACAGTGGCTGAAAAGCTGCCCAGCACAACAGGACCCGTGGGTGCTGGTCAACAGCCGGCTGAATACGAGCCAGCAGTGTGCCCAGGTGGTCAAGAAGGCCAATGGCATCCTGGCTTGTGTCAGCAATAGCGTGGCCAGCAGGGACAGGGAAGGGATCTTACCCCTGTACTCAGCACTGGTGAGGCCACCCCTCGATTACTGTTTTGGGCCCCTCACGACAAGAAAGACATGGAGGGGCTGGAGCGTGTCCAAAGAAGGGCAACAGAGCTGGTGAAGGGTTTAGAGTACAAGTCTTATGAGGAGCAGCTGAGGGTTGTTTAGCCTGGAGAAAAGGAAGGTTAGGGAAGACCTTATTGCACTCTACAAGTACCCAAAAGGAGGTTGTAGCAAGGTGGTTGTCAGTCTCTTCTCCCAAGTAGCAAGTGATAGGATGAGAAGAAACAGCCTCAAGTTGCACCAGGAGAGGTTTGGGTTGGATATTAGGAAAAATGTCTTCACTGAAAGAGTTATCAAGCACTGGGACAGGCTGGCCCGGGAAGTGGTTGAGTCACCGTCCCTGGAGGTATTTAAAATTCGTATTGAGATGGTGCTTTGGCATCTGGTTTAGTGGGGGACTTTGCAGTGTTAGGTTTATAGTTGGACTCAAAGATCTTAAAGGTCTTTTCCAACCTAAATTTGGGTTGGAATTCCAATCCAAATTCCAACCTATGATTCCATCTATATACAATGATCTATAATATTTCACTCCAAAACATGGTGTATTGTATGTAACAAAATACTTTTTATCTGCAAAACATTTTCAGTATTAAAAATGATTGAGCTAGAAATGCCTAAGCCTAGAATTATGTCTAGAAAAGTGTATTTCATGAGCTCCAAGAAGGTATTCTTCTGTTACCACTCACAATTAACAGAAAGATATATATATATAAAAATAAGAAAATTTGATATGGACAAGTAAGAGCATAAATAAAGCCGGTAAGTTATTGTTTAACCAGACTGTCTAGAAGGTCCCAAATAGCACACAACCAGAAATGCCTTTAGGAACTTAAGAACAGACTGTGAATTTTCTCAAAAAGCAGACAAACTAGTGTTGGAAGCATACCACATTTGCAAACAGGCAAAATACAAGTGATATGTTCAAGAATAAGCTTCACATGTGAGGTGATTCCCTTCATTACCTTCAGTCTAGAGTAGTGCATCCAATTTTATGCAGAAATAGGCCATTTAAGGAGTCCAGATGGAAGCCACAAGAAACAGACCAAAAGGCATGACTGAAAAGAACTGGGATTGTTAACTTTGAATAAAAGAAAATACAGAAGTGGTAAGAGTCTTACCTGTGAAAGGTTGTTGCCAAAAGAAAGAGGAATAAAATCCTCACTGGATTAAGTGGGAAGCAGATGATCAAGGAGTAAAACTTTGGATAGATACTGTGAGACAGAGAGGGGACCCAGTAAGACTGGCTAACTAGAGAGATAGATAACCTAGAAAGAAGAAACCTAGAAATACCTATCCAATCTTTCTGAGAACTCATCTACATCAAGCAAGCAATTAAGGACAAGTTGAACAAATATATGTCAGTAGTGCTTTATCTATCCATCCTAATCTTCTGAAAGACAAAGGACCAAGTAATGCCCAAATACACTTTTTATGCTTTTACAGTTTGGTGGGTTGGGGTTGGGGTTTTTTTGGGTGGGTGGGGGGACCGGGGTGTTTATGGATAGATACCACATAAATTTATCTCTACATTGCATGTCAATTCTGTAGAGTATTTCTCAAATGTCTCTCCACTAATTTAAGGGTCACTTAAATGCCAGGCTTAGATAATTTGCTTGTTCAGAGAAGTCTCAAGGCATTTTGAAAGGGCAATGATCAAATGTTCACTGCACTTGCCTTACCAAACACCATACTTGCAGTATTTTTTCTGCATGCATTAAATACAGCACTGCACAGTACAGATTCTCTCTTTTAAGGGCAGAAATCAGTGAGAGTACCAAATTGAATCTAAACCACACATTGTCTCCTCAAAGGTTTTAACAGACTAGTTCATAACTGAACGGCTTTAATCATATATGCTTTCATATATGCAAAATATCGATTAGGTTTGCACATATACACAAGACATAAAACCTTGGTTCTATAAAACAGACAATCCAGAAAATACACATTGAATTTAGAATGTTAAGAATCCCTCAAAACCAAAATATCTCAACCAACTAAAAATCCTTATTTTTCCATAAACTGTTTTTAATAATTTCTGATTAAAACCTTATATTCATCAAGAATTCATCAAGAATTACAAAGAAAATTAAAGTCATTATGTATCTCAGATCTACAGAACTAAATTTTAAGTCAGAATTTAAATTTACTCCCCGGAACGATGGTCAAATGAGGAGGAAAATCCACTGTTTTCCTATCCTTGCATATGCTTTTGTAAATTTTATTAACATATAAATGACAGAACTCCAGAACAAACAAGAATTACTTATTTATAGTTTGATGAGCTGCAAATCAAGATGCAAACAGCATGGGCAGAGCAACAGCACCAAGGATTTGTTAACTCCATACCATCTGAAAACAGATGTATGTGACATCCAAAACACAAAACACATGCAAATAGATGTGCTTACAGATTCTGGCGCATTTTTAAGGAACCACTGAGTAAAAATAACCAGTTTGGCAGAGGGGGGAATGTTTGCCCTTTTTACCCCTTCACATTTTTTAATTCCAGTTTTTCTGGCAGTACACCTTGCTCTGATACAAGACACCAACAGGTGCTAGGACTATTGAATGCATTTTTCTTTTCCATGATGACCCTGGCAAGACCAAGCCTTCCTAATGTGACAGGTAATCAACTCAAAGTTCATAGCTGGTGTCAGGCAGGTTGGTGTTGAAAATCTGTAGTGGGAAGCTACTAAATGAAAGCAACACTTTGACTGACTCATAACAAATGCACTTTTTCTTCTGAAGCCATTTCTCTTCACAGGAATGTTCATTAGCAAGACAGTTACTTCACTGGAATTAAGAATGCAGTGAATATTATCTCAATCTTGTTAGCCTCTTTTTACTATTTTTTTGTTTGGATACCATGCCAAGACAGGTACAGTGGGCAGACCAAGAACACTCCTGGGGTAAATGTTGGACTCTGATATTCCCTTATTGTCTCCATCTGAATGGACCAGGTTGTACTCAAGTGAGTATTTCATTGTGAGGGTCTGGGTAGGATGGAAGAAGGAAGAGTCTCAAGTTCACTATTACAGGACCAGTTTAACAGCTAAAAATGAAAAGATGATTTTTTTAAAATTTTTTTTGAGTATTACCAGTGTTCCCATGCTTGAATAGCAGTGACAGTTAACACTGTGCAACATTGTTGGAGAGAATTCCTGGTTATCCAAGTGATAGACCAGCAGGGTAGCATGGCTTGGCAGGGACCTCAAGAGGTCTCTAGTTCAACCTTCTGCCCAGGGGGGAAGCTCTGAGGTCTGACCACATCACTCAGGGCTTTATTGAGCTTGTCTTAAAAGCATCCATGGAGGCATCCTGCAAAGCCCTCCCAAGAGCCTCTTCCAATTCATTTCTCACTAGTATAGGACCACTCTGCACAGCATATCCTAGGTTACTCATGGTGCGCTGAAAATACACCCATGTTCAGCAACTGAGGCTGTTCTGAGAAGACTTTCCACTATGCATTACAGTTTTTCTTGAAACTTTCACAACACACTCTTTCCATTAAGAATCACAGAATCATCTAGGTTGGAAAAGACCTTGAAGATCATCCAGTCCAACCATTAACCCAAAACTGACAGTTCCCAACTACACCAGATCCCTCAGCGCTATGTCGACTCTACTCTTAAAACACCTCCAGGGATGGAGACTCCACCACCTCCCTGGGCAGCCCATTCCAACGCCTAACAACCCCTTCTGTAAAGAAATGCTTGCCAATATCCAGTCTAAACCTTCTGTGGTGCAACTTGAGGCCATTACCTCTTGTCCTATCACTTATTACTTGGTTAAAGAGACTCATCCCCAGAACAAATAATGGAGATCTGGTATCCCTGGCCTTCTATAATGTATCCCCCCAAGACAATTAACACAGACTGTATTTTCCCTTCCTGTATTAATCTACTAGACATTGGAACCTAGAGTTAGTACAGTTTAACCCAATGTAACATTCATTAGACCAAACAAAAATCACTTTGTTTCACTTAGTCTTTTCACATTATTATACTTAATCACATTATCCTTCTGTTTAATTCACTGATTTAGTCAAAGGAAGATAGAGGAGATGAAAAAACAAATAATACTATTTGGAAAAGCACATAGGTGGTGAACAATAAGTGTTTTCATACACTTCTGAAATACACCATAAACATTTTAACAAAACCAAATGTTACAAATTTTCTACAGCTTTATTGCTGAAAAAAAACACTCTGTCATAGGTCTTTGGCCAGATGGGGCAGAAAGAGTTACCCCATGCTCCATCTGAGCAGGAATAAACAAATACAAATGAAGTAGGAAAAGAAAAACTGGCTTGCTGCTCCAGCATAGCATATGAGAGATGTTCTTCTCAACACTTGCAGATTAGTGCACAAAATACAGCTCATGAACATTCAATATTTGGGCATAGTAACACATGGACACAGTGCAACAGGGAGAAGATAAACACCCAACTAAAATGATTGCTCCAAATTTGTTCCATCTCAATATGCAGTTCAACACAGAAGCATCTGCCTTATCACCTCAAATCTTAAGCGATAATGGACCTATTTGGACATGTACTAGTAGAGATTTTTCTCTATGTGCTCAAGGACAATATGAACAATCTCTTTAAACATCAGTGCTCAAGGACAGTATGGACAATCTTCTCTTTAAACATCAGTTTATTACAAATAAATAATTGATCAGTATTCTACAGACTCCTCTGCAATTATTCAAGCTTGTCAGCAGCATAATGTCTGAGAAGAAAAAAAAAAACAAAAAGAACACACACACAATGTGTTTTAATTTAACTGACATCACTCTGAAAACACAAAACATACATTGGTTGAACACAAAACATAAATGCTGCATCTGTTCAACTAACTGCAAACTTCCAGAGTGCTATTACAGCACCTTTGATGCAGCAAAACACAGAACACAAACTCCTGTTTGCTACAAGAGCTGACAACACTCAAGACCCCAAAACCAAATCCTTCAGTGCCCACAGCTGACTTGACATGTTGAGATACAGCACATTTGTTTGACAGATCTGCCTTTAGAAAGTACATTTTAAAAGTGGATTAAGGACTTGAAAATTGTTAGTACTTTCATATGTCATGCATTTTATCATGACAGAAAAATGCAAACAGTACAAAGATGACATTTTAAGATCTGATTTTGTACCTGACCTGCTTTGTACACAATAGACCGACATAATAAGATTAACGTAAGTTTAGCACTTTCTATGCTTCCTGTGTATCGGTATTATTTACTGATAATAGAAGAAAATACTGAATTCCAAACAGTTGTTTGCACGTTGTAATGACACAGATTGACTAGGATATATCAGTCAGGTCACCATGTTGATTTCTTTATCATCTTCTGCTATGTATTGCTCTGTTTTACAAATATGTTACGACCACACCCCACTTCTGCATGGATAAATTGATCATTGTTAAGGAAGGCCATCTTGTAAAACGTTAATCAAAGAACATGTTTCTCTTTCTATTAATATACATGAGGGAGATGGAGATTTTGAGACACCCTTGGGAATAATACACCCAACTGAAAAGAATCAGGTAACTAATTCAGTCTTCAAAACTATCTCTGCATTTACAAGAAACATTATACAAGTTAAGCTCCTGATCTTGTGTGCAACAAGAATCTATCACATGTAAAAGAAATTCAAGTACTTGTTACTGACATTAATGTTTGCTCACTGGTCAGAACTAAGAATTTGGTCAATGAAGTGTTTGCATCTGGATATTAAAATAACTTAGATATGGAGTAGTCAGACAAATAATATGCTGGCAGCACTTTGTTCTTCATTAGTCTCTAAACTGCAGAGACCAAAAACAAATAAGCAAGCAAGCTCTGCTTCTTTCTTATCCATAGAAAAAGGTAGAAACCTGTATCACCCCTACAGAGACCACAGCAATCAAAACCATTCTGTACTAACAGAAAAGTTTATCATAATAGATATTAAAAATATGAAATGCCCACAACTGGGCATCCACAAAATACTCCTGAATCTGCAGGATAGTCACGCATGGGTAGCAACTGTAGTACAGGCATCCAACGTACCAATTCCTTTATTTTCTCTCTCTTGCCACTGTATTTCTAACACAAGCAAGTTGTAGCCTTTTAATCTGAAGAAATCCAAAATCAGACTCCTAAATCATATGGAATATTGAATGAAATTCCAGCCATGAATAGAAACGCCTCAAAGAAGTAAGATCTATCATGTGCATCTTGCTATCCAAGTTGTCAACAAATCATGGGCATATAAAGAATGGTGTTGTCAAAACAGCAAGTGTGACAGTCAAATGGTACAGCTGGATTTTCATAATAAATATTTACACTACATAGTAATGATTTTCTTAAAAAGTACGCAATGGATTTTAACAAATGGTGCACAGCATTGTTTTTTCATAATTATAATCTCACCTAAGGAAGCTTTCTGACCTGGATCTGTAAGTTAAATTACAGTTTTCAAATTATAAAATAGAAATTAATTTGGAGAGATAAATGGTCATTAAGACATCCTAAAAATCAGGGGTCACACATTAAAGCCTAAGCGCTGTGAACTTAAGGAAATTATCTCACATTAACTTTCACAGTAATGTTAATAAATGAAAAAAAGTGACACTATAGGATCTGAAATGGCTATCAATAAAAACCAAGACACCAAAAAAAAAAGTTTTGAAGTGCTTCAGAAAGCAAAGTATACATAGAGTCTAAGGGACTCCCTTCCTTCTACTGGCCTTGGCCAAACAAAATATTACATCTTCACTACAGATAAAAGCAAAAAAGATATGTAACAGGAATGAAAAAAATAACAATACAAAGGTAAAGGTAATCTCAATTACTTTTTTTCATATATGAACATCTTGTAAATCTTTGCTTCCTGCCAGAAGTCTTATTGCATTACTTCTATTTACCTGTAAACAGAAAGGATAGAAAGAAATGACCAATATTCACAGAGAGTTATCACACAAGAAAGACCCCTAGAACTTCTCCGTCATAAACAGATGAGTCAGATTAATTCAAGTTAGGGCACTATGTTTAAAAAAATTTAGCAAAATCTGTGTAATATCCAAGTCGCAGTCTGGTCAATCAAACTGTTGGCCCAAACGTGAGCATTTAATGAACATGTGAAGAATTCTTGTTAAATATAAACCTTGGTAAACTTTACTGTAGATGGAAGAACGAAACGTCTTTCTTCTGCATGCATTTTTCTAAATCACTCACAGATTCACCATCTGTATTATTTATACAATATGCAATACTAGACAACAGCACAGGCTGTTGAAGAACTTAAGCATAACCACAGTGGCTCAGACCAAGATCATCTAGTCTAGCATACTGTCTCTGAGACTAACTGTGTACTAATCCAACAGCAGATGTCTTGAGATAAACATAAGAACAAAGCAAATGAGGGGGAAAAAAAGGCAAAATGGAAGAGCTCTTGTGCAAAGAAAATCAAGTGTAGAGCTCTTCAGCTTAGAAGAGAGGCAGTTTGGAGGAGGATACTCATATAATGAAGAAGATCGTTAGGAATCAACTGGTTGCTCTCTTTTATAACAAAAATATAGTAGGATACAGATTTAGGGAAAAAAAAAAAAAAAAAAAAAACACAAAACCAGAAGGTGACTCTTCAAGGAACAGCCAGCAAGCCAATGAAAATAACTGAAAGGACCTGTTACTCCAGAAATTTGCCTGGGTTGAGGGGAAGAATGGACAAATTTCTGGGGAAAAATAACCCAGTGATGGTTGCTAAATAAAAAGAAACCACATGCAACAGAGAAAACAACTGAGCTGCAAAGAGTTGGAAGATGGAAGAGTAAGTGGGAATTGTCTCATATTCTTGCCCTCCTTTTACTCCGAACTCAGCATAACAATGCTTAGGGTACTAGATGCTGGGTTAGATAATATGCAGTATGACATAGTATAATTTCTCCTTAAATATTATAAAAACATATAAAAATGGGCCACCTCAAAAGTACAATGAGACCTTTACTTAAGGTTTCTTGACACTTTCTCTGAAACATTATGGTACTGGTCATTATCTGAAATCAAGTATAAGACTAAGGATCCAATGCATTACAGTCAGTACTACAAGAGTAGGCTTCCAGTGGTTTAGCTGCTAACAGTCAGTGTTTTACTTGGGGAAAAAAAAAAAGAAAACATGCTTAATTTATATCTTTTTTCCATAAATCTGATTATTTTAATTAGATATGAGTTATTGAATGACAGAAAGATTATCAGGAAACCATCTTAAGATTTTTCTCTTTTAGAATATCTCTTACAAATACAATTTTTACCAAGTTTTAATTATTTCCTTTTAAAAGTGAGTACCACTTGAAAAAGACTACACCATTATTTTCTATTTCCAAGCAAAGTCTTTATACAGATTTTTCATTGAGTAAGAGTAGAGGACAAACCTATTTCTAGTTTCAGAAATTAATAATGGACATTAAAGCACAGTTTCAGAAGAGGCCTGAAATAACTACCTGAAGACTGGTTACAATCTCCACCCTATATTATCATGTCGTCATGCTGAAATGCATAGAAAAAAAAAAAACACAAAAGAGAAAAGAAAAAGCAATCTGACATTAATTTATACAACACATTTCCTAAAGCTGTAGGAAAAACAAGGCCCATTTGATACACCTTGGGTTTTTCCTTCATGAGGGCTTTTTCTCAGCATCAGTTAAACTACTTCTTAATGAGGGCTTAGGAAAATTTGTATCTAAGGCATGGCATGATTTTTCTCACTCCATGACATTTATCATGGAATTTCAGATTTCTGAAAATTTCTAAATATTTAAACTCACATTGCCAGAGCTGATGGGGGAAAAAAAATGAAAACAGTTATGTAAGTAGCAATTCACATACCTCAATAATTAGATTCAGCAAAGTTGCCACAGATCACATCACCTTTCATCCAAAAAACCAAGGTTTTATATAGACCATTTTTATGCTACCTTACAATAAGCACAAATCCTCAAAAGGACACTGATAAAAAATGTGTTTATTTATAGTTGTTACACTATTATCACCAATTCCATTTTACAAATCACTGAAATTAGTTTCCTCATTTACACTTTCTTCCCTAGTCCAGCTGGTATCCAATACACTTTAGTTTGGAAAAATTATCATTGGTGAAGATTTATTCTTTCATGCGGTTGCAGTAGCAAGTACCTGGAGCTAAGATTTATCACATGCACATGTCCACACACACACACTTGAAGCCAAAAGACACAGCTCACAACACTATTACAGTAATACATAGCTGGTTGTTACATATGATATTCCTATTTATCTTGTTGATATTAATATTACAGTAACACATGGTTGAAAAAATCTATAAATGCTTCTGCTTAGGAAACAACAAACTAGAAGATATAGAAATGCTGTATGAATGACACATGTGCTCCAGAATTTCCACTATTTCAGCAATGCTCCATACATATCAGTAATGATCCATGAAAGATACTCAAAGTTCTATACACCTGCACTATTATCCACTGGCTGGTTATATTCTGTCTGTAAAATAATACCATGCAAATCCTTTATTAGCAGAAATTTTATTTCAAATAATACATACGCAACTCAAAAAACTGTTAGGCTAAGGAATCTTACATCCAGGGAAGTCTGTGTTTTAGATGCTAATCATATGTAGGCATCTTTAAAGAAAAAGAATAAAATAGTCTTTATAATATTATTTCAAGAACTTTTAGGAGATTATTATGTCAAAACACATACTGCATGATACAGTGACCCTAATTAAGCCTTCTGCTCCACTCTGATTTATTAAAATAATAGTTAATTGATATTCTATACCATTCCCTTTCCTTCCAAACATACTAAATTGATACCAGTCATATCAAATATGTCTTTAGAAAGCAGTCTATAGGTTCTATTATATGCATGTTTACTTTACATAAAAGCCAACTCTCTGTTATCAAAAAGGAAATGCAGAAGTCTGTATTTAAGAAAGGTAGTTCAGGCTCTTTTTATTGGTAACATCTACACAAGAATACCTGTGTCTTTTATCCAAAGAAGGAAGTACCAGTACAGGGGCACAGACCAACCCATATCAACCAGGCTATAGCTTCCTCAGTCCATGTCAGCCACACTACAGTTTCACATCAACAAGATCTATAAGGGAAAAGGTCTAACAAAGCTGAATTCACCCTTGACAATGCCAAAGTTAAGAAGAGCTCTTTATCTCACTCCATAGCCAGACCAGGATGAAGTCTAGCAGCACATTCTACTGAAAATGGCTTCATGTATCCTACACCCCACCATGCAAATGCATGTGTACATATGCTCTGCAATGGGAAGGAATAAATTTAAGCATTTAGAGAGTTTGTCTAACAGTAATTTGTTTCAGCTTTTTTCCCTTAAAATGAAATAAAAGGAATCCTGCAGAAAATTACTGTCTTGTAGCTTCAGTCGTTCTATTTCTATTGAAATTCTGAACCCTAATAGCTTGAAGCTTCCATAGAAGAGAAATTAAGAGAGAACAGCCCTGAAAAGTTGTTAGGGTTTTTAAAATATATATATATATCTTCTCCTGAAAGTTTCAATTAAAAACAAACAAACAAACAAAAAAAAAAAATTAAAGAAAAAAATTGCTTATATTTTCTGATGAATCCTCTAAGTAGGGAACAGACGCAAAAATATTTTAAAACTTGCCCAAGATTATAGTCAGTCTGTGAGAGAACAAACTAGTATAATTCCTTTAAATCTTACCGTCAACAACTGTTACTAATCTTGTTACAAAAACCTTACTTTTGCTTGATGTAAGGCATGAATTTCTTAGCTGCCTCAACTTCCTCTCAATATCCCATAAGACTTTACGGTAAACACTATGTAAGAATGTAAAGGTACATAGAATCTTTTTCAGAAGTCATTGTGTTGAGGGTTTTTTTGTAGAAAGGTATCAACGTACTGTATTGCTAACTACTTTTTTGCACTATGAATAAACTTACCCAATAACTATACATACTGTCTTTGGGACCAAAGGAAAAATCCTAAGGCATACATTGGGATGAAGTAGTATAACTCCCCACCAGAAGTACACAAGAGTACTTTTATCTCACAAACCACTTTCATAGCCAAACAATCCTAAACTCAGAGCCCATCTTAGGCTTAGTCCTTCACATGCTCTCTAATTTATATTAATTAATTATAAAGATTTCATTTTCTTTACAGAGCAGGATTATAGGCTACTGATTACAAAACTAATTACTTGGATTTTGAACTCCCCACCTGCTGACATATCATTAGATCATATTACTTCTTCGTGTAACAGTCTAGCTACATCTTCAATAGCATCACTGATCCTTGCTAACATTTTTGCTTGTCATTTGTGCACAACTTTCACCAACATTAAACAGGCCTGGAAGAAGAGCAGAAAGACAGTATATCTGCTAAATTGCCACTTAAATTTCGGATACATTGGTTTAGAGGACTTGTACCTCCCACTACGTAAAAGACTCCTGAACAGGCAGTGGTGCTCATAAGAGAACATGGGGCTGATGAAATAGCCAAAGAACATGGAGCATAGCACGGGAGAGAGAGAAATCAAGGGCATAAAAGTACATATTAGAAAGGTGAGGAAAGAGAAGAGGAATGTATGCCTTTTCCTGGGCAATCCTGTGAGAGTCAGCATATTCAAAACCAGTATTTGCAACTACTAGTGGTTTCCAGGAAAGTTAATGCATCAGCATACATTCCCTACAGCATATTTAAGTTACTGGTTTCAGCCAGATCTGCAATAGTATATTAAGCTTCCATCCTCATGTCCAAATTTAAAAGCATGACTGATCTGTTTTAGTTGCAGATTAATTTAGCTGGCTGCAGAAAGAGTTAGGAAACTGCAATATTCCGTAAAAGACCATAGGTAGGACATAAAATAACATTGCTAAGTAGCAAGGCAAGGCAACAATATCTTCCATTTTCAAAGGAGTTTTAGGCAGATAAATCTTCCCCTAAACAAAAGGAATACACGCACTGCCTCATTTGCAAGAGTTCATCAAATGACTACCTACAGTTAGTCGTGCAGGTGCAGAATGTTCAATTTAGAGCACTAGAAATGCATGACTGAAGGATAATGCAGGTCACAAGTACTCTAGAGAACAACATAGTTGATACTTTGACCATTTGCAGTGCAAATATAAATCATAATCCTAGCCTTTGATACAAAAAACCCATAGATCTGTGGATTATGCTAGAACACATATACATCTATCCCAACCTCAAATTTCAAGTTCCTGTAGAAATTTTAATATTGTAGTATTTAAGAATATATTGTAATTTCTCTTTTCATTAGGTCCCAGTCATGAAACCTGAAATATTTTCCCTGAATAATTTCTTTGACTATCTCCCCTTAAACACACACCACACATCTTGACTTCCTTCTCTCCCTAACTAGTTGCCAGCCTTGAAAACTAATCCTCATCCCCTTTAGAGATAGAAAGGAGGGACAGGGACCCAAACAACTACTCGTTCTCTTTATAAAAAAGAAATGTGCATTGTGTGTGCACACATATAAGTAACAATATATTCTAGATGCAGAAAATCTTTTGTAGAAGAATTTTGTTCTACAGCAATAAAGCAAGCAATGTATCAATGTTTCAAACAGGCAACAAGCATCAGGACATCCACCCCAGACTTTGAGAAACTATTTACTGATTATTTATTGCCAAGGATCTTACCAACTGAGCAACTGACATTTTTTCAGTTCAAGACGCAGTTGGATTCCTGGATTTCCACAGTATTTCCAATAGAACTCCCTTTGAGGAACAAAGGGGCTTGGGGGGGGGGGCATTTTTTGTTGGTTTGTTTGGGAGCAGATGGACAGCCATAGTGAACCTAAAGATTTTCCTAACTGGGAAGACTGATAGCCCGAATGCAAAGAAACTACAATAACCAACCAATCAGGTTGATCCTTTGCTTAAAAAATTGCTCAAAAAGTGGGAGAACAGGTGCTGATAACTTTGTTAATGATGAATTTGGTTATTTCAGCTGGTTTTTCCTTTGGCAGATTACCCCCTGACATGGCAGATTCAGTTTTAATTATCTTTAACTGTTTATTTAATAGTACCACCACAAAAATCAACCCAAAGTTTTAAGATCTTGCCCTGTAGTGTCTTGCATCCATACCGGAACTCTACAGAAGCTCCACTTTACACCAGAAGCTATTTTTCAATTACGTTATTGCACTTGTGTTTTCAGTCTTACCTATTTTTAGCTTATTGCAAGATAAGAAAGGTGATTCTATTAAAAATATTAGAATACTTTGTCTAATTTTTACCTCCTTTTCATTAGCTGTATAAATTTATTCCTACTTTTCCTGTAACCATCTATACATAGAGCTGTTGAGTTATGGGTGCTGTTAATGAGAAATTGTTTTATGATTGTTTTCTGAATGTACATCACCTCTGTTGGTAAGGAGAGATAAACAACAAAATCCTGTCGACACTTCCAAGAGCTTCATTTTGCTTGACTCAGTTATTTGTTATTTTCCAACCTTATAAAGATGTTATTTCTCATTATACTAGGTACTTCTGGGGAAACTACAGAAAATATATCTAAATGTTAATGAGTACAAAAGCTTTTCTAAATCTTTCTTAAAATCTGTGAAGATCTGGGGAGTATTCTCAGGTCTGAAAAAAACCCTGTGCTGGTACTGAACACATTTGCTAATCGTAGGTTAAAAAAACAAAAGCATCTAAGGAAAAAAAAAAAGTTACCAAAGGTGTGTAGATCAGTGGGCTTTCCTAACAAAAGCAACAAAACCATACTATTAAGATGAATTTTTACATTACTGATGATGATCTATGGCAGAGTTAATTACTTTCAGTAGTGTTCTAGCTTTGCTCTTGCCAAGTTTTCTTTTAATTTGATTGCATAATCAAACAGTTCATGTATGACAGGATAACTGGGAAGGCTTTTTAATCCTGTTGTAACTATGAATTAATGGTTATCCTGAGATAGCATCCTGGGCTATCATCAGACATCCTCTGTCCAAACCAATTAGGACTATCATAAATAGTGCTAATAACTCTCTCAGGCAAGGAGAGGCATGAGCAGTTCTGTAGTCTGGTATTTCTAGTGTGTCAGTGTGAAAGGTGCACTTCACCAGCCTTAGTATAAACAACATCATGTCCATCCAGCCTTTCTTAACCTTCTCAGAAATCAACTGAGACCACTAGTGTAAAATCCTATTGATGCCTTAGTACTACAAAACTAACACACGCTTTTATAGCAACTCATTCTTGAACAGCAGCATACAAGTTGAGATGCAGAGTGGACTACTGCCAATATCCTACAACCTCCTCCCCCCAAAAGCCTTCATCAGTATTCCAATGGGACATAATACATACTAATGTTCTTAAAGTGCAGGAGGAGTAAAAAAGTAAGTACTCCTGAAAAATATCTTGACTGTAAAAAACAAAACACTTAAATGGTAATAGGTTATAAAAGCAGAATTACAATAGAAAATTTCTGTAAAGTGATTTTTTCTTATCAAATGTATCCTTTAAAAGGAAAAAGAAATGCTTCCTAACTAAAAAGTTACAGAGGGAAGTAAAAAAGAATCCTTTGCACAAAATATCATATTGGCAATTACAAAAAAGTAACTGAATTCCTAAAGTAAATTGTATTTAGAAACCAGATACTTGATTCACAATGCTTTTTCTTTTTTTTTTTCTTTCTTTTTTTTTTTTTTACAGATACACATAATCCAGATACAAGGAAGAGACAACTGAAAAAAATGTTTTCTATTCAGGTTATGCTGCTGCCTTTGGACAGTATATAGATCCCAATTTGAATAATTTTGTTATTTTCCTGGCTTCATCAAAAACATTAAAAACTTTGCTACTGACTTCTACAATAGCATTTTGCCCTGTAAGTGACATTAAGTGTCACTGTAGACCCTAATAATTTACAGAGGAAATCCAGAGCAGCTGGGTTTTCCTATTTTTAAACCAAGCTAGACTTCATTTCATCTGCAGCAGTATTTAAGAAAGAGAGTGCTACCCTTCTGCATTTCTAGAAAATAACAACTTTAGCTCTGGCTGCTTAGAAATCTGAGCTTAGAAACCAGCTTAGAAATCTGTGAGCAAAACACTGTGATGAGTCAGATGATCAGGTTGTGAAGTCATCTGAACTAGTAAGATACTTCAAGAGCAATATATTTGGAGAGAAAACCCACATATTTGGAACAGATGCTTTGCTTTGAATTGTCTTTAAAACAGGAAAGGACCAGTTTTGGGCAGAAGAGTAAATTGCATTTCATTAATTTATAGAACAACCTGTAGTTCATTCTTGGCAAACAACAATCAGCACTATAAACCATGAACGCAAACTGAAACCCTGCTGCATCTCAGAGCACCAGTGACTTACATGAACACTGAACCACATTTGATTATTACTTTTTGACTGGGTATGAGGCATACCAGCACTACATTGTAAAGCTACACTATGCTCTGCAAGAATAGCAAATTTCTTTTTAAAAATTAGTGATTTGAAGAAAAAGAATCCAATCCAACCCTTGTAGAAGTAAATATGCCTGGAAGCTTTCTCTATCTGGGACAAACTTTCCTGTTACACAACACAAGAGGGACAGAGCAGTTACAGGACCTGAGGGTATTACGCAAAGGCATCTACAACAGAGTCAAGACTAAGAACTAAATGGAATATCTGACTGAAGTTTTCTCACAAACAGTTTATTTAGTTAAAAACTGAAGAGGTCTGAATAGATCTAACAGATGTAAAGACACTGGACAGGTAATCATGAAAAAAATATTAGGAGGAGATAATGCAGTCAAGAGAACAAAATATTGTTTTCCTTCTTTCAACAGAGAGTATATGTAACGGACTAACACTGCACATCACAGAATCACAGAATAGTTTGGGTTGAAAGGGACCTTTAAAGGTCACTAGTCCAACCCCCCTTCAATGAGCAGAGACATCTTCAGCTAGATCAGGTTGTTCATAGTCCCATCCAACCTGACCTTGAATGTTTCCAGGGATGGGCTATCCACCACCTCTCCAGGCAACCTGTTCCAGTGTTTGACCACCCTCATCTTAAAAATATCCTTCCTTCTATCTAGTCTGAATCTACCCTTTTAGTTTAAAAACCATTATCCCTTGTATGAAATGGCTTAAGTAATCAGAATGTATATTTATTTCTTAAAATGAAAAAGTGAAGAAAATATTTCATTGGCCTTCTAAAACCAACTTCTAAAATCACTATGAAATAGAAGAATTACATGACTTACCTAAATTCATTACCACAAAATGTTGATGTATTTGCACAAACTGTCCTTTAACCTCAAGTAAACTACAGAACAAGACATATCCCTATTTTTCCACTTCTTCCTTATAAACTATAGTATTCGTCAATGTTCTAATAAATCACAATAGTCGAGTATGGTATTCTTTAGTAATTTTTAAAAATGATAAACCATGTATCTGTTCATAAGGCCTGAGAGCTTACTACTCTGGCAGAATGTCATCACAGCAGAAGATTCTCCTGCCTGAATTTAGGTGTAGAAGGAGAGTAAAATTTACCATTATGGGATAAATATTTATATATTAATGACCCACAGCCAAGAACTTACCCTTTGGCAAATGTTTCAAATCAAATTCCTAACAGATGAGTAGTGTAAGAAGTAACATGATTTAATCTTTCATACCTAAATGAAGTCCTGCTACATGGTAATGTGCTTTTGAATTTTTAAAAATTATTGCCATTCCTTCAGCAACAGAGTTAATACAGCTGTGTCAAACATTATTAAAAATTCGTCACTTATCATTCTGCAGAAAGTCTGCTTTGCTGTGGCACATTGACAAAAACAAAACAGTTTTTGCATTCCTGACAGCACAAAATATCAGGAGCCTTGCATAACTAGATGTGCTAGTTTACAAGGGATGTCCTGACTTTGTAGGGCATTACCAGCTACATGCATTAACTTGCAAGTTTTGCCTTGCTTTCCAGTGGATCCTGGAGACACTCAGTTGCCTGTAATAGGAGAGAACTGCATCACAGCATCACTTCTACCCACCACTACACCTCATGCTATCTGGCTACTGGAAGATATATTCAGGAGAAGGAAGGAGAAGAATTATTCTAATGACAGTCACTAAATAATGCAATTCAATTTTATATTACATCAGAGTAAGATGAGAAAGCTATGTAATGATACAACATTATCATGACAGTAAAAATTAAAATATTTTTGAAGTTCAAATTAAGAAGTACAATAGTCATGCACTTATTCTACAAGAACAGTTATTTAGGGGTCTGTTTCTACTCTTCCTCCTTATGGCAAAGGACAAAGTGTAATGTCAGCATCATCTTTAGCATACCTGGTGACTGTAAACCCTTATCATTGACAGATGCATATTTATGTAACGATATTTTTCTCAATCTGCCTACTTTAGAAACAGATTAGAGTACAAAACAGAATTTACAACCAGTGACTATGAAATAATAGAAATATTTTTTTTAAATGTTATTTCAGTATACAAACCCTCTCAGAAGAGGTGACCTGTCTTACATACACACAATTGAAAATAAAAATTAAATCATCTCATCTGTCATCCCCATCACTCCAGTGAGTTTATAATATTTGCAGAAAAGAAAGTCAATGAAATAATGATTATGGTAGGATAAAAGTGAAATGAGTAAAGGGCTTCAAATCAGATGAATATTAGAATACCAGAAACTGTCACATTTACAGGCACAGAGAATCTATTTTAGTGACATTTTTGAACAACTGAAAGAATTATATTTACTGGTTTTTCTGCATTTTAGAAAGCTAATTCAAATTAGTTACTCGGGGCAACTAGCTCTGCAGGTAAAAAGGTGAAATATTCCCAACCAGAGAGAGAAAAAAAAACCTCTTCAAAACAATCCTAAAATAGATTGTTTCATGTACCCAGAGAAAATATTTTATATTGGTGTACATAGGTATTACCTGCATTAATTTAAAATTAGGTACAAAAAACCCCATTAATTCCTTCACTGTTCAAGGCTAATAAGAAAACTTTACCACATATGATACCATCAAGTTCTCTCAATGACAGTCAGTGTTACAATGCTTTATTTTACTTGCTGGGGTTCTGATACAGTTGAGAATCATCACCACTGCTGCCAGTTAACAGACTGTCTTTTTCAATATGGTTAATATGAAACACATCATTGGGAACAATGAATTATTGAATGAACTAGGAGCACTTGATAATGAACTGTCATTAAACTTTTCACAATTATTTGGTATTACTTACGACATTTTCTTAGTATTGTGGCTCTGCTATTCCAGTTACCCAGTGCATTAAGATCAGACAAAAGTGAACATCTTGGGTCATCAGTATTCCCAGCATTCAAGTTACTGTAATCTAAAGTACTTTCTGAGATAAACCATGTTTCCAGCTCTGTCCAGAAGCTGCTACTGAGAAGGAAGGAAAACAGACATGGCTTCTAAGTTTCAAGGTTATTCTGAATATTTGAGATGGCAGCACACTGAACTGCTGGGAACTGCACCATGTGTTAATGGTGATTGTATTACATCACTTTTAGTTAATGATTTTGGGGTAGATCCACAGAGGTGTTTGGCAACTGCAGCATCACAAAATGCACAACTTGGATGCTGATCACTTAAGGGAAGTGGAATATCCAGTCTTCAGCCCTTCCTCTCCCTCTACAATAAATGGGAAAGTTCACTGCTCCCTCTCTGTGCAATCCTCAACAGAGGATTTCTGTAAATAAGATTTTGTAAGACGGACATCTACACTTAACACAGCTCTAAACCCTCTTTTATAGTTCAGTTCTCCATGCCATTTTCTTAAAAAATGAAGCAGGTTTTATTTTACTTTTAGGATTTTACTTTTAGGATGCAATTGGAAGAGCGTGTTGTAACAGCCCTTCACACAGTTATGATTGTAATACTTTCCCAGCAAATGACTGATTCATCTTTCTTCACTGAGAGCCCCAAACATTAGTCCAGAGATCTAGGTCCTTCCCTAACGACCAATAAACCTTTAATTATTTTATACAAAGTGACCTAGTTTCAACAGGGAACTGGCATCCTATAATATTTTGTATGAGGATTACTTCTGATTTGAACAAAAGACTTCTACAGCCACAGAAAAGGACCCTACCTCTTCCTCTCATTGTATTTCTGGTCAAAAGTTCCAGTAATTGCATTTCTTAAGGCAACCAATTTACCAGCACGTTAGCATGACACATGTACTGACTTGGTCCCTCTGGGGGACACAGATTAGGATAAACACAGGTGAACAGTGACTGGTTTAGTAATGAAAAATCTGTATTAACTTGGAAAAATGTAAAACCTGAGCTACTAACGCACAAACTCAGACACCTGCAGAGTGGAAGTCATTATGCAGACACTTTAAGAATTTCACCTTTAGATTTGGGCAATTCAACATCTTTATGAATACAGCCTTTCCCTAGAGCCTCACTAGACTACCACTGACTGATGGTCGTGTAAGTATGACCTGATGCTGTTCCTGCAGCCTGCAGACACCCAGTCAGCCCTAACACCCTACCACTGATCTCAGCTTTGCAGAAGTAGGTACTGCCAGAGCTGTGCAGAATTCAGCACAGAAACAGTGAAAAGAATTAAACTTCAGCAAGGGTTACCGTGGAGCATCAGGGATTCAGTCAGTTAACAGCCTGTTGCTCTTGGGGAAAGTGCATGAGAACAGCAGAAAAAAGCAGAGGAACAGGATACAAGAGATGAGTGCTGACACATGTACCTGAAGAAAATATCATCTTGGGAGAAGATTCTAGTCAGTGATATCAAAGGCAATCCCTAGAAGGATGCACAGTAAGAGTGCTCATTCCATCTCTGCAGTGTGCCACAATTAAGGCCATAGTTTCATGATAGTTTTCATTTTAAGCCAATGTAGACCTTAAAAAGAAATAATTCTGCCCCTAGCTTGAGCCAGCACAGCTGTGGTAAACCAAAAGAGAGAACCAGTCCAAGCTAAAAGTGAGGCATTTTCCTTTCTCTATATCTTTAACCTTTATTGCTCTCTCTGAGCCAATTCATCTCAATCTGAAAAATGCCAGAACCAGCATAAAGCAGAGGCTGGCACAGGAAAAAGCAGCTGGGCATGGCAGGGAAGTTGGAACATCTTTTTCAATCGCAGTGTTGGCTTCCAAAACTTTTATTAAATTAAGTCCTAAATGGTATCAGAAGCCCAATTCCAGCTTTCTCATCCACTTCTGCCTATTAAACAATGTACTACAGCCCACCTGATTTTTTAAAATTTAAATACACATAGACAAATAGATGTGATAATTTTTTCCAGCTGTTTATAAATACCCACAGTGATCTAGCTGAAAATATAAAATTAGACATAGCTGTAAAAAAATGAGAAATACAATGACTTGTACATTACAACTGGTTGCAAACAGACCCAAGGTCTGATAATGACATTATTTTGATTTTACAGAGTTCCTGACTAAAATGTAGTGGCATTTTCTATTAATCATTTTTGCTTGAAGGAAGAAATTGAGACCATTTGACCTACTCCCTGTTTCAAAACACTGCCAACATCTGCATTCTCCTTCCTTTATATTTGCAGTAAATGGGTGAATTTGACAAATAATAGATTTTTAAATCATCTAAAGTGGTACAGACAGTTCCAAGAATTGCCACTGTTATCAGAGTTTGGACCCTTTATTAGAAATGTAGCAGAGGTTTCTAGAAAGAGGAGAAATTAAAGAAAGAGGAACAATCTAATTTGTTTAGGCACTGGACAATATTCTGTACATAATGCTGGAATTTCCAATACCTGCAAGACCTTTACAGAATAATGTAAAAGAAAACTAAAGGGATATTTGCAAAAGCTATTATATGACTTGATATGATACAGTAATGACAGAAATGGGCAGGTGGTAGGGTTAAGTAAGATAGGATAGGGACAGACGTGTCTCAGAAATAGACCTTCAAAAATTAAATTTGGTTGATTTAATATCCTTCTGAAAAGATAAACTAAAAAAGATCCTAATCAGGACATTACTATGAGATGGTTTCCTTCTCTGGGAACAGCGAGCAAACGGGAAGCCGTCACTTGAGAGCGCGGGGCAGGGAACAGCAGCCAGCAGTTGAACCTATGAGAAACTGAGCATAGTTTATGAGCAACGTTTTAGTACTTCATAAGAAAAAGAAATTGTTTTAGTTACAAAGAATAAAAAAAAATGACTGGTAATAGTGTGTATGTGTTCAAATACTAAGGAAAATTTCTTGTGAATCTGGGGTTTTTTTGTAGAGCTTTCTCTTGCTGGGAACTACCAGG
Source organism: Athene noctua (assembly GCF_965140245.1). Taxonomy (NCBI): domain Eukaryota; kingdom Metazoa; phylum Chordata; class Aves; order Strigiformes; family Strigidae; genus Athene; species Athene noctua. The sequence goes on along the minus strand of NC_134040.1, from coordinate 13,907,866 downwards.
AAAACCTTTGTGAAACAGAGGAGTATTATAAAATAAGGCAGTAGTTGGTCCTAAAAAGTGAATCTTTATCTTGGCATTCTTACTGAGAAATGTATTTTCAATTAAAGAAATATGGCATCTATACAATATTTTTATTAAATTTATCTCCTGAAAATAGAACCATTCAAAGGTAAAGGACTATTACCAGTGTCTCTCCATTTTCACTTACTCAACCTTAAGCAGTTTCCAAAGTTTTATTCTTTTGCAAGCAACATTTATACTGAGAAAGCCGAGACAGCTACCTATCAGATGCAAACTCCAGACAGCAAAAACACCTCAGTCTTCACAATGAAGCTAATATTTCACAGGAAAAGGATAGCTTAGCAAACCAAAAGCAAAACCAAATTATACACAGTACCTGGGCTCTAAATATTAACATGTGGCTTTCTGCTATGCCAAGAAAAGGCAAAATGAAAAAGTGAAAATTATAACTCCTTATTTAAAATCCCAAAGTGTAAACCTTCAGGTTCAGCTGTTTGGAAGTTACAGCACTATGCTGTCATTCCTATTATCTGTTCTGGTTAATTCAACAAAAATGCAATCATCTGCTTAGGCCAGCCCAGATCACATTAGTATTGCCAAGTGACTGTGTCAGACACTATATTGCCATGCTCACTGAAGTGGATCTAATTCACTGTCATCCTTATACGTATGCAAAGAAAACTCTTTCATCTCATTGGATATGGCTACTTCCTTATGAAAAAGATAAAAATCGATCTTTCTTTTGTGTTCTTCCTATCTGTACGTCTTCCCTTCCTCCCAATTATTTTTTAAAGTTTATTATTATTATTATAGCATGGCCTGTGCTCTCCCTTTCCATCTTATAATTGCATTTAAATTTATATCTCATTTATTTCTGTAGTTACACAACTACACTAAAATCAACTATCAATTTGGGTAACACCTATACGCAAGATTTATAGATGCCCTTTCCTAAGCAGTATGCTAAGACTGAAGAATCGTGTGCTGCTCAGAACCACATACCATTTCAGACAGGTTCAGCCCCATCTAGCATTAGTGTCCTGCCTTCAACAGCAGCCATAGATGCCAACTCAAAAGCCAGCTGGGAACAGGACATGCATATATAGCATTTCTCCTAACTTCTGGCTCAGAGGGCTTCATGAGCCTACATGGAAATTCAAAAACTAAAAATAATACAGAAAAGAAAGGATGCAACCTTTTTCAAAGTATCATAACAAAGGAACTGTAGCAGAGGAAGGAAGGAATTCAGAATGACGATGTAGAAACACACTGCACCGGTGCAAACCCATTAGTCAGTAGTTCAGCAAAAATGTGTTGGAAGTTACAGAATGATGACAGCATGCTACAAAAGTAGTCTACACAATGTTAAGCCCATTACACATTTAAGTCGCAGCTCTTTTTGTCACCCATAGTTTTAGGGCTATATACATGCTATAACATTGCTGTTCTTTTCTTCCTCTCCGGCCTGATAAATTCACTGTGATCTGGAAATTTTAATAAAAGAGTACCCTGCTCGGTTTCAGATGAGGGGAAAGCAAATTGATATTCAGGCCATGATGCGATCACATGCACTGACCCAGTATATTTACAAATATTACATAACCTGACTTCAGGAAATAAAATGGAACAACATCTTGAGATCTTCTGAGCAGTCCTCTTAGCAAAAAACTTAGCTGTACACAGATGCTATTTAAATTCAGATGATCTTGAGAGGGGGATAAATAACTAAATAGGTAAATAAAATTTATTTCACCTAATAAAGTGTTGACAATAAGTGCTCCAATTCAGTGGAATTACCACCAAAAGCAAGACACCCATGGGAACAGTCTGCACAAAGCATTAGAGAAAGGCTGTCTCACAGCAAGGACCATTCACAACTGGAGATATAAAATACAATGCAAGGCACCAGTGACCTGGATTTTACCTGAACATTTTTATTTTTCCTGCCTAGAAAAAATCTGTATACTGGCCAATAATATAAAAAAAAATATCTGGACTCAATTGGTGTACATATGTGATGCATAGTGAGCAAGCCAAGACTTCTAAGAACATAGAAGTTACTGCCCATGAACAATAAATCTGATCATTTAATAACCACTTAGGGTGTGCAACAGCAATTCCGTGCAGTACATCTGCACATTCTTCTGCCTGGGAAATTCCAGACAGAAATACAGCTGCCCTGTCCTTGCTGACCTTACAAACTTCTCTCTTAATCTCCTCTCCACATTTTCTAACTTAAATATGAAGTTTGTGAATTTGCATCCCTATTACTAAGCCATGCATTGCATTTCTGTCAAATCTTTTACTGTAAATAATTTAAAACATAAGATAAAGTACTTCTGATATAAGTTATTTTTATAGTAACACCTGCAAAATATCTTGTTAGCAAGAGAGATTCTGAATTCCTTACAGACTACAGAGGGCAATTTGAGTTCATTCACAAACTCCAAAATAAAAATGTGTGTGAAAATAATTTTGTTATTATGGTACTTATTTCTAGAGCATCTATCAAAGTATTAAAAGTATACTCAAATGCACTAGGGGGAGCATCAGTTACTATATGAGTTGAAAAGCAATCCATTTCAGTTAATCTGGACAAAGTAGTTTATTAATAGCATTAACGATTACTATTGGAATTGCAGAGATGCTCAGAGAACCTAGTTGAAAATGGGACTGCTCATCACATAAACACGCTATCTTTATCAAAGGATAAAAACAAAGCTGATGGAATGCTGTAAGAGTCTCATCCAGATGAAGAAAAACCCATCATCTATAAAATCACCTAAGCTGGTTCAGATAAAAAGCTCAAGGAGAGACAGACTCCAACTAGCAAAGCCACATCTTGTTAAAGCATATGTCACCTGTCTACAATACTTTTAACACATGCTAGAACATACTGCATGCATTATCACATTTATTGCCTTGACAACAAAGCTAGAATTAATAGTACAGGGTGGTCCTTGTTCCAAAGAACTAAAATTCAAGAGGAAGCATTAGCTGTATTTTCAAATGTGATCTGAGAAGATGTTTTTCTAAGAAGCAAATAAAAAGCCAAGATTATTTAAAATTTACTAGTTAACAAGGAAACTATGTGATTTTTCACAAGTCCTTTTCAAATGCTGCTCTGTGCCTCGAAAAATAATTTTAAAAGGAAAATTAAATTATTTTAAATTAAAAGTGTTTGTAAAAAAATACTTCAAAATAAAACCTTTCCATTTTTCAAGTTTATTTTGTTTGCTTCACAGCTGAGGTTTAAAGTCAATAGCAATAGAACATGTTGCATAATCAAGTCTATTTGTCCCTTACATGTTTTAAAATAAAAATTTTCTCCAGTTCTGATCTTGGATACTCTATTTAGGGAAGTTCTCTTGAAAATAACTTATATCAAGGTGCATTTGCTCTCAAGTACTAAATTCTCACTGATGTTTAGCAAAAAAGAATATTTTCTTAATACCATTCCAAGACACCTCAACTTCCTTCCACCAGAAAAACTCTGAAGTACTCTGAAAACATTTATCAGTCAGAAATTTGTTCCACGTGATGTAGGGAAGAGTGGAAAACTGCAACACTGACCAACTTACAAGAAATGTTTAAGCAATCTCCCTGCTGGCTTTTAATGACATTACTTACATTTTGGGAACTGAGCCCTTGCTTTTTACATTTCTAATGCATGACATAAGAACAACATTATTTCTGTCTTTAGAAGACTGTCATAAAAACAGTGAGGTGTTTCTAATGGAAATACTCCAGTGAGAATTGGGTTTGTTCTACATATACCAAATATGACTTCCACAGCTCTTAGTCTTTAAAATTAAGACTTAAGGTCAATAAATAATTTCCTTTTCATTAGTAAAGTGAAGAGTGTGAAATGAATTATTTTTATGTCCTCACTAACTTTCTAATGTAAATCTTCTGTTTAGAATGCAACACATAAAAGTCAGCAAACTTACTGCATGCAGTGAATTAATAGAAGAACTGAGATTCTCAGCTACTCACAGGGTTTTCTTAAAACCCTGAACTGGTACCCGGACTGCACTTGGTTGACATGGCATGACCTTATCAGATTTGTACAAGCTTATCTGAGAGAAAAAAAAATTTAGCAGGCATTACGAATATGAATTACGGTCTTCATCTCTTCAGCTAAGGCTTTCAGTCATGCCCAACTGTGCTCATTTCTAGATATGCATATGCACCTCTAGCAGACATGGCACGGACTTCATATTTGGAACTGAACCTCTGGTGTGTCCCCACATGTTCACAGACAAAAAGCAATGCTATGCTAAGAAATGCAACTCGTGGTGTAAGACAGAAGTCGAAGACTTCAGCACTGTCAAATGCAGTGCTGCTTACTCAAAAGCTAATCAATGCTGATGCCATCAGAATGAAACTCAGTGTCACCAGGCTTTTCAAGACCAGAAAGATAAATCAAGGCACTGTAAAGAATCCTTTTAATCTAACTGACTGCTGTGTGTAACCAGTAATATATACAGGTCCATATAAACACACACATGCATTCTGACAACTACATGAAAAATTATGTAATTTTTGACTGCAGGTCAAGGTGAGGCCCTACAGAGAAACTGATAAATAAAGCTGTTTAAAACCTACCTGAACTCTCACGTTAGGGTTTGTGGGTTTTTGGGTTTTACTTGTGCTTTTTTTAAACCTGATGAATGGAAACCTAAAGCTGATGTTCCTAGAAAACAGTGTTTATAAATAATGATACAAGCAGTTGAGTATTTATAGAGTAATAATATAAAATAAAATAATATTCAACATCTTACTAATGAACACTGCTTCTAGAAGTCCATGACTCGGTTCGTAATTTTAATGGAAATTTAGCAGTTCTGAAAACGAGGTCAAGGGAATCCACTAATTCCTTTATCTTGAATACATTTCCTTTACTCTCTTTGTGATTGTGATATATTGCAAAATTAGATATTTTAATCGGTAGATTGTTAAAGCTAGCATTATCTGTCCTTTTGCTGAAGCACCCTTCAAGATTATAGCCTAAAAAGTAAAAATTTCTTTTTATAACTTGATTAAAGAAAAATAATTAACAAAAAGTATATATTTCAAATTTATTCCAATCTGACTAGTTAATTAATACTATCATTCAGAAAAACCCACCCTGCCCTAAACAGCATCAAGAAGCTCACAATGAATTCCACGAAAGATTCACCTGTGAATTTTATTTATGTTTTCATTGGGGTTTTTTTAAGCATAGCACTGAAAATGTGAACAAATCAGACTACTACTGTCAGTCAATACAGGGTGACTTTATGGTAGCCACATATTAAACTACAGAACTATATTTAACCTGAAAAGATAGGGTCCCATTTATGTAATCCTGCTTTAGGAGTTTCTAATGAGTTAGTGCAGCCTAACCCAGATATGTCTGCCAGCAAGTCCCCTGCTCTTTCATGTCAACACAATGATGAGAGTACAATTTCATTGTAAAAATTGCTGCACAGCACAAAGAACTCTTGTTAAAAACATTGATCATCAGTATAATCAGTAACCTAAAAATAAACTTCTGCCTAATTTAACTCATATTTATAACACAGAAGCTCTATTTTTATTTGTATTACATTTGCTATGTAGCCATAATCACAGTGTCACTAAGAAGAGATTCCTGAGGCAGAGGAATAGTCAATTAATTAGGTAAGTAAAGAAATTGGTAAATTCTTTGACAGTAGAGCATTCACAGAGAGAGCAGATTCCGACATTTACAAGTTAATGAACACATGCAGAAATTACTGAAAGATGCTTTAGGTCTCAAATTAGATGTTAAGTGAGTTATTATCACAGTAGCCTCTTTTTGCATTAAAAATCTACCAACAAGAATGCTCATCCATCTTAGAAACGTCTTCATCTTTCAGAGAGCATCCACTGAGAGTCAGGCCTCCCTAGTTGAGACTCCTGCATTCAGCCACCTGTCTCGCAGACACATATGGCACTTGGGGATCAGCAGGGGCCAGGGTGAACCACGGTCACTCGGTAACATCTGCCAACTAATCAAAAGTGGCATTAAGGAAATTCTAAAAGGAGTTTAGTTCACTCCTTCATGATGAAAGACAGCTGTAGTGACAAAAGATGTATGTAAAAAGCAGTACATTAAGATTATAGATGTTAAAATGGAGCAGAGAAAAGGACAAAGCCTTTCAGAACATGCTTTTTGACCCGAGTCACCTACCGTAAACACCTTGCCAAATACAATCATGGTGCTGCTTGAAATCAAGCACAGCATGAAATAAAAAACAGCTATGTAAGAAAGAAGGACAGGAATAATAAAAGGTCCAAGTACAAACTGAAGAAAAAATTAGCAATTGATCATTATGATTTATCATTGCACCACACATTTCAGTACCTGTTGTTTCTAGAGCTGGCTATATATAAAGGGTTGTTTGCTTGAAGATCATATCAATTAATGATCATAGTGCAAAAATCATATATGTATAAAAATAGTTTGAATTTTGGTGTCACTAGTTGCTTTCTTTACACAGTGTCTATTGATACTGTATATACAGGAAAAGCACTAAAAATGCAGTTCAAAGCGCTGTAGTTTCAGATTATCTCATTTTCTCTGGGGCACTAGGATGCCTTTATGTTGCTATTTCAGGTCCACAAATTTCAAGATTCAGAAAACAGGGACTATACCAGGAACAGAGACATGGCATTCCCAAAGACAAACAAGGCCAACAGGCCATAAACATAGTATCTTGGCTTCAGATGCTAATTATTTCTCTGAGAAGCTAAGGCTATAGCCCAGTGGAAAGTTCTTCCACCAATTTAGCTCTTCACAAAGGAAACAATGTGGTGCCTCAAAGAAAAACAGTTTACATTTATTTTACTTTAATATTTTATCAAAAATCATGATGACAGGAAAAAACAAATAATGGCCTCTTTTTATCATAAGAAGAAAAGAATACAAAGCTTATGGGAAGAATGGAAGAGAACAGCAGATTTGATGACTGGCAATTTGAGCCCTTAGCTTGTTTAACTATTACATACAAATAGATCAGAGATTTTATTCTGTGATGGGAATGAGCTAGAATGTGAATCCCATTATTTCTTCCACCACGTGGTGCACCTATCAATTAAGGCACTGTTTCTGCATCATGAGAATTAATGTAAACACTTTGTCTAATGCAACCTGCCTGGTATCCAAGCTTTCTGTGAAGACTTTTGTTGCCAAGATTTTCTTGCCTTAAGCTACCACCTGAAACACAGAAAGCTGCCGTTCGTGAAAATGAAAAACATGAAAAGGAAGCAGAAGATAATTCTCTTCTGTCTCACTCCATGTTCAACAATTAACCTGTTGATTTCAATCCTTCAAATTTAAAACAGAAAAATAGTAGTTAAATATGACAGCATTTGAACATATCTCAGTATTGGCCTGGTTGTCCACTGGAAACATATTAATTTAAAGCAGCTCAGTCTGGGAGAGAGGGAGACAGGAATCCTGTTCCGTATCAGGTCATTGGGATGAACTGCACAACAAAGGCCAGATGCTGAACACACAAGCACCGTTCACCCAGGGCTTTGTGTATATTATATATTGCACAATGAGGTGAAAGACCAAGAAGGAAAGTCTAAAGATAATTTTTTATAAATGTTGCTTTGATAAAGACTGATTTTTAGCATTCTTCCCAAGCTCAAGAGAGCTAATCTATATGTCTGAGAAGCAAACAATACAATCAGTGGAAAACCTGGCATTAAACAATGACTCAGTATGTGGACTGAGCCTCAAACTCAGAATTAAAAATTTATAACATATTTAAAATTTAGAAGGATGGTTACACTCACTCAAAGAGAAAAAGAAAAAAGTAGTTAATAAGCTAACTAAAAGCAAAATTGGGCATTAGAAAAGAAGTAGCTTGCTATTAACAAGAAAGAAAAAAGGGTCAATTTCAGAAAAATTTCATTAAACAAAATCACTAAATTCTCTGTAAATTTGAAGTCATCCAACATGACATGATCTTCAAGTACAAAGCTGATGTTGAACTCAGAAAGATAAATCTCATGTTTAGCAGAAGTAAAATGTATTCTAAAATGTGTTTCTTTGGCATTATATGGGCAGATTTGAATCCAACAGCAAAATTTATTATTAAAATTGCATGATATGAAGACATATTATGAATATTAATAAAAGTATATTACACACACATACAGATGATCTGTGTAGACTGAAAAGTGTATTTCACCCTACAGAGACAGATAATCTCAATGGAGGAAAAGAAGCAATTATATAAAAAGGAAATGTAGAATGAAACAGGTATCAGAAAAAGCTGAAATTCAAGATACACACTAGTTAGGTGCTTCATGGATAAAGAAGAAAAAATAACTTCAATAACAGAAATCATGCTATGAAGGAAGGAGTATCAACTACATATAAAATAATATGCAGACTATATTGTACAGAGACATGAAACATCTGAATATAAATTTTACTCATCATCAAAAACAGAATGAGTTTTAGCCATGTTAGAAAATGCAAAGCTGAGCTCCAGCTTACATACAGATCAACATTATGAACAGGGTTTTCCTGCTGGCTCAGTATCTCATGTAGAAGTATGACAAAAGAACTTACTCCTTTCCTGCCATGTGGATAGGCAGAAGGATGACTAAACAACTACCAGCTTTGAGAACTCTGCTTTCTGCATTATCAGGAACAGGATGATAGTTTTGTCTCCTTGACATACTTCCACAACGAGCATTCCAAACGCAGAAGCAGCAGATCAAACTCCCCTGACATTAAAAGATGAAATAAATCTCTATACAAAGACTATCATTGCCCACACATTACACTCAGGAATGGAAGCAGAGTCAAATTCTGATCCAACTTGCAGATTGTCCCCTTGTTAGTTGCGGTGATGTAGGCATCAATTCTGAAATGTATCACACAGCTTCACTACAATCATGCAAATGTGTAAGTCTGGCCACATCTTGCAGGTTAAGGTTCCCATACAACCTAGTGTTATTAGAAATGCATTTTTTTTTTTTTGCCTTGCAACAACAACAAAAGAAAAAGTTTACATGTTTTTGAACACAAACACCACAGCATTTGCCTATTTACTCCAACATTACAAAACCATAGAAAGAAGTGCAAAATTTAATTGAACTGCTTAAGTAATGAAGCTTTGATATTTAATTGATTTGCTTCAAACTGTAAATTGCTAAAAACAAAACATTATTTTAACATGACAGTCCCATTGAGACCAATATTTCTCACTACACTGCAAGCTTATTCTAAGCTGTTTATTAGCACAAATACTACTAACAGCATTCAGAAAAGAAATCTCAGATCTAAAGCTGGCTTTGAACCTCAGCTTGCCACGGTTATAGGTTAAAGCTTCATTTTCACATCTGCCTAGGTACCACCTAATCCAGTTTGAAGCCCAGATGATGGAACCAAGGGCTGACAGTCTTCAGTGCCACTCTACAGTTCCATAAGCCAGTATTTCCTGGAATTTGTTTCCCATGTTCCTCCTGGGCTCAGCTATTTATTACTTTATGTGGATTTAAACAGCATGTAAGTCTTCAGTCACATGGTTTGCACCATTTCTCCAGCAACATGCTCATCTATGTCAAACAACCCTAGATACTGCAATGCAGAATTATGCTGGCTAACCAGAGAATCACAGTACTATTGCTCCAGTGTGATCTGTAAGTTTTGATACAGCACAGAAGCTGATACTGGGATATGCTTTAAAAATCTCTGAAGAGATAAAAACTCCATAAGGGATGGGATGAAGTCTCTGTGAAGGGATGTCAAGATAAAAAGCATTTGGTCTGACTGGCTCTAATTCAAAGAGAAGTGGCACTAGAAGAGACCTTGCTGGCAAGGAGAGAAGAGCAGGAACAAACCAGGGCACATGCAGTCAGAGAAGTATGTGAGTGGGTGTGCAAGGCCATATTCCAAAAGGAACCAGTTTTGCTGTCAATGAGCCATAAAATCTCAGCTGAGCATACTAAAAATATTTACCTGAAAAAAAGAGGGGGGAAAAAAAAAATCAGGAACTACTTGACAGTTTTCCACAGAGAAGAAATTATTAATAGTCACTGAAGATTTGTCCAGAAGTTTCAGCACCTGGGTTACAAGCCACCTCTCTGCTCTTGTCATTTTGGTTAACCAGTCTGCAATACAATTTTATGTGCTATCTCAGAAAAGTCACAAGACAGCAAGCTCCAGCATACTACAGGTCTCTAAGTTGATATCAGACTAAAGACCATATGGAGGAGAGGCCTGCAGTTTGCTTCAGTGGATTCAGAACACAATCAGGTAGACTCCCACCTCCCCAAAACTCATTTTAAGATTAAATGTTTATCACCTCTGCAACAGTGGCTTGTGCACAGAAAAAAAGTGAGATTTTTTTCCCCTGGAGCAGCATACATGCTATTTGCGTAGCAAATTACAATGAGGATGGCAGTGGTCATGGTCATGTACCAATCATGTTTGTATGTAGCACCTTCAGCCAGCTAAATGCACACGGCCTGCAGCGTTTCCACCAAACACCTTGGAACCAAGCACAGTTTCACAAGCCACAGCAAAAACGAACAAGAAAGTTCTCAAAACATGAAGAAAGACAATCTGATCTGCTATTTGGAGAAAGTTAAATTCTATTTGCCAAGAAAGACCTCAGCACGCAACAGACATCTGAGGACTTCCACACTGATATTCTTGAAGACTTTCGTGGTCAGCTGAGACCTATAAAAATATCAGTATTATTCTTTCCTGTTTATGTGCTCCATGAATACACGTTACTGATAGAGTCATTCAGAAAGACAAGTCTCAAAAACTACTTCCTTCAGTGATACAGTAGCCAGCAGCACCACCTGTGCAGCCGACTGCAGCCTTGCACCAAACTGGCTTCCCAGTACTGAAGTGGAGGCTCACAGACCTGCAGTGAGCTAATAAACCAACACTCACGGGACAATAGTAACTGCCTTCTTTATTGTCCTAGCCATCCCACTGGCAAGGATGAGGAAAACATTGCATGCATACACTATAAGAATTCCCCTGCTTCAAATGCATGGCCATTTCTTGGCATCCAAAATCTACTAGGTACTGTGATGCGGTGAGTATATACTGCCTGTCCTGCACCAAAGTGTCTATCAAGAATCTACAGCAATTACCAATACTAACTGTGTTCTGCCAGGTTAGTACACAGAAGTTCACCCTGTGACCTGTCAATACCTCTGAGGTTTGGAAACAAACACAGAAGTGTTGGTGCATCTCCAGTGCCTTCTACACATCTTCTCCACAAGAGTCCCCCTTCTGGAAAGCTTCATCCAGGCTCAAGGTCTGTCACCAAATAGAACTGACTTAAACAGATCACATTGTAGTTGGAAGTCAAACACTGGTGGATTAAGAATACCACTCCCCAGAAACAGTGACAAAATGCTAAGAAATAAGTTCTAAGGCAGTTCAAATGAGGCCTTAGCTCTTGAACTCACCTTGAACTCACAAGAAAACTAAGCACAGCCAACAAAGTCCTAGCAATGTAGTCATGGATCCTATGAAAGTTTGTGACATGGATGTTCACAGGCAGGTTTAAAGAATCTCAGAACTACAATACAACTTGATAGAATTTATTCATGTTGTAATTCACAAACGTACTGGGTTGGTGTTATACCAAGAGGAAGGTCTGTGCACATCTTCAATCACTAAGGTTTTGGACTGTGGCCCCAAAGTCACATTTGTCCACTAATATCTTAAGAACACATACAAGCACTCACTTGCAATCTCACTTTTCAGGTCAGGTTTCATCAGTCAGAAATACTTGTGGCATGGGCCATGCTAAAATCTGGAAAAAAACTACAACCCTTGCAAGAACGACCCATGACAACATTTATAATCACCTGTGGGGTGGAGTGTATCTCAGGCAATATAAAAGAGGAAAAAGAAAAAATGGTTTGTGTAATTCAAGAGCTCTCAAAAATGAGTTTCTCATTGTACAGTTTCATTACTAAAGAATATGTCTAAGCTTTAATGATTCCTTCTACATATGAAGAAAAAAGTTATAGCAGAAAACAGAATGACATCTTACACTGTGCAGAACACCCATTCCTCCATCATGAAAAAGCACACAGCAAAATAAGAACATGTAGCATTTTGCCATCAACAAAACTGCCTACACAGACACCCACTCCTTCTTATTTTCTCTGTAGCATATTCTTTTAACTCACTCATCCCCTTCTGCATCTTTCTCACAATTACTGATTTACCTACTCTCCATACAGCTTCTTCAGACTTGTTTTCATAAGAAAGGTGACCATGGAAATAGTTATTCTCTTACAGTAAGTTCAGAATATATCATTCATTTTCATTTTTCCCTCTCCCAATATATTTATATACCAATAAAAATGATTTCCTTGAGAAACAGAGAGGTTATTCCAGAGTATCTGAAATAGCTAGAGCAGGATAGTTATTCTGCAGATCTAAGCTTCACACTGTGCTAGATTCATGCATTGGTCCCACCTTCCAGTAAAAAGCTGGCAATTACTGCATTCCAGTGCAGGACCATGGGATGTTTTCCAGCTCCCTTACTCCAAATGTCAGTTACAGGTGGTTGTGGCAGCTGAACCACTAATGCATTTTTGCAGCAGATGCACAAGAGCTAGATATCCTAGATATGAAAGAGCAAACTTGCAGTATATTTTGCTTTTTCTGTGGATGAGAATTACTGTGCTTGATAATCATGATATTTAAGGCTCTGCTTTACCAACATCCAAAAGGATTTCAGATTTACAGATCTAAATCTGTAAGAAATGCACAGTGTTTATTACCTACAGTGATATGGGGACACCTGAAGTTTTAAGATATTCCTCTATTTTGTGTGAGAAAAAGGCAAATAATTAGAATCCTATGTTGCTTCTGTGCTCTTTGAAAGATTAGTCTCTCTCAATTCCTGTACAATATATACATTAAGTACACTAAGTACTCCGATCAGATCTTAAATACTGTTTAAATCAGACACATTATTACAAAATAATTTTATAGTTTTAGTATGCAGGAATCTTCTGTTTCATCCAGTTCATCAGATATACTGTCTCCACAGTGTCTCCATAAAAGAGATCTATTTATCTGTATGTTAATCCTTGAAGTATTTTCCGAGTGCACACTTCTTGACACACACACAAATTCTCTGTATTTACAGTTTTTACTCTTGGAAACCTCTGTTTCATTACCCCATATCTAGGTTCCTAATATCTAGCTAAATAGACTAAATCTAGCTCAGATATATCTAACCATGGCTGTGGTCATGGTTCCCCACTGTGGTGCAGAAATAGCCATCTATCTTCTGTCTTGGAAGCCATCTAGAAAAGGCTAAGGTGAAAGGATGGAAAAAAGAAAAAATAGAAGAAAAAATATTTCAGGCTTTCTTACACAGTGGACAATAGTAAAAAAAAAAAAAAAAATCTGCAAAAACAAGGTATGCACATAGTATTTGTTATTAACATAAAGGCAAGCTTGGTATAATTAACATATAGCTGAGTGCAAGTGCAGGAAAGCTTTGGTTTTTGCTGCAAGAGGTAGTAATAGCCCTGGCTTCCTGGCTGGTAGAATGTAAAAAAATCCTGAGAAATTATAACATATGATGGCAATCCATCAAAAACAAACAAACAAAACCAAAAAACCTCAGAAAACATTAATTATGGGATATAATACAATGTCAGGAAAAAAAGAAAATAGTCAAAAAATACTCACTTTTCAATGTAACACACTGCAGAGAATACAATGCCATTCAACAGTGACACTGGTTTAAAAAAAGGCTCATCTAACCTTCCTAGTCAAGTATATACATCTTGAGTTCTAGAGCAGGAGCATTTTCTTTGAGACTTCAACCCTTTTTACAAATGCAATTTGAAACTGGCCAACAAATGCAAAAATTAGTCATAGGGGACTAAGACACAGCAGAAGCATTTAAGCCTCATTTCCGTAGGAAGCCAGGCTACAGCAAATGTAATTAAAGTTTTTAGGAGTTTGCCATTTTGCTAAAAGACTCAGAATTACCAGAACAGACACTAAGTGTTGGAGCACAGCATCCAGTCCTCCCTCCCCATCCTACGTGGTAGTGGCCAAAGCCAATAGGATGATTAACTTCTAGGAGGATTACACTGCACAGAGGAGCTGAAGTCTGCCTTTGTGAGAATTTATTGGTCAGCTGAACTATTTTCTTTTGCTGTAGTGCAGATGATAGGTCTCTGCTCTGATTCACTCTGATCTTTCTTAAAAGGAGTAAATCTCAAAAAACATCGATATAAGAAACTGGGATAAAATGGACTTGTAGATTATTCTTTTCAGTTTAAGAAATAGGGAGTCCAGGAAACAATATGAGAGGAAAAATGACTGACTTCTTTAAGAAATAAAGCAAGAGTATAATTATAATATATTCTGTACCTAACAACTTTAGTAATGAATGATTAAGACATGATCTGTTCTACCGATAATGCCAAGATGTAACTCAAAGTAGACAAACATAAGGTAACAACATTGTGGAAGTAATGCTTTACACCTTGGTAGGAAAAAAGCTGTGCTCTTGTGAGCACCTCTCTCATTTCTAAGCAATTTAAGAGAACCAACACATCACAATTCACTCTCTCCATCCTGATGGGGACCACAGTGTGTTTACACCCAGATAGTGCAGAAAGAGCTATATGAAGCAGTTACTCCAAAAGTACAGAAGTACTTTCAGCTTAGAGACTCAAACAGAATAGAAATCACCGTTTCACAAAGTAAAATATCCACCCCAGAAACGTGTCCTGAATAGACTCAGGATACAAGTGCATCACATCACCACAAGTATTTATAAATGTGGAGAACAAGCTTGTTCAGAGAATTAGTAGTTCATAAGAAAAAGAAAAAAGACTTGTACCTTTGGGTGGCAGTTCAAATGCAAGCTTGTGAGAAGTAATGCAAAATATTTGACACTTAACTTAGCATAAATAGAAGCATTATGGTGCAGTAAATAAACAGTTACCAGATGCTGGATACTGCTCTAGTTATATAACAGAAAAAGAATATGAAATCTCAGCCTTGTAATCACTGACACTTTGGAGAGTCTTTTCAACATAGGTCTGCTTTAGATAGATATGATGTTCCTTGTTCTGATCGTTAAAGAAGAGAAATAAGGTAATTTTAGAAGAACCCAAGGAAGATTGCTCTGCAGTGGCTCACTCTTATTCTCACTATACAAATAATAATAATGCTAACAATAATAATACTTCAGTTTCAATTACACCAACATGCCACTTCGCTCATTTCATCTTAAAGTAAGTAGATAATGTTAGGATTAAACCTGAGTGCATTATAGTCATAGGGGGGAAAAAAAAATCACCTTCTCACCTGCATAGCGAAGTCAAAGCAACCAGATACGCGGCCAGTGCCCATAATAAAGGCTGCCAACCATGTTTACCTTAGCTAAAGGGACACCATTTATTGACATTACACCCAGGAACTCATGATTTTCATCTGCGGCACATGCTTAACATCCGTGCTAAATCAAAAGTGAAACTGCAAAATACAGCTGGGTGACAATAATGACACTTCCGTACTGAATGGAAATGTAACAGCTATCGTAAGAGCAACTAAGAATGCTCAATACTAATGTTTTGTCAAAGACAACTGAAATGAAGGACAACTGTCAGTTTTCCAAGAGGATGAAAGGTAAGTCAAAATGGCACTGAGAAATATGAAAAATATACTTTCTGAAACAGTTTCCATTTTCTCTACTTTCAAGGTAGGGTGCTAGAGAACAGGCAAAATACTGTTAAGGTGGACTGAAAACAAGAAGGAAACTGAGTAGAAAACCTCAAAGAGTTATGAGAGACATCTTGATCCTCCTAAGGTTGTGGCATAGAGAATAAGTAAACAACACGTGAACAAATACACATTGAGCTGATAATGTATATAGCTCCCCTCTTAATTTTACACTGATTACAGCATGCCAGCTTGCAGACTAAATAGATAGTTTTTTAAAAAACATCTGCAACAAACAAAACAAGTAGTATTTACATCAAGGTTCTCTTGTCATCATCAAAACAAAACAAAGATAGATGCTCTTCAACCATCTTTCACTAAAAACAAAGCAAAATCAAATCAAAGCAAACCAACGTGGACTGTGCTTTTTGAGGAGGACATAACCAATATAAAAAAGTCTATTCGCCATGTCTAAACATTTCACCATTTAAGTGATTTTCACTTAACTCTCAGACTTTCACCTCCAGAAACCGGTTTCAGTTAATCAGGTTATTCACCGCATTACTAAGACAGCACTAAACCAACTACATGTGTGTGTATGCTTGTATGTTTTTATATAACGTGTATTAGGCACACCTCTCCTAAAACCAGAGGACAGAAAGATAAATTAGAAATTGCCACTCTGTATCTTTTTCGTTATTGACTTATAATTTCCCATTGTGAACTGTTAACAAGACACATAATGACTACAAGTTTTTGTGCCTAAAAAACCCTTTCACACTATTCCTCATTACATCAAGCACCTTATCCACTCCTGCATAACTTAAACTAACATCTGCAGGTGGAAGCTTTCCAAATACATTTGGCTCTTCATTTTCATTTATGCATGTGTTTGAGAGCCTATATGGTAAAAAAATAATGTGTCAAATTCAAAGGTAGCTGTGGAATGAAATGGCAGATCTATGAGCCTGGTGTTGTGCTGAGAAGAAAAGGGGAAGAAGATCTAACCTATACGTAGCAGAAGTTTCTCTTAAGCTGCCATTCTTGTTAGACAAATGAAGAGATTAAATACTGTAAGGAAGTAATGAACTCAAAGTTTTAGTGATCTCAAAGAAAGGACTATGAAAACATTCCATATGCTAAAAAAAAGTTCTATGATTTATAATAATGTGCAGAGAAGTATCACTGAAAAAGAATGAGCTAAAAATTAGTTTAAACTATGACTACAGTTCCATTTTGTCCCATTGAGAATGAATCTATACCATTTTTATTTAACTACCATAGATATTTTCCCTATTACTGAAGTTAGGGCTGATGAGGTTTTATATTTTAAAAAAACTTAGCAAAAGTTACAACAGAAGTAAGTCATAAAATCTGCATCCATCCAAAGACAGAAAAAAGGAGCTTTTTAGATCATGAACTCACAATGTTTTATTGAAACATGAATAAACTATGAAACAATAACTACAAAATTGGTTTTCCTGAATAATGCAGGGTAACACTGGAATAAGTAGCATAAATCAGCAACTATTCTAAATATGGAAGGTTTTTTTAAATGAAAAACAAAAGAGATGGATTGTATTTGCACATATCAGTACACAAAGCTACAATTAAGGTTGCATATTGTCTCTTCAAAATGAAGCAGAATACAGTTAATGAAAGTTGAGAGAAAAAAAAAGTCAGGATTACAGACAAGAACATGAGGAAGGATTTAATGGCTTGTTTCCTTGATAGCAGAGTAACCTTAGCTCAAAATTAATAAATTAATAGATAAATAGAGATGCACTAATCAGCAGTACCTGTCCATATATGCTCTCAGAAACAGGCAGCATGAAACCAACCTTGCTTCCAAGGCACTCCACCCTCACATTCTTACTTTTTCCTTGCTGACATGTATTTAAACCAGCTCCAGCTGGCCTTATACTGTCCAGAAATGTGGCTCAGGCCCATTTATTCTCTCAATATACTTGCTACTCCAACATTTCCTATTTTCTGTCATAATCTAACTAAAATAAATATATATAGATGAAAATAACTGTAAACATGTAAATGCTGACAAATAACATTTAAAAGGAGACACTGCCAGCAGAGCTGGGATAAATTGTAAAAAAGATGGTGCTGGCAACACAAATATACTAACTATGGAAAACAAAAAGTGGGCTTGAATGAGATGGACTTATAAGAGAAAAATGAAGATGAGTAACCTCTGTTCTGTCACTGTGTACTGAGATTAACATTTTAACAGAGCATATCTCTTCCAATTCAAGCCTCATTTTTACCTCAGGTTCAACCCATGACCTCTTTTGAGGCTACTTCCAACTCTTGCATTCCCATAAAAATAATCTAAGACACTAAAGGAACATACATTTAAGTGGAGAATGAGCACTGCTTGGAATATTTCCAAAAAGAAAAAGGAAAAAAAAAAACCTTTATCTGCATGTAGGAGAACTTCAGCACGGTGTGCAAATCTCTATACCAACATCCTCTTGCAGTACTAGTATCTCAGCCCATAGCAGACTTAAGCCCCAGTACCTCAGTGAAGGAGTCCTAGGGGTGACCTCCTTAAACTTGTAGAGCACCTCCCCAGTGGTCTCTCCACTCATAAGGAGAATCACCTCTTATAGAAGATGCAAGATTCTTGGCCCTTAAAACTCCAACGTATCTATTCACTTCATATTAACATCCTCAGTACCTGCACCCACCCAAAAACAAAAACCCCAAACCCCAAAAGACCCCACACCACCTCAGGTGCAAGAAACAAAGTCATCCCAATGGACTGAGAAATATAAACAGAGCAGAGATTGAAAACAGACGTTCTAAAGCCTACAGAATATCACAGCTCCTGTATTACAATAACTAATTTTACCATTATTAATAGTAAGGCATGCATATTTTCAATGCAGAACAAAAAGCACCATCTCAAGAGATAATTAAGCAGAATTTAAAAGCCTTCCTAAAAACCTTCCTGCCTAAATGCACCATGAATTCATGTGTCCTACAATCAGGAAACATTTCTTTTCAGCAGGCTTTGGAAAACCAACACAAAGCGTATTCACCCCTAGCCATGTAAAAACCTGAAACAGAAACTGGCATCTCATGGAGATGAAACACAGCAGACCCTAATAAGCATCACGGAATCCCATTCCTGCATAAATACATATGCACATCATGCTTACTGTCAGGGAGACCAATCATGTAAGAAAAGACATTACTGTGTATACATGATGGGTCCTAAGCACAGGGCAGGTATTTCAGGGACCAAAAGGAATCTTGAAATGAAGTGCGACTCATTTTCTTCCCCCTTACAAAATTTGCTTGGATTTCCTTCTAAAAATCCTAAATTTTTGAAAAAAATAAATACCATCCTTTTAACATCATTTCTTAGGACTGTTTGATTAGGCAGTGTGGTACATGGAAGTAATCAGCCAGGCTAGTAATATATGACTGATAATCTGTAAATACCTAAAAAAAAAATTCTTGCTCGTTTGTTAAACCAGTGTCTACTCCATCCTCTCTAAACAGAGATCCCGCAAATCTGCAGTGACTCACAGGCCTAACGGCTGCTTTAAGGGCTGAGGTAAAGAACTTTTCTCAAAATCTCACCCATTCACTAGGACAAACCAGTCTTAACGGGCAACCAACGAACAAAAATCACACTGTGTGCAATTATACTCCTCTCATCCAACCCCCAGGAGTGATCTGTTCTGTAGTGTTGCCATAGAAAATGGAAGGGAAACCTCCAATTAGGAAAGAGGTCACTCTTAAGCAGAGATATTATGTAAATATCAGACAGAAAAAAAAAAAGAAAAAAAAAAAAAAAAAAAAAGGCCTCATCCTGCAAGCCCTGCGAGGGCAGGCCTCAGACTGCTCTCCGAACACCGTGCCAGCAGGGCTCGGCTTGCAGGAGCAGGTCCAAGCCCCCGGTAACGCCCGGAGGAGGGAGGGCGGCGGGGCCCCGCCGGCCGCCCGGGATGCGCCGCACCGTTATCCCACCCTCCCGCAGGTACCGGCGGCCGCAGGAGCGGCCGCGGCGGGGGAGCAGAGGCGGGAATCGGCGGTCTCGCACCTGCCCCCGCAGCCGCGGGGTCCGGGGCTCTCCCTTCCCCACCGTGGCCGCGCCCCGGCTCGTTGATGGCTGCGGGGGAGTTGCGGGAGGGCCGGGGCGGGCGGGGAGCGCGGCCGGGCCGTGGCCCCCTCGGCGGGCAGGAGCCGCCTCTGCCCGCCCGGGGACAGGCAGCGCCCAGCCACGCCAAGGACCGGCCGCCCTTCCCGGGGCTTCCTCGCCCGTCGGGTCACCGGCACGGACGGGCAGGCGGAGACGGGCACGGCCTCGTCTCGCCCCACCCCGGGCTCCACTTTTTCTCCTCAGGCACCTCGCACGATCGAAGTCTCCGAGCGCGGCAGCATCCTCCATCCGCCCTCCCTTCCTCCCCCACCCCGTCCTCCGCGCCTCCTCCGCGCCGCCACCGCATCACCCACTCGTGCCTCCCGCCGCCGCTACTCACCCACGCCGCGGCCGGCAACGGCGGCAGGGCCCTGCCAAGCCCTCGCCCCGCGTCTTCCCCGGAGGGACCCGCTGCCGCGAAGCCAACGGAGCGGCGAAGCAGGCGGCGACGCACCGGCCGGCAGCCGCGCCTCGCTGCCGGCGCCGGGCTCCCTCCCGGCTGTCACCGGCGGCCCGCCCTCGGGAGGCGGCGGCCGGGCCGCTCCCGCAGCCCCGCCCCGCGCGGGCGGGGGACGCGCTGCCGCCGCGGCGGAGGGCGGCGGACGCTCGGGGGGCGCGGGGCGGCGCGGGTGGCCTCGGCGGGTCCCCCGGGGTCCCGCTCCTGTTCCGGGAAACTTCCCCCCGCGCCGCGGGGAGCGGCGTGGCGGCAGTGACCGCGGCTCGAGCCGGGGGTGTAGGGTCGCCCCGGTCGGGCTCTGCCGCCTCGGTGGTTTGGACCCGTGCGCATCGAGCACACAGAGCCGGGAAGGATCTATCGATTTAAATTTTTGTTACGCCCTACCGTGGCACACAAGAATTAGTCGCGGAGTTGTCAGATTAACTCAAGTGCTAGCACTCCCTATCCCCGCCAGACGGCTGTAAACCCTAATACCATTTAAAGGCTCATTATTTTGTTAGACTAGAACAGAATGGCTGCTTGAGGCTCCCGGGCCCAGGCTCTGCTTGCGGGTTCCAAACCAAACTGCCCCTCTGCACTGCCGTGCGTTGGCTTTCAACTAAAACGCTGTTCGCGAGTGTATTTCTGTTGATGCAGATTCAGCACTGACCCAGTGAATGCAGAAGAAATGTACTTCTGCTACCTAAATACCAAGACCTCGGGGACTGTGGGAATGGTCATGATAATTAGCTCGAAGTTACGTTGATGGTTAATGCGGTATATGTGTAAATAGGCCCAGTATCATCGAGAAAATAAGCAGTTTTACCGTTCTGTCTGGGTTTTTGTGTTGCTGCTGAGGTGCTAGGTCTGTACTTAGTTTAATAAGACAAGATGGATACGGGAAAATAGCTAGATAGATCTGAAAGAACTGCAAATACAAGAGACGTGCATTAGTATTGATTCATGATCCCAAAGTAGGCTGATGGGGTTCATCAGAAAGACAGCTCTGGTCTGCAAGAAAGCGACAGAAATTTGATAAGGGGATACTTCAGTCTAGTGTATAAAACCATAACACTTGATGGCCAGACTGAATGTTTCAAATCCAAATTTGAAGTGTTTAACAGTAAAGGCAATTAAACAGTCAGAACCACCTTTTGAGACTAAAAGGGAATATGCGTCGCTGGGCAGTGTGAAGCAATGTTTAAACAAATATCTTTCCAAAGAGAGGCTTTTCAAAGAGGAGCTAAAGGAATTCTTGTAGCCAGAATAACCCTGAAAGTTTCTCCTCTATAGAGAAAATGATGCTTTTGATTTTAAAATCAGTAAGAAAGTTCCAGCTGGCATTAATTACTTTATATAGGGTTTTTTGTTTCATTTTCCAATACAATTTCAGGTATAAATGTTTGATATATATGCTCTTTAAAAAAATGTCAGCACATTTATTAGTGGCTATGTTCCAAGTCTGGATTAATGAAACCACAATAAGCATCTTATTATGCTTTATCTGCTATGTAACTGTTCTTTATAGGAATAGGAATTTGGGGCCTTTGTTCTGGCCCCGGTCAGGAAATAGGAGCTCTTAAATAATACATGCATGGCCTTATATTAGTGTTGTGTCTTATGCAGGGATACAGAGCTGTGTTCTGAAGAAAGGCAGGATGTTCTGTATAGAATTTTATTATAATGTACATGGGGTTGTTACATGCAAATTGTTTTCTTACCTTATTAAATATTTTTTTCTTGAAAGTACTTAAATAAGAAGTTGAAATCTATAGCTTAGCTAGCATTTTGTTTCCCAGTATTTTTTCTTTAATAGAAGTGTTTGGGCTTTTTATAATCTGCATAAATTGGGTTTAATTTGAAAGTGAGGTGAGGTGATCATCTTCTTGTCTGCACAAAGTCAAAAAGCTTAGCTCCCTGTCAGACATGGCTCTATAACCTGCTGTTCCCTTCAGGTAGAGAGCAACCACCACCTCATGAACCATAGAGCATCATTCTGAGAGCGTGTGGTTTGATATCCACTTATGTCTAGAAGCTGAGGGACCCATTGCGCTGTCTGCACTGCGCAGATGTACTGTAAAGATGTTTCCATCCCCAAAGAACTAATGCTATTAGTGGACATGGAATATCCATGAGGCTGGAATACTGAGTGAAAGTAAAGATTTAAAATCTGACCTCTTTGCTTGCTTGTTTACACTGGTGGTGTTTTACTGAAAGAAAATAACTGGGTCCTGCAAGATTTGCCCAGGTTCACACAGGAATTCTGTGGGTCAGCCAGAAATTAATCCTGGTATATCCTGGTAATGGTAGAGTCCCTGATAATGTGGGAGACTTCTGAAAAACACACACGGAGTGCGTATTTGTGAAATACAGAAGATGCCAGCAAAAGAAAATAAACATTTTGCCCGGTTAGTGGCTGATATATTGCCACTGTTTGTTTGGTTATTGCGTTGCGAGCTTTCTAACTCTGCTTTTAGTGATTAGTAAAGCAGATTGAAATATGGAATCTCAAAAGTGCTATGTGAGGCATCAGCAAGAAAATATTCAGCCCCTTTCTGAATCCCTCAAAATCAATGTAAATTCATTTAGTTCATGAGGAATAGAACTGAAACACAAAGTAACATTTAAAAATGCATTAGAAAACACTTGGTAACTTTACAGCTCTGCAGTTTAGAATTAGAGGCACTTTGACTTTATTGGACTCATGCTGAAGTAACTATATGAAGTAGAAAGCAAAATAAAGTTACAAGGACAGGCCATAATTGAAAATTTAATCCATTTTTAATATTAATGTACTCATTGTAAAGAGCTATAAGCCTGCAGACTAGCAGAAGGATATCAGAATTCTTGCTCTAAATTTGCCCTAACTTTTTAATCATAATAAAAATCCCTTGCAAACAGTGGCGGTCCTCCTGCTCAGTTAAAACTCAAAGTGTAAGACATTTTTAAAACTTCATCTCTGAATAATTTTAATACTTGAATCTCTTACATATTTTCATGAAAAAAAAATCCTAGAGCACTTCTGAAACCGATTTACACACAGAAGATCAGATTATCTGCTGCTGTAAATGTAAAATAATTACACTGATTATTTTTTGATGTTGTTAATATTATTATTTTGAAATAAGAAATATACATCTAAGGACAGATTTAGGGTGGGTTTTTTTTACACAGTATGTTTTTTTTTCATTGAAATGCAGCCATCTGCAGGCAACTGTATAATAGTGCATAGCAACACTACAATAATTATGTATAATATATGGCTATATTTAAAACTTCTCACAGCTTGGCACTGATTGTTATTAATGTTAATACTTCTCAGGACAGGAAAGGAAATATAAACTACTCTTAGGGGGAACTTTCATAGACTGACTGTAATTATCAACTTTAAATGATTTGGGTGTGATCTTTCATGGGAATGATTTTTCTAGAAAACTTGGATTCAAGGCATCTATTTCAGAAAGCCTGGGAGATTCAGAGTCATTGCAATGGAATGAGGTTTATTCTTGTAAGTTATTGCAGCATTGTGAAACTTGCAGTGGATTTTCATTTAAAACAGTAATGTTTTCATATTCATTTAATTTTTTAAAAAAATACTATTTATTCAAATTCAAGATTGTTGAGAAGAGCTGACCTGATCTTCTGTAGTAGTTGAGAAGAGTTTTGCTCATAGAGCTGGCCTTCTAAGTGTCTGCATATGGGATGCCTGGGCCCCCTCTCTGCATGGTGGGTGAATCTCTGTCAAGGCTACCCTGGCCTCAGAGCAGAGGTGCTAGTTACCCCTAGAGAATCTGTCTTGCTGTGCAGTCTTGCATAAAATTGATAGTGGCATTAACGCGCACAAAAAAATTTACCTACTGTGCTGTTGAATTTCAAAACAGAATTTGTATCTGCTGAACCAAAAGGGAAACTGGTGCTGGTGTCTGCAGCTCATGAGGTGGTACCGTGACTGGTGGGACATCATTCAGTTTGCCCAAGGGCAAAGACTGCCTACACCTGCTTACAGCCTCGTGTGCATCAAACCAATTCTTTCCATAATACATATTTTGTCAGAATCAAATATACTTTTATAAATGGTAAAAACACTGATACGACAAGTGGCAGTGTATCTTCTTGGAGATGTTCCCTCTCTCAGCCTGTTGACGGGTTCTGCCAGAGGTGGGTGTTGGTAGAATATCCAGAAATAGCATGTGGGACAAACATGTGCTTCTAATAGGGAATACTTACCATGCACAAATACCAATAGCAGCCAAAGGAATCAGGCTGCAGTTAAGAGTTGAAATATGTAGTTTTAGCAACCATAAGTTATATTTCTCTATTGCACTGAGTAGATTGTACAGTATTCCTTTCTTTTGTGTGTGAGCAGATATGTATGCACTTTTAATATTTGCTTGCACCTGTGTTTGAGAAGCCACTTTTTCCTTAACAGAGGGGGAAGAGTCTTCTGGGAATACACAACCTGAAATTAGGATTTATTATAGACTTTATGTACAGCTGACTTGGTTAAAAGCCGCCTTGCTGTGCAGTCACATAACAAATTAAAAATGACAATATAAATAGATGAAGTTAATGACTACACTGTGGAATATAGGAATAAAGCATTTGACTCATGTTAAAACAAAGGGGGAAACTGAAGGTTTACAATATATTAACCCATGTTTGGTCAAAGATGCTGCTATAGAAGTAAGCACTAGGGCTTTGGATGGCAATTGATTTCTAGTGCTACCTGCATAGCTCTCTTTAATGCATATGTTGAGATGATTAGCTGTAATAAGGAGAGGCTAGGGATTAAAAGGGTAAAAATAACAGCCATTATACTTCTTAGAAGGAATTCTCTGAGGATGTGTGCCTGTGGTTCACTCACACTTGCTTTAGTACATAATGCATTGAGCTATTCAGAGCTTTGTTGGAAAAAGGCTACTAAACACGGCTGTTAAAAACATGACATTTTGGGGTCCTTTTTTCTCTTAATGATTCTTATTTTTTCTTTTTAAGGATGAGTTGTTTAATGGTCACCTCAACTTTTTAAAGACAACAACTTATTGTATACTGTATATATTGATAATATTATATATGTTTGGCAACTCTGAGTTGTAGCATTCTTGTAATAGAAACTTCAAGTGCAAAGGAAAAAAGAAAAGAAAATATGCTTTGTTAATCATCCAGCTAATCATCAGAATTTAATCATATTGAAGATTTAGTACTTTTACAGCATTTTATATGGTTAGAAAGTAGATGTACTTTTCTTGTATCTATGTATTCAAAACTGCAGGCTCAAGACATAATACAAGGTTATGTATCATTTCAAAGGGTAGCAGCTGGTTGGAAATGTTCATTAAGGAATTCCATGGCTTCTGTTTTGCACACTGATGTAAATCTTCAATCAGTATACAAAATTGAGAAGTATTTTACTACTGTCATGCAGATAACTGCAAGGTCTTTGTTTTGGGGAATACTGAGGGATTCTCCTGTATGTATCTTTCTTATAGAAGGAAAAATGTTTGCTGTCAAAGTTCATCTTTGGGAAGAAAGAAAGGTGATAGGGAAATGAACAGATAGCCTAATAAACTCCTCCCCTTTTCCCTATTAAAAGAGAAGAGGATGCAAGTATTTACATATCTGTGGAAACTAGGGTGTAATTAAGCATAGGAGATCTGCAAGGTCTGCTGTTTCTCACTAGAAAACAGCTCTCTTTAAAGACAAACTAAGACTTTGAACCTTGAATGTAGTCTTTTCTTTAGAGGTAGAGATTGGATAGGACCAGCTGCCACCAAAGAAGATTCAGGAATCAGTGAGTTGTACGCTGTGGAAGATGAAATAGGCACTTCATTACTCATCGCAGTGATGCGCTAGCATGATATTTGTCCGCAAAGATACTGAAATTGCTCCTGTATTATCATACTCTTTTAAATGCTTAAAGGCAAAATAACTGAAGTTTTTCCTAGCTGTCTGTAGATTTCTGGTGGTGCAGGATTTGGATGCTTTTGTACTTAATAAAAGTGTATTTAATCTCTGTTAAGTGACATGTTAATGTGCAACAGAGGAAAATAAAAATATTTCTCAAGTTTAAAAATTAATTTATCAGATATAATTAATCTTATGGCAAGAACAAACATATTTTATTAATTGTCCATATAGTTCTTCTCTTGTTATAATATTTTCATCTACATTCAATAAAACAGGCTACAATAGGCAGAAAGTTTAGACAGAGTTAATGACATTAGCTCTGTCTTTACAATGTTTGTCCTTAGGAAAAGGTACAAAATCAATTAATGTCTTAAAGTATGCTGCTCAGAGTTCAGTTACAACTTGCGTAATTAAGACTGTGTAAACATAGAGTTCTGTTCAAATAACATAGGGTGCTTTTATATTTTCTTATGGCCTCAGACAAGTTTTAGTGAACTTTATCTGTAAGTCTTTTTTCCCCCTCTTTTCTTTAGGTGGCTTCAGAAAAATGCCTTCCAAAACTTGGATGTTTGACAGCTATCAAAGTAGTTCACTGTCCTGGGCACTTCAACATACTGTATTAGCAGCAAAGCCAGAATTAAGAAAAATAAGACTGATCAAAAGATATGTATTCGATATGACAAAGGAAGAATGGATATAGTGTATGCAACTAAATAATTAGAATAGAATAGAATAGAATAGAATAGAATAGAATAGAATAGAATAGAATAGTTTCATTCAGTTGGAAGGGACCTATAATGATCATCTAGTCCAACTGCAGTATATGTTGGTGGAGGGAGGAATCACATTGCAAATAAAGAATAAGAAACAATGTGGATGCATGTCAAACAAAATGTAATTAAACTGTGTAATTGCAGGCCCAGTTAAAGAGCAATACTATGAAAATGTGGTGAGGACTCCCTTAAAATGATACTATGCATACAACAGTTCGAAAACGGTTCAGTCAGCTGTTGTCTAGCCATGGTAATGTAGTAGTGGAGTCAAACAGATCAAGCACGAGCATGATAGTAGAATATGTATGTAAATTAGACTATGAGAAGTTACAAAGAATACACAATTGAGGAAAGGGTGGTCAGTGATAGAGGTGACCAAACTGCTGAGATTCCTAAGCTAGCACTATTTATGAGATGGTTAGTTCACAGCCTGGTGGGTTAGTGGCTATGCTGCTGCTGAAGGCAGCTTGGTTAGTCTCCATCTGGGCACCCAAGGGCTGGCTGTAGCCACAGTACTTCATAACATGGGCTTTTGCCTCTGTGTCTCTTTTGGTTATGTTTCATGATTTACTTCAAAAAGAGAGGGATGCTGAGATGCTGTCATGGTTTGAGCCCAGAGGGCAACTGAATACCACAGCTGCTCATTCAGTCCTTCTCCATCGGGCATGGGGAGGAGAAGATAAAGAAAAAGACTTTGGCATCGAGACAAGGACAGCGACGGGTGACTCAACCATTATGATTATGGACAAAGACAGACTCGTTAGGAGAAAAAAAAAAAGAACAGAAATTTAATTTAAACACCACCACAACCACCACTTAACAGTCAGATAGGACAGTGAGAAACACAGCCACATCTTAAAACACACCTACCCTCACCTCTCTCTCCTTCCTAGTCTCAGCTTTGCTCCCAATTTCTCTATCTCCTTCCCCACAGCAGTGCACGGGGCAGGGGACCGGGGTTGTGGTCAGTTCATTACCCGTTGCCTCTGCTGGTCCTTCCTCCTCAGGGGGAGGGCTCCTCACACTCTTCCCCTGCTCCAGCGTGGGGTCCCGCTCACAGGAGACAGTCCTCCATCAGCTTTCTCTCACATGAGTCCTTCCCACTGGCTGCAGCTCTTCCCAAACTGCTCCAGCGTGGGTCCCTCCCACAAGTGGCAGTCCTCCCATAACCAACTGCTCCAGCACGGCCTTCCTTCAGTCCCGGCCTGCTTCGGGCACAGCCACCTGCTCCGGCGTGGGGTCCCCCACGGGCTGCAGGGGGGCATCTGCTCCACCGGTGGCCTCCGTGGGCTGCAGGGGCACAGCCTGCCCTCCCACCACGGGCTGCAGGGGGTCTCTGCTCCAGCAAACCTCTCCCCTTCCTCCTCCTTTCTTCCACTCGTGTTTGCAGAGGTGTCTACTTCACAACTCCCAACTCCTCCTACCAGGTTCATATGCTATCACAGAGGTGCAGGCACTGTCGCTAATTGGCTTGGCCTTGGCTAGAGGTGGCTCAAATTTGGAGCCTGGGGAGCTTTGAGAAGCTTCTCACAGGGGCTACCCACTACCAAAACCCTGCCACACACACCAATCCAGCACAGATGCTGCAGGTATTCTGTGCAAACTGATTCGCTCTCTGTGCAGTCTTTCCCAATTTCCCAAAGCCCATCTAAGGAGGTGAAAAAACACAAGCGAATAGAACATTGTTTGTCAATACCCCACTCAGTGGGGTACGAACTTAGTACAAGCTCAGTGTATGAAATTGGTCTAATCTGGTAAAGCCTGGTAAATCTGGCAAAGCACCCAGAAGGTGCTCAGAAATTTGCTTAATTTCCCAAGCTTTTTTTTTTTTTTTTTTTTAAATTGAAGATGGCTGTACAACTGCATTTGGAATTTAGCCTGCCTATCCCCTACAGAAACCCCTCTTGCTCAAATGGAATGAGTCATGCACAGTGTATCTATATTGCTTTGTAGTGCCAGACGTGAGGTAGTGTAATGCAAAGTATTTTCCTGCTTCATGAAAGAAATGATCTCTGGCCTAAAGGGAAAATGAAATGAAACCTTCAAAGGAATTTTCAGTTCCTTGCATACCTATCAAAGGCTATGACAGTATTATATTAAATTATTTAGGTAACTTTGCCCTATTAGACTGTGTTCTTTTATGAATCATTTCAAGCGGCTTGGGCCCTAACCATAAAAAAACTTAGCATATTCTAAAGACTCAGAGAGTGGCCCAGAGGAAGATAAGTGAGTTAAAAATTTATAGCCTAGAAAATTTTGTGGACCTCAAATTGCATTTTAATGAAATATTCTTTTTAGTCTTGACGGATAACTTAAAAAAAAAATTAAAAATTAGAAAATAGCTACACCCTTCCTGCCCCCTCTCAGTCCACCAAAGAAATTCAGGGTGAGATTAAGATAACTAAAAGGAGTCTAAATTAAGAATTAAATTGGTCCTTTCTTTTTTATCCTGTGCCCCAAGAGTTTCTTGAAGATTTGTTTCTTCTTCCCACTCTGCTATCAAAAGTTTTACCTTAAAACTAGATGTCACCTTGAACATGTGTAAACATTAGGTTTCTTATTGTATGAAGATTAATTAATGCAAAAATTCACACATGTATTTCAACAAAAGCACAAAAAATAAAAGACAAATGTATTGCTGGCTTTTAAATTGCTAACTGTGAATATTGTCAACCATTGTGTTAGCTAAGCAATGTTTTGAGCAAGCAAAGCATTATGCTGATCAGATATCCAAATCTGGCTCTTACTAAAATAAGCAAGATTCTGGCTGATCAGTGGTCTCAGCTGTGTCCAGCAGAAAAACCTTTTTAGGTTAACTTAGTGAGATTAGCGGAGGTAGCAAATAATACAGGGATATTCTAAATATCGTGCCTTTTAAAAGTGATCTATTGCAAAATTCAAATGGAATTAAACATGTATCAACATTGTAAAGCTTCTCAAATTTTTAGAAGTAGAGCAGTTCACAAAGTGAATAGCCTTTGTGGTAGACTGAGAAACTATTTACATTTTAAGGATAAAGGTATGTTGATAAAAATCTCAGAGCTGGATGAAACTTTGATAGATTATCTGAACTATCTTGTTCTCCAAGACATTATTCCTAATACCTGGATATTCCTTACAGAAGTTTGTATTGCCTCCTCTTAAAAAGACCCTCTGATGATGGTTGTACAGATGGTCTGTTTCAGTGTTCTTGT
Source organism: Athene noctua (assembly GCF_965140245.1). Lineage (NCBI taxonomy): Eukaryota > Metazoa > Chordata > Aves > Strigiformes > Strigidae > Athene > Athene noctua. The sequence goes on along the minus strand of NC_134040.1, from coordinate 13,877,664 downwards.
AAAGTTTTAATATCTTACCTGAATCTCCTTTGCTGAAAATTTTTACCACCTGTTCTATCCCCCTTGAACACTAAAAGTATTCTCTTTGCAAAAGATTTTGCATATTTTGAAGTATCTTCTTTGTTAAGGCTCAAAGACCAATTTTTCCATCTTTTACCTAAATTCCATCTAGGTTTTTCATTACTCACTTCTCTCCTCTAGACTTTATCCACGTGATTTGCCTCTTTTCAAAGTATGGACCTGGGTTTTGAAGTGTGGCAGCTGTGGCCTTACAATCCTGAGTAGTGAAAGGATTACCTCCTCTATGCCTTACATGCCATGATGGCGTTTCCCTTTATCTGAAAGAGAATGACATTCTTGATTTATCATTTTTTTAATCTAATGTAATCCCCAATGTACTGCTACCCAGCCAGTTATTCTTCATCCTGTGCTGGCTTCCTGATCCATCCTGTTATTGACCTATCCTAGATCATAGATTAGCTGTAAAAAATATAACATCCTGTATTTGTTCCTATTAAATTCTATCTTGTCTTTTTTTACATTGTAATGGTTAAATAAGTGAAGAACTGAAGCAGATTGTCTTTGAAAGTGAGGAGTCACTTTGTTTAATCTTTCCTGGGTGAATTCCAGCAGAAAAGTGGATCCTGCATTAGGATGGAGAGAGAAGTAGTAAAGTACTGGGTTTTAATCTGTTCCAGTCCTGTGTTTTTGTAATCATATAGTGATTTTTTCAATAGTTTGCAGTTAACAAATTCAGCAGGAGACTAACTGAAGACAATCCTCAGTACTGAGATGTGAAAAATGTTGTATTTTGTTTGTTTTAAGCTATGTTGATAAATTCCTTTGAGGAAGCTAGGTAATCTCCTTCAATGAAAAGTACATCCGAATTCTGGATTTAGTACAGATATAAAGGTATCTTGACTAATATATTGAGGAAAACCAGGGAAATGCAAACAGGGAACTGCACCTTCTGTCATATGTTGAAAATGTGCTTCTTTTCTTTATATGAAAGTCAGAATTACATGATTTATTTGTTCATTAGAAGTGGTATTTCTAGAAACATTATCTCAGAAGTGTATTTCTTGCTATACCTGTGACTGATGCTAGTGCATTATAACTGCATTTTAGTAGTGGAAAATAATAGATGGCACATGTTAAAAGCCAGATAGCTGATACTACCTTGATGGGGTTCTATAAGCATTTGCTTAAATATACATGGATCTAAGAATATTGGGAATACAAAGGTAAGAGGTCCAGTATTAGGAGAGACCACAATTATACTTGCCTTTGCAACCTACTCCTGCCCTTTTAGATATATTTGCTGTGGTTTATGTCCTTACTTGCATCCTGATTTTTTGTCTTTGGAGTTTTTATCTTATTAAGCTTTTTGTGAAAGAAACACCGTTCTGTTTAGCTGTTTGGTTTGGGATTTTTTTTGGGGGGGGGGGGGGAAGGGGGGGGAGGGCAGGAGGTACAAAAATTTAAAGTCACTACTGTAGGTTTTGTTGTTAAATTCTGTATTCTTAGTATGAACAATTTAAATTGGAACAGATGTAAGTATGAGTAATTATTTAAATAAAAACATTGGGCTAGTTTTTTGATGGGTTTTTGCTAATCTTACAAATTTTGTAATGGTTTGTAATATGTGGAGTGTTTGTTGTGCACAAGGTTGGATAGCCTTTTCTCCAAGTATATTACTTTGCCTAATAAGCAACAGTAACTTTCTCTAAATCTTTGCCTTGTTTAACAATTCATAAGGTCCTTCAGAAGGGCAGTCAAGTAGCTCTTGCATATAGAGAAACAGAGCTACAGAAAATGGCAAATGTGAGGCCTGAGGCAAGGCAGCAATTCAGCCCTGATACCAGTCTCTCCCAAGGAACTCTGTGCCTTTTCATGTATGAGATGCAGTTAATGTGGTTTACTGAGCTCATTGCTCTGTCCAGCTTAAAGGGAATATGGATTTCTTGGCTGCTTTTCTTTATTGTGATAGATTCATTTTTCACTTGCATTGTTCTCAGTTTATTATGTATCAGCTATAAATCTGCACCATGCATTCAGGTAACTGTCAGGGTTTCCTGCATCCTTGAGGAAGCATTTCACTCAAGATCTGTATGTCTTCTGAGGACTCACCTTGTGTTCTTAGCTGATTCCAACCCTAGTTAGTGTGTTTGTGGTCAGTTTAAAGGTCTTACATGCAATTCTTGGCAGATAAGACAACGCTGATCCTCTCATTAAAAAGAAAGAGACATTACTACAGAACAAAGCTGCTCAGACTGAAATTCTCAAGTAACTCCCTTAAATATTGACATGGGGAACTCCAAAGAGAAAACAGGGGATGAATGGTTATCTTTAGAAACAAAATTCCTTTATAAAGAGCTATGGGGGCTAGAAGTTAAACATAGCTTGTTTTCTTTCATCCTCTGAGTGTTGGAGGATAGAAAGTAAGAGGACAAAGGGGTTCTGTCTATAAACATCTGTGAAATGGTCTTGCAGTAGCAATGAGTTACCAAGCATATGCACCTGTATTAAATGCATTTGCAGAATCCCATCACATAAAAAAATCCTTCTTCTCTGTGGAATCATGATTTGCTGAAAGTCTTAAAGGTAGTCTCTCTGTAACCCTTGGTGGCAATTTTCCCCTTTTAGCAAATAATGGGTCTGAAGTACTTGTTATTTAGCAGATACTAGCTTCCAGCTTTACTAAGTACTTTTGGTCTTAGCCACTCTGTATTTTTTCAGCTAGGCAGGGGAATGAAACAATGACCTATTTTGTTAGACACATAAATGGTGGTATTTTGGTGGGGTTTTTTTCAGTTCTCTTCATAGTGAAAGAGCACGTTTAGGAAAGAAGTACTTTACAGAACTTCTCTGATAACATTTAAGTCTTTTTTTTTTTTTTTTTTTTTTTTTTTTTTTTTTACCTTATGCAGGCTAAGAAACCTAACGTGGCAGTGGATTTCATGCAATCACATACATTATATCTATCCTGTAGATTACATCTATCATGTACATCAGGTAGCTAGCATTTAGATTCCATTGCTTTCAGTAGAATCAATGAATATTCACCACCTGATTTCAGTAACTGAAAACAAGAGTTGAGAAACTTCCAGGGGGAACCTCCTGTGTTCAGTTTGTGCCCATTGCCTCTTGGACACAACTGAAAAGAGTCTGAGTTCTTTACATCCTTTCATCAGATATTTATAAACATTGATAAAGATGCCCCTGAACCTGCTCTTCTCCAGACTAAACAGCTCCATCTCTCTCAGCCTCTCCTCATATGAGAGATGCTCTGGTCCCATTTTTGTGGCCATTTACTGGAGAACCTAGTCAGACACAGCACTCCAGATGTGGCCTCTCCAGTGCTGAGGGGAAGGATCACCTCCCTCTACCTGCTGGCAATGCTCCTCCTAATGCAGCCCAGAATATCACTAACCTTCACTGCCACAGTGGTGTGTTGCTGAATCATAGTCTTGTTGTCTACCACAGCCCCCAGGCTTTATTCTGCAAAGCTGCTTTTCAGCTGGCTGACCCCCAGACTGTACTGTTAGTGTGCGTTGTTGGCCCGCAGCCTGTACTGTTTAGTGAGGTTATTCTTCCCCAAGTGCAAGATTTGACTTCTCTTTTGTAACACTTGAGTTTTTAAGCCTTGCTTATTATTACCATAACTTCTTATAATGCTGCATTTTTATAAATATGTCTAGGTACACTGACATAGCTCATTTAAAACATACAGATTTATTTCTGTTTGATGTTAAAAGAACCCATGTTATTACAACACTGGTTCTTCTCCATCACTTCTGCATACATATCAAATCTTCAGTGTTGGTCTTTATCTCTTCAAAGCCAGAAAAGTGTAACTGTGCGAGTAGAAATTTAACAAAGACATGATTAAAGGAAGGATATAAAATTGACATGCTTCAAGAAAAGAGAAATAAAATGGTAATGCATGCCTTTTCTAGATTCCAGATTACTTCCTAAATGTAGATAAGAGTATTTGCAGGTGTTTTTTACATCTTCAGTGTGTGCTATCAAACCTGCTGTGTAACTTTCTATTCCAATGCTGAATCTATCTGGAAGGTATGATATAAAGCCTTTGGACATGCATATTAAAAACTATGTAAGAGGCAAATGATTGCTTATAAAACAGAATGTGGAATCATTAATCTTTTTAACTGTAGAGAGGAATTTTAAGTGTGAAGATGCATTTGGTGCATTAGCTCAGTATATCAGAAATAGGTTCACTGAACATAGCACTCCTAACTGAGAGGGAAAGAAAACAAAGGATTAAAAAATGAATAACATGGAGGGGTATGGATTAAAGAGCATCTGTAGTACAGACCTAGGGAAACTCACTAATTCAATAGGCAATAGCTCTTTCTGCATCTTCAGTGGCAATCTTGAAGTCCTGTCCTAGAACAGGAACATCCAGGCAGGGATCTCTGGCCTGGAAAATTTAAAATCAAAAAAACCTTACTTTTGGTGTTTAGCCTTTGAGGCAATTTTAAAGAGCTTTCTGAGGACTGAAAGAAACATTCTCTGGAAAATACTATTCAGGGGAACACATTTTTCAAGAACAATTAAATACATTAATTTCTTAGGAATTAGAGTAAAAGACTTCCTGTCCCGCAGCTAGCAGATCTACAGAACACCCTGTGGCTGCAGAATTATTCTGCTGATGCTGTGCTTCACATGAAAATACAGAAAATATTTCTCCCTCAGTCCTCATAGAAGACTGCTACACAAAATTGGACTATATGGATGTCTTATTGATAGTTAGCTGGTATACCATGGTTGTACAGTACTCTATTTCATGTTCTGGAACATCCAGTTGTCAACCTTGGCTCTGGCATAGGTAGTCATAGTTAAATTGAATGTCAAAAGTAGGCCTGTAATGATTTTTTTTTTACTCACAGATTAATCTTTGCCGTTCTGAACCTCCCATTTTTGCTACCGATAGTCTTACTGCTTCTGTTTTCACTGTTGATCTTGATGATTCTGTGTTTATACATTTAAGTGAATAACGAATGAAAACTTGAAGTCCCTTTTCCTATAACTTCTACTAACATTACCCTGAATTCACTGTTGCTCTGAAGAAGTTACACAGTTACTGATGTAACATTTTTAATAGAAACAAAGGAATTTTTTTGTTTTTTTGCATTCACTGGACTGTTTGTTTTCAAATTTGAATGGCTGTGAAAAAATCAAATTAGGAGCCAACAACTAAAATATTATTAATTTTCTTTTACCATCATCTATCTCCTCAAGCTAAGCAATTTTTATTCTGTTTTAGAAAACATTTTGAGCTGGAATCAGATTTTGTGGTTCTCAAGTTATTTAGAAATTCTTTTCAAAGAGTCTGAAAATTAGACATAATTCTTGTGCTCTTCCTGTTTCATCTGCAAATACTGAATGATGACATCATTTTTCTGTGATAAATCTTCTCTTTTATTATTATTAAATCATATTTAAGATACAAAAGCTTTTAATACTTTTTAAGTCTTCTGAGAGCCTTCCTGTGAATTAATGCCAGGTTGTTCAGAACAAGGAGAGAAGAATCTTGAGATCACTTAAAAGACTTCACATATCTAACATAAGCTTATGTCTGTTTATAAGTAATCTCCTCTCGGGCTGATTGGTTTTTCAAAGACCAGTTGTTCAGAACTGTGATCTTAAATAGCACATGTCCATTGAGGTGATTTATTTTTCCTGCTATAATAATTGGAACCAAGATGCAGTCTGTAGTGAATTAGCTATGATTTACCTCACCAAATGCACAGTTTTCTTTCTTTAGGGGCAATTAAGTTTTCAAGCAGCTATCAAATATTTTCCTAATCACAGAGCATTTTTTACTAAAAAATTTCAAGAAGCTTTGTTCTGAAACAATAAAACACGGACATCTTTCTTATGAGTGGGCTCTCCATAACAATTCTTCCTGCAGGCTTCTCTCTCTGGATTTCTCATCCCACCAAATACGCTTGATCGGCAGCAACTTATTTTGATCAAGATGTATCATTTCTATAGAAATCAAGTAATTTAAAAAATATTCATAGCTCTTCACAGAATCATCTAGATAGGAAAAGACCTTGAAGATCATCCAGTCCAACCATTAATGTAACATTGACAGTTCCCAACTACACCAGATCCCTCAGCGCTAAGTCTTCTCGACTCTTAAACCCCTCCAGGGATGGGAACTCCACCACCTCCCTGGGCAGCCCATTCCAACACCCAACAACCTGTTCTGTAAAGAAATGCTTCCTAATATCTAGTCTAAACCTTTCCTGACACAACTTGAGGCCATTCCCTCTTGTCCTATCACTTGTTACTTGGATAAAGGGACTCATCCCCAGCTCTCTGCACCCTCCTTTCAGGGAGCTGTAGAGGGCGATGAGGTCTCCCCTCAGCCTCCTCTTCTCCAGACTGAACACCCCCTGTTCCCGCAGCGGCTCCTCGTACGATATGTGCTCCAGACCCTTAGTTCCTTCCAACTCCCAACTGTTAAAACCGTTGTTATTTGAGCCCAAAACTATTGCTGAATCCTTGTTTTGTTTACACAGCCCTAACTTAATCCAGCTCAACACATCAATAGTAGAAAACCTTAATACCTTGACAAGGTCAGGACATGTAGCTTTCATACAGAGCAGGATTCATAGCCAGCCAGACATCACACAGGATCCCTGGATGCACACTACAATGAACACAGCAGGGGTGTGCTGCCATCTTGAATATGCCACCTCTCAGGTTCCAGAATGTTTTTCAGATGTATGACAGTATTAATCTCTTTCCCAAAGTCCTGCAATATTTTTCATCTTCCAGTTTATGAAATTTTATGCATGTACACCTCTGTGTGAGGGAACAGGGAAAATTATTTTACTTGTGTAGGATTTGTGGAAATTATTACATGATGGGTATATTTCTGGAACATAGAGTTCCAGTGACTGAAAATATACAAAAGAACTGCTTGTGAAACATACAAAATTACCTCAGTTCTTAAAAATGGTGGTAGGTTGTATTGTATGAGCAGAAACAGGCATTTGTTCTAAACCATTTCCTCTGTGTGAGAAAGTTTGTAGTGTTTGCTTGTTCTCCTTCCTTAGGACCTTCTACTTGACTAGTTAGATGATGTCCTCTTCATTGCTTGTGAAGACCATTTTGGGCACTTCCATCTTCTCACATATCATAGGGAACTCAAGAAAATAACTGAGCCCATTGCCTGCTTGTGCGTGACAAGACACTGAAGAGTCAGACAACTATTGTGCAACTAGTTTTAAGATACCACAACTGTTACATCTTTTGGTTTCCTCAGACATGCCCTCTTTTTCTTCCTGGAAACTTTTCTAGGACAAATTTGAGGTTTTCTCACTGGTCGAGGACTTTATGCATGCTCTCAGACCAGTAACTGTAACTGGGCTGCAGTAAATCTGGAAACTCTGAGTATGTGGAACTCACACCGCTGGTCTAAGCAGGTGCACAGCTCTGCAGGTAGAGCATGTTTGTAATGTGTCGTACAGAGACTGCTGACCAATGCAGAGCATCTGAAAAATGAGTGCACAGCAAGTCCACCACCTCTGGCAAACGTGTGCAGATATTTTCTGTTCCAGAAATACAGAATAGGAACTTATCAGTTGGGCAGCACTTACAGAAATACATCTACATTAAGTTTAAAAAGAGCATTCATTTGTAGCTGAAGGTGTGAATTTGATCAGTTTAAATTTGACCTAAAATTGTAAGACCTCTGTGAGATTTAATCTCCCACTAGTAAATTAGTATTTCAGTCTGCTCTCTGCAGTTTCATCACAGGGCAAATTTAAACCATTTCAGTTTCTCAGGAACCAAGTGGAATATGTTACTTGTATTTATATTGAAATAGGTGTTAAGAACCTAACAATGGACATTGTCTAGCATGCTGCAGTCTGTTCCCACTTAAAAATAACTTTTCATAAGTGTTTGTACCTTCAGAATTCAGGAAAATAATTTTCTATCATCACCTTCTCCTTATTATAAATCACATTTTTTTTCCTTCTCCTTAGTACACAACATACATTTCTACCATCTAAAATGTAGCAAATGCTTTAAAGAATGAAGAGTGTTATTGCCACCTGGTGGAAGCCTCGTGTGCATAATCTACTAGTTACAGACGATTGTGAAGATGTCGAAACAGCTCGAACTGACCAACACCATCCTGCAAGAATACAGACTAACTACATTTGGCATCATAAAAATAATTAGGTGATGGCATTTTCTATGACGAAACAGCATTATTAAAGAGCTCAACTTGTCCCTACACACCTTTTAATGTCGGGTAATGTCATTGTTAAAGTTAATAACTTCCACTGCTTTTGATGTTCATCAACTGGATTGGGGTAGTGACACGTATAAATAAAATCTGAACAAGTATAGTGAAATATATAGTAGAAAAATTGTATGTAAAAGGTTTTAGGAAGATAAGAACCTAATGAAGAAAGAACAGATGTTTATAGCTGCATTCCAAATTGACTGAATCCTTTCTATTATTTTATGTAACTGACAATGAATAATGTGAACTTTGCAGGTAATAATTCTGAAATTCTCTATTTAATGATTCATTAACACTTCACTTTCTTTTCGCATTTCTGTCAATGTGCTTGTATTCAAAGCTTTGAAATAAATGGCCAGTCTTTTAGGCAGGAAGCAGTGAGATTTGGAGACAGCAGTATTGACATAAATATGATTTGAAAGTTTAATGACTAATATGACTCTAAGAAGGCTTCCTGACTAAAACACTGAAAGCCACAATATGGCAGAATTAGATCTGACATGTATAGGACTAATAGCATATATATCCTGTCAGAAATTTAATTTTCAGTGTGACAGTTCTGCACATTTTTAAAACCTTAATTAAATTCTGCACAATCTCTATTACAAAATCATTTACATTAAATGTGCCTGAAACTGAGATGTAGCAACTCAGTTTTTCAGACAGCAATTCATACATAATGTTTTGTGGATGGAGAACAACATGTCTATGGTTGCTGCTGTATAGCAGATGGAATTCTGAAAAGGACGGAAAGTAGTTTATAAAATAATTTTTATAGTATCCTTTGTAAACTGCTAACGCTTTGCACTTCAAGCCATGCGAACTTGTCTGTTTGACAAAGGAATGGTTATTTCTCTTTGTCCAAAGTGATCCAGAGATTATTTCTTCCTGAAATGTAGGAAGATGCTCATAACTTTAATTCTTAATAGTCAGGGATTCAATTACCTAATTCCAGATCTAAATTCCCTTTAACTGTTAAATTCCAAATTTAACAGTGCCAACCATCAGGAATATTCCTTGATAACTTACTTTCTATAATGATCTGCTTCACTTTCTTCTTTTCTCTGGCAATTTGTGAGAAACAGAACAGAAAAATCTTTGCTTTAGAGGTTTTTTCTTTCCTAATTCATTCAAATTGTTCTGCAAAAGAGAGGGGGGAAATGGTTATTCCAATATACTTGGGTGAAAAAAATGTGTGTAATATATTGAGGTTCATTCATAACTATATTGAGGTCAGGGTTTGGTACATTTACAGTAGTCCTTGTAGAATTCTTGCATCACTGCCTTCTGCTTTGTATGTCTCAGACAAAGTCCAGTACAAGCCTGTACTTCAGAGAGTAAAAACAATCTCTTGCACTTGGGAATGCTGGAAATTACCTGATTCAGGCATGGGGTTTTTGATAAAGAAACAACTAAACAAAATTACACACAGATCATGAAAGATCTTTAAATTCTTTATTTAACATGGCTGAATGAATGTGGGTTTTTTTTGTTTTAAGTTTCCTGTTCATGTTTTGCATGCTTGTTTAATCCGTAAAGCAGTCTGTCATATAGTCAGATGGTACACGTGTCTCCTTAAACAGGTAACAACAGTATGAAGGCATACAATGTTCCACATGTACCAATTTGGATTGCACTAAATTGTTTCATTCACTCACACTAGAGGTCACTGCGAGCAAAAGATTATGCTCGACTTGCAAAGGAAAGAAGACGAATGGATCAATTTACAGGACGAAATTTGTGGCATACTTTCTGATTTGAAAGGTTGACACAAACTCATGTGTTAAATACATTCTTTGAAGGGCACCATGGTACTTCTTAATGCAACCTCATTTACTTAAAAACTAATTACAAACTGTAGAGTAAGAAGATACTCCTAGCAAGAAATCCTTATTGCTTAAATCCAGTTTAGACCAGATTTAATCTCTGGCAACATCAAATTCAAGATAAGAGTTCCAGACTTTGTTGATACTTGTTGCTTCTTTTTCATGTCTAAACATCTGAGGTAATATTCCTTCCCTCTAGGAAAACTGCCCTGTTTTCTCTAGACTGTAGCAGAACAATTACAACTCTGATTTAGGTGAAGCTTCAGGCGTTAAAATATCCAAATCCCATTTAGATTGTGGATTAGCAATGAAAGCAGTAGCTGTCTCAGAGCGGAGTTGTGAAAAGAACAAATCAACAACATTCAGAGAAGTGAAAGAGGTGCACACTCCCCTTTACCTGCTCCGGGGAGTGCATCCAGCCCAGGACTGATAGCTGATAGCTGCTGTGTCAGATTTTTGCAGCTTTACTTAATTGTCACCTGCATGAATACAGCTGTATCTGTGCCCATATTTAAAATCTTTTCCTTTTTCACAGTGTATGTCCATTAGAAAATATAGCTGAGAAATAAATGCAAAACTGAACATCCAATGCCACGTAAGTCACCTATAGCATAGGTATTCATGGAAAGGAGAATGTTGACCTTTTCCTCACGGCTGAGAGAGCTAATAGGAGAATGACAGTGTTGCTTTTTCATATGAAGCAATGATGATTAATACTACTTGTGTGCTGCTGTCCAAAGAGTGTTTGGCATAAGGACAGGGGAATAAAGAGAGGTTAAATGAGCAGTGGGCAGAGAAAGATGCTCACATTACCCTACATACTTTAGTGCATGAAAACAGGTACTTACACAAAAGCTACTTCAACCCTGAGGGGCATATTTAACATGCAGATCTGGGAAGAGGAGTCTTTATCGCAATCTTCACAAAACTCCTCAATTCCTGTTTTATACCTGCTTTTTTTTGCCCACTTCCTTGTGTTTTTGTTTCTTCCCACCCTTGCCTTTTATTAATTTTCTCCATCCCAAATGGCACTAACATCTTAATTGCTGACATCATATTGTTGATTCTCCAAATTCTATGTCTGTTGTCTCAGTATGTTTCATGTATTATGCTCTTCCTGACAGAAAATATCTGATGCTTTAGATTTACACACTGCCGTCAAAAAAAACCCAACAAAAAAAAAAAAAAAACAGTTTTCAGCTTGATCCTTAGTCTAATGAAACAATAGCACCCAGCTGCTCATGAGGTATGTTGAAGCTTTTATTACACTAATTTTATGCTGATGTAATGCTTCCATCAATTAAATTATGCTGTTAAAATGGGTGTAACAGAGTAAACAACACAACCTATTATTTTGAAATAACAGCTGTTCTCTTAATTGGTAAGGTGGGGCAAAAAGCCCCATCTTTGAGATGGCTTTTAGCACAGGTAGCATCACTCAGATATTCTAATTTCTATAAGGTAATTCCTTTCATAACTACTGAAGATGCACATGGCATTTCTCTATTATTTTTTCCAGCTCTTCTTACTCTTACAAGAGCACTGCAGATATTTTTGCTAGGATTAACATAGTCCAAAAACATCCAAAGCAATTGCATCAGTTCTGTTTGTGAGTGTACCATTGACTGAAGAAATGGACTCTTATTTAGAGGTGTTGTGACAAACATACAGAGTTGAAGGCTTTTCATTGGAATGATTCATACTTCATGCAAGTCTATTTTCTTAGATGATCACTGCTTTCTCTCTTCATTTTAGGGGCAGTTTGATTAAAGTTTTTCCTCTTTTCCTCCAGCTTTTCATTCTTTCATACTAGAAACTACTTGTATGCTAACAGTGCTACAAATGTGATTTCATTTCAGTAGTATGATAGGTAAATCAATTTGAATTCCTTGACAACAACAAAATGTTGTATTTAGATATCACTTAGCATTATCTTGATGTTACAAATCCAGTTTTCTAAGAGACAGACTTTTCTTAAACATTTCAATACTACATGCATGCCTAGATGCTGAAATACAAATTTCACAACAAAGTGAAAATGTCAGTTTGTACCACATGCAGTTTAAAGAGTGACATATGAGTTACTTAGATCATTAGATGTCCCTGTTCAAGTATATTTCTAGAACTTATTGATGATTATATGGAAAAGCAGTTAATTTCAGGCTGTATCTCAGTACTGCACCTCTGATGTTCAGGCCATCACTCCTACTACATTTTATCATCTCTTGAGTAAACAGTGTTTACAGAAATCAGCTAAAGTCAAAAAACATCACTCTGTAAACTTACAAATATTTGTAAAAGGATTATTGATTCTCTAACACAAAAAGAAACTGTCTGAACTGCAACCTTTTTTATTTTGTTCTTGTTACAATACATTTTTAATCTGAGCTGACAGGAACCTTATGCAGTTAAACAAGGGGAAGGGTGAGGTCCTGCACGTGGGGAGGAAGAACTCCAGGCACCAATATATGCTGGGGGCCACCCAGCTGGAAAGCAGCTTGTCAGGAAAAGATCTAAGCGTTCTGGTAAACACCAAGTTGCACATGAGCTAGCAACGTGTCCTTGTTGCAGAGGGTAATCCTGGGCCGCATTAGAAGTATTGCCAACAGGTGGAGGTGATCCTTCCCCTCTACTCAGCACCAGTGAGGCCACACCTGGACTGCTATGTCCAGTTCTGGGCTCCCCAGTATAAGAGACATGGACAGAGTAGAGAGAGTCCAATAAAGGGTCACAAAGATGATGAAGGGACCGGAACATCTCTCCCTATGAGGAAGGCTGAGAGAACTGGGACTGTTCAGCCTGGAGAAGGCTCAGGGGGATCTTACCAATGTATGTAAATATCTGAAGGATGGAGCCAGGCTGTTTTCAGTGCCGCCCAGTGACAGGACCAGAGGCAATGGGCACAAACTGAAATACGGGAGGCTCTGTCTGAACATCAGGAAAAGCTTCTTTACCATGATGGTGACTGAGCACGGCCAGTTTGACCAGAGAGGTCATGGAGTCTCCATCCTTGGAGGTATTCAAAAGCCATCTGGACATGGTCCTGGGCATCCAGCTGTGGGTGGCCCTGCACAAGAAGGTGGGGTTGGAACAGATGATGTCAAGATCCCTTCCAACCTCAGCCATTCTATTGATTCTGTGAATCATAGTACATAACTGAAATTTAAAAAGGTGTTGCAACAAGTTATTACAGTATTTCCATGTTTATTCTCTGTAGCTGTAACAACTGGCAACTGTAATAATGCCAAATGGGAACTAATCATTTGTGATAAAATGTAAGCTAAACTAGTGAAGTTGATAATGGAAGCTGCTACCATGTTTGAGCTTGTTTTACTCTCAGTACTGTTATATGTATTTATACAACATGCACGTGAGTATATAAGGTGTGTGTGAAAATCAATTTACTGCAAAGTTTTAGCTGGCCTTTTCTTAAGGACCTGATCAAGGCAATGGCACTAATGTGCATCTTCAGCGTAAGATCAGCCATAAGCAACCACAGAATATATTTTACATTGAGTTTCACTGTTAATTAAGCAGGTTAGCAGTCAGTGTGGCAGTTTCAACCTTGGGCTGAGCTCCCCTGGAATGGCTTATGCCATGTGTGACTGTGCCTTGTGTTGGAAAGGAGCAGGCACAAGCAGCAGGGGAGGCTTTACTTTACATTTCCTTTTTAGTTACTTTTCCAGCTACCGCCCTCATTTCCACCTGTTCCCTAAGCAAGTTACATCCGTTAAGCACACCCACTAAATATCAACTCAATTGTATAGAACAGTATCTTGAAGCAAATGTGAATAGCAGGGGGAGCAGACTGCAGCAGAAGTTTGTCATATCTGAGTGAAGTCATACTGTCAGTCTAAAGAAAACACTAAGCAGGTAACATAAGGCAGGCATTGTACGTTCCTGATAAAACCATAAAACTGAAAATGATCTCCTTAAAAATAACTGGGTTTATTCAAGTTTTATTTTAATTTGAAGTAAATAGAAGCTTAACTTCAAAGTTGTTGAAATTTGTTATTTTAGGTAAAAGGAAGAATTTTGTCATGATGTCCAAGGCAAGGAAATAGTAAGGATGCTGGGAACCACAATTTTGCTTGGGGATTAAAAAAACCAACATGCAGTGACATCAACAAGCAGAATCTAACAATTTTAAATATAAAATATATTGCAGCTCCCCATGATCTGCTGCAGACTTGGAACTTGTGAAATCAGCCTAAATGACTAAATTACAAGAATAGCTGAGATTTATATTTAATCTATTTCAAGTTTGTGAGATTGTTTTGTTTTTTTTTTTTTTAATTAGAAGCTGTTCACAGTATTGTGTAGGGACCTCAACGTATTTAATGTCAAGTAGCTAAAAAATTAAAAGCACTGTATTATTTCAAAAAAGAAATGTTTACTGCCAACACAACAGCAACCCTTGCAGACAAGTTCACAGCTCACTGCCAGCCCAGGAGCTTTCCATCTGTGTAGCAGAAGTACAGATGCATGTAGTAGTGATATAGAGGATATTTAGGAATAACTAGTTACTCGGTTATCACCCTTTCCCCCCTTCTCTTCACTCCTTTTGCTCTCTACAGAGGAGCGCGGCGTTAGGGGGAATGTGGCCCCTCTCAGGCTGGGGGGAAGCCGGTGACAGGACACCAAGCCCTGCCGCCTCCCCGAGGCACTTGGGCAGAGCTGCCCCAAGCCCTTCCGTTCCCCAGAGGACAAGCTAAGGGCCCTGCTTGAGGAGAAGGGCTTCGCCCGCACCGCGGACAACTCAGGGCCGATAGAGGGGGAAGCTGCCCGGCGCCTCCCCCGACTCTCGGTGGCCGCTCCGGGCGACCCCCCCCTCCGCGCTGCCTGCCCGGCGGGACCGCGGCCCGGCTCGACCGCCCCCAGGCCGCCCCACCGACCCTCTCCCGAGGGCGGGCACCGCCCCCGAGACCCCGCGCTGCCATTTTGGAGCTGCCGACACCGACACCGCCGCCTCCGTCAACACACACACGGACAACCCCGGCGGCTAGCCGCGCCCCACCCGCTGCCGCAGCGCGGGAAGAGGCCGTGCACGGTGCCCGACCGCCGCCGCCCCGGCAGCACCCGCTACCGTTACCCGCCGGCCGGCCGGCCCGCCGCCCCGCCCCGGCCCGCCTCCGACCCCTCCTCCTCGCCCCGCCCGGCAGCGGCCGAGGCCTCCGCGGGGAGCGGCGGGCGGTGAGTGGCACGGCGGGGCGGGGCGGGGCGGAGGCCGCGGCCGGTGGGCGGGCCGGGGCCGCCCCGTAGGGCTGCCCCGTAGGGCTGCGGGTCCCGGCGGGGCCCCACTTGGCGCCCAGCCGCCTCTGGAACCGCGGAGAAACTCGTCGCCGGGAGCCCGCGCTGGTGACTTCGTCCTGCCGGGCTCGGTGAGCGTCTGGAGCGGGGACCCCGGGCAGGACGGCCCGAGCTCCCGGCCTCTCCCGCCCCGCCGGGGCATCCGGCCTTCCGGGGTGGCAGCCGCCGCCCGGGCACCCTCCGGCCTCGCGGAGAACGACGCCGAACAAACTCCGTCTCGCCCGGCCCGGCCCGCCCGCGGGGAGCGGCTGGGCGGCGGTGGCTGCAGAGTCACCGCCGGCAGCGAGGCTCGGCCGGCCAGGGGGGCGTCCCGGGGCGGCGCGGGCCCGCGGGCGGCCCCGGCTCCTCCGTGGCGCCCGCTTGGCTTCTAAACAAGGCCGGCCTCCCCCGAAGTTTTACGCTGCTCCCATTCCCAGACTTTTAGAAGAAATTCTAAAATCAGCTCTGAGGGCTGGCTTCTGCTCGCCCGGAGCCTGCAGTGGGTAAAGTTGGGGGGGGGGGGGGGGCTTTGTAGATGACTGTTGGCACGGCTGTATTGATTCTGTGATTCTGTATTTTTGCTGGCTGGCTAACGCCGAGGTAAGTGCTTCCCTGGTCACCGCTCGTGTATTGGAGAGGTGCCTCTGCTGCCTGTTCCCCTTTCTGGTAGGGGTCGCCCCGACAGAGGCGCGCAGTGCGGCGCGTCCTCGGCCGCCACCGGCCGGGCAGTGGAGCCTCGGCGTGTCTTGTCTTACTCTTCCCCTTTCAAAGCGCTAAGGTCAAGTTTAAGACCAGATGCAAAGTAACTTTTGTGATTGTATAATGGTTAAAAATACTCATGCTGGTTTACTGGGAAGGTATTTTAATCTCTGTGTTTTCCTAGGACTGTTTGAAGGTTGAATGGAACTGTTGGTTTATTTATAACTTGATGGAGAAACTTAATACATAAATGCATTTACTTATATCAGTAAAATATTTTCTGGTTTAGGGAAGCTTAATTTTGGCAAGGAAGTTGTCCAAATTACAAAGAATCTCTTCTATAGTGGTAATATTGCTGGTACTTTTAGCATCCTGTTGTGATTTTAGTGTCCTTTAAGTGGAAGTAGTGTATTTTTATATTTGGCTATACTACTTCCAGCTTTACACGGACATTTTTAGATCTGTATTCTGAACATGAAAGATTAAAAAATACACTTTCTAGCCAGAGATCTACAGTGTTTCTTGTGAATTGCTTAACTTCAGAGAAGCTGCTCTTAAGCAGCAAGAGTTACTCTGTGTTGTTATACCTTAGTAGTACATGCATACCTTGCTACTTCCTGTGTTATAAGAGCTAAGCTTTCAGTAAGCATTCTTATGAAAGTTTACTGATTTAAGAACTTCTTACTGTGGACCAGAAATCCACTCATTATTTAGGAGAGGGCTTACAGTGGAAGCTAAAAGGCCTTGTCTTGTAAGGAATTGTAAGAACTTTCCTTCCCTGCCTTAGTATTTTTTTGGTATAAATACTTTTTATAAAATTGGACAGTAGTTTAGTAGTAAGTAAAGTCATATTATTTTGTATTGTCTGTATTTCAATTGGAAATGTCTGTGAAAAGCATCTTTAGTGGTGTCCCTCTCCTCGTTTCCAGTGGCAGGGTTCTACATCTTCTCCTTTGCACTCTTACCATTCTTGTCTTTCTCTGTCGCCTGATTAAGTGGTGGCTGTGAACCAAGCCCATAATATTAAGTGAACTTTCTATCATTATAGACGTGTCAGTACTGTTCTGTAAAAAGTCAGGGGCTAGTCTTTATTTCTTGTGTGTGTAAGTAGAACATTAGTTTCAGGTAAGTTATTTATGTGCAGTATTTACAGGATTGATCATTAATTTTAGTGTTTATCTACACTTGAAAAATCAATTCTTATTTAATTAGGAAAAAAGGCAGTTGCTATTCTGGTCAGTCTTAATAGCTGCTCATGCTTGGAATTATTGGAGAATCTATAAATACATCTTGAAGTTGCTGTCAGCCTTCTTGCCCTTTTCTAGGCTTTTTGCTTAACTAATTTTATAAATTATTCAGATTTTAAATTTTTACTCTGGTTTTACATTGTAACCCTACTGTGTGATGATTAATCATTATTGTCTTCTTTTGCAGCTAAAATGAATTCAGATCCTGATCCCCCCTCAAGTCCCTCTCACCCTCAGCTGCATCTTGGAAGGTCCCAGCTAAATGCTGCTGCTGTGAACCATAGTGAGAACAATCAGAAATCTGGACCATCTTCAGGAGATACTGCAACTTTTTCTTCTTCAGTTCCTGGGTACTCTCATAGCAGGGAGAAAGTGGAAAAAAATGGTAAGTATGAAAGCAATTTTTATACAAAATTGGCTTATGTTAAATGTAGGGAGATTATTTTGTGTATATGTATTCTAAAGAGACACTGTAAAGTATGAAAATAAATTTCTCCAATTTCTTGTAATCTATTATTGTGGAAGATACTTTTGTTCCACAGTTTACTTTGAGTATATTTTGAGTTTTCCCATCCAATTTTTCTTATGTGTACAGAGCAACAGGAAAGTATTTTTTTTTAAATTGGCAGGAAGAACTAAATGTAATTTAGCATGATATTAAAGTTTTGATTTAATTTCTTTCATTGGCTAGATCTCATGCTAACTGTAGCTTTAATATGAATTCTAATGTGGATTAATAGATACTACTGTAATGTAGACCGAGGGAATAAATAAACTGATATTTGAGACAAGGGTGACAGAAGGGAAGTTAAGATTAGCAGGCAGGTAAGAAGTTGGGTTAAGAATCATGATACACTTTGAAAGGCAAAATGATACTTTTTTTTCCCTCTCACAGTGAAACCATTGAGTTTCAAAGATTGTGAAAACTGATGGGATGAGAAATGTGTCATGCAAACAGTGGAAAGAAAAAAATACCTGGCTCCTGCATTCAGTTGCTGAGTTCCAGTTTTAAATTCAGTTATCTAACACTTGTGCAGGAAGGTCTAGCAAAATTATTGCTCTTTAACTTTCTTTAAAACTGGACTTTTGATTCTGAAACTATTTATGAATGTAAGGGTGTGTACATAAACATGAGTCACTCTACTGAAGGTAATAAGGCTATCCAAGAGTTTAAAATTCTTAAATGTGTGAATATCTACATGGCATGTATCTGATGCAGCTGAGCTCTGCACATAGTTCAGGCCAGTATTGTGGCTGTGTTAGCAGTTTACTGTTTGCATCTAATTCAAAACTGACTGTTGGAACCTTCTGGGTTCTTTGTTACTAAAAGGCACATTCCAGATGGAGGAGAGGTTTTTGGTTTTTTTTTTTGGATACCTGAATTTCTAACATGCCTCATTACCAACTTTGTCATCTCGCCCACTTGTAAAAGAATTCAGAGATGATGGAGGGTTGACACTTGTAACATTAATTACATGATTATTAATTTAGAATCAGTGCTAACAAGTGTTTTCTTCCTTTCTTCATTCTCTAACTTCTTGGTATGCTTCAACAGGGAAAGAATAACAACAGCATTAGGAATATGGTATGGAGTTATCCTGGGCTTTGTTATAATACAATTTGAAAGAGGAAACCATAGGTTTCTGTTGGTGGTGCCCACATTCATAGAAGATTCTGAAAATGAGTACAGACTATCAGTCTAGTAGTGTTTTACATGAATTCTGTCAGGTATTCTTCTCTAGCTAATTTGGAAACTTTACTATTCTGTATAAATACTGGACTTTTAAAATAATATTGAGTTTTGTCTTGGTTCTCTTTATAGGCCTGTGTATTTACTAATGATCCCTATGCAGTTTTGCATTACAGATGTCTGTCTTTGAGCCCCTGTAAAAGAGGACTTTAAAGCTCTGATGTATTTCTCCATTTCAGTAGTGACTCATTCCTGATGACTTTAAATCTCTTCCCATTAAAATCATCCCAGTGCCTGGTGCCACTGTCATTGCCCTTTCCATTCCCATCTTAATATACGCAAGTATTTAATGCTGCAGAATGAGCTACTGTTGCCATTGTGCCATACTGGAGTCTCTTAACAACCAAGATTTTAGTGGATATAGATAGCAAATGTGTTTGATAAGATCATGTTTCTTCATCTAGTATTTTCTTATATGGTTATTTTAGATTTATGTCATTTGTCATAATACTAACAGTTTCTTGAACTGAAAACTCATTTAAAAGAAAGGAAGTAGAGAATTTTTCTTCCACCTGCAGCAGCACTTGTCATCAGAACTTAAAAACAGGGATTTTAGTAGGACTTCAGAAAGAAATACAAATAGAGAGAAGTACAAATTCGCAGTCACATATGTGCATGTTGAAGCAAATATGAAAAAAGTGATGTCTCAATCAGAAAGTTGGCACTTCAGCAATTTTCATAATATTTTAACAGACAGAGGAGGTATTCCTTGGAATTACTAGAGCCTTTACCAATAAATAACATTCAAGTTGCTGATAGGTCTAGGAAGAGTGAAGGATCTGGTCTCTTAGTCATGGCTTGTTGTGGTCTGGTTGTATGAAAGGACATATGCACTAGACCAGATGTTCTGGGAAGGGCTGTTGCATCTTCCTTCTTAGAAGGTTAAGAAGTCAGTTACTTTGGATAGTCTCTGTGTCACTAAGATGATGACTAAGTCTGAATGACATAAAAGAGGACAGAAAAGACCAACACATTGCTGTACAGAAAGCTGTACAGAAAGCTTTCTCAATAAATATTATTAAATATGTAAAAAACACTTCTTTATTGGTGACTTAAATATCTTGCACAGAGTTCTACAAACTTAAATTTGTAATAGAAGTAATTTAATTTTTAATAAAACAGCTTTTATTTCTGTTGGAGAAGGAGATATGTACAATACCCATCCCAAATACTATCTTGAAAGGCAGTTCTTCCTCAAGCCTGTCTACCAAACGCCTATATGCCCTTCTCACAAAGAAGGTTACTGCTGTCCTGAGCTGCATTAGGCAAAGCATTGCCAGCAGGTGAAGGGAGGTGATCCTTCCCCTCTACTCAGCACCAGTGAGGCCACACCTGAAACTCCTCAGTACAAGGGAGACATAGACAGACTGGAGAGAGTCTAACAGAGGACCACTAAGATGAAGGGATTGGAACATTTATCCTATGAGGAAAGGCTGAGAGCTGCATCTGTTCAGCCTGGAGGAGAAAAGGCTCAGGGAGATCTTATCAATGTCTGTAAATATCTGAAGGGAGGGTGCAAAGAGGATGGAGCCAGCCTATTTCCAGTGGTGCCCAGTGACAGGACTAGAGACAGTGAGCACAAACTGGAACACAGGAGATTCCCTCTGAGCATCAGGAAACACTTTTTTACTGTGAAGGTGACCAAGCACTGACACAGGTTGCCCAGAGAGGCTGTGGAGTCTCCATCCTCAGAGATACTCAAAAGCCGTCTGGACATGGTCTTGGGCAACCAGCTGTGGGTGGCCCTGCATGAGCAGGGGTGTTGGAGCAGATGACCTCCAGACGTCTCTTGCAACCTCAACCATTCTGTGATTCTTGAAATATTCATGCCAACATATCTGTATTTCTGATCTGTGCTTTTTCTTCCAGTCTCTACTAATATACGCTGTGTTTAAGTCTATAGCATCAACATGAATCTCAAGTAATTTATTTCCTGGAAACGCCCATCTCCTGCTTCTGCAGCATTATCCATATCTTGCAGCATAATTCAGCAAATTAATGAATGCCCTGGCTCTGACTCAGTAAAGCACTTAAACATACACACATCCTCAGCTGCACAGATACGTCATTTGGATCGAAATCTTATACTGTAGGTTTTTTCTGAGCATTTTTTCAGTCTATCTTCTGCTAATGTACCATTAGGTAGTGTCTCTCTTATTCCTTGTATAATTCATTTCACAAAGGGAGGTAACAGTGCTTTAAGAATTTGTTGTGCAAAGCAAATCTGGATTTAATGAAAAAAGCAATATTCAGTTGTTGAGCTTGAGATGATTTGTAGATACTGGTTTTGTGGCATTAAAAAAGAAAAGGAGGGTATTACTATTTCTACCCAAAGCTGCTGCATTCTCAAGAAAACTTCTGCCTATATAAGTTTTGGTTTGTGTATGTTTTAGGAATGGAGTAAATGTCAACATGTATTAAAAAATAAATTTAAAAAATTTAAAAATTGTTACTCTTTCAAGGAGATTCCTGGACAGGAAGCTTATTCATGAGCAAATCATATACACTACTAATTAGGGTTTCTGAAATTTCAGAACCATTGAGTCATCAGTATTCATGTAAGCAAATTACAGGAGAGTTGCTAGTTGCTTAAACAAAAAACTTCTGCCATTATTTTAGTAGTCTGTGCCAAGAGGAACATGGTGTATAGCAAGGAAGACTAGTGGCTGCTTGCTAATGAAGTCTGATGATGTTTGTTGAAACAGACTAAGACTCAAATGTGGGCTGAGAGCAGCCCTGTGGAGAAGGGCTTGGGGTATCAGTGGATGGAAAACTGACTATGAGCCAGCAATGTGCACTCACAGACCAAAAAGCCAACTGTGTCCCGGGCTGCATCAAGGGAAGTGTGGCCAGCAGGTTGAGGGAGGGGATTCTTTGCTTCTACTCAGCTCTTGTGAGGCCCCACCTGCAGTGCTGTCTCCAGCTCTGGGGGCACCAACATAGAAGGACATGGACCTATTGGAGAGAATCCAGAGGAGACCATGAAGATTATCAGGGGGCTGGAGCACCTCCCTTATGAGGACAGGCTGAGAGAGTTGCTGTTGTTCAGCCTGGAGAAGGCTCTGGGGACACCTTAGAGTGTCCTTCCAGTACTTAAAGGGCATCTGCACGAAAGATGGGGAGGGACTCTTCATCAGGGAGGGTAGTGATAGGACAAGTGGTAGTGGCTCTAAATTGAAAGAGGGTAGATTTAGATTAGATATAAGGAAGAAATTCTTTGAGTGTGGTGAGACACTGGCACAGGTTGCCCAGAGAAGCTGTGGCTGCCCCCTCCCTGGCAGTGTTCAAGGCCAGGTTGGACGGGGCTTTGAGCAACCTGGGCTAGTGGAAGGTGTCCCTGCCCATGGCAGGGGGGTTGGAAATAGATGACCTTTAAGGTCCCTTCCAACCTATACTATGATATGATCAAATCCCCTAAGACACTTTTATACCTCCCAGGTGCAGAGGCCCCTCAGTTTCTGTCCAACTGCTACATACCCTTTTTCAGCATCTCTATTTCATCCACTCTATACATCATCCTTCCTTCAGATACAGCCCTAAAGCAGTGGAAAAAAGGTATAGCTCGGTTGAGTGCTCTGGAGGTCCCAACACCGGATTCTCCAAATGGGCTTAAAAAACATGATTCTTGCTAGTGGAACCATTTCCTCTATGTGTGCATGGATCAGAGCTAGGAAAAAATAATTTTCAGCATGTTCACTTTGTTAGCATGTGAGTATCCGAATACTGCTCCTATTAATGTAATACTAATTTTTGGAAGAGATGCATGAATCCACATTCCAGGTAAGCGGTCTGTATTGCTGAGCTAGAAAGTATGTGGCCTGGTGGATGTTTAACTTTTGATTCAGACATAAAGAAAGCAGAGTTGAGAGAAACTTCTCACAATACGATAGTGATCAGATACTTGCCTGGGATGTCTGGATTCAGGTGACTGCTTCAAGTTAGCCATAATGGTAACCTGAACTGGACTGACTCTCACCCCAGGTGAATATTTATGGTGCTGCAGGTTATTTGGAGCTGTTACCATTCCTTGTAAAGCTTGAGTGTATTCAAGCATGTAAAGTGTCTTTCTTAAAAATTGACTGTCTGCTAGTCAGCAGGTAAAAGAGGACATCCTAAGGATAATAGAGAAATCTGGGAGGTGGTGTGTTATAATTTTTCAATACATTGATAAAATAGATTTATTGTTTTTTTTAATATCATTCATGTATATTTGCTAGCCAGGTTCGAGAGGGGGAACCAGGTGGGAATTCAGAGGCAAGAGTTTGGGAAGTTTTTAGAGCATTACAAAGCTAAGTTGCAGTACTTGAAGAAACATCTCTTTGGTTAAAGAAGTAATTTTTTTGTCCATGTTTTGCTGTTAAGGAAATACGCACAAATCTCTTTCTAGAACTGAGAATATATGAGGAAGGTATTTGTACTGAGAGCTTTGCAGACAGAAATCAGTTTCTTATGTTTTGTTTGTAGATGGGCTGAGTTCTGCTTGTACTTAAGAAGGTTATGAGGTTTTTGGAATCTCTTGGAAGAGAATTATTTTTTGAAATTGTGTGACTTAAAAGAATTTTTTTGTACTATTTATAAATTCTAAACAGTTTACAATGCATTGTAACAATGTACAACAGTGTCTCCATCGCATTGCTAAATGATAGCTAACAAATAGCGAACCTCTCTAATTTACAAATATTTTCCGAGTGTTAGCCTCTTCCACTTAAGATTACAAAGAACCTTTGCTTCAAAGCTCTATTTTAGCATTTATTTGTCTTCATTTTCTGGCGGTTTGCTTGTACAGACTAACTCTTGAGGCAAAGTGAAATATTTGTGCAAAGCTTGAAGAAATCTCAGAAAAATCTTTGATTGTTGGAAGGGGAGGGTTATACCTTGAAGTATTAATTACTTAACAATTTATCTGTCAATTTATTAATGTCCCTTCAACTTTACCTGTAATTACTCAGGCTCCTGGAAAGCTCATTTGCCAAGCATTGCTGTGGGGGAGAAAAGATTCTATCCAAACAAAAGTTAATGACTTTATTTTCAGGTAAAATTTTGGGATGTAGTCAAGTTGATGCAGAACAATAGGAATTGGCTTTTTCAGGTCTGCTACTATTGTTACCAATAACATGCTGGTGTTTTTACCATATGTGGGAGTAGGATTGGACACCCATTTATTTGAGGAAAGATTCTTCATCTTTGCCTCTTTCACCATTTGAAATGCCTAGATGTTTTCTTCAACTGATAACAAAGATACTGGTAACAATTTTTGCATTCGCACAATGTAATATTAGGAAAAGTACTTTAGCTAAATCTTCCTCCATTATTGTTTCAGGTGGATCAATTTCCTAATCTGTGTTAGTTTATGATAACAAAATCTTCATTTTAGCATAGTCCCAGGGTGTTAGAAGGGTAGAAACGAGCAGCTGACCGGTAGAAGGGAAGAGCTGTACTCACATTAGTAAACTAGGTAATGAAATAGGAGTGGCTCTGGGCTAAGGACTCAAGGTTCCTATTGTACACATATAAAAAGTTAATCTTGTGGTTGGAATACAGTCTTTCAGTTTAGTTTCCTCCAAAAAGAATCCAGCACATATGTTCCACTGTGCAAATAAAAATGCATTAAATGGGAATAGTTGGAAAATTAAAAGCACATTCCTCATCCGAAATAATTCTCAAATACAGTGCATCTGCACTCATCAGCAGCAAGAACTGCTAACTTCTGGAGATATTTTGCAGTATTATCTGGAAGTACCTAATACCTGTACATTCATCTTCAAATAAAACTGCAGCAAATCCCTGTTACACCTCAGTAATCAGGAAGAGACTTGAATCTTGTGCTGCTAGAGGGCCCCTTGCAGCAGCAGAAGGCCCACTTCATTGCAAAAGTTAAGAAATGAGACTCGAAACAGTACACTGGGAAATAAAACCAATCCTTTGCAAAGTCACTTGATTATTAGAAGTGCATGCTAAGCAAGGTAATAAGGTACAGTGGACTTGCAAAACAGTCGGGATGGGTCTTTTTTTAAGGACTGCTGTGTTTTGACAGTAAGCTAATGAACTGCTAGAGTGTCTGGTGGAGAGCTTAAACTGCAGAATTGCTGAAATTCCATTGAGCATTATGCAGGTTGTTAGGATAACTTTAGGTGTTCACCTACAAAAATATGTGGGCTTGGTGAGGTTTATGATCTCAACTCTTTTTGACATTGCTTTTCTGCAGGTTGCATTTCTCTTCCCCCACTCCCACCTCCCCACACACAATTTTTTCTTTTTGGTGGGGAAGGTTAATAATGATGATTATCAATTAAGAAATGACAAAAAACTTATTTAACAACTAGTTTTGGAAAATGTTAGATTTATTCCAGCTCATCCAAAAAGAATTTAATCAGAGATGCCTGCATAGAAAAAGCAGCAGAGCTGTCTCATTAGTTGTGTGTAAAATTATTTCAATGACTTTAAATGATCATTGTACACTAATAGCTATGCTAGAAAAATACCTTTTAAGAACAGTTTTCCCTCCACTGTTAAAATTTATAGACCCTATAATATCACTCTTAGTCTTCCACCTACATGCCTTGGGGTTTTTTTACTGCTCTCCTGACAATTTGCCTTCATTTTGTGGGGGTGCAGAAGATGTTCCCTTTTCAATGTAATGCTATTTGATGACATGCAGTTGTGGTGTGACTAAGACTATTATCATATCTACAAATGCACTACTGCTCCCAGAGAAAGCAGAGTTGAGTCCTACGCTTCAACACCTCTGTAAACAAATGTTATTCCCTTCTCTTCTGTCCTTGTTATCACCTTTAAAAATAGAATGCCTGGCAATGCATGCTAATATAAATATTTTTTGGTTGTTTTGGGGGCAAGTAGGACCATTTTAAGATCTAACCGTGGAAGCTGAGGTACATAGAAGAAAAAAATGCAATCTACTCTTAAAATCAAATCAAGCCCTTTGCAGTTAAGATAAGAATCCAGGAGGCTTCTGAATGGATGAAAGGATTCAACACTCATGGATGAGCAAATAAGCATCTGAAGTTAAAAAACCCATTTATCAAAGCAATGACATTTGTCATACAAAATATTTCTCCCTCTCCAGTCAGTTCCTCTGTGTCATTATATTCTGTATGTACAAATCATGTTTATGACATGATGCTTAATGCCTGCTTTTAAGTGGAATGTCAGTCTTTCCAGAAACTTTACTCCTACATAGGTACTGCACACGATACCACTGAACTTTTGGAGCTTGTGGAAAGTGAGTAGGAGGATTTCTCTAGAGGCTTGTACTGGTTCCGCTGAAAGCTCGACAGTACAATCCAGTGACACAGAAGCTATTAGAACCTACATTTTTGTCACAAAATGTACAGATCAACTTTTTCTAAAAGTACATTGATAATAGACAATTTACCTGTGGATGAACAGTTTAAATCTCTTTTTCCTGAAAGAAGGAAATCAGATACCTTTCACTTTGGAGATATGCTCACATAGCATCTTCTAGCAAATGAAAGGGTTTTTATTTTGTCATTAATATATGTATGCCTTTGCTCCTAAATGTGTCTGAGATTCTAGAAATCTTATTTCATAGTGAAAACAAAATCTGTAATAAAAAGCTGTCCACTGTTCCCTGAAAAAATTGAATTTGCTGGATTTTGGTTAACTGACCAGATTTGTGTTTGCAGAAGGAACTTTTCTTGCAAAAAAAATCCTGTGTAACACTGTATCAGAATTACCACCATTTCCAAAAGGAACTGAAGGTATTGTAGGACATGACTCTGAAAGACATAGCTTCTAGGGAGATTTTGCATAACATGTGTTCTGCTGTATCTGTTTTGCCTGATACCGTGGGCAGGCATGCCCTTAAGCTTTCATTTTCCTACATTTTCTTTGGCTATTTGTTATTTGAACAAATATGCCTGCATTATTTACTTCATATATGCATTCATTCTTTTTCCTTGCTTCCTACCTCATGTTATAAAATTTTCATATTTCAACATTCTGAAAATTTCTTTGTAATAGCAAATGAGCTATTGCTGAGAAAATGCAAGAGCATGATTTTCTATAGCTAGTATTTTTAATTGTGAACTTCTTAAAGCAACTTCATTCAGTCTTCTAACAAATTAACTGCTTCACGTTCGTGACAGGCTGTTATTTCTGATGTTTTGGTCCTGGTTTGTTTTTTTGTTTGTTTTTAGTAGCCCAAATTGACCAGATAATTGCAATACAGTCCTATCATAGTTTTGAACTGTATAGTTCGATCTCTACTGACTTCATAAGAAGCTAGAACAGCCTCTCTTTCTGACTGTACCCTATCAAAGCTAAATATTGGATGCGTAGAGAACAAGACTGATGAAAGCTGAGGAGTAGGAGAGAGAACTGTCTTACAACAGTGGTTGGAGAATCCTATTCAGTTGGACAGAGCCAAAAGATGCTAATGCTTCAAAGAAGTCTGCAAATACAGTTTTTGCAGATGGGTTGTCTTTAACAGCTAGATGCTTGGTTTTAAGAAGCCAAACAGTGCTTTTTTTCTTTTAATTTTAGCTGTAGTCTACAGAAGACATTGAAGTCTGGGGGACAGAACACATTTTGGGTCCCTTAAATGCAAACTGAGGATGAAAAATTGTTAAAAAATGGCTGGCTTCCAGCAAGCTAATTTTCTGTGTGGATGTTTATGGTAATAATTAAGGTGATATGCATCCTTTCTGTGCACCGCCCTAACTTCCTTTCAGACAGGATTTATAGCATGTTTTTGAGCTGTTACTGGCTGTTTCGTTTCTAAGCTAATCCATTGCTGGGTTAGATAGCTACAGTTTAATATAAATTCTAGTTTACCTGATGAAACTTGTTACACAGAGTGCATTTATAACTCTGAACTTAACGATGATAGAAGTTTAACTGCAAGTACCACTTAGGCACTTCTATTATCTTAAATATGGGATAAACTTTACATGTGCTTCAGAGGCATGTTTTTGTGGAAATCTCTAGACATAAAAGGTAAAATAAAAATCCATCGTCAAGTTCATCATAATGAAATTAATAGAAGATGCTTTTTCAAATACAGTAACTAATCCTGTATCTGTCTTTTCTGTGTCATGTCTGACTCCACCTACACATTTATTTGTTCAGTTTATTTTGTGGAGCATGGTGGGAGGTATGGAGTTGAACGGTGAACATAGTTTATTCATACTTGTATCCTCTCAAAGTAAAAGCAAGTAATTTTCTTTGTAATTCAGATAGTACTCCCTTTCAGATTTGATTACAGGCCTTCTTGCTAAAGCAGTAAGGGATGTATGACTGAAGCTTCAAGTAAGTACAGTGCTGGGCAATGTGACAAAGATCAGTTCAGACATGAGTACACTTCATGGTATATGGACAATTTGTTCATGTGTGGGAGAAGATCTAATGTCAAAGATGACGATCTTCCCTCCCTGTTCCCCCTCCAGTGATTTAGCTGGTGAAAAGACTTGTGGATAAAATCTTGTTCCATACTACTCTTCATCAAACATGTAGATTACTCTTGTCAGTAACATGGAGTTGAGGGAAATGCTTGACATCCTGTGACTTCTTAGAAGTACAAAACCCACTTACTTGAAGTAGCTACTTTACTGGATAAAGCTAATGAAAATACGAAGTGTAGTTTTTCTTCCTCTGGATGTCATCCAGCTCTTTCTTCTCTCCTACGTGAACTAACACTGGAGCTAATACCGTTTGTGAACTCTGTGTGAAGGCTTGCAGAGCTTGCTATCAATGCTCAGTATTAATACTGGAGAACCTGAATGGTGACAGACTTTTTCAGGTTCAAGATTCTTATTATCTTTTTCATGAGAATCCTTTACACTATGATTTACAGCATGCCTGTTAGAGCCAGGGAGCTTTTTCTAAATGCAATGCTACTGCTGTCCTTACTTGATTTTATTTATATTTTACTGAGATGTTAAAGATGTTCAATAGCAGCTTTCCTTCTCAGAATGTTTTGGCACCTTGCAGCCTAGAGACTTACTTTCTCAGTGGTGAGACCTTTATATATGATACTGCTTTATGGAGTGTTTTCTTCTACCCTTGGTTTGTCTGATTGCTTTTTAATTCATACAAATATTTGGTATTGGCTAAATACTTTTAAACTGCTGATGTCCTTTAGTTTTCAGACTTGGTAAGACATTGAATAGTCTCTTTGTTTACCTTCTCCATTTTGCAAATTCTTTGTGTGTCTAGTATTATTCTCCTCAGTTTCTTCCCAGGTTAAAAAGCCCTGATAATAGTGTCTTACTAGCACTGAGCTGTTTTTTTAATAAAATGGTGTGTTACAACTCCAAGGTTTTATTCAGAGTGGTAATGTGTACAGTGATAAGGTGTCTTCTTGGTTTACATTTACTGCATTTCATCTGGCCTTTTATCACTTAGATCAGTGAAATAATTTTGCAGGTTTTATTTTGGGGTTTTTTTGCAGTAATTGCTTCTGAGGTATTTTTGACCTGAATAACACAGAGTCATCAACAGACTTTGTCACCTCTGTTAGTCCCCTTTTTGTTTTCATTCACACAAAAATGCATTGAATATAGACCTTATTGTATATCCCTGTGTGCTTAAACTGATAACCTTTACCCTGGGAGAATGAGAGCTGTGTATTTCTATTCTTTTTTACTTCTTAATCTCTTATTAATCCGTGTAACATTCTAATTTGTTTGGAGGACTTCTGTGAGATGCCTTACTCATTGCCTTTGGAGATAGAAATACGAGCTGAATCTGCCTGTCCTCCAACCCTTTGACTCCTTTAGGGACATGTTATGTCAAAGCTTCTTACACAAAATTTTCTGATTTTACCCAGTATATTTTTCTTTGCCCCCTCCATAGGCTTAACATTTCTTTTTTTCTTTTACACATTTGCCTTGTGTGGATACCGGATCTAATGGTCTTTGTTATCATGTACCTCTCTAGTATCATACTTGCTGCTTTCAGTTTCTCAGTTTTAAGTGAAGCTACATGCTGCTGTATGTAGTTAAATAGAACACTTGGATAAACAATTAAAAGAAACGACAGCTTTAAACACAATTAAAAGAAACCATAGCTTCTTTGTTTAAGTTTGAGATTCGAGCATAGGAGCTTCTCAATGCTATTCCCTGGCAGGGAAAAAAACCCAATCAATCAAACATCTTTTAGTAAATCTTCTGCTGCAGCTTTCTCTTTCCTTAAAATATTCAATTACCCTTGAATTTTCCATAGGTCTTATAGTCTGCCTACTAAGCTTGCTGCTCCTTGCATACTTGAAAAAGCCATAGAACAGTAGTAAGAGGTGCTGTGTTGAGTTGTTCTCCAGATCTTTTTCTCTTGATCTGTCATGGTATATCTCTTCAATTCATTGTTTTTTTCTATTTTTCTTTGTTTTGGCATAACCTTAGCTTTACAATTATGCATTCTTATTTCTGAGAAATTTATTTCTTTTAATTTTTTTCAGTCTGGCTTTGCTTTTAAATACAACTGTAGCAGATTTTTTGTTTCTGACACTTCTATCTGGGTACTAAATGAGGCACTATCTGGGTACTAAAGAGGTTCAAGAGTGTAACCTCTTAAACTAGGTTTTATGCATTGCTCTGTTAGAAGCAAAAATTTTTTTTCTGTCTTTTGGTTTCTCTCATTAGTTACCTCATTAAGTTATTTATTAAATGTACCCAAAAATAATATGGTGATATTTTTGAATGTGATACTTTCTGAAAGGGAGTTGAGATCGTCATTGTTGCTTTCTGAACTTTTTGCTGCTTTGATTTTTCTCAGTGTGTCTTTAGTCATGTTTATTCAGACAAAAAAATCAAGGAAACTGCATTTAAAATCCTGTATTTAAAAAGAACCTGAGATTTGGAAGATGAGTTGTGAGACTGAGTATTTATTGTTGCTTGGCTCACTTTACTGACCGACTTCGATAGCAGTTTTCACCTGCGGCAACTCTCGGATCTTCTCATGAAATGGTAAAAATGTTTATATACTTTTCTGGGTGTTTATTCAGTGATATTAGAAGCGTGTTGCCACTGGCTAGAACTGAATGGATCAGATGTGTTGTGCATACACTGAACTCTTCCTTCAGGAACACTTCACACTTCCTGTACTAATATAATGGGAAAGCCAATCCAGAAATCTTGTTTTATATCTTGTCATCTCAGATCCTTTGTTCTCCCCAACACATGTGTTTTTTTTTTTCTCTTCCTCCTGCACATCCCTGTCACTTTTTATTTCTGAGCCCAAATGAATGCTTGTAGTTATGATCGTATAAAGTGTGTATGGCATATAGGTTTCCTTCATATGCTTAGTGTGGGTGTTGCTTAATGCATTAATCTTTTGTTGGGTAGAGTTTCCATGCAGCTTTAATATTCATTTGTAAAACCTGTAATTTCTTTTAAACATATATTTCAAATGAATACTTTGTCTCATTATTGCTTCCTGTCTGAGAAACTGCTTTCAGTTTTCTTTTTATCCTTTTCTCACTAGGTTTCCACTGTTCAAAGCACTTGAAAGTGCCTGGCCTGTGTTTATGTCAAAAATGATTTATTGTGCATGATGACATAACTGTCTTGGGGCTGGCCTCCAATAACTGTGTGAACAAGTAAAATCTTAAGATCAAAAGGCATAAGAGATTGTGATCCTTTAAAATACCAGATTTTCACTTTGGTATTTCTTATTCGTGGTCTTTCCCCTCTTGTTTTATCTAGAATTCAGGTGCTGCAGCTGTGATTTAAGAAGAAAGAGCTGTGTGTGCCCGACATGCAGGTGATAACAGTTAAAATTCCCCTGTTCTGGGTCAGTCCACTCTGAGAGCTTTAATGTATTTGTGGTGGTAGGAAAGTAAATCAACAAACACTTTTATGAATCAGCTTGCACTCTGCACTCTGTTGACTCCTTCTCCATGAAATAACTTTAGTAGATTTTTTTTTTTTTTGAAGGAAGGCAGTGATTCCTAGCAGCTAGAAGAACACTTAGGAAATTGAGGTTGGTTTATGTCATGGGCGTGTGTGTATGACCCACTCCGTATGTATATATACAACTAGAAATCTTCGTTACATGAAAGGATTATCATTTATGTGCCTTTAAATATTTTAGAACTCTTGAATGGAAGTGTCATACACAGTGTCAATTAAAATGCTACTTTTTTTTTGAGACCATGTTTGTCTAAAGTGTGTATAAAACATTTTGCTCAATATGTCATCTAACACTTTGCAACAAGTCAGTCTAACTACAACGATGTGTTTCAGTTGTGTATGAAGGGTATTAGAAAGGTTGAGAATCTCTTGCATCCATCATTGATTTGTGCCAGAATACTGGGAAGGAAGTTTTATAACCCCAGTGTACTCTGGCTGTCTGTAAAATCTTTTGCATTGAAAAGGTATCTTATAATATCTAGATTGTGTAAGTCCATTCTTCAAAACCTTGTATTAATGTTGTAGAGTTTGTTGGGTTTTAATCCTTGATGTAGTCCAAAGACGAGGCTTATACTTGTTAATTAATCAATGATGGCATCTTCCTTTTGTGACTTAAAAATGTTAAGCACTGATATCTTGCAATCTCACTTGGACTAAATCCTACTATGGATGAACTGCCTCTTTGTCAATTTAATTTTTAAATTTCAGAGGTGAGGCACAATAATTGCATCCTAACATAGTATCACATAGTATTCTCTTAAGAACTGAAAAGTTTTCTTTTGCAACGCTTCCTATTTCTGGCCAAAACCTAACAGAAACAGTAAAAGTGCCTGCCTATGCTGAAATGAATGCTGAATTTCCAGTTAAGCCTATAGCAGCAAAGCTGGATTCAAAATTGGAATGTCGTACAAGGTAATGTATAAAGTTTCAAAAACTAAATAGTAGTCTTTAGTTTTCATCAGCCTGTCTACGACCTACCTGTATAAACAGCTGTGTTTAGACTTCTGTATTCTGATTATTTTTCTGAAGTCGTAAAACAGACTTTACTAGTAAACAAATGACTAGTAATGTTTTGATAGCATCTTTGAAGTTGATCAGCTAATAATATGCAGCTTTATCTTACTCTTCTAAATGCTGTAGGACTGTGGAATACATACAAGCCTTTATTATTTTCATTGTATTGAGTCTTTTCTATTAAGTGCTTTAATAAAGTAGGTTTTAAGTGACAGCTTTAACCTGTTAAATGAAAAGCCTGGGTTCCAGAAGTGGATGTTTCTGTAGCCTTTCAGAGGTTTAAATGCTTTCTGTAAAATAAAGACATAAACACAGCACTCTCAGAAATACATCTGCTTCATCCTTTGCAGATGACAGATCTTTCTTTGTTTCTCTTTTTTTTTTCTATGCAACAGAAAAATTTAAAGGATAAAATGTCATTTAATGTCTTAAGCTTAACAATCACACAGAATAATAAAAACATTTTGATTTTATTTGTAATGTTATGATTTCAGTATCCACTGAATAATTTGTGTTGAGTGACCCGTCTGTGAAGGCTAAAGAATTAAATTGTTTTGTAAATTAGGAACTGAACCACAGGGCAGCCTGATGACAAACTGACGTTTACACAGGATCTTGGTGACAGGGTAGGAACTACAGCCAAATATTAAGTACTAACCACCCTTCTGTGTCCCTGTCCTGTATTAATTTGTTATATGCATGCTATGTACCATCTAAAATTTGACTGCTTTCATTTGAGTGACTGCAGTGCTTGTGAACATGGAATAACTGATAGACATCACTGGCTTATATAAATGCATCTGACACACAACAGCTAGTGAATTCTATTTTAATTGTCATAAAAGATGCATGAAGTATTGCAAGATGAATGTTCCTCTCTTCTAGAAATTCTTATCTTCAAGACAGAGTAAAATTTGACAGTAAATAGACATGAGTTTTTAGCAAAGCTGGAAAATAAAAGCCTCTACTGACAGCATTTCCATTGCAGTACTCTTATGTGGGAGGAATACACATCAAGACATCTTCTGACTAAAAACATGCTTAAGAACAAGGGTGATAAGTTACAGATCACCACTTTTTGTAGTATTTTTATGGTGGGTGTATTTACTCTTATATAGTATTTGTTCTAGTGTTGAGCTGAATTGAAAGAAAGTATGTGTTGTCCATCCTTGTTCCAGAACACTTTGACTATGTTTTGGACCTTTTACCTTCAGAGACTGACCTAAATACTTTGAGAAAGTAAATTGATATGGCAGCCACACAGCATCAGTTGTTCATGCTTTAGCCTTTTACTTATCTTCTTGCTTATCCTTTTAAGCAAAGGAAAAATATTCTAGTATATGGGAACACTATGATACTATAGCTATTCTAAGCATGATCTTGAAAACACTCCACAACCTGCTCTTCCACCCTTGTCCTACAACTACAGAACCAACCCACAGACATAATTTTAATTAAGTTTTATTTATATTTATAGGTCACATGTGAGACTACATAGTGATAACTGGGTGGGAGGGATTGGGCAGCAGGTTGAAAATAACAGCAGAAAGCATTTCTTTCCTCTGGCAGTGAGCTCTCTTGGAACAAACATTCCAACAAGTTTGCCCTGCAGTATCAGCATGTTTTTATCTTATTTTCTCAGTGAAGGTGGTAGTTGGACTGTAGGGCTGCACATTTTTAATTTTTCTTTTTTTTACCATCTTCATGAAGAATATTATTTACATGTTAATCTGCAATATGATTACAGTAAAGTAACTATATTGTGGTGTAGAAGAGCAAAATGGGAATGCTTTAGCAGCTTTCTATTGTAGTAAGTGTTCCTGTGTAACAGACATTAATCTGAACAGGAGATGGAAGGGGTCAGCGCTATGCTGTGCTCCAGTGTGTGGCAAGTGGAGCAGGAGAGAAGGGAAGCTACTTTGCCTGTATAAGCTGCCAGAAAACCACTCTTCTTATTAGGCTTTATATCAGTTTAGCAAACTGCTTTCTCTAGTTTGCTTTTTTTTATGTGTGTAAATTCCACTGAATCGTCAAACACTAATTTATGAATGGTGCCTCCTATATTGGTTTATCCATAGTATCACTGAAATATTTGTAGTGGTCTCTTCTCAACATGTAGAAAACCCTGGACAGGAAAAAAAAATCCATAACCAAGACTGTTGCTGCAGAAATTTTGAAGCAAAGTAAGTTAATGAATGTGAAGGCACAGGAAGAAACAGAAAAGAACTGCCTTGCGTAACTTTTTTCATTTGAGTGGGGTAGATGGATGAATATTATGTTTCTTTTAAGCAATATGCTCTTTCCTGTAAATTCTTATTTAATGTAAGCAGAAAGCCCTTGATTGATGTCTGTTGGTGTAAGTGGTGCCATCTGGAAAACAGGATTCTGACTTGTTTAGAGTTCAATCCTGTTGGTTGTATATCATAGCAAGGAGATTAAGTGGTTAATTTTGCTGGGATGCTGTTTGCCTGTTTTACAATAATATTTTTACAGCTTCCTGAAAAGACTGAGTACTATATGAAAATTATTTTTCATTATGTGCCTTGTTTAGCCAGACAACATGTTATAATCTGGCATTAGTATTTTTCCAAGTGGAGCGTGGCAGACAAAACTGTGGCATGGTGAAGGAGAAAACTTACTTCATGGTTTGCTCTTGTTAAAATACATCCATTTTAATGAAAGTGTTGGCTTGTAGCCTATTCTTGTTTGGAAATAGTCCCAGTACCAGGGATTTTAAAGAATGTAAGTAGCCCTGTTCTTGGGGAGATTATTTGGAATGGGCTTTATTTCTTCCTTCCTCCCACCTTTTGAAAAAGAGCTGATACTGAATGGCAGCTCAGCTAGTGGGGCTGCATACCAGCTTCTCATGTTGTTGCTGCCCAAATTAGGTAGAGACTGAAATCCAAGTTTTGAGTGGATGCCAGAAAGCTTCTCTCAGTCAGTTTCCTACATTTGGAAACTCTGCTTCCTAACCACGGTTTCCTATGCTGTCTGTGCACTCAGTATGTAGCTACCAAGCATCACAGTGTGTTTGGTGACCTTGTGAGGTAATGTGTTACCTACAGGTCGAGCTTTGGTGCTCACTGTTGAGATTGGATCTTCCTTTCTAGCCACAGTTTTAGGTTGGCTGATAGAGCTGTTACTCTGAATCAGTGGTCTGTTGTCCTTTCTCCCAGTTACCCAACCTGAAGCATACAAGTTGTATTGATTTTTCTCTTTAAAATTCTTCCAAACTAATTTATGAGAAGTTGTCTCATCAAAATTAGTAGTTCTGGCTTTTGTCAGCTTTTCCATTAAATGTATTTTTCATTCCTCAATTAGCATGCAGCATGGCATTCTTTACAAACACTGGCTGTCAGATAAATCTCTCAAGATTTTTTCTTTATGATTGATGGTGGAGCAATATGATGCTTTTGAAGAAAAAAGAATTGCTTAAGTCTTTGTATAGTAGATAGAAAAGGAGAAAAAATATGGTGCGAGTGTGGAGCTATACACAAAATATGGAGGTTTATAAGGTGTAATTGTTGTTAATTTCTGCTTGCTCCAGAAACTAAGAAGCTGAGCTTTCAAAAGCTGGTTAATTTTTCAAAACTCTTGAAAAGGCTCTACTAGTAAATAAAGAGGCTGCTCAGTGAAAGACTGAAGTGCTATCAAGAATAAACATAGTACAAAAGCTGATCCATACAACATGTTCCACATATGCTCATATTTATTGTAATGAATATTCTTCTATTGAGAAATAAATTCTGTAGAAGCAAATGAGAAAGTAAACTGTATGTGTCCTCCTGTGGCAGGTACCAAATAACAAGTAATGATAAATGTGCTGAAGTACAAGTGTAAGAGATGAAGTTAAACATTGTAATGAGTTAATTTCTACTGTTCTTGCAATATGTTCATGTTGTATTTTTTTAGATACGATCCTTTAATTCTTCAACCACATACAACAATGTTTTATAAAATACTTTCAAATATTGCTAGTAAACTATTTTCTTCATCAAATTAATTTATAGAGAGCATGAAGGAAGAACCTGAAGTGCTCTTTGAGGAACTGCTTGAGAGGGCCAAAGCTGGAGAACCAAAAGCACAAACTGAGGTAATTTTACATGCTCTTTGTCCAGTTTGGTTTGCTCTTAATTCCAAAAGTAGCACTGCCCACTGTAGAACTATTATCTCTTCTTTAATTGAACTGTATCTGTTTTGGTTTTAAACTGTTCAACTAAAGGTGATGCCAGATGGTTTCTTCACCTTGAGAAATGCTGCTTGCTTGAGTATTACTGGCTTCAGGTCCAACTCTAGTGTAAGCCTTAAGATTCATACGGAAATGGAGAGGGTAGGCTGAGAGCATGTAGAAGATACAGAATTGCTTTACCTTTTTTTTTCTTTTTTTTTTTTTTTTTAATGCATGTGCCAAAGAATTACTTGTGGGGGTGTGCAGATAGGGACTGTTAAATGCTGTCAGTTCAGAGCTGCACTATATACAAAGGTACAAGGATTCTTAGGCTGGACTCTGTGGAAGAAGCTGCCATTGAGGTTCTCTAGCAGGAGCAGAGGTTAGTTGATGTTTCGCTCTTATACTGTTTCTTTGTTGAATCAGCACATTTTAAAAAAAAGTAGACCCTCCTTGTTTATTGAAATTAGCTATGTTTATTTGTGTAATGGCAGATAGAATTGAATTTATAATGACAGTTCTGTCCCTGTGTCACTGTATGTGTTAGCACTTTAGGTGTCCCTTAAGTTTTAGAAAAATTGTACCAGTTTTCCACTGCATTCCATTGTCTGTATTGGCCTAGTATAAATAGATTAAAATTGTTTAGAAAGGTTTTAATTTGTGTCTAACTTGGTTATTTTTTTACTTGAGCATTCTTTTCCAGCTTCAGCTTTGATGGCAAAAGGGAGTGGTTATCATCTCCTACATGCTCATTGATGGTTTGGGTTTTTCGCCAAGGATCATCACTCTTTTTACAAATAAAAATAAAAGGTGGGGATGGGAAAGAAATCCATTTAAAGCTGGTAAAAAAAATATAGCAATGCCAGACTTACTCCCCATTCCATCTCAACTTGTTTGAGGGGCAGGCTGTCCTTGGAGTTGTAACTTGAGACAGTAACAAATTCCTCACCTTTGAAACAGCTGGTCTGGCTTTGCAGAGGATCAGTCTTTAGCCTTGAGGGGGTTGCTCCTGTAAAATCAACATTTTGGCTCTACTCCTCCACACAAAAGAAAGCAAACCCCGTAAATATTCTTTCAGGATATAACTTCCAGTTGAATAAGAAATACTTTAGGTAATCTAAGTGTATGATGTGTGCATACGTGCATATATAAATAATAATTTTTTTATCCTTCTCAATTCATTCCACCTTCACTTCCTTTCTTTAGTTCTTTAACTGTGTATAGTTTCTATTCCCACACAATAATAGGATTCTTGTCGTAAAGGGATCCAGCATACAATTTTGCTTCAGTATGCACTCAAGGATTAATTGACTGCCTGAAAAGGAACTCCAAATACAGTAATTTCTTTTTTGTGCAAATTTCTTGTGACTTGTGGAGAGTGAAATAACTTTTAGTTTTTAAAACCCTAAAAAAAATACTTCTCTGTTGAATACATCCCTCTAGAATCGGTTAGAAACATCTGTTTTTATTTCCTACCTTTGTAGGAGTACAAATGAAAAGCTGAGATGGCACTGTTGTGCTTTTGCTAATAATTACAAAGTCAAACACAAGAAATCACTCGGTTCACTGGCTTGTAGTTATTACTATGACTTTATTCAAAAATAACCCTGAAATGACTATGGAAATGAATGCACTCTGAGTGGCTGTCAACCTGTATTACTGTAGCTCTATGTAGTTTCTTTATTCAGAAAAAACTCTACAGCAGTTATGTAAATGAGACACCCACAGCTGGAATTCTGTAGTGGAGAAAAGGCAGCTCTGTGTCTTTAACTGGAGTATCTCTGCAAGGGGACTGCTTGAGGTAACTGCCTGGGTTAGCAAAGCCCACAGGTGAGAGCAGCCTTTGGAGAAGTACAGTATGAAGATCTGTGTTAAGCTGTTACCATTTATGACTTCATTTCACAGTTTTAGCTCATGGGAAAGAGAGAATCCCTGATTGCTTAAATGACAGATCTGAGGTTAACACCTTTGCCCATCAGTTCTTCCTCTGATTGCTGAGGGCCAGAGATTCGCAGCCATCTTCAGGTGGTTCCGTATAGGAGCTTTGCTGTGACTGTGAAAGGTTGCTGTGGCATAGGGCTTGTTCAGAGAGAGCTGGGAGACCTGCCAGTAGTATTTCATGGAAAATCTTGATGTTTGTTATAGGATTGGAGGTGGGGTTTTTTGCTACTAAAACTTTATCTATTAAAACATACACAGAAGCTTGTAATTTTATAATAAAAATAAAGGGAAAATATTTTCTGGTTCCTCAGATTCTGAGGGTGGGTTCTGTAGGGTTTTTTGGAGGGGGTAGATGATTAAATCTTAATGCTGAATTTAAAAAACAAACAAACCAACAACAAAACAAAAAAACCCACAAAAAACTCCACAAAATCCCACTAAAACCCACCTCCAAAAACCCCCAAAACACACACACTGAAAAAAACAACAAAAAACCTCAAAAAATTACAAACTATAAAAAAAAAAAAATCAACCAACCAACACAGTCAAGCCAAAACTCACTTCTATCATAAGACAGGTGTTAGGCTATTGTTTTCTTTTGCAGTAGCCTTATGCAACATGACTAATTCCAAAATCTGCTAGTTTATATTGCAGTATGAGTTTCTATGTCTAGGGGATCCTTATGAACTTAAGAGTTGCACCATTAAGTGCTACAGCTCTGGAAGCTTTGCTCAAAATCTCAATGGCTATAAATACAAACATGCTCAAGAAACAGCTGTTCTTGTCAGAGGGTGTTATTTACCATGTAACTTGTTCATGCAATTCCTTTTTGAAATAAATAGCTGAAGGTACATCTGCAGTTGGATGATAAATTACCAGGCAATTGCTGAAATTTTTTTTTTTTTTTGTCTCATACTCTCTTCTTGGTCTGACACCGTATCTGTGCACTGCCTGTTGAGTTCTGGCATGACTTTGTAATCCGTGTTTAGTTCTGGCTTTTGGATTACTCAGTCCATTTTAATTTTTTTTTCTTTCTGTGTGGTTTTGGATAACTTCATTGTATGTGCTATGGGCTTAATCACTATGATGTCTGCTCAATGACTATCTATGTAGAAGTTGTTGGAATGCTCAGGTGTATGAAACCAGTTGAAAGGCTGGAGACCTTTACTAGAAGAAAAAAATATTTTTGACTGTATGAGTGTGTTTACATGGGAATAATATGAATTATTAATCTTCCAGAGGTATTTATTGAGTCATCTTTAGTGTTAATACCAAAGGCAAGTTTTGGAGAAACTGCCAAACAGGTTTTTTTCAGCAGATAGTACTGTGGACTTAGGAAGCTATACTCTTAAGGTATTGCATTAATTAGGCCTAGAATGTAATTGAAGTAACAGTAGGGAAAGAGGGAGCCAAGCAAAAGCATTTCCCAGATTCTCCAGTCATGGAGATAAAATGTCCAGTTTTGACCGCTTTCTGCCATTTAATGTTTTGTTGCCTTGTGGTATGATAAGCAGAAGTGTTTCGTGCTATTGCATAAATACATTTGCTAGTATATTATTTCAGTTTTATAGAAGGAAGAAAAAAGGTGGGGTTTTTTTTCTTATCCGTAAAACAGTAATATAGGCAACTGCTTGATAATTCCTGTAATCCTGGAGGATTTTTACAGGCTATTTCACTGGATTTGATTGATGCTTAAACAGTTTTAATTTTATTCCATTCACTAATTAATCATGAGTTTGCTTTGACCTTCTGTGGCTAAACTGAGTCAGGGATTTCACCTTCCACGTCAAATGCCCTGTGTCAATAATTGCACCTGAATTTCTGAAGGTCACCATCACCAGGTTATTACACTTAATTTTTGTGTTCCTAAAATGAGGCTAGCAGTGTTGTGTGACCATTGTTACAGGAGGAAAAGAATTCAATAAAACTTAGAATTCCAGGAAGCTTTTAACACAGGGAGCCTTACCTGATCCTGCTAGATGCCTGAAGATCAACAGCAACATAATTCATGGACCTGGCCAAATGTGTGGTAATTCCTTCTTGCTTCCAGTTCTGGAAACCGATCTTTCCCTGAAGAAGATTGACTTACAGCTATGTTCTTTAGTGCTAGGAGCAAATGTTTTGACCTTTTGTTCAGAGAGACTTTATTCTATCTGAGTTCCAGAGAGTGGGAGGAGAGAGACAGAAAGAAGAGAGTGTTTCAGTATTTGAAGGAATTCTGTTCCCTACTTATTCTAGGTGGGGAAACACTTCTTGAAATTAGCAGAAGAGGAGGATGAAGAACTTAACAATTGTAATGCGGTTGACTGGTTCATCCTTGCTGCTAAGCAAGGTCGAAGAGAAGCTGTCAAACTGTTGCGTAGATGCCTGGCAGACAGAAGAGGTATGGGTTCTCTGAGACTTTTTGCTTGCTTTTCTCACTTTATCTGAAATAATACTATATTAACACTGAAAAGAGAGGTTAAAATACAATGGGAATGTTTATGGCAAAGTGATGTGAGTAGTTGCCGACAGCCTGTTCAAACAGGTAATTTTAAAAGGATTAATTACTGGTAGTGCTCATAAAAGCATTTACATTAATTATTTGCTTGAATTCCTTCATGGAATTCATGCTTGTTCTTCCCCTCCCCACCTTTCATTGAAGCTTCTTTTCTTTGACCATGAAGGTCATATATAACCACACACCACCTACACATCTGCTGTGGTTTTGTTTTTTTGCCCCCCTCCAACCTCTCTCCTAATTGGATTTTTTCACTGTCTTCTCCCACTTTAAGATTCACATCTTCCTTCATGCTACTTTTCATACCTGGACTGGTCTCCTCTCGTTGGCCGACTATCTGAACTCTTATTTACAGGAAAAAAACCAACAAAGAACATAATTGTTGTAATTAAATAGTAATTAAATTCTTGCTGCCTTTTACATGTCGCCCATGCATATCCACACCACCTTTTGCCTGAACCGCTGTACTTCAAAAGTTGAAGCAAGACATAAGGATAATGTGTCTTGCACAGTCTGTGAAGTACAATTTAATGTACTTCATTATACTTTAATGTACACTTTAATGTGATTAGAATTTGATAAGCAGTGGGCACAGAAGGGCATTTGAGCAGTTTACTTAGGTGGTCACGATGTGAATGAAACTTGAGAAGTTTCAGACTAAACTGAGAAATATAAATTGTGGGTAAATCTGTCCTTTCTGCAAGGGTGTGGGATAATAATATATAATGTATTTTCCTTTCCTTGAGGCATCACTTCTGAGAATGAGCAAGAAGTGAAAAAGTTATCATCTGAGACTGACTTGGAGAGAGCTGTGAGGAAAGCTGCCTTAGTCATGTATTGGAAATTAAACCCAAAAAAGAAGAAGCAATTGGCAGTTTCTGAACTACTGGAAAATGTTGGGCAAGTTGACAATGAAGGTTTGTTTATGAACTGATTCATGGTATTGATAAAATAGAGACTTACAGGCAGGATACAGCTAGAAGTTTAAAGGGCTTTATAAACAATCAGGCATGAGATAAGAGTAAAGGTATGATCTACTTAAGAAAAGGTAACAGTGTTAACAACTCTAATTCTCTTTTAAGTAACTGTGTTCTCGAGACCAAAAAGTTCATTCATAAAGGCTTGCCAATTCTTGCTGTAGGTTGCAATTCATTTAAGCACTCATACAAGTGACCGAATATTAGAAATACCTTAATTCGACATTCGTTGTCCTTGCAAGATAAATCTTGTATGGCTTTACTGTGTTTGGGGTGTTTTTCCCTTTTTTTCACTTAACAGTCATCCTGATGATACCTGACTAGATATTTCAATTTACAAACCCAGTCTTCAAGATACCTGACTCACTCTGCCATTACAGTAGTATATGTTAGTTATGTCAGTGCCGTTCCCTTTTCTAATACAGTCAGGAATATAGCC
Source organism: Athene noctua (assembly GCF_965140245.1). NCBI lineage: Eukaryota > Metazoa > Chordata > Aves > Strigiformes > Strigidae > Athene > Athene noctua. The sequence continues at coordinate 13,834,634 of NC_134040.1, read as the reverse complement.
ACTTCTCACCTGTTTATATGTGTGTTTGTCTCTTCCTGACTTTGAGGAAATACCATTCTCCAAATATTGCAGCTTGAATAACATTCCAGATATTGTTTAATCACTTTAATTGACTGCTTTGACTTTTCATAAACTTCTGTTATTGAACCAGATGGTGAGAAGCAACCTGGCCCAGTCCCAAAGTCAGTGCAGAAGCAAAGAAGAATGCTGGAGCGATTAGTGAGCAGTGAATGTGAGTGCATGCTGCTGCTTTTGATCTTTGCCTGTGGGTTTTGTTTTCTAGTTTTTGTTAAGCAATTTCGTGTTGCCAGAGTAAGAACGTATAGCCAGTTTGGATTGCTGTAAACTGATAGTGTCAATTTATATGTGCAGGGTAAATAACTGATCTGCATGCAAACTCACGGAAGACATCACTATTGGAGTCAACTTGTCAGTGATTAGTATACTAGGAGGAGTTTGCATGTCATTTGTTTTTATGTTATGCCCTTTCAGCACTTACAAGTCTATTCAGAAAAAAAAAATCTTGCACTTTCAGTAAGTTTTTTTTAGTTCTAAATTGTAGTAAGCTTTCTGATTACAATAAGGGAATTAATTATGCAACCATTTAATGCAGACAGATCCCTCATTCTATTTGCCTTGCTTCTTGTTTGCCATTCCTTTGTAATTAATGTTTGTCTTTTCATATTTGTTCAAGAACTATTATAGGAAAGATGCACCAAGACGCTTCTTTCATAAGTTAGAGGCAACTTAGTTCATGTAGTGGGGAGAATTTAAACCACTCAACACACACAGGGTCAGATTTGTAGACTGAAATCTGTGAGTTTTGTAATATGAGGGGGTGTTGGAATCGAAAGCAAGTTCTCCCTAGCCTTGCATATCTAAGAAACGCTGATATGATGTTGAGCTTTCAGGAGGAAAGTTCTGAACAGTGCAGCACATGCAGTTTTTCAAGAATGTTATCTAACATACAGTTCAATTAATCATTATCAGAAAAATCTCACTTTCTTGAAATGCAGTAAGTCATATGAAATAGTTTATGTGCAATCTAGATCAGTTCTTGACGAGCATTTTTAAATGTCGCAAAGCATATTACTTACTAATGCATCTGTAGTTGAGAATACCTGTAACTAAAGTGTCATATGTGGTTTAGTGAACCAAATCTGTGGGTTTGCAGGTGTAAATCTAATCTTTCAAGGAGTTTACATTTTATTAGGTCATTTTAGCCTTTACGTTCAGAGATTGGTTTCATTACATGGGACATGAGTGACTCTGGAAAATAACATTTCAGTTTTGTGTTAACTTTCACAGAAGAGGGGGAGGGATGTTTGCCTGCGTTTGAGTAGAGGGGTAATGGGAGCAATAGTGTTTTGGAGACTAAGCTTCTGGTCATTTCAAATCTTCCATGAGAGTACATCAGCTGTTCTTTGTGACTTGTTTGCCACTTCTGGAAAGCTAGAAATAGTCCTTCAAGGATAAGACTGTTGCACTTCATTGTCTGCTTATCATATCGTAATAGATGTACATAGATGTAACGTAGATGTTCACTGGGGCTATGTTGCATTGATGCTTAGTGAAGAACACTAGTGTTCTTTCCATCCCTTCGCTGGGCTGACACATGTTGATAGAATATGAGTGAAAAGCAAGTCATTTTGTTCTGGATTCTTCAGTAATTCAAAGAGTGTCAGAAAAGGAACTGGAAAATTCCTTTTTTAATTTTTTTTTTAAGCCTTAAATGGCAGATAAAATAATAGGAGAGTAAATGAACCTACATGTAGGTGTAGGCAGAAATTGATGTGCATATTTTTCTTTTTCTACTGCGGATGGGGGAGGCAGGGGAATTTGTCATAACCAAATTGAAGAAGAAAAAAATCTATGAATAATAAAGCAGAATCTACAACATACGCTTTTTATATCAATTTAAGAGACACTTGGGTGACAAAATACTAATAACATTTAAAAGCGAAAAGTTTTTATCAAACACTTAAAGTATGAGTTAAGCTGTTACCTCTTCTCCTGACAGCTTTTATCTTTTCTTGGGTGAACAAGACAGCTGTTACTCTCCAGCACTTATTTCTCTGATCCAATGAGTTTCTCCATTTATCTTGCCAGCAGAAGATTCTTCCTTCAGTTTTATTACATTGCCAATACTTGGAAGATAACTTTTAAGCCAGATATGTGTTTGCAGATATCTGATCTGGGCTATCCTTAGTGGAGGTACAAACAGAAGATTAGAGCTGACATTGTCAATGGACAGTTGTGTGCCTGCGAGTATACATGTCATTACATTCGATAGGCCATCTATACATAGTAAGTTAACTCCTTCCCTCTCAGGATGTCCCATAGTCCCGTAAAGTGCCATTAAGGAATTTTTGTGAGCTTCTAACCACGTCTGCTTGCTGATTCCACACCAGAAAGACTATCTTAGCACTGTCTATTTTGTCCCAATAGGATGATAAATTTAGATGACAAATTTAGTATTAGGCTTGGTCTGAACCCCAACAAAACAGCTAAGGAGTCTTGCTGATTTCTCTGTACGAGTGATATTGCCTTACAGTCTGTGAATGATAAAAATAGTTAGCAAAAATAAATGATTTTTTGTTTCTTGGGAGGCATGCCAGGTGGTATTTTTGAGTCATACAGGTTTGTGCAATGGGAGGAGGGGGGCAGGAAGTAAAAGTCCAAGCAAAAGGCAACATCCATGTTGTGAGATTAAAGCAAAAGATAGATTGCCAGCTGCAGTTTTTCTTTTGAAGTGTATAACACTCCTCTTCCTGTAGCAGGTATCTTGACAGAAATACTTTATTCTGTATCTACAATGTTTTCAGTATTAAATACTGATATATTTATATATAACTAGTATAAATGTAGCATTTTTTAAAATTAAAAAATTAATAGGCTCAGGCCCACTAATCCTCTGATTTTAGATTTAGTGAAGCACTTCAAGTTTCTGTTTCTCTAGAGTCTCAAACTAGTATTAAGCAGCCCAACTTTCATAGCTTTGTATCAGCTGACTAGCTAAATTTTCGGTGTAGGTGGTGTGTTGCGGATTTTTGTCATTCAAAAGTCTTTCATATCTACAGCAATGTCATTTGCTTTAGTGTATAGAAAAAAGTTGCTGTTAATTATCCTCCTTTACAAACAACAAGAAGCTTGCCTACCATAGAAACTAGCTAATCCATGTTAATGTAAGGAACTGGCTGTGAAGAGTTTGAAGCAGTGCATCTTCTGTCTTGCAGCATTCCTAGAGTTTTCAGAAGTAACTTCTTGCCTCCCTTCTACTCACAGAAGTGGATAAGGATCTTCCAGAGCAGAGTGACAAAATTTGTCTCTGTGTGCAACTGAGCAAAGTATATTTTGTTGTTGGCTATCTGTTTTAGATCACAATTGATATAGTTTGGGGGGGGCCCTTTGTACAGCCACATAGTATATTAAATTAATACACTGTAAGTAATCTATATTTAGTCTTCTAGATATGAATAATTGGGCATTTCCCATAATTATATATCTAACTTCTAAACTCAGAAAAATTACTGTTAAATGCCGTATCAGTCAGTTTCAGTTACTAACATACAGATAATTAGTTACTGTTCCTGTAAAATTCTTTCTTTTTGATGTGTCTGTTAAGATTTCTCTCAAGCAGTTGCCAGAGATATGATAGCCTATGATTAAAACTGTGTGACCTGATCCAGTAGTCTTTTTTTTTTTTTCCCTTGGAATACTTGCAGATAAGCTTTGTTCACTCACTCTGTTCTGCTTACCTGTATCATAAACTTACCTGCTGGTCTGACAAGATTTATAGTAGTCATATATTGCTGCTTGTTTTCAGCACAGATCTCAGACAAATTGCAAGGTAAGTCTGTGTTACTGGTAGTTCAGTTTTTGAGTTAGATCATCTTTAATACCAGGAAAGAAAACTAATATTGCAACTCATAATCAGTACAATGTTGTAGTATACTATTCACTCAAAGTATTAATTTTCTCTTTTAGCTAAAAAATTTATTGCTTTAGATGACTTTGTTGAAATTACCAAGAAGTATGCAAAGGGAATCATCCCATCTAACCTGATTATGCAGGAAGAGGAAGATGATGAATTGGCAGGGAAGACTCCTGAAGAGTTACCCCTGCGACTGAAGGTAAAAAGGCAGTACTGAACAGGTTATGTTGAAGGGCTCTTAACTTAGCATTTCAGACAAAATAGAAGTGACTTGCACTTGACTCTTGAAGCTGATGTTTAGTCTATATAGGTCAGTACAAGAATTGTTGCTATAATTTCTTTTTGGACTTGACTTCATATATATGTTTACAGATTCATATATATGAGTCATATATTTAAGAGAAAGGCATAATGGTTTTCCCTGGAAGAGGGCCATCTACCCTCAGTATATCTCAGTAAAGATTTAAATGTCCCTATCGTAACTGCTGTATTTTCATTATAGATGTTATTATATGCTTCATATCTATCTTATTTAAACAGGACCAAGCAGGTGGGAAAAATTATCCATAGCCTTCAGGTGTGAAAAGGTTCTATTATAAAGGAGTGGAATGAATGGTGGAACTTGCTGTTAGTGGTTTTCTATACTGATACTTTTCTAGGTAGTGAAAGAATGAAAATTAAGGTGCATGCTTTTAATACTGGCATAAATTTCAAGCAAGGTAGGGGGTTTCTAGCGGCTGGCATAAGAGCTTTTGTTGTAATTGTTGTCATTTTGTCATACATTATCATATGGTAGGGGTAAAAAAAAAAAGGGGGGGTGGTAAGGGGTATCTCTTTCCAATAATTTGAATAACTAATACTGTGAAAGAGATGCATTGACAAAGAATGGGAATACCTTCATTAATAAGTAAGCTTATGCCTGAGTCTTTGCATGTGTTGCCCTAGTTTATCACAATGCTTAGATCTTTGCTGAAGCATTCTTGGCCTTTCCCTTGAACTAATTAATATAAAGGCATAAGTTCTGGGACAACATAAATACTATCTTTTTATGGGGGAAGGAGAATTCTTTGAAGCATCTATTGTGCAGATGCAATATTTGAATATCTGTTTGAAAAATCCTGTACCTTTTTATTGATCCTATGTTAAAGTGCGTGGTTGGTGATAGGGAGAGGATTCGACCCAGAACTTCCTCTGTTGTCTGGTGACTGTGTTGGAAAATGCCATGTAAGATGGGTAGAATTTTAAGATCCTGTAGATTTACTGTTGCGGAGTAAAAAGAATCCCTAAACGTGCAGCAATTATAGTTAAGGATACTTCTGCTTCTTCCAAACCAAATTTTTGACAGCTGCATCCCTAGATGCATGAGAAGAATTGTTTTAAAGATAAACCACAGCTGTAAAGACTTCCTGTAAATGCATGTGAATCATATGCACTACTTCCTGTAGTGTATATGCATATCAGAATGTATAGCATAATCCTTGCAGAACACTGACAGAGTTAAGTGCTTTAAAGCTACATTACTCACAGCTCAAGTAATGACTTAAGATAGTGCAGGACTGCAGCCATGTAGTTTTATCTTCAGTATGAAGTTAGCAGAGCAGAATATTTGACTAGAAGGCCATTTAATTTTATGTGTCAAAGGTAATGAAATACGTCTTTCCTGAAATCAAAATCGCCTCTGAGCTTCATCTGACTGAATTAATCAAAATAGAGCTAATAATCTCAGACAAAGTAATCTCATTTTATTGGCAACATTCATCTGAAATATAAATCTTTTCATGTCAGCTGAGGTTAGACAACTGACTGCTACTGCTTCAGCTGAGAATATCTGTGATGTAAAGATACTAAACTGCTCATAAATAAAATGCTTCTTTCTCTCTTTCCAGGTTGTAAAATACCCACTTCATGCCATTATGGAAATTAAAGAATACCTTATAGATATTGCATCAAAGGCAGGAATGCATTGGCTGTCTACCATTGTTCCAACACATCATATCAATGCTCTCATCTTTTTCTTCATCATCAGTAATCTGACAATTGATTTTTTTGCCTTCATTATTCCATTAGTCATATTCTATTTGTCCTTCATTTCTATGGTGATTTGCACACTGAAAGTTTTTCAGGACAGTAAGGCTTGGGAAAACTTCCGTGCTTTGACTGACTTGCTGCTTCGTTTTGAACCAAACCTAGATGTTGAGCAAGCCGAGGTGAACTTTGGATGGAATCACTTAGAGCCATACATCTATTTTTTACTCTCGGTATTCTTTGTCATTTTTTCCTTCCCTATAGCCAGCAAAGACTGTATACCATGCTCAGAGTTAGCTACTGTCTCAGTTTTCTTCACAGTGACAAGTTACATGAGTTTAAGCACGTGTGCGGAACCTTATACGCGAAGAGCATTAATGACTGAGATAGCAGCAGGTTGTTTATCCCTATTGCAGGTATTACCTGGGAATTTTGGCTACTTGAAATTCTTGGGTAAAACCTTCTTTACTGTTCCTGTAGGCCACTTCTGTGTGATAAATGTAAGCATCCCATGCCTTCTGTTTTTGTACTTGTTCTATCTTTTCTTTAGAATGGCTCAGCTACGGAATTTTAAAGGCACCTACTGCTACCTGGTCCCATACCTGGTTTGCTTTATGTGGTGCGAACTCTCTGTGGTCATTCTGCGGGAGTCCTCTGGCATTGGGCTCGTTCGTGCATCAGTCGGTTATTTTCTGTTTCTCTTTGCACTCCCAGTGCTAGGTGTAGGCATTGTACTGATGTGTCTTATCCATTTCATTAAGTGGTTTGTGTCTCTGGAGCTCATGAAAATTGTAGTGACTCTGGTTTTATGTACTGTTCCTTTGCTCTTCCGATGGTGGACTAAAGTTAACTTCTCTGTAGTTGAGATGGTTAAATCCCTCACTCGAAGCTCGATTGTGAAACTCATTCTGGTGTGGATTACAGCTGTAGTGTTGTTCTGTTGGTTCTATGTGTATCGATCAGAGGGAATGAAAGTTTACAACTCCACCTTGACATGGAATCAGTATGCTTTCCTCTGTGGACCCCGGTCATGGAAGGAGACTAACATGGCGCGTACTCAGATTTTATGTAGTCACCTAGAAGGCCACAGAGTGACATGGACTGGGCGGTTCAAATACGTGCGCGTGACAGAAATCGACAATAGTGCTGAATCTGCAATAAATATGCTTCCACTTTTTATTGGCGATTGGATGAGATGCTTGTATGGTGAAACCTACCCGCTTTGTGACCCCAAAAATGTTACGCTGGAGGAGGAAGAATTGTGTCGTCTCAAGTATTTGACAAAGCATAACTGCCACATGAAAATGTTTGATCGGTACAAATTTGAAATAACTGTGGGCATGCCTTTCAGTAGCAAAAATGGAAACAGGTCTATAGAGGAGGATGATATTACCAAAGATATTGTGCTGAAGGCAAGCAATGAGTTTAAAAAAGTGTTGCTGAACTTGAGGCAAGGAAGTATAATTGAATTCAGCACAATTCTGGAGGGTCGTCTTGGCAGTAAATGGCCTGTCTTTGAACTGAAAGCAATCACTTGCTTGAATTGCATGTCTAAACTCTTACCTGCAGGGAGGCATGTGAAAATAGAGCATGACTGGAGGAGCACAGTGCATAAAGCCATTAAATTTGCTTTTGATTTTTTCTTCTTCCCATTCCTGTCAGCTGCGTAATGAGCTCTCTTATCAGTTCAGTGGTATCTTCAGTGTACGCTGCATTTACATTACCAAAGGTTTGACTCCTTAAAAAGTAAAAAGAAAATTCTGAAAAAAAAATTAAAAACCCACCTTGCTCTAGCAATGCTCAATATCTACGCTAACATGTAGAGCATTGGTTGAGTGTTGCAAGTGTACACACTGTATCCTGACTTTAAACCCTGTATGACTGAAGTAATATATACTAGTTCAGTATTATAAATGAATGCAGGGAATTGCTGCTGACTAATTGCATGGAGACTGTTTTGTCCAAAATGGATACATATTTGCCTGTGGTACAACACTAGATGCATTCACTTGCTTAATGTTAAAAGCACTTTACTATTTAAATTTTCACAACGTGCCCATTTGTATTTTCACAGGTATGATTTAGAATAGGTAGCTGACAACAGCTTATGTTGCATATATTGCTTGTATTTATTTGGTGTTTTCTAGAAAAAAGTGGTCTTACAGCCAGTACCTGGTGGTGATATCTGCATACAGAACTCATTGTTTTGCTATGTGTCCAGAAGACAGTGATTTTAATGTTTTTTGGAAGGATACACCATTTCACACCCCAGCAAGGTTGTAAAAAGTCCTCAAGCTTCCATTTTGCATTAAATATTCTGTACAAAACATGCTATTTTTTCTGATTGGTTATGATAGCTACATATGACACTAAGGTATAATCTGTGCTGGTGTGTGAAGGGCAAACACCAGAGAGTAAGGCTGGTATTGAGATGGAACCGGTATTGGACAAGCCAAAGCAACTGAAAATAGTACCTAAAAGTCTACAGTGGACACTGAAATAGAATGTTTGTTCAATGATTTGTACTGTGCAAATAAACACAAAATACAAACTCGAATTAAATGGGTACAACATTTGTTCGTTATGGTTTGATATTGTGAGCAGTGGTTTATGTTGAGCTGATACCAGCTTTCACTGAAAAATACAATTTAGAAATGTTTGAAGTGTTCTAGTGTGAGATGCTTGAAGTTGTACTTCATGCTATTTAAAGCTATCAGTAAAATCTGAGTATGCCAGGTCAAGTTTTTGTAGCTGTGAAATCTACACGTACAGCTTACCCCTGCTTTCATTGTGAGTTACTGCCTTTTTTTCCCACTGGAATTCATGATATTCACACAGATACATCACGCTGATCCTGCATTAGACTGGTTGTTTTGCCCTTGCATATTGGTCGCCACCAGGGGTGGGGAGAAGTGTTACCAGTGAAAACTCTTGAGAGAGAAGGGGAAACTTTTGGGGAAAACGAGGCATTTGGCTGCTCTCCAGCTATGAGCATCCTCTTGAACATCACCCTGGGCTGCGGCTGGGAGGAAGCCAGAGGCACCTACCTACAGGCATGCTGCCCAGTTCCCAGGCAGTGAGCCAGGTCTGACAGTGCAGAGCAGAAGCTTCCGCCATCCAAAGCCACATAGTCATGTTTGAACCTACCAGAAAATCTATGGAGTAGAATCATGTCTTCTGGGTGCTTCCTAGTTTTGAAAACTCTCAGCCATCTCTGTTTCCATCTAGGGAAAGAAATGGTGTAAAGTGGCGGGTAAATGCAAATTTTGACATAGTTCCACTTACCTGGTCCTATTTTGGCAGGAAATAAGCCAGACAGCCTTCTCCCCTCCCCTTGTTAGAACATCCATAGGCTCTTTTTCAATATCTAAATATTCTTCTTGGCTCTCAAATCTAAGCACAAAAGCTGCAGATTTTTTTTCTTTCTTTTTTCCTTACATACACATAATTGTGAAACTTCTACTCATGTCAGGAGAAAAAAGGCACTAGTCTTGGTATTCAGAACTAATGTTAAAAATTCTTCTCGTTTTAGCCTTTACTTTTTGTAAGGATGACTGTTTACTCACTGTGGCACATTTTGAAGAAGTTAGTACCTACCCTGAAAAGGACAAATTCACTCAAGTCGGATGTTGGACGTCTTGCAAAAGAGGGAGAGTATTTTGGAAAGAGTTGCATTTTAAGGTGAGACAAAAGGGTTAATCCAGGTACTTCAGTTCTCATCTATAACAATATCATTATGAAGCTTAATTCCAGCAACTCTGAGACTTCTAGTTCAGCTTTTCTGATTAAGTTATTAGGGGATATTGGCATATAACTGTTAATGCTTGTGCAAACTTAGAATTATTAGCTAAAACTCTCTAGTTCCTTAGAAGGGGGAGCTCCCTCAAGGATATTGATACCGATATTGGTCAGATTCCAAGTTACACAATTCCCCTTTATCACTTATGTGAAAAACAAACCCTGAATTAGCTAGGTCCTGGGAAAAATAATTTGTGTCCTGTAACAACAGGTTGATGGGGCAGTTGAATTTGCCAGATGGCCCTGTTGCAGGAAAGTTTTGAACACTAGTAGGTCATTTTCTATATGTTTTCAGCTCTTCTGTGTATCCAAAAGGGGAAGAGGAGGTAAATTTGACTTCAAGACCTTTAAATAATGCCCTTTAACATTAGTTCTCAAGTGTTGGCTTCTTGATGCTTTTCTGTTTTTATAGAAAAAGAGGATTTTCTTGGTGGTCTAGTGTTCAGAAACCTTTAGCAAATAAATATTTTCTTTCTCAGTTGTATCTTAGCTGACAAGCACAAAATCACTAACAGTTAATAAGCAATTGCAATTCCAGGCAAGGTGTTTTTGCAAAGAGTTCTCTATCTACTTCACACCCTGCAAGCAAACAGAGCAGAAAATAACTTTGTTCCACTCGTGCTATAACTCTACATTCTAATCCAGTCCACCTTTTAGACTGGAAAAAGAGAGGGACAGAATGTGGCAGCTGCTGTTAATTATTCAATTAATCCTACATTTATTATTTTCTTACTCAGTTTTGAAGACATGATGAATTATAAACAGTTCCAAAGATAGGTGCCCTTTCTCTAGGCTGATAATTCAATCCTTTGAAATAGTATTAATTAACTGAAGAGGAGGAGAATATTACATGGCTATTGACACATCTAAATTAGGTTCAGCTGTTCATCTGTAAGCTCAGCTTTTAGCATTTAGAATATACAGAATTTAGAGTAAATATTCATTTTTTTGAATTTCATCCTCAAAGTAACATGAAAAAGTACTGCTTGTTCTCTAGACTGATATATTCTTCCATAAGCACAGAAAACAACAAAACACATATAGAAACTCTGAATAATTTAAGGGCCCACTCTAATGACTAACAGCCTCTTGCAGTAGGCAAGAATGCATATACTTTGTGTTTTGCCCAGTCCTTCTTCCAGAGAAGGAAATCAGATCTGTAGAAATTACATGTGGTTTTATTTCCTAGAACTAACGGGTCTTCTTTTAAGTCCCATATAATAACTATTATTAATTATAAATTTGCTAGAAATTTTTTGTAATACATGGTAATAAGAAATTTACCATTGAGGTAGCATGGTGCTTTCTTAAATTCCTACACAGCTGGTGAACGTAAAATAATATGCTGCCTTCCAGAGCACACCCATGTCTGTCTTTTGCCTTCCCTATTTCCACTGAAAAAGGCAAAAGTTTCAAGATTGAGATTACTTTCTTAATACTTTTGAAATCCACTGCAGCCTTTCAGGGCAATGGTTGTGTTCTGCAACAAATGAAGGAGGTTAAAAGAGGCTGTGCTCTGATCTCAGCCTCACAGTTCTAATTGCTTGAACAGCAGATAGATATGAAGAAAGACCAGCTACTTAATCATTAAGTTAGAAAAATACTAATTCATGCAGCCAAAATTAGGTGGAACTCACCTACTTGTGAAGATACATGCCTGCTCTAGCAACTTCCTTACTACATACAAATAGGGTACCTAGAAACAGAAAACCAAATCACATTGCTGCTTATATGCATTAATTAAGATGGTTCATTTGTTTTCATATTATTACTCAAAAGATTTAATTAGCTTTTATTCTGGGAAAAAAATAATCTTTAGAATTCTGCACCTTCCTCTCAAATTATAGCCTGATGTGGAAAAGATGAGAGTCGCTTCCCCATTAAGGAGGAATGTTCAGCACTGAGAAAACTTGTGTTTTCATCGCCTCCTAATAAACTTGAACTTCAGGTTTTAAAGCAGAATGGAACATAGAAGTACTGCTTGCAACCTTCCTTTACAAAATACTTTACATGAGTATAGAAGGAAAGGTACAGGGATATGTATCTTCCCACTGACAAGTACAGGAAGCAGCTTCTATAAGATTGCAGCTTCACAATACTCATTTCAGCATTTCCATATAACAAAAATTTGCCTGTAAATTTTTGAAATAAGTGATGTGTTTTCCTGCACATTCTGATTTGAGCACTGAGTTACTTGGGGTGTTTCCTTTGGGGGGCTTCATCTGCTGATAATAAAACTGAGGATCTTTGGAATCCTACTGAAAATGTGCGTGTGTATGCAATCACATTTCCCAAAATACAGTAGAAACAAAAGAGCAGGAGGTTATTGATAAAACAGTTGCATGCCCAACACATGCATAATGTGAGGAATATCTCTGTACAAATACATGCAGGGAGCGCATTCATTGTTTTTGCACCTGACACTTCAGTTTGCCTACACCCGCATAAACGTGGCCCTAGAGCTTTCCTGCCAAAGCAGCATGTCCTGGGGACTAGAGGACTCAGGAGTAGCTGTCCCTCCCCTTTGCCAGCAGGTAGGCTCTTTTAACCCTGATGCCCCTCTCTCTGTTTCCCAGATGACCTGTGAGTTGGGATGTGAAATCCTTTCTAACTGTCTCACTTTGCAACAAGGGAAATAGAGCAGTGAAATTCTGGTGTCTTCCAGTGCATTCTCACTACTCCTTCTAAAGAACATGCAGGTTTTCCTACAGTTATCTCCAGACAGTAGGCCACTGTCTTCAAACTCGCATAAAAATGAAGATAGGCTTCCAGGCCAGTGACAGTACTAATAATTCAAGTATGACTTGGCAGCCCCGACATGCACAGCCTGACCCAGCTTGATAGGTGCAGTCCTGGAGACCTGTGGCACTACCAGCTTGAAGAGTGTTCACTTCGCTTCACACTAGCTGCAGCAGAAACTACATCCCCTGTGGGGATCTGGCTGGATTGTCTGCCCCAAGACATTTACAGTCTGCTGCATCCTCCCACCTTCTGCAGTTCCCCATCACAAAGGTTTGTGACTGCTCCAATGGGATGGGCGATGGATTTACCAAGGGAGGCTGCATTCAATTAGTTTTAAGTTTCTCACCTGCCACCAGTAATAAAAACTGGGCCAGGTCACATGCAGGGATGCCTACCCCAGTGCTATGTTGTGCTGATGTCTCTGTTATGCTGGGTTGGGCACTGACAGGGGCTGTCTGCTGGGAGATGGTATGTCTGTGATGGCACTGCGTGGCTGGGATCGCTGCTGTGAACATCAAATCTCAGCACTGAAAAAGCCCCTTGTACGGCCACAGTGAAGTAAGAACAGTTTCTGCCCCTGACAGTAAAGGGCTTTAATGGTGCTGGGTTCTTCAGGGGGATCCCTAAATCCCAGAGAAAGTGCTGGGCTGTATTGCACCACCTGGAGACCTTTGGTCGTGGCATGGAGCCCTTTGCTCGGTGTGCAGAAGTTGGGGGGGGGGGGGGGTGTAACATGAGCCATTCTTGCTCTCAGGTGGTGAAGGGGTCTTGCTCCTGGCAAAATTTTTCTGTTGCAACTTTTTTTTCTAATTACACTATCTTTTTTTAAGGTGATGGTATGATGGTATCTTCCTGTTATTCTAGATAATGTGCACCAGGTTGTTGGTTTTTCTATTCAGGGACCATTTGGAGAGGAAACTCTCAGATGGCTTGAGTTTCCCCAACACAGCCTGTCTTGTTCTACAGATTGTATAGATGGAGTCTTAATTTAGGATGTTCTGCAGTGTCTGAAATTAGACAGCAAGACTACTCCTCTCGGTATCCTTTATTGCTTGAGTGGTATGAAAGGTGTAGATCTGTGAGACAGAAGCATCCCACCTCCAAAGCTGCTTTAGTCCATGCACAACACAAGTTTGGGAGCTAGAAAGAGTGTGACTGAAAACCAAACAGATTAACAAACAAACACTTGGTACTAGGAGAAAGCAGAGAGAATGGTGCCGTGGGTTTCTCTTGGGAAGCTCCCGATCGACACCGTGACACTAATGTCATGAAATGTTTTTTTGCAGCTTTTAGGTGCATGCTCTGCTTGTGAGGCCCGACTACAAAGTCCACTTGACTTGGACAGGAAGGGGATTTAAATGATTACACTCCACAAAAAGAATAACATGAAATGGATTTGCGCCTAACTCACTGTGTGGGTATATGGTGGTCAGGACATTATTGTCTTAGACTCTAGTAACCTGCGTCTTCATATAAGTGGGAAGTGGAGTTCTTAACCTCTGTGATGTTATGATTCATCTATTTCTAGAAGTTATATTTCAGCATTAGATTGCACATCTGTTGCTGTTCCATGGGTAAATATAAAGCAGCGTCTACCTCTAGACTGGTGCCATCTCAGACTGTGTGAGGCTCACAGCACCAAAGTCAGGGAGAAAAGCTCTTGTGTAAGGACTACAATCTGCCCCAAGGGGAGACTTAGATTAGTCTTTCTGTGCAGACTCGAGTCCTGGGGGTGGATCCTGTGCTGTCACAAAACACTTCTCTTGCATCCTCTGTAGCTCTGTCCAGGGCCCAGGGCAGCCTCCTCACAGCTCGTGCCACAGCTGCTGCATTTCCAGTGGAGTTCCTGTGGTGTTGCCAGTGCCTCTGATTTTATTCTCATTCTATGACAGGTGATATTTCTCTTAATACTGTTCTTGAATCTTATGTGTCGGTCTATCTTTTAGAAAAACAAATTAAGTTTTAAGAGAAAGTGTGCTTTAGGGCTAAAACCTAAACTTAACTTAAAATCCCTTCATTCTGTAGCCAAGGTTGTAGCTTTGCTTGGCATTTCAGTTGTTATGAGGCTGGATTAGTCAGTGTTAGTGACATCTGCATTGGCTTTATGGAGACGTCAGCAAATGATGTACAAAGGTAATTAACAATTCACATGTTCAGTCTTAATTATTGGCAGAGATTTAGTTCTCATCTGCAGTTTGATGTAGGATGCCAAAAGCATCACAGTACAATTCATCACCCAGCTGTTGATGAATTGTACTTTTTTGATATGTTCTTTAAAAAGTCAGAAAATACCATCCTTGAGAGTCTAGCTAATCTTGGCCTCAGTTAAGGGTATTGCCTAGCGTATATGGTTCATTAACCTCCAAAGAGAGCATGTTTGTGTCTGGAGTGTCTGTGTGCTTGTTTGCTTTATCTATTCAGTGTTTCTTGCCAGAAAATGGTACTTTCCCGTTTCGCACGGGGTACGTGTCGTTTTGCCGGGGAGCACGTCCCCTGTGTGCTTTGCCTTTCGTGCCGTGGGATGGCACTCCAGGCTCACGCTGCATCTTCGCTCCGTCTGCTGCTGACTCCAGAGGGCACCGCCAAGGAACAAAAGAATCAGGTTCTGGTTTTACTCCATTTCAGAGAGGAAATGCAGTTAGAAAAATCTTTTATGAAAAACAGATAACCATTTGTATACCCAATTCCCCACCAGATACAGTGTTACACAAATGACTAGTAGTCACCATTGCGGAGTGTATCTGCAAGCCAAGGCTGTGAAAATGAAGAAAAAAAAATCTGATTTTCCTTGTAATAAAATACTGTGTAATGATAAACTAACAGTATATGGAACAGTGCATGGCAAACCTGTGAAATGTACATTCTGTCTGCTTTGCAGCTCAGCAGCTTTTTGAGACGGTGCCTGCCTCTGAGCTCTTTTAATAGAAATCTGACAGCGTTGATCTGCATTGTTTGCTTCTGCTGTAATATGTGAGTGGTGACAACACACAGTCCTGATGTCCCTTCTGGTGGAAACTGTTTTCTCCTGTGCCTTCATGCGTTAGATGGGGGGAAAAAAAAAAAAAAAAAAAAAAAAATTAAAAAATCAGGGCTTATCAGAACTTAAATCTTTTTTATTAACTTTCTGTTACCTGAACAATAAGAGAGAAAAATCTGTGGCAGAGTTTAATTAAAACTTAGGTTGAAGACATGCTTCTTTTAAGGGAAATTCCAACTGCAATTCTCACTTGAGATCTCCAGGCGCTATAATTAATCCATAGATTTGGGGAAAGCAGAAATGTTATGTCAAGATTATGCACTGGGTAAAGGCCAATAGGAAAACCCTGAAAGACTGAATTTTCATCTTTTACAAATCAAATAGAGAGGTGACAGCAGGTTGTTAGAGAATTTTTGTTCTGTTTTTGAAGATGGCAGGATTTTTCTGCAATAATAGCAAGTTTGGCATCAGAAATGGCTTTGCAAATGTTGCTGTTAACCACAGGAGACGGCAGTGCTTGACAGCAGGATCTGTGTCACACTAAATTAGAAAGGGCTTGAACCAAGCCCACAGGCCCCCTAATGTCTCAGAAATCAGTGTGTGTTGATCTCAGTATAGCCTGTCTTTATCTGAAATAATTTCTTCACTTTAAAGAGTGAGGCATTTCAACAAAGCATCTCTTCTGTAGTTCCCTCTCTAGTTCCTCCCTCCCTATTCAGTGCTGGTGACAGCAGAGATGTTTCCAAGACAACAAGCCATGCTGTTGCCTCAGGTGACAAACTATAACTTCAATAAATAATCACTGAAAATAGCTTCAAACAATTAATTAGGTAATGGAAATGTTATTTTAATAGGGCTTAGATGCTTTGGAAGTAGTCTACAGACGGAATGCTGATCAAGAACCTGCCTACAATCAAAGCTGAAGCTACCATCGGGTTGGATATCCCTGCCTGAATACTCTGAGCCCTCTATTTTTACAAAAACTACAAGTTCGAAACATATTCAATCAGAAGGTTGCAATGCAAACGAAGTTTATTTTCTTTTGGTGCTAAATTTTGTTCAAAGCACATACTGGCAGGAAATATGTTCAAGGAATGTACCGACTTCATCACCAAACACAGTCCATGGCTAACTGTGCTGTTGTGTGTGTGCCCCTGCACCAGCGTGAGAGACAGATGATGAGTCCAGCAAATGGTTTTGCAATAAATGGATTTTTCAGTCTTTTCTTTACAGAAGATGCTTTCCTAGAGTTATAAATGGATAATTCATAAATCTCTCCTAATGCTGCTTCTAGTAACATTTCAATTGATCTTTAATCGTTGTTTAAAAAGTGAATCTCCATGGGAGTGTTTCAGTCCTACAGCCTGAAGTTTCTCTTAGCCCAGGGCAGCTCTTCTGTCTTGCAGCTTAGAGGTAACATAGTCTTTAAGCGCAGATGGGTACACTGAGTACATGCACATGCCTTATGTCACAGTTCTCATATAAGTGTGTGTACTCTTTGGGACCCATAATTGTCCTGAAAGAATTTCTGTTTGGCTTTAGTTTTGCTTTAATTATTATATTAAATTTCTCCAAAATAGTGCATCTATGAAGCAAGAGCAAGAAGACAATGGCTGCCACCTTTCTCCATCCCGTTAAGTCTGTGGGTTATACAAACACCTGCCTTCGTAAGGCCAGTCGTGCTCCTACTCCCTTCCCAGGCTGGTTATGGATTATGGGTTAAGACCTACCTTTCTGTGCAAAATATTTTCAGTCTGTGGATGAGGGGCTCTGCACTGCTTCTACTGCATGTTCTTCTCAAAAAGGTCCCTTTTGAGGGATTACTCACAGCCCTTTGTTTTCAAAAAATAAAGATGGCCTAATAGCTCCCAGCAGGTTCATCCTGCTGTCGCAACATGCCATCGCGTGACATGGAGCAAGTAGTTGAGACTAATGTAAAATGAAATATAATATGCACTAAATTCTGGTGAGATTTCCTTTACAGAAAGTTTTTGAGACAGAAAATGGTGATTTGGCTAAACTAACTTTTGCAGAAGTCCTGTTGGTTTTGTAATAACGTTGTCAGGTCAAGGATGAAATTCAGGTTTGCTGCAGGCATGGTCAGAAAACTCACAACAGCTGTTGTGTGGGGTGTTCAGGTAAAGCAGAGAGAGGCCTGACTCTGGTCTGTCATCTGGCCCAAATCTTTGGAAGAGAACTGAGGGAAAGGTGTATCTGAAGACTCATAATTAAGGTGGTACCCTAGAAGGGAAAAGATTGCATTTCTAAGTCGTACAAATCAGGGAGTAGATGCTGCATCACAGCATTTCATGTGGGATGATCACAGCCCTGTGCCTATTTCACTCTGAGTTCTCATTTTTTAATTTTTTATTTCCCCTTGGAAACTCTTGAAGATCTTTATTTGGCTTCTATGGGGATGAGACCAATATACAAAACCTCAGGGTTCCTCTGCAAAAAGATGCCTTTTCTCCACTTCCTACAAGAGAGCAAACGATGTAGGTATGGGCCTTAACAGCACCCGGCTCATGTATGTTGGGAAGGGAAAAGATCCTCCTGGGATCACTGGCAGGTGGATGTGTGTCACGACTGAGACTGGAAGCCCAGAGAATTGCAACGGTTCTGTGATCCCACCGGGTTAAATCAAGGTGAAACGACACCAAACAACTGGTTAAAATGTTTTACTTGTGGTAGAGAACAATTTAAACTTGGAAAAGGATAATAAGCAATGTGGTCTCTTATAAATCTATAAGAAGGGAAGGGAAGGGAATCTTGTCTCAGGTCTGGTAATCTTGGGTGGTGGGTGCAACACCAAGTTTCTTTTGCCTTTTTTAAATTCATCTTATTAGATGATTAGCATATTAGATGAGGAGGGGCAGGTATTCTACAAACTCATTTCTATGAGAGACAAGGAAAAGAGGCGGAGCATGGGTTCCAGTTGAGTCGGTGGTCATTGCCCAGCTTTGGGTTTTCCTCTGTTCCCAGAGATCTTATCAGTCATCCCAGAATGTTCACGTCTTATTGGTTCTTGTTACCACTTCAGTGGCTAAGGTGTCATTAGCAAGGCAAGCATGGTGTCTGGCTTGCACAACAGAGCCACAAAGTATTGGGTTTAGCGGTACTTATGCTTGAGGGGAAACACCTGGTTTAGCCCAAGTCACCCTCTCTGAGGTTTATCTAAGGAGTTTGTCAATGCCACTGCAAGAGCGTGGGGGGTGCATCCTTCAATACTCCCGTTTCCTTGGGTGACATTCCTTAGACCAATCCAAAGGCCACAGCTTGTCCTGAGGGTTTTCTGTGTCGATTAATGTTTGAGGCATTACTGCTTTCAGTCCCTTACAATGTGCATAAAGTCATCGTGTCCCCCTCAGTGAATCACTTCAAGGGCTTTATGTCTTGTACATGACAGTTGCCTCTTTGTGGAAGATTTTTTAATTGTTAAACTGCTTTCTTAATGCATTGGTGGTTGCTAAGATACAGTCCCTCTGATTCTGTAAATCTTTCACTTGAAATATAGTACATTGGCAAATGGGGCTTTCCTCTTTGACAGGTCAGGAGACAGGGAGATTACGGGGCACACACTTACCATTATGTCAATAAGAAACTGCAGAGGTTGCTGTGGTGGGAGTCAGTGGGATTTTAGTGCTTCTGGCCACTGGATGTGACCCAAGGAGGAGGCTAAAGGGAAAATGTGGAGTCATACAATGAGGTGGAAAGAAAGGCAACGCAGGGAGAACAGGTGGGTAACACGACAGACAAGAGGTTGTGTGGGCTAAGACTAGGGACAGACCTTGTAGAGGGAGCAAGGGAGATCTTTCTGTCCCCCACTTTGGATAGCTTCAGGCTGCAAATGTCCTTCCTGAGCAAGAACCACCCTCTCCACTCTTGCATAATGAAGCGTGGATCTTGGGAGAGCCTGGGTTTAGGACTGGTCTGACAGGACCTTCGGGATAAGCTGTGCAAGGGGAGATTTCCTGTAGCTCTACAAAGTGATTAGGAGATACCAGATTTAAAAGTAGTACTGGATCCTGGACATTCATTAGCAATATTACAACAGCAGCACAAAATAGTTAAACATTTTAAAAAGAAGCCTAGCTGAGCCCTACTTGTTCACAAAACATGTCAAGGAAGGTATAAAATAGTGCAGCTTATCTCTCATTTCATTCTAAAGTAAGTCTTTACCTGCTAAGGTTGCAGATAATATTTTGAACATGTTGACAGAGTGCAATTGATGCAGCAACATCTATCTGGGTTTGCAGATCAATAGCTGTGAGAAATGGAGAGTGCAGCTGTTCGTCTCAGAGAGGTGTTAGCAGAGGTGTCAGAGGATAATTGAACCAGCAACGCTCTCCTCCTCACCTCTTCTATGAGACAACCCTAGATGTGCATAAATTTACAGTGAGCATCATCTCCTGTATCACAAACAGATCAGTCTGCCAGTATCTCCCCTATCTGAGGGAAACCTCTGCTTCCTTCTGCATCTTCCCACTGAAGCGAGAAGGAGCCTGGCCCAGGACACCTAGCAGAGCTGTTGGGGGTGTTCAAGCCTGGCCAAGGAGAAATGAAAGTGAGAGCCTGCTGGCACTGGGATGTTGGCACAAGTTACTTGCAGTGAGGTCTCACCCTGGTTTCCTGCTTGGGCACCATTTATTTTATAGGTAGAGCACAGAAGAATACCAACCTCTTTACTTCAATCTGACACCCTAACTCCAGTTTCAATTACTTATTGTCATTTGCAGTGTATTTTTTCCCAGAGTTGTTCCTCCTGTTGGAGAAATTATGATGAAGCCACAGAAGGTGGTGAAGGGCTTTCTGGAGGTCTCTAAATACTCTTCTCTCTGGAGCAGAGTCAGTTTATTACCAGTTGGTCTTGTATTTAATCTGCTTGAGAATCTGTTGCAGTATCTTGGATCAGGCTGCTGCATGAGACATGCACATGCTACTAGTACGATTAGTACTAGTTTTAAAACATGGAGTGTCCAGAAAACCACCCTGCATCCTTTGATAGAGTCATTATTGTCGGTTTTATTCTTTTTAGCGGCCATGTTACAAAAAGAAAATACAGCATCACCACGATAATTAAAATAATTGTTTAATGCAATTGTTGGTTTAAGGATCTTGTCCTACCCATTGAGTGTCTTCACTTAGCAAATGGTAAGACAACTGATTAGCTGTACCTCGCCTGGCTCATCCATATTCATGGCAGCTTTTATAGAGGAGGGAACTGAGGAGTTTTTTCAGTCAGGTGCTTCACATGAAATGCTTTGCATCATGGGGCAGATTTCGGATCACTAACTGCGTCAAGAGTTGTGCTCACTTTCACATGAATAAAAGTTTGATACTCATCCAACTTCAGAGAGAAGCTAAAAAAAAAAAAAAAAAAAATCACTTCTAAGAAAAACTTTCTCATGGTGCACTCTGAAAGCAAACCTCTCCAGTGTGCATGGCAAACTGTCCTGTACAGAATATCAAGACCATTTCATGGCTTCACAGAACCAGAGAAACATACCCCATCCCAAGCATCTTATAAAATTAAACCTAAATTTTTGAATTTTACCCAATCCAGTAATCCTGTTGCCTTCTGAGGTTCTACCACATGAGCAAGATAAGTGAATTCATGCTCTAATTTTGGACTTAATGTAATCTGCTGAGAAGACTGCAAATGGAAGAGGATTACTATTGGGAGTGGAAGCAAACTGATGACAATGTTACTGAAAATTGGACATAGAAGGCAAACAGTCCTTATACTTGCCCTCTCATCAGGGATTAATAAACACAACCTTGGAAGGCTCCAAAGGACTTAACTCTGCCTGAAAGCAAAATGACTTGCTGGCTGCAAACAGGAGCAGGTGGCTCATGCCAGTATCCCCCCCCCCCCAACCATAAAGGGTTAAATTGCCGTATGCAGCTACTAAATATGCGTGTGAAAATTTCAAAAGGATGAGAGCTAGCCATCTGGCTCCTGCTCCTACTGGGTATTTAGGGATGAAAAGGGAAACTGGAAAGGTAAATAGTGTATTGCTTGATGTGTTGATTTTCAGCTGAGATTTCTCTCTTCAGTGCCCAGTCATATTTGTCCATCTAAATGAGTGGGATTGACTGTGTCTTCCCCCAAAAAAGGAGGGAAAAAATTAGCATGTAATCTCTGGGAGAGCTGTGCAAAGCAACACACTGCCTAATCTAACAGCTGAGGCAAATTTATTCTGGTCTGCATCCAGAAAAAGGACTTAGCCTTTCAGCGTGTACTCGCGTGTGCTGATGGCCAGGCGGTTTCTCACAGCCCAGGGCTCAATGTAGAACACGCAGGCAGCATCAGCTGCCTTAGACTGAGATTCCAAAGAAGAGCCCAAATCTGGGGCAAGCGTCACGATGAGTGGGGAGGTCAGGCATCGGTTTGGACTGGGAAGTGAATGTTTTCCTAGCTTTAAGGGTGTATGTCATGCCAGTATTTTTCTTCTTTGTTTTTTAATTTTCCCCTGGGGTAGAGGTAGAAAGAGAGCCATGGGGGGAAAGAGGGATGCTGCTCTGCTGGTAGCCCTCTGGTTTGTCACCTGGGTCAAAGCCTGTCTCACTTGGGAGGCCAGGCCTGGACACATCCCAGACATCCCTCATGGTCCACTGCATTGGGAGGTCTCCAACCTGGCCAGTGATGACACTAATGCCATTTTTTACACCGTGAGTGTGTGTGTCCCTTCTCATTGTGCATGTCTCTTATTCCATCTGGAGGAGACAGACTCAAATCTCCTAAAGTCTATCTTGGGCTACGAGCAGAGGAAAAAAGGTGCTCCAAGATATGAACCAGAAATGTATCTCCGGCTCTGCTGTAACTGCACACACTCTTTGTCATGCTAAACCCCCAAGTCAGTCCCACTCACGGCACTGTGTTTACTTACTTACCTGCCACAACACTTTCAGTTCGTGTCGTAGCTTGCCCTGTGAGTCCCTATCTCTGTGACTCTTCCTCCTTCGTAAAAGGAACTAAACAACTCTTTCATGTCTAGCTTAAAAATAAGCTGTGCCTTGAAGTAATCTATTTATGCCTTTTTGCTTATAGTTTTATTGAAAAAGCTGGTATTAACATATTTATATTTTTATTCAACAGTTAACTAATTTGTGCAACACAAAGAATGCAGCCATGAACAACAGCTTTCAAAACAATCAGATTTACCAACTTTACCATCACTTACTCTACACCACTGAAAGCTCAAACTAAAAAGAGAAAGAAAGTTGGAAATGTTCACAACGACGATGTTAACTTTCCATACATTCAAGAAACCAGGAAACCGATCTGTAGTAATGATGTCAAAGACAGGAACGGAATACTGGTCTTTGAAAGGTTTCTATTTATTTCCTCTATAATCACTTCACGGTATTTTGGTTGGGTATTTAATTAGTTTTATAAAGCTCCAAAGATATATTTCTTTATTTAATTTTAACATGTTCTTTTTGGTACCCAAAGCTGTAACGGAGTAAGGTACTTCAAATTAAAAACAAAAAATTGTTGTATTAAGATTTGCTTTATAATAAGTTATCTATAGAATCTTACTTGAGAATGTTAAAAGCTAAATATATGTTCTACAGTACTTCTAGCTGTAATTGCCAATATGAGCTGATAGCCTTTTTTTTTTTTTTTTTTTAGCTGCAAAGGTTAATGGAGGAGGCCAAAATTCAAAGAAAGTGTATGACACCCTTGAAGCAGTAGTTTGGCATTAACAAGTTTTCTATACAATTTACCACATTCTTAAACCTTTTTACAAGGGGAAAAAAAAAACCAATTTTTTTAAATTTCATTAAAATAAATATGTACATATATTGTCCGTGCCTGCTACAGCATACAGTATTTTATAAACAAACATTCCTCATTCCCTTTAAAATTAACCTACACATTTCATACCGTATGTGTTTAGTGTGGCTGGAAACTGATGCACATGCGTTTGTGCTTCTACACACAAAATATACAGCATTGATCTAGAAAACTTCAAACATACAGATTTCATGTGTTGTGTTAAGATGTCATATAAAAGCTGTAGACTTTTTAAGTTCTTGTAAGCAGATTTTCACCCACCCTTTCCCCAAAACCAAAGTATAAAAGCATGCAGATCCCTTATCAGTACATTCTCCACTTACCAAGAATCAGTGCATAATGACTTAAAGACTTTTTTTTTTTTGAGGAGTTTTAATATGGGCAGATTAACAGGTCATCTGAGTTGTGCTCTTTTATTCATGGTTTGAGGAGGAATCCTTTGGGATATTTTTTCTGTCAGAGCTATTAGGGATGCAGCAGAACTTTCTTCTGGATTAAGCTGACTCTGCCCACTGCACCATTCCCATGTAATTCCTGCATGCGCTACAACAATTGCGGGTACTTTTCCATTTACATCACTATTCATTTTAAAACAGAGATAGATCTAACAGTATTTATGGAAGAAATTTTTATTTGGTTTGGAGTTTTTGATTTTTTATATTTCTCCAGGAATTAATTTTGCCTCCCAGCAGTGGACTCATTTAAAAACAGTAAACTTCACTGGGCAGTGCTGCATCTCGCAGTACCATTCCTTTTACAGTTACAGATACCATGGCATCGCCTGTATTCCCCAAAGGCCAGGATTAAAATAACCATGTTGCAATAAACAAACGACTTTCTGTAGTGTCTAGCAGTGATGTAACTTTGTTCCCACTGAAGTCGATGGTAGCTTTCAAAGGACAGCACTTCTAGGCAAGGTTTCCAGAACACCAACCCCCAAACAGTAGGACGGGTTTGTGTGTAAACTGCCAGGCTGTGTTTGACCAGCCAGTCCCTCTGGAGTGGCAATACCAAGTTTTTTTTATAGTCCTCCATGTGATGAAGATACTAGTTACTGTTTTAAACAGAGCAAAGAGATCTATAGAGAATAAACTTCTTAAAATAAGCTGGCTGATTAACTATACCAGTCTGTCACTTAATCACTTGGGAAGCTGAAGCACAAAGTAATGTGAATAAATAAATAAATAAATAAGAGGGTGTTGTAAAGAGGGGAACGGGATGGGTGAGACAGGGCAGCTTTTCACCAGCAGGGATTCTGCTTCCACTTACAATTGTCATGAGGCCCCTCCAACACGCCACGTGCTCTAAAGGGATGTGGCTATTCATTCACTCAAAGAGGCCTGGCTTAGTTGAAGAAGAGGAAAATGTTACTGAAAAAAAAAAAAAAAAAAAAAAAAAAAAAGAGATCAAGACAAAAATCTCTAACAATGTGGTAAATGCTGTGGACTGCAAAAGCAGGCAGGGCACCAGAACAGCCTGGTCCTGTGAACCATTGAGACCCTCGAAAGGACTGACAGGAGCTGAGGAGTCTCAGTCCTCCTCAGGGACACTCCCAAAGTGAATAAATACCCCTTTTTGTTTAAAGGAACCAATACAGACCACAGTACTGGATTTGCAGTCGTGCCTTTTACTCATACAGTTGCAGTGATGGAAAATAGTTGGCTTGCCACCAATAATGATACAGGCTGAGGGATGAAAGGATGCAACCTACAAATCCCACCACAGAAGCCACATTTTTTGTGAAGATCACATCCTTCTACAACTCTCCAGAGGCTGGTTTGTAAATATAGAGGGATATTGATAAATCTAGTGCATTTCTGAGTTCACTTTATCCTGAAATATGTACAGATTGTTTGTCGCTGCTATAGCAATGATGTTCTCAGTTGGGTGCCACGCTGTGTGCAAGATCTTCTTAGTAAAGTCCAAACTGTCGACGCTGATGTCATCTTTCCTCCGTTTGCCTCCAACACAGACTCTCCGGGGCTTAAGAATAGCTCGTGGTTTACTGCTCTCTCGGGATGCCTCCAAGGTAACATCCCGTTTGGTATTTCGGTCAAACATTCGAAAAAAGTTGTTATATGCACCTGTCATTATCACACTGCAGAGAGAAACAAAGAAAAACAGACAGTTAAGCAGCAGCTTGTGGGCAGTCTACTAATGTGACTGGATCAGGACAGCTGAGCTTTAACCTTAGCATAAGATGTCTTCTGGTTTCAGCTGGAAAAGAACATAAACCAGGATCTTTCCTAGTACTACCCAGTGCGAATAAATTTGTTTCACCAATGTCTTCCCTTTCCCTACTAGAGTATTCAGTGAAAATTACCCAAAAATCGCATCCTGAAGCATGCACAAGTGTCAGGACCATGACACCATGAGATTGACTCATAAAAGTAATATGATTTAATAAGCTATTTTTAATTACCCTCCAGTTTTTTATGAGCATTTAAGGATCGTATATTTCAGGCTTCTTTCTTCCTCTAGAGCTTTACCTTTTCTGACAGCTGAGATTTACCATGATGTCAGAAACAGTCTTCAAAAAAAATTTCCAACCTTTTGATACAATAGTAAGATTTAGTACATAATTATGTATTTTAATGAGTATTTGAAAGAAATGTGTTTTGAAAGGTTCTGAAAAATCACAGTGAGTTTGCACAAGTGAATTATTTCCAGAATAAACCCTTTTCCCTTCTGAAGCCATAGACCTTGCAAGTGTCTAGACACCATTAAACTTTGTATCTACAATGCTTCTTAGTAATAAACACATGGATAGACAGGATTCTGTCATCTTTTGTATGAAGTCTGAAAGAAGCTTCAAGACAGGATATGTATCTGGGTCTGGGAGAAAGGGACAGAAAACAAACCTCAATCTGTATAAAAATTACCCCATTAATCAGCTTGTAGTTTGAAATAATGGATTGCCAGTTGCTTCGTTCCCCCAGTCCCTAGGGGAGGATATTTTGTCACTAACTTTAATGAATTCAGGATTTCATCCATGGCCCTCAGGTTATTGGATTAGCATAATCATGGGTTTCAGAACCTTGTTTGAAAGCTCATCCCCTGTGAACTTCTTCCATATGTGAAGCCAGGGCCATGCGCTACTCTCCTGTCTTGGCCACAAATAGGGTCTTTTTTCTAAATTCCCATGCTGGAGGGGAATCCACCCCAAAAAGTCAGGTCTCCACAGGAAGAGCTACACAGTTCTACGATCAGGCAATCAGGAATTATTTGCCTTTCTAGTACAGCCCAACAGAGCATATTTCATGGGCTTCGCATTTAATAAACTAACCTCCATCTCAAATGACAGCTGCTTTAGCACTTTGCTGGTGTTTCCCACTTGGGGGGAATCTGCGTTGAGCAGCATACTGCCCAGGAGACCACGACATGTGCAACTGTGGGAGAATTCAAAGGCATAAACTATACTCTCACTACAGACGCTCACTAGTTGATTAGATTAGATGCTCCTGGATTCAGGAGCTGTCTTACACTATGAGCACAGCCTCCAGCCAGTGTTGCCTTGATCTCATTTGGGGCCATTAGGAGGTACTGCAATACAAATAAATAATACACTGAGAAAGGCACAAATGGGAGCTGTACGGCTAACCGCTTTTGCACTACAGCTGCGGAGTGACAGCAGCTCCACTCGCTTCAGAGCCGCTACAGGGTAACTAGGGCGGGTGAGCTGGATTTGTACACTGTGAATCACCAGCACGACTGCCAGCTCCATTCCGCTTCCATGTTTGCTGATGACATACTGGAGTTTGATGACAGCTGATTCCACACTCAGCTTTTTGCAGCTCCTGAAGTGCTAAAGGAAACTGCTGCAAATCAGACAGGCGTAGTACAGAGACAGCGTGCGCTGCCTCAGCAACAGCTCACAGCCTTCACCCTGTCGAGAGGTTGCTTTCCTGAGGTCTGCAGGCACCACACCGCCGGCTGCACCGCTGCTATGCTGCTGAGTTTGGGGATGGGCAACAGGGGCACTTGTCCATACGCAGCTACAGCCAGCCCTGGCAGGGAGCTGCCTTGCAGCTCTCCAGAAGCAGTACCTGCCCTTGGGTTGTCTGCAGTGAGGTTTCCCCTACCTTCCCCACCCACAGAGGCCTGGCGCAATCCTGCTTAGTAAGGCACAAATTAACAATCTCATAAACTCAAAAAACAAGAGTCAGTGTGACAGGTTGATAAAACGTATCCCAGAAGCTGCAGAAAGCCTATTGATCAAGATTAGTGCCCATTTCAGAAATTGAATCAACAGCAGTAAATCTAATGTTTCACTCCTTCCAAATCACCGTGTCTTGTCATTACAGCTCCTGCTGTAATGGTTATTCACAACATGAAAAAGTCGAGGCTATTTCATATCTCAGCACTAGCATACACAATTTGTGATGCAAACAGCCCAGCACAGTACTGTGCTTTTTCCCTCCCCAGGCAAAATTTTGAAAAAGGTTCATAACGCTGGGCCATGGGCTGCAGAGCCGTGGTTCCCAGGGGAATGAGGAGCATCCCTCCTGATGAGGGCAGGAACTGTCAGGGGAGCAGTTTTCATGCAGGCACAATACCAGTGCACCAAATGCACAGAGAGGTGTTTGTCGAGAAATCTTGTTTTAGGAGGTTTTGCTTGCAGCAAAACTGCCTTTACAGTCCATTTGCTTTTTAATTTCTTGAACTCTCGCATATTTTTAAAAGTCTGCTTTGTTCAGTTGGATTTACTGCAGTTATTTTTTTTAACATATGTAGATGACTACTTTTCATGCTGGTCCTGTTTTTCTGCAGTTTAATGGCTCAGTAAAATATAGCATTATGTAAATGAGAAAGTGCCCATTCTTGTTCAAGGTCACAAACACAGATGGATTATAACCTTACCTGCTGCTTAAAATAACAATAAAAGAGAGTGAGAACTAGATATAAGCCTGCAATTTATTCCTGTTCAGGAAAATATAATGTACACTAATGGAATGTATGCGGTAAGGAGAATTTTTATACATCTATATTAGAATAAAAATTGTAGCTGAGTATAGGAGGACTCTGTTCTATATTTCCAGACTCTGCTCTGCACAGCAGTGTTAGGACAAGTGCTTGCACAAAACCCTTGCAAGTGAGGCTGGTTCAAGAAACCAAAGCAAGCCCCTCACCCAAAACACCCCACTCTAATTCACAGGTGTGTAAGTAAGCAGCCCACAAAAGCTCTGCCTAACCACCTTTAATTTTATTCAGAAAGCAGGTTTACAAGTTGTGCTACACGTGATCAGAGGTACCATCATCTCAGCCATGCAGGGGTATTTAGAAGTCCAGTGCACACACTCCAGAGCCCCCTCAGGAGCAGTGTTCAGCTAGCTCAGGCTGGAGCAAAGCTGCTGATAGACTGTACCCAGCTCAAACCACCACAGCTACAGGCAGCATGATTAAAAATTATAATAATTTTTAAACAGGCAAAAAGAGCAGGAAAAAACCCCAATGGCAGCGACACGGCTACTGCTACCTACATTTCAGGATCACAGCCTAGCTGGTGCTCTGGAAGGAGAGGCAACACCCCACATCTGCAGGGCCCCGGACGGATTTGCACAGCTCCACACTAACCCTCCTGTGCTGCCCAGGGGAACACACTTTCCTCCCCGCGTGGCGCTGCTCTGCAGAGCACATGGAGTACTCTGTGCTTCCTCTTTTAATGCTGCTCCAAGCAAGGTCTGAGGGTTTCTGGCAATTCTTCAGGTATGCATGTTTTGAGTGACAACACAAAATGCTACTAATTTATCCGGCCTGCTGACTGACAGTGGGGCACTCCTGCTTATTAATGATGCAGTCTGAGACATCTCACTGCCAAACTTCAGTCCTCATGCAGGGTCACTATGGACCAAAGTCTCGCCCTTTTTGGTTTTTTCCTTTACAAGCAAGACAAATGTATTCCTACAGAAGGTAAAAGGGGATGGAGAAAACCCCAGTGCAGACCAATACTCCTTCTATTAACTGACTTTCCTTCTTATTCACTCCCTAGTTGCCATTCTGTCCTTTTTAATCTCTTCCCCTCCAATGCTGACCCTGGTCTTTACCACACTTTCCAGGTAGGTTTTCCTTTACCCCCTCTTCCTTCTCCCCTTCCCTTTTTTCATTTCCCTCTATCCTGCTCTATAATTTTTAAAAACACCTTATCTGCTTTTCTCTCTCCTGCCAGTGAAGTATCCTCCTTAGCTTCACTCTCTGTTCCCTGCTCCATTGCCTCTTCTGCTTCATTTTGTCATTTCCATTCTGTTCCTTTTTTCCACTCCTCATCTCTTCATTTTACTTTTGAAGGTGTTACTGCTCACCCTTTCTTTATGATCTCCCACTATTTCCAGTCTTGCTTACTCCCACAGACAACTTGCTCAGCTCTCAAGGGGCTTCCATCCTTGCCTTCTCCAGGCTGAAAGCTGGAGAAATGAGCTGGTGGGCAGGCCTTCTCTTTCATCACATACAAATGACCGGTTCCTGTGTTCTTGAATCTGGCAGGAATTTGGTAGTGCAGGTTGTGGCACCAGAGATGTCAGGATGCTGTGAGATCTGCAGGGCTCGGTTCATCATATACCAGCTTACCATGGGATGCAGGGAAGGAAAAGCACTGCTGGTTGACTATTTTGCAGGAATTTTTATTCTTGCCAAGGGCTGTATAAAAGGGGTTTGCATGCAACCATGTGTGCAATCTGCTTTTCAGCTGGGCAATCACAACACAGACGCTGATGACCTTTCAACAAATGCACAGGAACTAAAGCCCAGCTGGGCAGGAGAGGTAGTTTCAAAACTGTCAGAACATTAACTGCTCCCTCTGTACAGCACTCACTCAGTTCGGGTTTCTTCACCCTATGCCACGCTGATCTGGTAGCCAGCAATACTTCAGGTAAGGTACCTGTTTATAAAGTCAATGTCCAATCTCTAAAATTGCTGGAGCAAAGAATTTGAGAAGTTCTTCCTGCTTGCATTGTAAGAAGAATAAACAAAACTAAACCAGCAAATGTTTACCTATGGATAATAATTTTATTTTGCACAACACCAGTGGTTCTACCACTGATGTTCAATTTAGGGCCAGAGTTCTAGGGTCTATAGAAGCACCTATCAACTATTGATGGCTTCAGCATCTTTAAGTGTCTTAATACTTTAAAACATCTGTCTCTCAATATTTTGTTTTTGGTAATGAGTCTTTGTTAAATGATATGCTTCAGTAGATGGCTTTCTCCTCTAAAACGTTCTGCTTCTGTTGGAAGATCAACATATTCTCTAATTCACCAACCTCAGGGACATGTGAATAGGATTTCATCATTTGTACTAAACTGCCATGAGATCTTCCACAATTTTTTTTTAGGCATTGAAATTTCATCAAACATGTCAGTCACTAAGAACTGGTGTATCTCTGCCTTTCTCATATCTGTTATTCCCATACTTTGTTCAGATTTCTTGACTGCAAAGCAAGTTCTTAAAGGCCATCCATGTTGCAGCCATCCTTGCACACAACAGTTTTTATCAAAATTGCTCCATTCAGCTGCCTTGTGGATGTCAGGGTTTACCCTGAAGCTCTGGAGATATCAGCTGGAATTAAAGCTTGTTTAATTATTAAAAACCAAACTATACTTGCTTCACATTGTTTTGTGTTGGTTTTGTTGTGGTTTTTTTCTTAAAGACTCTTCTATAATAATTTTTTGGGCTAACTCTGGCCCAGATTAGTCTTCCTAGATGCATAGAAATTCTTTTTATTCACCTGCAGATTTCTGTTGTCTGGAGAAATTCAGCTCATGTCATAGTTTCCCTCCTTCACTGTTGCTCGAGACCATGGAAGCCACAGGATGGTGTGACAGGACTAAGGCTGGGCATAGCTTCAAGGACCGGCACACACCAGGCTTAAGGATGACAGAAAAACTAGAACAGCCCACCTAACCTGCTCCTCACTGCAAAGTGGCAGCAGAACATCATTCCCTCAGGAAAGAAAGAGAGGACATCAAATACAAGGAGGTGTGAGGGGCGGAGACTCAGAGAGCAGCTTCCAACAGAAGCTGCCTCTGGAAAGGAGACCCTCGAGGCACCCAGCATGAAAAGGGGCCATTTCTCTGACCTGAAAGGGTCTCCTCAATTATAGTTTGAGCCCCTAAATCTGCAAGATTTCACTACCATGTGTACCAGTGCAGATCAGCACATCTGCAGTCTCCTGGGATTGACACGCAAGGTCCACCAGACCTGGTTCCATGACAAGGTGACCTTATGAGAAGAAAGGATTGGTTCCAGGAAAACTCTTCAAAAACATTTTTCATAGGAATGAAAATGAAATTTGTTACAACAAAGGGAAAGGAGGAAGTACTGTTGCAAGCAGTGGGGGCCTGATGGCATATTGGGGAATTTTTCTTTACGCTGCCTTTGTAAAGCAACAGACTCCCCATCACAAAGAGGGAACTTCTTTAAACCTCCTGTTGAGTATGCTGATGGAAAACTGGAGACATCGTATTTAGGGATGTGGCAGTTCAGTACAGCTGGCTGGGATAAGACTGGGAATAAGAATAGGGGATCCCCAAGTCCCTCCAACCTAATATTTGACATGCCAAGCCTTGAAAACAAAATGATGTCTTCTAGCTCTCCAGCATGGAGCATGCTGCCAGACAGGAATAGACTGTAACATCTCATCCACTGGGACCTGCCAATTCCACCTGATTAGAGTGAAAGCTGATGGATATTCAGTGGGATGAATGACAGTTCAGTTGGAAAGGACTGACTGAACAGTTATATGTGACTTCATTCATCTGCTTACAGTATATCACTTATCATGATGGTGTTCAGAAGTCCCCCTGGAAGGGTTCCCATACACCCATTTATTTGAAATCTTTAAAAAAAAAGAATAGTAGGTGTCCACTTACTACCCTGCAGAATTACTATGTTATTTTTTTCTTTTACTGGCTTCTGTAACTCACAAGCAGTTGCAAAAGTGCTAATTTTTGAGGTAAAACCGAAATAACAAAATGAGTTTGGTTGACAATGGGAAGATAACAGTGTCATGCAGGTCATTATTAAAAGACTTGACTTTGGAAGTGAATGGAAGAACTAAATTAAACTGCTTTATAAATAGAGCTCACATACTCTACATAGTCATGTAATGATGTATATACAATAAAGATCACATGATTTTAGTGTAATATACTCAACTACAGATAATATGTGCTCATCTGGTTGAATTAGTGTAAGACCCCTGCTTGACTCCCTCCCCTGACCACTGTTGTTGCCAAAGTACATAGTGATTAATGTGCCCTTCAGCAAATGAGATCAGCTCTGTCTGATCATATTAGTTCCTGTTCATTGGAGTAACTGAGCATCAATCACGTTCTAATCAGAGATCACGTACATTGATTTTTTTTTGTAAACAGCCTCACCATCAGGTTCTATCACAGCCTAGATTAACTTCTTAGTAATGACAAAAGTTAATGAAAAATATTTTCACCTAAATAATAAACATGCTTTTATTTTTAACTGAACAATCCTGCCACTTTAAATTGTCATTGTAGTTTTAAAGTCTGCAAAAAATAAAAATAACATGTTTAGAACTGCAGTTGCTTGTTATGTATATGTATTATTAAGTACTGTACTGCAGCACCTTTTAAGAGTATCATTGTTAATAGGCATTGCTTACCTTTAGCAGTAGTCCTTTTTTAAAAAATACACACAAAAAGGATCAAATTAAGTGACCTTACTGTTAAAATGAACTCTTCTTTAAGGGTTACTGGTACCTAAATATAATTTACATTATGATCCACCAAAAAAAATTAATCACTGTAGTGTGTAGCAAAACAATACTTGTCATACACAGAAGCAAGAAGCTCAGAAGAGTGATTGTTCATCAAAAGATGAGTATCAGTGCTAACATATTTGTCTCTTAAAAAGGAACAACTAAATTAAAGAGAGCCCTTATCTTTTGTCAAATGTTGCCAGCTACTCTACTCAACAGTTTCTTACAATCAAGAGCAGTGTATTGTGTTTAGTGACAGATTTGGTAATTGTGCATGACTAACAACGCCTCAGTGTCTGGGCAGTACAATAAATGAAGCCCTCACAACCTAATGTTCCCACTTAATAATTACTTAATGCATTGATCTTTCTGATCTGTCAAGTAGGAACAAAAATATTACACTCACTTTAAAACCTGATATTGAATAATATTTCTATTATTACCAGGCAACTATCCAGAGAGCAGTTTTACCACATTAACGAGGATGGCAGCACTTCATCTGACTACAGGAGAAAGACTCTGGGCCTGGGAAGAAGTGGCTGTCCATCCTGTACAGTGCACTGGGAATTCCCATCAAGGATAAGCAAAATGGTTTGAAAGGACCTGAAAAACCCTGAATCTTTGTCAAAGTTTCACAGTGTCTGAGTTACTTGATTGCGCTGTTGTTCTGTGCCAGATTCAGGCAGGGATCAGCACTGTCCATATTTTCAAGAAACACTTTAATTTTAGTATTTCTAGTAGTACCAAGCTCAAGTAGTAACCTTCTGTTAAAACATCCATTCATTCATGAATTTGGGAGGTTCAGAGAAAAGCCCCAAAACCTGGATCTTCCCCTAAAATTTCTGTGGGTCATTCCCACTTTCTGACCATATCAGAGCCATTTCCACAACAGTTTGTGACTAAGTTGCAGTCACAGCAATCTGGGAAGTATTTTGCCCAGTGTGGTCCACCTATGTTATTTTTAACAGCCAGCAGTTTGTATCAGAGAGGATACTCAATGCTGAGTCAATAATGCCTGTCAGAAAACACATTGACCTACAATGCAGACAACAGATAATGGAAGTATATCATTTCATTTACATAATAAATGATACAAGGTAAAAGTTTTATGTCTTAGTAAAGACAGAATCTCTCCATTGGGCAGGTACAGGAACTGAGCAGAGGAAAGTAGTCTAAAGAGAAGATGCCCCCTGTACAGTGCATGGCGTTACACTTTATCAGCATTTGTGAAACACAGTACTGGAAGAGACCTCGTTCTGCACTTCCAAGTTCAGAAGTCATGCTTGTCACTTTAACTGATGTTTCATATAACTGTCTTCACAAATTTCTTGAGCACCATTATTAAAACAATTTAGCTTCTTACAACTCCACTACTCAGGACAGGAAGACTGCTCCACACTGTCACTGTCTGGTGACAGGTATAAACTATGAATTTTCAGGCTATAATTACCTATTGTCACTCAATACCTCTTTGCTGTTGTGTCATTATCATTCACATTCATCTTAGCTAGATCCTCTTCCTCCCTATGTATACCTCCTTCAGATACTTACTAGAAGCAAGTATAACCTTGGCTTCTCTTTTGTCAAGCTGATCAAAACCAAACTCCTGCCCTGTCCTGTCTTTAAAGCAGCTGTCCATTTGCCCAGTTATCTGTTCATCCACCTTGGAGATGAAGGACAAGAAATGTGTAACTGCAATCCAAATGTCTTTGAATAAGACCCTAACATAATGTCACCACTACTCCTTTCTCTGCTGGATATCCCAGTCTTGCCCATTCAAGGATCACATTTGCCTTTCTGACAGCTGCCCCACACTCTGTTTCATAGTCCTTGCCCAGTCCAGGGAGGCAGGCTGGCTTCAAATACAAGGAGATGGACCGTTTTTCCCAAATGAGAGGCTAAGTGAGCTGAAGGCACAGTTCCAGGCTCTCAATGAATGCCAAACTTTTGCCTCTTGGCTCATAGCTTTGCTGAGCCAGGAGTCACTGTGTGCCATTCAAAACTGGCTCCTGTGCTCTCTTTCACATGCATTTTGTAGTCTGCCAATCCCTTCCACAGTCAACGAGAATATAAACGTCCCTGTGAGTTGTTTCCAACTGATAAGACGAAGGTTTGTGTTTTAACTAAAATCCTCACCTTGCATTATACTCTTGGATAGAATGCATTTTTATTATCCCAGTCCTCTCACCTGCTCAGTTATTCCTACACAATATTCCTACTCCCCAGAGCACTGCCGCCATTTGCTAACATTATGGCATTAGCACATTGCATCCTCGCTCGCACTCTCTGGCTTGTGGTGTCAATATTTCTCATTAAAATATTCAACAAGATATTATGTCCCAAGATAAAAACAAGGACCTCTCCTTCAGTGCACAGGGAAGGGGATTGCCCTGATGGAGGTAGGGATCAGAAGAAACTCTCATTTGGCAGCAGTTTGCACAGAATCAGTGGATGCCTGTGACTGCCTTTCCTCGCTCCCTGTTTCCAGTAAATGAAATGAATTTCTGAGGCAGCTCATATGTAAATACAGGATCACACAAGCTTCCTTAGTGTGTTGGTGGGGCTGTGTGAGTTGGCAGCATTCTTTTTAACTTTTGCAGCCTACTTATGATTTTGGTGAAAAGGGACAGAATTTGAAGGGTTTTTCTTCCCCCAAGGCATGAGACAAGATTAACAAAGTATACACCATGTCAAAGGAGGTCAGAGACACAACTGCACCAAACACTTTTTATCAGTCCGAACATGTATGTGAATATGTAAATTGATGTGGAAAATAATCATGTGTAACACTTGTTTCCATCATATGGGAGCTCTTTTGATAAATGAAGACAGTGATGGACATACGGAAGGGTTACCTGTCTGATCCATTCCATGCACATTCAAACTTGTCAAAGATGCAGTCATTTTCATAGAGGGAACACAACTTGCTCCTAAGGTAATCATGGACCTGTTTCAAAGAAAATAACTTTTGTTATTGTTGAAATAAAATAAAACTCCACAACCAGCCCCCCGTTCTCTGCTTTATCTCCCACATTCACTTTCAAAATATGCTGCACAGATTGGTAGCTTTGCAGAAGATGTGTTTAAACACTAAAGAAGCTATCTGTATTTTTCCACAACCCAATTAACCAGGTGCTACTGAATTATTGTTGCAGGAAGGCATGAAGCATACCTCCCTCAGCAGGCTGCAGACCACCCCTCTTCAACATATTTGTTTCCTGCTTGGGTGATTTTCTCAGTGCTAGCCTAATTCCCAAAGACATTTCACCAGCTGATACCCTAGATGTGCTAATTAATGTGCAAGAAATCTAATTTAAATAGTAACAAAAATGTCATATTCCAAGCTAAGTGGACTCTCAACTTGTGGCAGCAAGAACTTGGCTCTATTAAAAGAACCTGTAGGGTATGGTATTACATATGTTTGGGTAAGGTATTTCAGAAGCCAAATACAGTACAAGGCTGTAGTTGCGCAGGCTGGAAATTGGAACACTAATTTAGCCCAAGGATATCTCCTATTTGGCTGAGACTTAAAAAGAACGTTGTAAATTCTCACTTACATACTTGAAAAGTGGGACTAACCAGCAGAAGACCTCTCCTCTGGGCCACACATCTCTGCTGATCAAAGGTTATCATAAAGAGATAGATCTCATGCAAACTGTTTCAATCCTTTGCTGAATTTGATTAGTTTTCCTTCTGGATGATTGGGTTCATTCCGCAAGGATATAATGAGCTAGAAAATCCCTGCCTGGAGGAATTTACTAATGCACTTTCACTCCTGACATTTTCTTCTAGCTGTTTTAGAAACTGTAAAACAAAGCTGTGTAGATGGCCTCTCTGAGCACACATACCAATCCAATAGCCGAGAGGCATAATTTAGCTCTGGCTTACAGAGGTACTGGTTCTTGCAAGTCCAGGGAGACTGTTCCTGCTCATGGATGTTCAGCATCCTCCTCTGGCCTGAGGGCATAAACATTTCTTCTAGTAAGATAACTTCCATCAAGACCAGACAAGGGACAATGACCTTTCACTTATATTTTCTTTAAAGTAACTCGTTTTCAGCAGCCAAATTGTACAGCAGCCTAAGAATATTTGTAATGTAAGGTTATTAAGGATTATAAATTTTAGTTATGGATCAATTTTCATTAATAGATGAGTGAACACTGAGCTGTATATCAACTGGTAATGTCTTATACAGCAAATAACAGGCAAATGGTAGATGCAGATAAAACATTTCACAATTAAATGCATTTACCCTCATGAATAGGTCAGAACACTTCTAGTACTGATGCAGTTTCTTGCACCTCCTGTAATAAAATCCTTTCATTTTCTCTTTACTTAAAGCCTTTATATGTTAGCAGTGTAATCTGTTACAGAACTGGAGTTCTTTCCTTTGATGAGCTCCCAACACTCAAAAGAAATCGAAAGGTTGGGTAAGGCAGAAGGAAGCAGATCACATTTGCCTCATTGTCATTTCTAGGTCTTCCTCTTGTTATCATTTCCAGCAGCCATCTGTCATGACCACTGTCATGTATACACCCTTTGAAAAGTGTGCCCAACTCCACAGCTTGGAGCTGTACCTTTCTATCAGCTCTGACAAAAAGCATTTTGCAGTTCCTCTCTCAGATTTCTTACTGATCTCTTCAAGGTCTCAACTCCTGTTTTCTTGCCTGACTGTCTGCAGACTTGCACTACTACCATGGACAACCAGCTCGCTCTTCATGTGGACCCTTTGTTTACCTCATTTGACCACATTCAGACCCTCTGAGTGACTGTGAAAAAACTAACTGGAAGAAACATTTAATTTTCACCTTGTTTGCATGTTCATATACCACTACCAATTGAGGCTAAAATCAGGTTTGCCTTGTCTGTTACATTTTGTTTTTACCACGTATGAATAAAACTTGAATCCAAACCAAATTCATTCCTAACTAATTACAAAAGGTATTCTCATTTTCTTCACTGCACTGTTTTAGGTCAGACCTTCGTGGAATTATCTAGTGATTCCATGCTCCAAACTAACGCGGCAACATGACTATGTGGGGAACTATTTCACTGGGACTGAATAGTCACAATCAGGAATTGCACTGGTAAGTGACACAGTAGTCCAAATCCCTATGCAACAGATCCTTCCAAAAATGGATCAAGCTATTATCAGCTTGTTCACCTCTGGTTTCTGTTGGTATGGTTCTGCTTGGATAAGTCACCTGGCAGCATCAGAAGAGTATCCTGCTAGTATC
Organism: Athene noctua; assembly: GCF_965140245.1. NCBI lineage: Eukaryota > Metazoa > Chordata > Aves > Strigiformes > Strigidae > Athene > Athene noctua. The sequence goes on along the minus strand of NC_134040.1, from coordinate 13,796,393 downwards.
CTGCTAGGCAGGGCCGCCTTGCAACAACACTCAAGTACTGGTCATTCCACTGTATTGCTTTTTAAGTGCTGTCCAGTGCACCAAACTCTGCCCTTTTTTCTTTTATATGAAGCATAAAAAGGAGAAAAATATGTTGAATCACTGTCAGCAGATAACGTGTTTCAGCAAGGCTGCAACAGCTGCTCTATGTAATAGCATTCTTTTAGCCACAGCATGGTAAGAAAAAGAATTTGCATGAGAAATTCTACTTTTTTTGTGATACTAAAATTGTAACCTGATAATGAAACAGTACAGTTATTTCACTCTTTCTTACAATCCTGTGGGGAAATCTCCTATTGTGACTGTCTTCATGAGTCTGGCAATCAGACACTAAGGGGCTACCATGCAGCAGATGAAACAAGAAATTGTATCTTTTAATCTTTTAATGAAATACATGTCATCCTAATTATGTGGATACATAACTGAAAATGTTAGGTTTATTGGTTGCCTTCAGGTGATCCACCAAGAAAACTTTTTGAGAGATTTCCAAGTTTATATATGGGATTTATGTATATCAGAGAGAGATACTGTTAAGACAAATTATTTAAAAGAGTAACTTAAACCACTTTTTCTTTAGAACAGAATTTTCTTTTCTCTGCAGCTGAAAAACATGAAAGGTTGTCCAGAGCAGCTGGACCACGTGAATCCTATGGAGTCCTGTGCTATTGGCTTCCGAAGGCCTCTGAGTTCCAGATTCTCCTTTATTCGGCTGCAATGTTCATCAATGCATCTACATAGTCTTCACAAGGTACTGGATAAATATTTGAAAATGAAAGGCAATCCATATATTAAGATAAAGCAGCAAGAACACTATTATATTTGCAGGGGTTCTGTTTTTGGGGGTCTTTTTTTTTTTTTTTTTTAATAAGCTTCTGATCGCAGTAATCAGTACTGAAAATTATACATTATACTCATTTTTCCCAACTCAACATGGAGAAATATAACTATGTAACTCTTTAATTGGCCCCACGGTTGGGTGTCAGACTGATTTAAAGGTGACCAGCTTGTTGCACTGCTACCTACATGAGCAAAAAAAAGCAGATGTCAAAGTCAAGACAAACAGGTTGGCTTGACCAGCTATTCCTCTCCAGGGACAAGGTTGCCTACACCATTAGCATAAGTATAAAATAATGTATTACCTACGTTCCCAAAATCTGAGATACAATTCTGTTATATAAAGCACAGTCTTGCCCTTACCCTCCCACTCCATTTTCACAGCATATCAACATTTCTAACACATTTAGCATTACAAGTACTGCCATTTTCAGAGCAAAACCAATTCTGTAGTTTTAACGGTATACAGGCTCAGACTTCCCAATACTAACAGGAGGCACACTGAAGAGTATCCACCAAAACCTAATGGGTGCATTAGAAAACATTGGGACCCACTTTGTCTACTAAACACTAGCTAATAAATACCTCCAACATTATTGATGTAAAATTCTGGTTGTTTTGACAAGTCATGCTACTCTCATTACATGTTATTTGAAAAGCAATCTTAATTATAGTTACTGTGAACTACTGTACCCCACCTGCCATTATAAAGACACAGAAAACAAGGGAGTGTTCCAGCGCTGTCGCAGGACTGTCTTTAAGTAAGCAGTATGAACGAGATGAATTACATTTTTCCTACTTTGCATACTCTCCTGTAGGTAGCTTAACAGTTTTTCTCATTGCATTTCCATAACAAGCAGTTTCTGTGTCGCAGACATATCTTCCTTCTTCAAGGCAGAGTCAAAAAATGTAAGCTGAGCCCTCTATTGCCAAACAGAACAGATGTCAGAGTACAAACTCAGTGCTGGCTGGAGCCACTGGCATTTTGTCTGGATAATATCGCAATGAATTCAGGCAACCAGATGTGTCTGGGTTTTTTTTTTTGCAAACTGCAGTGTCAGTGATGATGTCAGGGTTTAACACTGATCGCTTCTACAACTAGGCACAAGGGAGAGATGAATAGATGAAGTTTTAAAAAAAAGTTCTGAAATTACAAAGGTGTAAACTCTCAGCAGTCCCAGTGGGAGCAGAATGCTAAGCAACACACATCAGTTTCCTTCCTCAGTTTCTTTTAAATGTTAATAGTGAAATATATCATTGGAAAACAGATGCCAAAGTGAAGAGATAATTTCTCTTGATAGAAGCATTGCTTCTTCCAAGAGTCTAATCCACAGAATCCCTGACTCCCAAGGCCTTACACTTCCTTACTAATGCTGAAATTGCCCTTTTCCAGCTACAAGAATGCCACTGTGAGGATTTTAACCACCTTGATTAGCAGCTCTCTTAGCTAGCTGCTTCTCAGACCAAGCAATCAGAAGTTTAGGGAAACATGCCATTTCTGAACTGTGAGTTGCTTTTATACTGCTGCATTTCAAGACACAGGAGATACCTACCTGGTACGTTTCTACCGGCTTTGTTTCCATGTTCAGATCCCAAACTTTGACAGTGAGGTAATCTCTTGTTAGCATGTATCTACCACTGTGACTGAATTTGACATCTGACACTGAAGAGATAATTTCTGAAAAAAATGATCTGTTACTGGGGTCTTCTGGTTCTTCATAAACTGTTCAAAGAAAAAAAAAAGCAAGACAGAAATTAGAGTTCTATAAAAAAATGCTCTGCTGCACAATCTAAACTGTGCATTTCTTGTGAAACATGTAATTAAATGTACCAAGGAACATGATATCAAATTAATTATACAACCAGCACTTAATTTATTCTTTTATCTATATATAAAAATGCAAACTGTAAGCTTTAAATATTACAATAATTAACCTTATAGTTATGGGCCAAAAGCGTCACTTTGGGAAATCATGTAAATACACCAGTTAGTTGACTACAGCTACCTATAGCAAAGGAGTTTATCTATGGTCATTCTTTCTGGGGTCTGCACATCCTGTTCCCTGACATAACCAAAATCCAGGTGTCCCTGTCACATGAAATGCGTACATGTGGTTTCATAACAGTCTTGGCATCTCTAGGAATGGTGGTTACTCAAAGTCTGCCCGGGCTGCCAGAACCAGCTGGTCAGTTTGCAGGCTACTCACTGGTCATGTCTGAAGGCCTCTGAGAGTAAATACAAGATTTTTGAAAAGCAATTGCAAATTGCTCACCTCTTCCTGAGAGGTGAGCAGAAAATCGTAATTTACCATGTGGATACATGAACTACTTAGCTGACGTGTAACTGCTGACAGTTCTAGAAAGCACTAAACCCACGGTACATGCTGGTTAGCTGTTCTGTGTGCTGCATGATCCAACAAGGCAGGGGATCATGAAATATTGCTTACAGTACCTCCATACAGGGAAATCCAGCTCTTGTAGCTAGGAGATTGGTCATCCCTGTTCAGATGTACATAATAATGATTCTGGATGACTCACTGAATTGCAGAACTTGAAACAACTGGCATTAGTGGGCTCTACTGCATCTGTTACAAGTCCACCAAGGTCTCTTCATTCTTCCCCCAAAAGCCTGCACTAACTCTAGCCCTGCTTACCAGGTGCCTAGAGCAATTCTGTTGACTTTCTGCAGGTATCTGTGCCCCTGTGATCCAAATGACCTCATATGGTGAACTGTAGTAGAAAGTCAGGCTTTCAGGGTCTTTCAGTTCTCAGCAAAATCAGTAGGGTTTTGGCACCAATGACTAGAATATTCTTTGAAAATTGGCAGTTTGGTGAGTGTCATTTTCAAGTTTCAAAAGCAGGTGAAGAAAAGCCATGTAACGAGACATGAAAACGTGCTGAAAGTAAAACTTCTACCGTGAGTCAAAACAGAGTTTTTTGTGCAGTCCACTGGAAAATTTCTCTCTCAATTAATTTATCTATAACTATGATTCAGACTGTTGAAAGCAACAAGGTTACAGTTTCCATCAGGTGAAATAACGTTCTGCTGAAAGTTAAGGGTGAGTACGTGGGTGAAGTATGCGGGGTAATGCAAAAAATTATGGGCAATTTTCTTTGGGGGTGGGCAGTGGAATGCAGCCAGGCGTGCACATGAGAATAAGGTCTATATTTGAACATGTACCACACATCTAAATGGTAATGAACTACTTCAAAAAGGGAGAAAAAACTTAACTTTTCAGACAGATTGTAAACGAACAGCTTTAAATAGCTCTTTAAAAATTTGCCTAGACATTCTGCAAAGCAGGTGTTTTGCAATTATCCTGTCAGATTTTCAATACAAGTCTGACAAGCACAAAGCAATTATCATTTCTCATACCTCTATCCTTTAATCTGTCCAAACTATGTTCTTGGCTGGCAGGAATTTCATCCTTCTAATTATGATGTGAAGCTGCTATTAAAACCAGGAGAGGAAAAAAACCCCACACTAACAGAACTGTACCTTCATTTATAGCTGAGATATATTTTCTTGGATTTACGTGTCTCGTCGAACTCCCAGTGATTAGAAGAGGAATAATATTTGTACCTGGATAGTCTATATTTTGTTAATTAATGAGATTAAAACATTTCATCCTTTATCTGCAGTTTATCGCTCTTCTATCCTTACTACATAAGTATTAGAAAGACATAGATTAATTAATCACAGAAACTAATGTAGGCATGAAAGCCTTGGATCACTACAGAAAGACAGATAGTGGTAGAAATTTTAGTAGCAGCAGTTCTCTGCAGATAGTTCCCACAGTCAGCATAACCAAGCCAGGAGAATTGTTGGGGGAAATTAAGCAGCAGCTCTGGGTGTTACAGAGAAAGCTTAGCAACTAGCAGCACATTGCCTGAGCAACCAGAACAAGGCATTGGTCTCAGGAAATGAAGGTGAGATACAGTGTTCTTGGGCCTTGGCTATTTCTGGTCTAGCATCAACATAAGGTTATGCATACACTGCAAAAAAGCACAGTCTTCATTCAGTTTGGCTAATACACAAGCTGAGTAATTGTAGACTGAGCAACAGTGACAGCCATGTGACTCGGACTTCAGTTCAGGCAAGCAATTCAAATTCAACCCCGGCCTCTTCAAGCTGATAGCTCACTGTTTGCGAAACCAGGTTTGCCAGCCTGCACTGGAAACACATTTTCTGTTCGTTACAGTTTAGACTTATCTTTTGAAGGCTGCTCTTATGCCAGGGGGCAATCAGCACCCAAAACATGAGACTTCAAATTTAGCTTACTTTTCTCTATCTAAATAAATCTTGTTAGACCAGGGCTTAGAATCAGAACCTCACTGAGATTCAATTACAAATTCTATTATACTCCTTGATTTCTTGATTAACTTCTTATTAACTAACTTTTGCCATGAAAAGGGGTATTTAACTTTCATTAATATTGTTCTTGATAACCTTTACAACACTAATTACATGAAAGACACAAAGCTACCTGTCTAGTTGCAAACTAATGAACATAGAAATCACAAATGGTGTGGTGTGCTGAGCTTTCACATGACACTGCTCAGACTTAAATATGACCTTGATGACAGGACTGTGGAATACAGAAATATCATGGGATTACAGAGGGAAGCTGAGCATATCTCTGAGTACAGCCAGTGTTGGAGAGGAGCTTCCAAGGAAGACACCATTCCTGCCCCTCACTCCGCTGGCACATGCATGGGTCAACTGAGAAGTCTGCTTAGGGAAATAAAAATGCTCAATCCCTTTCTGCATGGCTTCCTGCTCACAAGTTAAAAAACAGGGTAGCTTTTCACAGAAGTAAATCCAGCCTTCCTGAATCCTGAAGAAAATCTGCAGCATAAAAATATGCTGCTGCTTTCTCAAAATGAACTGCCATCTGCCAAAAAGCAAACACTCATCTCTCATCAAAAAAATTCTTAGTGTTTCTTGAATTTCTCTGATCTAATGTAGACATGGAGACTCTCCTTGCAGTCAGTGAATAGAAAAGGCATCTCTAGGGTGTGCATTTATCATGCTGAAATATATGCAGATGTTTAAAGTAAAAAAAATAAAAGGCCAGGAACCGCTAGAGTGGTAGAGTGGGTGAGAAAGTCCATCTCACTCAGCTTCCCCTCCAGACATCAGCCAAAAGAAAGCAGATACCGTGGGCAGTAGCTAAAAGTGTGGTGCACGCACTTCCCACTAGCACCCTTGTGGGTCGCATCAAGCCAGTGTGTTGCACTCTGGGTGTTGTAGGTGCTGCTGCTGCCACTTCCCACTTATTTTAATATGGGCCTGTTTCCACAAACTTGAAAACTATGCATTTTGGACAAGGCACATCCAATAAAGGAAAAAAACCCAAACAACCAACCAAAACTAATCTTGAAGTTCAATTTTAAAGCTGACAAAAATTAGAGGTACCATGTGAATGTAACCTTTCTTACACATCTTGTTTCTTAGTTTTAGATTCATTGCCAAAACCATCTGATGACGTGTAGATTGGAATGTCTCACTCCACTCAAAACACACCACAAACTGCAAAGGCCATGAGCTGTGACTGCATGCTCTGATATCCCACTATAATGGTGGGAGAGAGACCGGTAGTGACCGATACTGCCTTCCTCTTCAACTTCGCCAGCTACCTTCCACTGCTGTACTGTATTCCAGTTTCACAAATACGGAATCGTGAGAAAGGGATATCAAACAGCTAGGAACACAGAAAAGTGATAAATCAAACAGCACTACTGTGTGCACTCCACTGAAAAATAGTGAGCAGATTGCAACTAACCATTATTCCACCAATAGCCAAAAATAACACCTTCAGAAAACATAAATTCCCATGTCATAAAAGGTTTTTCTCTCTTTGTCCCACTTCCAAAGATACACATTTTTGATGGAGTCATTAGTATTTTCCAGACCTCAGCACCACTGAAAATTAGTATTTCGTTTGCTGGGCAGAGCTTTCATCACTGCAGGGTGTAAATTTGGGCATATGTAAACTCTGAAAAATAATAATAATGCTAAAAATGGCTCATATGGTGGGTGCAGTGTTACAATCCAATATAACAAACAAAATCCTCTATTCTTCCCAAAATCATTGCAACAAGCATATACTACGCTATAGGACCTTGGGTAATGCCTTGGCTGAACTTTCAACATTCCTTCCACTTCTTTTCCTCTTACCTTCATTCTTTTGCCTGGATGAAATAATAATACAAGCACTCACAGCACTGTTGAAAGGGAGATGGTTCCAAAATACAAATACGAATAATGTTTTTAAAAACACGGAGAAAAATTACCTATTTAAAGGGAAAGCAATAACAGTATTTGAGATAGTATGGGACAGGGGTTAGAAAAACTATCTCTCTAATATAATAAAGTTTATCTGGAGCTACTTTTTATTTTCAATCTGAATTTATAAGTGTATAATAGATTGATGAGATAGAAGAAATGTCAACTCTATTCAGTTAAACATCTTTCATTGCTTTTAAAAGAGAAAAACATAGAGTATAAGCTTTGGCAAAATTCTGTTATGTGCCTGAGAACTTGATGGTAACTGCAAGGGTTTTCTGTGAAAGATCAGTAAACAAAACAAAGAGAAACAGAGAAGTAGCAAGGGAGAAGACCCTTGATGATAATGCTGTGTACTCCTTAAGGTATAAGGAGATGAACCTTGAAAATTTGTTACTGCTGACCAAAAGCAGAACTATGGATAAACCCAACTTTTTTCTATGACAAAGCCAAATATGTTTAAAAAGAAAAGCAAAGATGAATCATCATTACATATATTGCAGAACATGTGATTATCTGGGGGAGGGAACAAAAACAAAACCACGGAAAACTTGAAGATAAAAGCATACCAGGTCCACAGATTTGCTAAGAAATTCCATCATTCATAGAATAAAATGATAAGCAGCTTTAAAAAGTCATTCCCTATCGCAGAAAAACAAAGCTGCTTCTGAAGCTATTTTCTTTCTACTTAGGAACAAATAATAACTTATTAAAGCTGTTTTCTAGAGGATACTGTTTATAATTTGTACGCTGTCCTTAAAACTTCTGTTTTTATAGCATTTAGGCATTGTCACTTAGATTTAAGTCCCTGGAAATCCTGCACCATTAAATAACTATCTCTCCCTCCAAAGACAGTTAATAGATCTAGAAAATTTTCTAAGGGTCACAATTACACAAATGTTCAAGGGTCACAGTTACAAATGGGTGAGGACAGTTTTGGCAACACTGGAAACAGAGGCAGTGGGGTTAATGAGGAGGGGATAGGACCACAGAGGCCAGAGCCAGCGAAGGTACTGGAACAAGAGAGAGAGAAAATTTTTATTTTTTATTATGCAAGCATGCAAACAGTCTGCAGTCAGGCTGAATTAAGGACCTATTACAGATAACTTTAGGGTTACACTGGTACACACACAACAGGTGTATTTCAACTGGACCTGGAAAAAGTGGTGGTGGACCAGGTAATCTCTCAGTGGCCTTTAAGTTTCAAAACCACAGAAAACAGATGCAGTCCCAGGCCAATTTATAATCTAAATTAATTCTCTCTTTCATTTCAGATCCCAAATGCAAATGGCTGCAATAACTGATCAAAATATATTGGAAAACGGTACTTTGAAATGTATGGAATTTCATCCATCTTGACAAACTAGCCACGACAACTTGCAAAAGGAACAAGAATCAATATACTCTCCTGATAGCTGATAAATATACACTTTTAAACATTCTTTTTTTTTTCTGGAATACATGGTTATACTAATTAAATGTTTCTCGCAAAACATGATCCTAAGCTAAAAATCTTACAAATGATTTAACTATAATATGTTTAGATGGCAAATTAGTACCATTCCCTAGGACAGATTTGCTTCACCACATATATTTCATATAGTTTAGTATAAAAAAACTAAGCTAAACTTAACTGAATTTATACAAAAATACCAATCTCATTTTTTAAGACCATGACACCTGTTACTCACCCTCAACACAGAAAGCATTATTTTTTCCTGCCATTTAATTCAAGATATGCTCATACGTGTAGTTCTGGTCTTATCCCTAATGCAGTAGAAGTCTCAAGAAGACACAAAAATGGGCAATAACAACGATCAGAAGTATCAAATTACTTCCATGCAGGGCATGACTAAATAGAGTGGGACTCCTCAGTCTAGGCAAGACTGAGGGGTTTGTAATTAAAAGGGACATGGAAAGGATGAATAGGGAATGACAGTTCGCTTTGTACACTGTCTCTTCCAATCAACAAGTAGGGGTCACCAAGTAAAACTAGGGAAGGGTAAATACAGAGCAGATGGTTCTTCACAAGCTGCTAAAGACTTTACTGAAAGATATTGTGAATAGTAAAAATTATACACAGGTTCAAAAGTAACCGCATAAATTCAAGGAAAAAAAAACAACATCCATTTGAGTTTTGTTAAATGCAGTTAAGTTCACTCTCACTGAAGTTTTCAACTGCAAATTGTAGAGGTTAAAGATAATACATTTGCTCTGTTCTTACATTTTCTGTTGATGTTGCTACTGCCCACTATCAGAGCCAGAATACTGGGCTAGAAGGACCTCTGGTCTGGCCAGTCATTATTATGCACTGTTTAAAATGTACTTTAGAATTTCATACAAGAGTTCCCAAGTTCATTCTAAGAGAATTAAGACCAATTGCAAAGCTCCCTCTGAAATTTATGGTCTCTTTATGCCTTTTAGCTTCATTGTTTGTGGTAAGTTTGATTTACCATTGTTATTTATCTTTTACTACCTCAGTGTTTTATTGTTTTGTACTGAGCCAATCCATTTATACATTCACCTTCTTCAGAAAGTCTCTTTTAAGATCAGGATGCTCTGAGAAAATCTTGCCTTCATGTTCTACACCGGTTATACATGTGTGGGAATTTTTGAGTCCACCTTCATAAGCAATCTAAGATACAACTATTTTCTAAGACATGAAGTATAAACAACTAACCACAACTATTTAACTTTTCATATTACCGTAAGCTGTAGTTGCTTATCCTGTTTTAAACTGAAAAAGCAGTATCTTTTAATATCTCAATTTTCTATTTGTTTTTATATAATTCAGAGGGCACATCTTCATGCCCTGGCCACTTACACATCATTTTCCTTCTCTGAGTAAAAGCAAGCTTCTGAAGCTACCTCCACACCACAAGACTGAAATTCCATCTACTGTAAAGCATTCCTTTATCCAGTGACCCAATATTAAAACTAGGCTTTCATCAATGCCTCTAGAGAGTATGGCTTTTAAAAGTGAAGCCTCAAATCAATATTTAAGAAACTGTTTTACCATCTGCAGTGAGTTGCTGCAGCTTGTCGCAAACCACAAGGGATAGTGCATTAGTGCTGAAAGGCAAAGCCAGATCAATAGCTAAAGATCAGTCGGTGGGAGCTTCACTACGGAGTTGCTTATATTAGTGTAACTTTGCCAGTGAGTTTGTTAATAAATCGTGCTAAAGAGAGCAAGGAAGTGAAAAAATGCAAAGCTAACCTAGAAGATCAAGCCTTTTTAACCTCAGTCTCACAAAGACTTATGAGCATGTTTACTGCCATGTGTTGTGAGTAATCCCATGGAATTAATGGGACATAAAACTACTACTCCTCTACAGCCAAATTCATGTGTAAGTCTTTCTGGGTCTTGATATATAAGGTTAGTGATAAGTGGGTTGGTTTTTTTTCCCCCAGTGAAAGAGGATCTTTGAAGAATAATGTTGGTTTCATGAGACACTGAAAAGCAGTATTTGTTGCTATTAAAAAATTAAGCAAACAAGACAGGAATTTTAATAGACTGAATAATTAAAGCAATCTCACAGCAATTATTTGCTTTATCTGTGTGTGGTTGGGGGAGAGGGGTTAATGAAACACCTCTTCAATCATAAATCATTTACCACTGCTTCAGGCTTTTCTCTTTCCCCTTACTATTTGACAGCTAGAAGTACATAAATCAGTTTTTTCTTACTCTGATTTAATTTTAACATACCTTGCACAACTGTAGGAAATACTATATAGACATTCCGAATTTTCATTAGCCATGTTTTAAATGTCTTTATTACACATTCAAACTAAGCAGAATGGAAGTTTTGGAGCCCATGTGCAATCTTCTACCAAATTTCAGTGGGATTCCTGTGCAAGGAAGGATCCCTTCCAGGATTGTCTTTAGTGTGCATGAAATTGCAGTAACAGATCTTTACTGACAGTCATAATTGCAAAATTATCAGGATACTGGCATATTTTTTCATTGAGGATATAAACCCAGCAATGAATACATGCCTTTGCAGTGCATGCCTATAAAAGATATTCAGAATTAGGGTAAGGAGAACAAGCCTTTATTAAAGGACAGGGTCAAATCATTATGGAAGCTCAGGTAAGTTTCACTCCTGTCACACGAAACCTTGCAGTTTTGCCTGAAGTGGATATTATTTTGACAGTGGCCTCTCAATGCACAAAGTGAGAATGGTGGCTGTCTCCCTCTCAGATGATAACCTGACATGAGACCAGACACAGAAATAAAAAAGCACATTTTAGATGTAAAGCTCAATAAAAGAAAAACAAGTTGTCTCTTTTCCAGTCATACAATAAGCATCATTCATTTGGAAAGGTCAATATTAATTAGCAAATCCAACAGGGATATTCTGTCACAGGCTATTTTTGTGCATCTGATTGTTCTCTGTTGCAAATGAAAAAGAAACTATATACAGTTAGAGGTCTGAAAGCTATCTTAACTCTGAAATTCCAACCTCCTTTAAATGACTGGTAAATATAATTAATTTAATTGTTAAAAACAGCATGTTCAAGTAGATTATCCTTGATTTCTGTTTCCACAGTTAGAAATTCTTAAATTAAAAATCAAATGTGATCTCAAAAAACCCAACAGATAACCAAACTGAGTTACATGCCAGACTAACAGGATAGTTTCTTTTATCCTTGGGAAAGGGCTGACATTTCTTTCATGCCTGGATTTCAAATTAAAATGTGGAAAAGGACTCTCAAGGAAAAAAAAGACGCTACCATCTTTAGGTAGCATCTTTGGGTCACAAACCAAACCCCAAATTCACTCCGCATTGCTCCAAAGATTATTTTGTACTTTTAAGATATTGATTATCTATCCCATGGAGTTGGGAAGGCACCAGCTGGGATGCTTTGTGCCTTACACGGAGAGTCCAGAGAAGATGGTTGAGGATTGCCTGTCATCTAAAATGGCTCTAAATGGCTTCTGTTAGAGGATCAGATGTCAGAAGCTGCTTAAGTCTGTACGGAGGATGGAAAGCATGAACTAATGGTGACAGGCTAACTGCATTATGTAACCCCAAAGTTTGTATTTTAAAAACCACCACAGCACATGGAGCAATAACGTTGAAACTGCAGCTCCATTTTACTTGGAAGTATTTTATTGTAGATTTTGCACTTGGGTAATGACTAATTAGAAACAGGGCTTTAGTCTACAAATACATATTAAGAAATGAACACTAAAAAAGCCCTTAAAGCAACATACAGTGTTTAAATAGAGCACAACTTCTGAAGTATGCAATGACTTTAAGATATTAAGGCTATTACATGGAATATCAATATGAGTTATACTCATGAGTGACAAATTTCCATGTTGCATAAGTATACAGTTTCTATTTACCACTTAATACTGAATTTAATAATTCTGATGAACTACTAAAACTGTTCTCCTTTTTTTCTGACTTCACATGCTCAAGCTCAGTTTTCTTTAGCTGCCTGTTTTATATGATGATTTGCTGAAACAGCCATATGTACATATCTAGTCTACAAGCTGTTTGGAAGAATCATCTTACCTCCACGCACATTTATAAGGAGCTCTGAATATAATATTAGCAAGAAAATAACAAAACCAAACTAGCAACTATTTATTAATGGAAAAGTTGCATATTATACTGCTATAAGTATTTTTTTGTCAGGATGCTCTTACTGTAACAACATCCTTATGCTTTTCTTTTTCATTACCTGAATCCCTCCCATAAGAATTTATGGAATTTGGGGTGGGAGATAGTTCTTTTATTTCTGGGATGTTTCCAGCTAACTGCTCTAACAATGACAGTTCTGAAGTTGTTAACTTCCCTTGTTTTGCTGCTGTCACATATTTCCCATATACTGCCTTCCTTCCATGCTGCATTGCCACGCATATTACCTGAGTAACCTCAAAGATGACCTTTGGGTGTTTCGCCATGTACACTATTTAGATGAAAGCTTCCATATTCTTTAAATTAATTCCCTAGTTCTTGCTGCTGGAGTCTAACTTTCATATCCTTCTTAAATCTTTACCTACAACCTTCTGACTGCAAGAACAACTTCTTCTTTATTCCCATCCCTCTAATATTCTAAATAAGCAGGAACATCCACCTCTTTTTTCACCTCCTCTCCAGAATATCTTGATGGAGTTCTCTCCCACTACTAGTGAAGTCTGATAATAACACAGAACAGTATTATGTATGTATCACCCCTACGGTTACAGATTGGTCTTTCCTGGATATCCATTTATAAAGGCTACATATGTTTTGCTTTTGATTGCTCACCCAGCATTGCAAGATCTATTAAAGAAGTGTTAAAACAAGCAGTTTCAGGTAGTCTATTAGAAAATCAACACATTTTATCACACCTTATCAGTATCTCAATGACCATTTTAAACTCTGCTACTGACCTGATATTCTTTCAATGCCTTATGGAGAGATTTGGTGGTCTGAGATCATTTTTCTAAGGGACAGAGGTCCCCATTACAACTCATCACACAAATTGGCAGCTTGCTAATAAATCTCAGCATAGACATCAAGGATGAGGAGATATGGAAAATGTCTCTTTTCTCTTCCATGTCAGAGCCATGAAAGATTTATAAGGGCAACCTTGTAGTGTTGCTGTCACTAATGCTGAACAGAGATTTTGCCACTGAGTTTGGCAAACCAGAAATCTTCAAGAACACTATAATTTATTAACATCCTGTGTCAGTGACTTACACTACAGATATTAGTATGTAATTTATTTATAAAGTATGGCATAGTAATTATTCACAGCACCCTCTAGACCTGTACAAAAGGGCCCTTTCCCCAAAAGCTGCAACTAACTCTAGCCCAGCTATAGAAATCTGGATAACAAGCAAAACCAAAAGTTCATAGAGTATGTTCAGCATCCAGGTATTTTTTATAAGTTTTACATTGGATCTTTTATCCCTAAAAATATGTACAACCATTATGATCTCAGAACAGCATCTGAAATACAGCACATAGTGATATTAAGAATGCATTTATTGCATGGCAGAACATGAGGGTTTACAGTGACTAGTAAAGTCACTGTAGCTGGTTTGGTTGAGAATTGAGATCAGTTATGGGAAAAGGTGGAAAGGTGAGCTGAGCTAGGAGAGTAAGGTACTGATTATGAGTATGCACCACGTGTAAAGCAACTGTAAAGAGGAACCAGATGCACAATGAAAGAACCAGAGCCACAATGTGCAAATATTTCATTTCCCATATAGATTGTTTTTTATGATATAGCCTCACAGGTTGCTATGGACTTTATACAATTAGTTTTACTTGCCTCCGAAAGGTATACTCAAACCATCCCGATCAGCAGTACATGGGCCTATTCCTTTTAACGCTTTGGCAGTTCTAACAGTGATGTATCATTTTGTATTGTACGTGTGTGTGGAGACACACTCAGCTTCTCAGTGAGCTTCACTTGAGTGCAGTGCAGCAATGATACATTAAATGGCTATTTTCTAACTCATAGATCTGGAAAATGGGGTTTAATCAATGACCATTAGAACTTGTGCACCCTTCTGGCATAAAATGCCTTCTTTCATCCAGGGTTACTGTATTGTTGTTTTAATAAGTTATGATTGGCATTTGGCACTGAGTTACAGGGGCATGAAGGCCTTATTAGTAGGAAGAAATGAAAGTATTACGGAACAAAACAATTAAGTGGAACAGGATAACTCACAGCAATGTACCAGATTGTGTCATGCTCACATTTCACTTCATGGTATTGGATTTGCCCTACAAGTACAAGGGGATACAGCTAACAATGGTAAAACACTTCTCTGCTTAGGAAATTGTCCTAAAGGTTACTTTCTGTAATTGGAGACCACATCCTATGAGGTTCTGAGCATGTGCACTTCTCCTTGCAGCTGAAAAGCCTAATCACAGGCTCTTTACTACATTCACTTCAGTTAAAAAAATAGCTTGTGTACTAAATCTGTGTACTATTTATGTCTCACTTAAATCTTCAAATGTTTTCTTACCACCCTCCTGCCCCTACTAAGAAGATCTACCTACCTCAAAAGGTTCAAGTAGGAACTGATTGACATAAAACCTCTTATGTGATCCTGCCACTAATCCTTCCAATGTTTCAACACTGTAAAAGAAACTGCAGACCCAATTCTGTGAGATGGAAGTGTCCTGGAAGCCCCAGTCCTGAAGAAGGTGGCTAAAGCAGAGCCATCACAGTTCATTCATTAGGTTGTCTGCTCCTCATAGGAACCAGCCACATGACACAATGCCTTGGTCTGGTGGTTTTCAGTCTCAGAAGATCAGGAATAAACAGGTTGTTCACACAAGGCAAAGTGACCAGGCTTGGCAGAATACTGGTGGGAAGAACTATATTGTGTCTTATCCAGACTATAAAGAGTTGATGGCAAGGTATTATGAATGTGTGTTTTCCTTCATCCTTTACTTCAATAACAAAGACAACCTCACATTTTAACATTTTACTTCCTTGTTCTTATGTAGGTTTCAGATATGAACAGTCATGAATTGCTGGCTCTGTCTCAAAGTCTCACAGGCTAAAGAAAATCACTTTAGGACAGATGACACCTTCTATACCAACACAGTATCTTTTTCTCTCCCCACCCCCATCCTCCCTGTACAGACACATTATTGAAAACATACACATAGGGAATGCTAGGCTAAATTTTTAGGAAGGACCCTGACATTTTTTAATGCAGAAAATGTATTCAAAATTTTGAAAGCAGTTTAAATGACAAAATTTACTTGCTGCAGTGTTCAGAACAGTATCTATGTATTCAAACAGAATGCTCATCTAACTAAATACTCCCACCACACAAGTAATTGCTTTGTTAGGAATCACCACTCTCTTCCTAGACAGTTGTGAGTTCTTCACTGATCCCTGCAGTAAGAACCACAAGGGCAACCACTCACAGACATGACTGTTACCAAGCTCATAGGTATACTTGCATAGATGAGAAAATTTTCTTCCTTTTAGTGTTTTATTTTTGACTGTGCCTACAACTGCAAAGCTAATACACTGGAGTATGCACACATCTACATGCTACCCGTGAATAATAAGACTTTAATGACATATGGGGCTCAATGAAGCAAGGACTTACGCTTGGAATGTTTGTCACAGAGAGCCGATGCCCTCATGTCGCAGAGTCTCAGGGATCCTTTGCTGCTGCTGTAGACAAAGAGATTGCAGTGATGGGGATGAAACTCAGAGGCTGTTATCACTTCTGTCAGGTCCTCCATATTGGCTGGCTTTATATCTACAATGTCTGAATGGAAGCTTCATTAAGGAAACTGAAGTTGCATGCAGGTAAACCATGACTTATTGCTTTCTTGAAGGAAGCACGATTATCTAAATGTCCATACATTTAATACTTCTAGATATACTAATTTTTTTAGCAGTAAGCGGTTGTAAGATTTCTGTATCTGCCCCATCTACATCAAACTCAAAGAGCCAACAGTCAACACAGTTTTACAGAAGATGCCATCAGTGAGTCAATGTTTGTCCATGGTGTGCAAAGACATCAAAGAAACAGTATTCCAGGGGATTAAGAATTCTCACCTTCATTAAAACTAACAGAGAGCAGGTAGCTGTATCTCCTGCAGTTGCAACTGAAATCACTGTTCTATCCCAGATAATACTGACTGATAGGGAACAACGTACAGATCAGACCTGCTCACTTCGGTAAAGGCTCACTGGCTTCTATGATCATGCAACTTAGCTAAAAAACACACATAGCATAAGTTAGAAGCCTCAAATAATAATTGCAAAGGCAAATGTGGCAAACACAGAAGCATTTAAGCAAACACCTTTGTGGGAATATATACTAATATAACATACTTTGTAAAAAAATTGTGCACAGTATTGATTTTGTTATTTGAATACCTGCTCAAGAAGTATCTGAAATGGCATTCTTGGGTTTCTATGCTCACTCCTGAAATCAATATGAGTTTCTGTGACTGATAACTGTACATCTGAATCATGTGAGTGGACATACCTGGAACAAAAATACATCAAAGATCTAGTTTCCCAAGCACAAACCTGTCAGATGGATCACCAAAGATTATCCACATGAAGTACAGCTCACATAGTGCCTCTCCAACATGTATTTATCTGCTCATCCATACTATCTGCCTTGGTGAGCTTAAAAAACAGGACTCGATTAACATGTATTTGAAGGAGAAGGCCAGCCTGTGGAAGATTGCTTATAAAGAAAAGTATGAAAGAAAGAGTCCCATGAGGGGGCTGTAAGAAAGCAGTAGGTGTAGAAGCATAAAATGAAAGAAGGATATATATGTAAAGCAGTACATTTAAATAAGATTGTACATTTTCATACGGCCCTCAGCAATACACTGTAGATAAGCCATCCAAATGTTAACAAATCCTTCAAACAAGAAGAGAAGTAACATTACCCTATTTTACTGACAAGGCTTTGCAAGAGGCAATGAAGGATTTGCATAAGATCACACGGGAAATGCATGACAGAACAAACCCAGATCTACTGAGTCCCAGTTCAGTGCCCTAAACACAAATCATCTCAGTGCCTGAATTCCCCAAACATAAAATTTGAATCAGCTGACGTTCGAAATTTAAACATCTCAGAGGATAAGATAAATGAGAAAATCTGTTTTACTGATGGCAAGAGAAATCACATATCATGATACTAAGCCTGTTCCTGTTCCCACTGTTCCCACTTCCCAAATGGAAGGCCTCTAATTGATTTCTGTGGGAATGGGGTACAGTCTATCACCACCTTTACACTCTATACTTTGATCTTTCCCAAAAATGCAGATCTGGGACACTACACTGAAATTAAACATAATACAAAAGATTCAGAGATAATTACCTTGACCTCTTTGTATAAACAAATACATCACAATGATGTGGGTTTTTTACACCAAGTGGTTTAAAAAGGAAAATATCATCAAAACTATGAATAACTTGTGACATTTAATAACCACTGGGAATGAATTAACGTTGCCTTTCAACTGCATTCCCACTTACCTGCACTATCACATTTGCATCCATCTCCAAGAATCCATCACAATTAATACTAGTGCAATGAATGTTAAGTTGCAGCAACATTGATTTACCCCTTTTATAAAGCATCACTAAATATTCTTGAAAATCCACAGGAAAAAATAACCTTTATTGAGTTATTTGTATTTGGTGAATCTGTCTCAAGAAATATCTTTAAGTAAAAGCAATTGCTTTCAGTGATTGAATCACTTTTAGGAGTTTAGAGTAATTACAGTAACTCAATACAAGAATTTCACCCCTCAGCAGAGAGATGAATAATTGCCGAGTGACAAGAAAGATATAAAATATAAATAGTGTATGTGAAACAGTCATGGTAAGTATCATTTTTCTGGATGCTGAAGACAATATTGATGAATTTCCCTTCATTGCATGAAATGAATAACCCTATGCTGAATAATGAAATTAAATATTCTGTTCTCCTGCCAGAAAAGCAGAAAATACTTGAAACAGACTGCATTTCCAGATATGATCTAAATCTTCACTGAGAAAGCACCTCACTGCCTACTGAGGATCATAAAGAAAATGCACTACTGCAACTTCATAGTTTCATTAGATTTAGAAAAAATAAAACAGTAACACTTGTATTGAAGTAAACAATTGGGGGAATAGAGAGTTGCAGAAGAGATTTACCCCAAATGCATTTGCAATAATAGATGGGAAAACAGCCTTTGCTTTGACAGCTACAGAACCCAATGTATCAAAAGAACATGTCACACAAAAGAACATTTTCCTCCTCTTATGATTTTTGCCATCTATTTGAAAACAATCAAGTACAGCTTGACATGTGACATGTGGGAACTGTATTTAAACTAGCAAGACATGGTAAGGGCGAGCATCTCCCATGGGACATTTTGCATTTCTATTTTTCCATCTTCCCTTTGTGTCTTTTTCTTCCCTTTAAGCACAACATAGCATGGCAGCCAGTGTGCTTCAGAAACAGGCCCTTTGGTGAACTTGAAAAGCCCAAAGATGACGGAATCTGGCAGAAACTGATTAAATGAAAATTCCATTGCTAAAGGGAAAAGTATTCTAATGGCATAAATCTGTAGAGTCACCTCCTACGCTAATAGCTTCCCTTACAATCATAACCTCTGGAGGGATGTCTTGAGTGGGGCACAGTCTCTCTCCCCCAGTTCGCTCCCATCTCAAATAGCAGTCACGTCTGACTCCTCTTGTACCACATGTAATGTGGTTCATTTTCAGAGCGTGGACAAAACAACTAGGACTAAAGCTATCTAACACAGAAAGACCAAAGGGTTCACCGTTGGCAGTGCGCTAGGATATAATTCTGTTGTCCTAAAAAAGCTGGTGCTCCTCTGCCTGAAGAGGTTCCCCCACTGCTTTGACTCCCACACATTTTTGCCAAGAATGAGGCAGTTCAATCCCTGGTAGACACTAAGGAAAGGCTTAACTGGCACCTTGCCAGTGATGGGGTGGTATCCATTGGCAGTCTTTTAATTCATTAACATTAAAACGGGAAACAGAAAATACCTTCTTGCTTGCAAAAAATAGAACAGGTCTGTCCCTCCTACCCAACTGTTTGCTGTCTTATATGCCAGGTCTTCCCTCCGTTGTTTGGCTCAGTGAAACAGGATAAAGCTATGAAAAGGCCAACACATTTTCTAGATGCTCTCCACAGCAAAATGGAAATGAAAGGTCTTAGTATGCCTGGAGACCACAGTGGTGAGAGATGATGTGCTGGAGCATCTCCCCTGTGAGAACAGGCTGAGAGTTGGGATTGTTCAGGCTGGAGAAGAGAAGGCTCCAGGGAGACCATATAGCAGCCTTCCAGTACTTAAAGGGGTTACAGGAAAGGTGGGGAGGGACTCCTGATCACAGAGGGTTGTGATAGGACAATGGGTAACAGTTTTAAATTGAAAGAGAGTAGATTTAGATTAGATATAAAGAAGAAATTCTTCACTGTGAGGGTGGTGAGGCCCTGGCACAGGTTGCCCAGAGAAGCTGTGGCTGCCCCCTCCCTGGCAGTGTTCAAGGCCAGGTTGGACGGGGCTTTGAGCAACCTGGGCTAGTGGAAGGTGTCCCTGCCCATGGCAGGGGGGTTGGAACTAGATGACCTTTAAGGTCCCTTCCAACCCAAACCATTCCATGATTCCATGACTCTTACAGCTGGGTTAGCTGACCTACAATACCAGGAGTTAATTTTAGGAAAAGCAACAAAGATATTCTAAGGCAATGTAACCTTTAACTTTGGCTAAGAGTGTCTATGTTGCTTTCCCAAAATTATTCAAGAACAGAGGTATAACACAGGAGAGCAAGTAGCAGGACAGGATCTGACTGAAAGGAGAAAGGAGGCTTTAGGGAAAGATCTGAGGGAAGGAAGCAAAACAGTAGGAAAGGAAGGAGGAAAGAGCATAAGGAAAGGCATGATTAAAAACCTACAAAGATACGCAGTGTGAGGGATGCAATCTGACTGAGTACATCATTCAGCTATATGGTATGTTTAGTTCTAATCCAGCATTTTGTGCTGCTGTTGCACAGCTGATATTAAAATGAAGATGACACAAGGAAGAAGATTTGTTCCACTGCCTCTGGGCCACTGATCTAACAGAAATATCCTCCTCTGGGAGAAGTCACTCCATAAAATTCCTTTTAGTGCAGGTTACAAAGATGACCCTCACCTTGATCCAAAATTCACATTAGTCAGACTTCTCCACTTGATCAGCTAGAATATAAATGAACATGCCTGCTTTATGCTCATGCCAAAACAAGTATAATGAGAGTGTGGAAAATACATAGGGTTCCTGCTGAGCAAAAAAGGTTCCAGAATGAATTTTCTTGTATGATAATGGAAACATAGCAGTCTCCTCAAAAAAGATTAAATTCCCTTTGAAGTGAACAATATGCATAAAGAAATAGCTTCTTCGTCTTCCTGAAACCATTAAGGAATTCTATAAGAAACTGAATTTTGTAGAGAACAAACTTGCAACTCACAAGCTATAGCATACAGAGGACTGAATCGTTATTTTATAATCATTTTTATATTATTTGAGAGTTCACTGCAAGAAGGAAATTATTTGCATAGTCAGATGAAGGCTACAGGAAAAAAAATTAACTGCCCCCCCCCCCCCCCCCCATTCAACCACAATGGAAGAGAGAGGCTTTCTTTAGAAAGCCAGACAGAATTTTCCATAATAACTTAGTAAGAAAACTAAAATTCTCATCTTTCTTATTTCAATATATGCTAACATGATACTTCATTTTTACCCCTGTGTGGGACTTGGGTTTTTGCAATTTTTAAGCACTTTCAAAAAATAAACTTCATCATTACATATCTTCCCAAACCTGTCTGTTCCCTGTGTTTTCCAGAGGTTTGTTCCAGCTCCTAATTTTGTCTGCATCTCACACCTACATTCTAGCATAGTCTTAGTAAGACTCACTCACTAGTAGCTGCAATCAATAGCAATTCACAGAAGCTGCCAGGGCTTCAGTTTAGGGTAATTGATTACTGTGGTCCGGCTGAGGCTCTACACTTTTAATATAAGCATTTCTCTGAGTGGTCTCCTCTGTTAGTCATTTAGTGCACGCTATTTTCATTACAAGGAGGGAACTGTGATGCTTACAAATCAAGCTCTACCAGTTTTACACTTCCTACATGGTGGTTATATCATTCCTATACCATGCGCCAGCTGAGGGAATTAATTCCAAACAGCTACAGTTTTCTTTCAGGTTGCGTACATCAGGGGAGCAGGGACAGAATCAGGCCTCGGTATGCTTGATAATATCATGATGCGATTACGTCAATCTTATTATGAAAGTAAAAAGCAAACCCCAACTTGAAAATAACCATCAATTTACTCCTTTCTTCTCATTTCTTAAAGATGCACCATGCTTTACTGCTGAATGATAATTCCACCACAGGCATGTTATGACAGTAAAGACACCATTGGATAGGGTCCAATTTCTGAATCTCTGTCCTTCAGACTTGTCCGAGAGTCAAGGGTTTCTGGAATGCATTGTCAATAGGTTAATGGATTTGGCCTCTTCTTCAAATTCCAGTGTTTTACCTTAGGCAGAGACATGACCCGGTATTTATATTCTAAGTACCCTTAATAGCCACAGTGCCAATGCCTTTTATCACACATTATTCGCCCACTGCTCCACTAAAAGCATGTACTGTATGGGTTATATTAAAAGCTGAGAGAGTTGCAATTACATTGTCTGTACCATTTGACTCTTCTGAACCACAAAAGCAGAAACTTCCTGCATAAGTGTGTGCTACTTCAAGCTGTCTTGGAGCTAATATCTGATAACGCAAGGTACTGACCCTTCATTGAAAATTACTTAGTAGTACAATGTCAGCCCAAATCCATTTTTAATTCCACGGTCTTTATAACAGTGATTCTTCAGATATTGTACTAGAGTTGGGAACGTTGGCAACAGTCTTACACCAGTGGTGATTTGCTGTTAATAATTTCAATGGCTTGATTTTGACTGGCAATAAACGTCTCTATGAAAGGTGTTTAGATGGTGCCATTATGATAGTATAAAGGCTTTTGACAGCTTTTTTTCTGTATTTTTCCTCATATCAGGATTATGAGATGCAGAAAGAGTAAAAGCTGCTATGAGCTCTAGCTCTAGCTGTATGTGGAAGGCCAAGACACAGACAATTATGTTAGGTGCTGTGCAAACACAAAGTAAAGAGATTGCTCATAATATAAAGAACAAGTACAAAGTACATACAAAGAAGATATTAAGTAATGTTAACACAGTTCTGTGGACTTCTGAGATTTCCTAACTCAAGGATTACAGACTAAATTAGATGAAAAAAATGTTGGTCATAGCTAAGAGGCTGCAGTAGCCATAAACTTTCAAACTACTCAGCTAGAACTAGCCATGAAAGAGAAATTGGCCATATTAGGTAAACGAGAGGTACAAAAACTAAGCTACTGTTGAGATCTAACTCACCCAGAGATAGGATGATATACTCAGTATATCCTCTTATTGGTGATATAATTTTATACAGTGTGGCTAATAAGGAGGTCTGTGTTCTGGAGTGGTGCTCCTTGCGCAGTGGCCTCACATTTACGCTCAGCATGACACTGTCAGTACAAGATGGCTCACGCTTCCTCACAATCCAGTATCTAAAGCTTCAGACGGATTCCTAATGCCTAATTTAACTATTTCTGTCTTCTAACACCATAAAACTTTCAAAATGTGAGGAGCAGAGGTGAACATTCAGACCCTTTAAATGTGTTTAGAAGCCAAGATATTAGTGGTTTAACTGGCAGCTGATAGGAGCCAGAGTCCCTCATCAGGACTAAGGGACTGACAAGATTTGTTGAAGGCCGAACAGGAAGCCAGTGACAGAACTTAAATACCAAATTTCTGAACCAAAGCTGCAACTCCTGGACTTTCCATCTCAAGTTTCATTCTGAATTGGAGATGTTTGGCAAGAAATTAAAAGTAGTGTTAGTGAACATTTTTCATTCATTAAGCTCAAAGCAAAGGAGAATCAATATTGGTGCCAATGTTTTACTGATAGTGAAACTGAGGCATGAAGTGCCAAAGATTTGGCAAAGGTCAGCTTAAAGGCCAGCAGGAGCAATAGTTCTGGATTCTGCTTCAGTGTTCTCTCCCCTCACTACCCACAGTACTCCAGACGTGAGTATTCACTCAGTTCTTCTCTTGGTTAGTTGGTTTTGACAGGTTATTATAACATTTTTCAGATTTTTTTCCCCAAAATGAAGACCAGTCTAAAGACTCGTCCTGAATTTCAGAGATCTCATTCTAATGTTCGTAACATCAGACTTACTTTGCATTCCTATTATGTCAGTAGTCAGAAAGCAGCAAGAAAGTCTCAAGTCTCCATTATGCAATCACTTGAAAAAAGAATCAATGTATTTTAATAGTACTTAGTCAAATTTTAGGAAATTGCTTTTACTGCCATATATTCAGCAAACGTCACAGATTCTGCTTTATGCGAGTTGAACAAAACCAAATTTAATACATAAGAGAAACTGCCTATGGAGAAGCTGCAACATTTGAATAAGCATTGAAAGCCAAGAAGTGTAGAATAGAACTGCTAGGAAATGAATATTTTAAATAGTACAAGTCACATCCAAATTTTCTCATAGGTAGGCCTGTTCATATACATTGCAACCATTAATTTACTTAGAGAATAATGAATTTAGAAGTAGATACTGGAAAATTTTAATTTATTTAAGACCTGAATTTTTGGCTTGTTTTTTAGAACAGAACACCCACATTTTCATCTGTAGACACAGTAATATGCCTGCTTTAGCCCCAACCATATGCACATTCAAATTTTCAAGAGCAAAGACATCATTATCTGCATATACACAGCTGAGAACAAAATTTAAGTGGATGAGTCAGCAGAGGAAGACCTGTCTTCAAAAGTGCACATCTGCATTTTTCTGTGTACAGTACTCAATCACTGACAGGCTGCAAAGTCATATTTAGTTGATACATTTTGCATATTAATTAATTATGATTTGTCTGAAACTATTGTGGGATGCTTAATGTTACTTTTGAAAGATAAGAAGTACCAGAAGAGCCTCAGGTACATACAAATTATTAATATAAGAGACCTATTATGTCACCTAGCTCACTCAGCTTCTCTTAGGCAGTACTCTTCTTTGTAGTATGAAATAAGTGGCACCATGTATCAGATGCTAGCCAGGGTTCCAAGAGTGCAACTTCAACATAATAAGGCAAAGACAAATTATGAACTAAAGCAATATCATCTCATCATTCACAAGCTTGATTTCCTGAAATCAATGAGACATTTAAAAGAAAACTGAGAGGGATCTGCTTGGTCTGCTGAATCCAGTCCCTGGTAGTATGGAGAAATACAACATATATAACTTCCTAAACTCCATCTTAAAAGTACCCAGGGATTGTTTCCCATGAAACTTACAGGAAAGAGAAAATGTCTCTTCTTTTCCCCCCCTAATGAATAACCTATGCACCAACAATTAATAACATCAAGAAATTTCTTGATAATTATTAAAATCCTATGCAGCTGAGGAAGATCTGACTATTAAAAGGCAGACACAAAACTTCCAGCTAGAGGGTACAGGCTCTTTAGAGCATTTTGTTGGGGATTTTGCTTTCCCTATATGCAATTTATTCTTTCATATGCCTTGTAGAAAACCCTCAATACCACAGTATTTGTACCCCAGTAGAGTAGAATAATTCCGTATTTTAACTGAAGTTACAATTCAAGTCACCAAGGACTCATTTCTTGAAAAACTTAGCTAGCTAGAAGTATCTTCCAGAGCATGCTGCCCTCCCCTTCCCTGCATGTTCGTTATGGAAGTAGTCAAATAAAACTATCTTCAAAAATACCCAGATGCTACTGAAAAATATGTACTTTAAAAATACTAATAAAGGCTTCCATTCAGAATTTATACTGATACTTCTGCCTGCAACTAACTTTGCACTGCCAAGAAGTCACTGAATATGAGCTATGTGAAAATGAGGAACAGATTCTGTTCTCATGAGAAACTGCATAGTGAAAGTTTTCCAAATCATTTATATTAAATTATATAAGACACCTGATTAAAACCTTTTGGCAGGACATGTTATCTACTTGCTTAATTTATGTGAAAGGATGTAGAAGAATGCCCATCAGTTTGGTCTTTAGGCACTGCTGATAAATATGGATTCCTGGACTTTGAAACACCAAGATTATTCTCCAAGGCAAAGAGGTTCAATATTCACAGTTGTATGCCTGTTTGTTTGTTCGATGTGCTTTCAGAATATTGATTCCAGACAAGTCACATAGCTTGTAGTCAGTATGAAAACAGTCAGAATAGACTTAATAGACTACAACACTCTGGTGGTGTAACTTTGTTAAACTTAATACTGCCTTTATTTACAGAGCATTTTTATTCCAAAGGCCCTAAAAGTGACTTCCCTTAATGACTGCATTTTCACATGCAATGACACTACTAAAGCACAGTCCTTGCCAGCATGTGTTATAACAGAAAAAAGAGAAATGTCTACATCAGTGAAAAGTACCCTGGCTACTTCAACAGTGAGAAAAGCTTCTGTGGTTTCAGGTTTTAAAGACTCAAACAGAACACAGAGGTGCAGATTGCTTTACAATACTCGAGATGACCATGTGAGCATCTTTATGACATCTCCATTCTTGTATGGAATACTCTTCAAGCTAAATAATTTTAGCCAATAAGCAAACCAAGTTATACTTTCTTGTTCTTTAATAGTCTGCAAAAGATTGTGCTTTGCAAGGTTAATTTCAAGTCCAAACTCACATGGGAATGAGAATAATTAGACTCATTTAAGAGAATTCTTCCCTCTGGCAGAGCTGATTAAATTATTTATACATTATCTTTTTGTATAATTGTACCTAGAACTGTGTAAATGGTTTTTTTGTCTAACTTTCAATAAATTCATAATACATGTTTTTCAAGTTGGATACACCACCTGCACCTGTCACAATAGAAAATGGCTCATTTTTAAAATGCTTCACTGAGAAATTAATCCAGAGGGAAACAGAAGCATGCAATTTAAAAGCTTCCACAATGACACCATACTGATTAAAAATCATCAACTGAAGAAATAAAATTAGTAAGACAATAAATCTTGGACTGAATCCTGTTACCCATTTCCACAGGAATAACTTCACTGACTGCAGCCACATTACACTAAAATACGAGTGCTACTTAGCTGAGTATCAGCTCCATGATATGACCCTTCATCTGTAATTTAATATTCCTTGCCATATTCCCCAAGTCTCTCTTTGCTAAGGATCTCAGATTCAGGATAAAACCTGAAAATTCTAATGGAATAAACCACTATGGTGAAAAAAGAAATCTAGTTGGTGATGCTAACATTCATTTTAGCTCTACTAAGTGCTCTTTCTCTCTTTGATAGTAATAAACTTGAGAAAGCTTGAGATAATGATATTTTAAAGGGCATTCTTGGTACAAAAAAGTAACTTGTTTACTACAACCAGAAGAGTAACAGTTCCAATTACATTGGAAAGCAATTGGCTCTGTGGAGATCTATGAAAAGGCATCTTTGCACCTATTGTAAAATTCTAAGTGCCTTCTATAGTTGCGTTGCCTAGATCACTCTACAAACCCATGAATACAGTGAAATCCTGGTGCTGTTCTTTAATGTACTATTAAAGAGTTCCGAAATGGCTTTTACAGGCTCAGGATTTCACACTATTCTTTATAATTTCCTGCAACTCCTGTCAATTTTCTTTTTCCTTTTTGCAATTCACTATACAGTTTTAAAAACCAAGAGTACTTTAATGCCTCTGGCTGTTTTTCCTTACCTCTGCAGCAACTAAATAATGGGTATAGGTCTCTATTTGGGGACAACTGCATGAGAGAAGACAGAGTGTTAGATAAAGAAATCCATTAGAAGGCTAACATAATCACATACTTATTCATTCAAGTTGTGTATGGACAAGAGTGATAAGTAAGAAAATTATGTATTCTGATTAACAAATTAATGTTTTTATTAAACAATAAATCTGCAGTGCAGTAATTATCCCAAGGCTATAGCCATGCTCAAATCACCTTAAATTAACTTCTTTAAAAGCAACTCCAGAAAAAGGAGGAGACAGGTCTTTGACAAGAATGCAAAGGCCTCAGCTATAATTAGTTTTTCACAGCTAGGCTCAACTCTTCAAATTTATTTTTGGAGGATGGCTAGATAGGGAATATTTTCATAGCCCTATCCCATGCCCTGAAGACACTGATATCTGACACTCCAGCCATGAACCGTTTGCTTTCACTGCAATGCAAATTTCAGCCGTATGCCAGGATGGTCTCACAGTCAGTGATTCAATGATAAAATACTGTTTAACTCGCTCCAATATCACTCCTTTGGCTATCAGATGTGCTCTGTCATCCAGTTCTCTCTGACTGGCTGGTGGTCAAATTTCTGAGATAGAAGTCATTTTAAGGTGGTGAGAATAGTTAAAAAACAATTGTTTCTGACAAGGATCATAAGGTTTCCTCTGGCAAGAAATGAAACCAAACAAAAGTCTTGAAAGATCACTTTTGCAAATTTATTCATGGTTTTCAGAGTTCCCTAAATCTGGATTTAAAGTCTTCTAAAAGATGCAGAGACTTCTCTCTTTCTTGAAAACAGATCATCCTTAAGGTCCTTATAGTCCCCACTCACACAGCCTTACTGTTATTATCTATTATTGGAATTACAGATGTTAGTTTCAAAAGACTGTAATTTGCACAAGAGAACATATACACACACAACTGTTCCTGCTCTGAAAAGCTTAAAAACTCTACTCAATTGAGATAGTCTATGATAGATGATGACAACATCAGAAATAACATTGTGTCCAAACTGGACATAGTTTTACTTCAACAGAAGCAGAAGAATCAATTAAATGCCTGTTGTAGAAGCTGCATCTATGTCAGTGTCTACTAGACCAAATCATGTAGGTGACGATGGAAATGCAGTTCTCTCTTGGCACTTTGCACTAGGGACACAGAATTTTTCTTACAAATGAGTCTGTGGAGAGTTCATGAAAGGCTCTGCTACTATAGGGAAATCTATACAGTTCAGAAGTGATGACAACTTAAGAGTTACACGTACCTACCTATTTACTAATTTTATTCCTCAACTGACACTAAAAACATTTCTCGTTTTTAATTCTGTGATTTTAATACAGAAATTCCTACTGCATTCTTCCTAACAGGCAGCAAAAACACACATCAAGGACTTTCCCAGCTACCACATTTCTAAAATCCTTATTTTGCTGGTCACATGAGACATTTTGTTTAAGGCTTAAAATTCTTTATGCCACGTTTGACTACAGTCATTACATAAAACAGGTGCCTGATGCATTGTTTAATTACACACCTACAGAGCCAGTGATGGTCCCCAGTCTAGCAGTCTTTCCTCCTTTTATATTCTTCTTAATTATTATTTATCTAGTATTACATATCCAATTAGGGTGGACCCCTACAGAATCTAAAACAGTTTAAACAAAAACCAGGTTTTATTTGAACATTGATATGTAGTAATACTGCTTAATAGTATTAACATTAGAATGATGATTGGATTTTATTCTGTTAAGAGCTGTCCTTCTCCACTTTAATGTATATTATAATACTCTTTTAACAGTGCATACACAATTTTGACATTTGAACTTTGCCTAGCTTTGTTTGTACACATAGGTAAGGTGTGGTATGCAGTTAGTATTTTAACAAATAAAGCGATTACTGTACTTTTTTTAAACCATCACAATTTAAGGCTTAATGTTAGAAGCATCATATAAAGTAAGTGCAAATTGATACATGAAATAAAATGTAAGAGGCCAAAATGCATTTCACTACACCTTTTTTGTCTCCAAAAATACTGATTAAATTTACTGTAACTCATGATGGCTAACAAAGATTCAGCCACCTTCCTAGCTGTTGGATCTCCTAGGATGATGCACAAATTTGATATTTGGAAATTCAAGCTATTCTAAATCCACCTGACTACAAATCTGTGTCTTGATCTCCAGTGCAGTTTATTTCGATACCATTATTTGGGAACTTCTCAGCACAGTGATGAAGTCCTTCCAACAACTAACAAAAACACAACGTGGTTTTTATTTTCATGCAATCAAGGATTTATTTCTGAATAAGTCCACCAAGAGGAAAATACACAAACATCAGCATTTGGGTGGGACAGCTCTTTAGACAAGAAATAACATGTATGTACTTCACCTTGACAGTAGCAAAATATCCTTCCTTCTTCTTCAATAGCTACTGTAGTCAGATCAAA
Source organism: Athene noctua (assembly GCF_965140245.1). NCBI lineage: Eukaryota > Metazoa > Chordata > Aves > Strigiformes > Strigidae > Athene > Athene noctua. The sequence goes on along the minus strand of NC_134040.1, from coordinate 13,766,455 downwards.
TGTTTGAGTCATACTTGCTTTTCCAGGTTCACAATACTAATTGAAAAAGTCCAAAAATACTGTATGGAAGAGCCCAACTCAGGCAACCATTTATAAACTTGGTGTATTTGTTAAGCTTTAAGTCAGCATGAAAAAGGCATGAAAACTCTAGTCAGATATAAAAGACACCTCAGGCCTTCCTACAAAACATAACTTTATCCTTTAGTTTTCTGGGGCATCTGAAAAAGATGATATGAATTGCATGTACTACTTAATGCACAGAATCCTTCCAGAAATTAGGGACTATTTTTCACTATCTCAAAAATTCTCTTAAGTACCTTTAAGCACCATTATATGTGTACAGGACAGCACTTTCTTGCGGTCCCATCATTAGCTTTATGGTGGAGCTTGTTCCTATTCCTAAGCCTCAGTATATGACCTATGATCTGTTGCCACTCATACATATGGTGCTTTGCTGACACAGAAATATTCAGCATTAGGAATAAGAACTATATAAGAACTCCAGTACCTGCTGCCAATCTGTTAATTACATTTTAGCAAAACTAAATACTGAACTACACCTGTGTAAGTGATCCTCAAGTTGCTGAGTGATTTGGTATCTACAGTTGCATATGTCATTTAAAATTAATTTATTTTTAATGCACAAATACTAAGCTGAAAGTTCTCAAACCCAAAAGTTAACAGGCAAAGTCAATGGAAACTGCCATTTTGCGGAGCTTCAAAAATCAGATTACTTAAAAGCAACCTGAAATTAATTGCCAATCATTGCTAAATGGATAACCATGAATTTCCATCTAGTATCACCATTTTTCAAAGGAAAATTCTTGAGAGAGATAAGCAGGCTTATACACTACAATCCTATTCCTAAATTCATCATCAAATGACTAAATGGCATTGCACTGGGAATGTAAGATTCATTTCAGTGGACAACAAAGTTTTGCTTCTGGTTACCTTTTGCAAGGTTAGAATTGTAATGTATTTCTTTAAAAACACTAGATTATTTTTCTCTGTCCATTAATGCAAGTTATCCCTAGCAAAAAAACTCTGTTCGTGCTCAGTGAAATTTCATCCTATTGCATTCTGGCAGTAAACAGATCTCTGTGGAGCAAAGATATGCTGACTTATATTTTTCCAAAAGGATACCATTTTCCTACCATTTCAACTGTTACCTTTTTTGCAGGATTTCTCTCTCCTGAATGGTTTGCCACTTTATCTAAGGCAGAATTAGAGTATGGATGGAAGTAACGGAAAGTGGGATCTCAGTAGGCAACACTCAGATTCTGAGTTGAAATTCCAGCAAACTAACAGCCTTTGTTTAATTGACTACAAAGTGGGGCTAATACTGACTAACCTCAAAATTTTAGTACAATTATTTTAAAATATTTTTATTGCACATATTTAATTGTGTTAAAGTATGTCATGTACTTCATAATACAGGGGAGGAAAGATGTCTATCATGACCAGTTTCAAAATGTAATTATCAGCTGATAAGGCATGACAATACAACAAAGAATTTAACAGTTAATTATTAATACATGGTGTAAACTTCATGTATTCACAAGTTTCATGCAATAGAATTTCTCCCTTTTACTTTTTATCCATTTTTCTCTACATGCTGTTCTTCCCCATGACTTAGTCAGTGTTTCTAGTAGTTTACCTCAAAGTAGAGTACAATTCAACATTTACCAAAATGCACAGAAAAACCTCCAGATGACAGTGCTCAGATGTGAGTCAGGTATAAAAATAATTATTTTGACTACTGTCAGCTCTTATTTTTACTAGAAGGCCAGTATTCCCCTGCTGAAAAAAGTGGAGACTAAAGAGTGCATTACATCAATCCAGAATCTAATCAGCTTGTTGAAAATAGCTTTTTTCCCCCTCAGTTGTTCACATAGGAGTCTTTTAATTAGAAAAGCAAAGCAACCATTTCTCAATAGTTACACTTTAAAAGAACTCACCAAACCATGAAAACAGAGTACCGGTACCTCTGCAATTCTCCAGTTCTAACTTACAGACCCGATTCTAGCTTTGCAGACATCTTCATTCTCCTTTAAAGGAGAGACAATGCATGTGGGAGGAGGAGAGACTTTGGGAAGCAAAGAATAAAAAAATCTCCTCTAGTGTTGCTAGTAGCAACTCAGCTAGAATATGACTCCACAGTATAATATATACCTTTTAAATACAGATTCAGATTGGCAGAATCTTTCTTGGTAGAACAGGAAGTGCTAAAATGTATTACACAGAGCTCTCAAAAGAGAAATAATGTCTGCCATCTCCCAAACAGAAAGTGTATGCTTGAGGAAAACAGTGATGGAGGTGGGGGTAGCAGCACGTTCTCACAGTTAAGGCATTTTTTCAAGAGTGCAGAAAATGCATCCTCGTGCACACAGCCTATGCACAGTCATCCTGGCTGAGGAATTTTTATAGAAACAACCTTACCTCACTCAAGGGCATAAACTTGCCAGCTTACAGCTCCACAAATGCCAAAACAATACTGCGGATTTGCTTTCAGTTTAGCATTCAAATGCTTAGCACTGAAGCAGCGAACAGAAATTTTGTAAGGCTAGCTATCTTTCCCAGCCTTAAGACTACTTCCAGAACACTATATATGCCCCATATATGAACTATATTCAGGTGCACAATGGGCTGCCACAGACTTGGTCTCCATCAATGTACCATGTCATTTTATTTTTCCTATTTCTTTTCTTTTTTGTTGTTGTTTACTTCTTAAGAAAATTAATTTCCCTGAGATACAGTGCCTAACGATCTGACTATCCACGATATGCTTCAAATACTGGAATACATTAGGCTATAAGAAGGCCCTGTGGTGATTTGCTAATTAGCTTAACCCTTTTGGGACATGGAAGAAGGAATTTTTTATTAAAACAGGATAAGCCTGGACTATATTGATCTGACTGAGAAATGAGTATTTTAGTCAAGATGAGTCTCAAGATGAGTACATGCTGGAAACTGTGATGTTGTTTCCATAGCAATGCCATGACAGCCTCTAGAGTGAAATAGTGTGCCACCAGGAAATGAAGGGAGTTCAAGTGCTATGAGCTACATAGTTGTGTGAGCAATCCAAATACATTCTCATAAAGAATATTTAGTACAGCTAGGTAATCCAAAGATTGCTGCTGATGTGAAGTAAGCCTTATCAGAATGCTTCCAGCAGTCCTGTTTTCTCATTCACTACACCCAAGATGACTTATCGAAAGGCTTAAGCTATGGGCAACACTGCTAAGCAATTTCAGACTGAACATTAACAAATACAGCAACCTTTACCTCACTTCTTTTCTAGTGAAGAATATCATCCATAATTAAGGACACTGACTCTTGTTCTCCATAACACAGCCAAACGCATTAAACCTTTTAGTGAAGAAAAGCCTCATATGTGCAATAATTTACCAGATGACCTTCCCCCTTCCTCTTCTCTCACCTCCTCCTCTCCCTTGCCTCCTCCTGCCCAAACGATACTGAACAAATCTGCTTGCAAGTGGGGAAGCAATGTACAGAAGTCTTGCATATTCCTCATGAAAATTTACAACGCCATAGCATAAAACTCACTAGTCTGCTTTTTACCCAAGTTACTGTTTATGCTAATACAAAAGCAAACCAGAAAACTGCTAATTGTATTTTATTTGCCTAAGGCTTTATCTAAGGCAAATATTCTGGTCAAATTCTGCAAAGCTGGTATTTTCCAAAGGAGATGGAAGGAGAATTACCTTAAGATCAGCATTGTTTCACCTTTTAATTTTCAAAGAAATGAACAATTCTCAGTGATTTGTAAAACTGCTAAAATAATGGTTATAACTCAACTGTTCACAAATAAAATTCTACAAGACAAAGTACTTTACTTGAAAAACTCCCTAATACACCATTACTAATTCATTCTTTCTCCAGCATTTCCCATGCAATTTGTAAAGATGTTCAAACATGAACTGAATGTCCAGAAACTCTACCACTGTATTTGTTGTTTGTGTCATTGTCACAACCAGCCTCTTGGGTAAACAGATTGTACTTCATTATATGTAGCAGTACTGCCTCTGAGGGAAAGTATAAAGACAAATACCCATCACTGACAGAACCCTTATTAACAAATGCCATTTCAAACCAAAATGCTTTCTATTTATTGTTTTAAACATATATTTCAATGAATCAAGCCTTGCATGTAAAGCAGCAAGATGCTTCACTTCCGTTTTTCATTTAGTAAAAAGATGTGAAGCAAGCATTTTAAAAACTGCCTGAGCCTCCTCCTGCGTGTCCTCCTAAGTGTGTTGCAGAAGGCACCAAGCCCAACAACATTCATTTATAATTTAAACTGTTTGCTTGGCAGAATTTTTTCATTTAATATGTCTAGTCCTAACAGAAACTGGCACACCCAATGTTTTTATCAGAAGCTCATCTACTTCCAGGAGAGTTTTATATAACTGGGTTTTCTATAGGACAGAAATACAGGGTTTTTATGGGACAGATGTTGAAGTCTAGTGGAAAACATGTCCCTGCAATTTTACAAGGGCTTACAGGGCTCTATATGAACAAAAAGATACCTGTGGGAAGACTGATGCACATTTAATCTACTTATCTCCTTCTTTCAGTTATTGTGGTCTCACAGTTAATTCCCCAATGTGAACAATATTGTGTAACTATCTCACTGTCTCTTGGAACACCTATCTCAACTTTTCTGTTTATCAAATAATTAAGTAAAAATAATTTGCCTGATGATCTGCTTTGGACAATTGAGTACAGATAGAGCTTACAATGTCTGAAACAGAAGTGGATACAGCCTATTTAAACTCAGTCTACTCTCTTGCATGCATACTGGTATCCAGCTGCAAAAGTCAATCTGCTGCCACCATGGCCAGCTTAGCAAGAATGGTTTGCCCCTAGCACCGATCACCCCTTTACCTAGTGTTCTCTCCCATCACTTCCTAAACTGTCTTACCACAGCCTTTCCAGATGTTCATTCATGTGTATCTACAAGAAGCTGTAATATCTGTATCCCAATGCAAAATATAAATCCAGTTATTCCAAAGTCATTCACATAAGTATCCCAAAACCACTGCCTCAGATGCAGGAAAAGTTTTGTCTCCTAAAACTCAGAAAAACACTCTTAATTTCCCCCTGATCATCACTCTTAGGACATATTCAGAAATTGAGCATGCTACTATAAATTGTATCATGTTTTAAGAGTTAAATAGATGATTCAGTCAGAAACTCTAAACCACTTTTTATCAGTAAATATTAAATGACAGGAGTCCATTAATGCTTGAAACAGAGTCCATGCACCTGTCACCAATACTGCTGTTGAACATACAGGAGTAGAAGCAGTAACATCCTGAACAGTTATTCACTCTCAAATAATTCTGCTATCCATGCTGTTCCATCAGGATATATGGTAGTAGTTAAGATCATAAGACTAAGTCTGTTCTTCATCTGTTTCCTAGTATATTGCTAGAATTTGAAACATCAGTGGAAGCCAAGTGCTTCTGAAGCCTGCATACATTGCCTGTTTTCATACAAAGGGCAAATGAAATGTTGTTAATTGGGTTATGAAATTTATAGTTTTTGTAAGCAATTACTTTAAATTTTCTGCTTCAATTTCCTCACCCACAAAACAGTAGACAAATTCATCTATCTACCAGCCTCTTAATCTCTTGTAAGGTTAATATGATCAATAGATATAAAGGATGTGAAGATAAATTCTCTTCATAAATGTTAAGAATTATTTTACCCTAATGCTTTTGTTCTGATTGTCAAAACTATGTTTTTGTTCTGATTGTATCAATACTGCCATAATAAGCCTTTTCTTTTTAAGGATTTACACACATTTGGGGTTTAAAACTTAATTTGGGGCTCATATTTCTGTCAGTAAGCTCCTAGCATGACTTAGCATGACAAATGACTTAACTCATGTTGTCCTCACAAACTGCAATAACTACTTACTTGTTTTTTTGAAACTTGTCAGAAACATTTCTCTTGGCAATACATAGTTTATAAAAGAACTTTTAACACAATAAAAGGGATTGCAAAAAAAAAAGACTTATCTTGCGTAAGTATTCTGGAACGTGATCTGGTTATCATACCCAGACAAACAGCAATTGCTGTGCTTGGTCTGACACTGCTCTGCTTTAGAAGAAAGCAGAGGATACACAGTAGAGGAGAACACATGGTAGCCACATATAAAAGTCTCCTGGACAGCGACAAGACTGGAGGGTGAAGCTACTGTGAGGACGACACTGTCAGGAGTAATGCTGCTACTCCATACAGGCATGCTGGCAAACAATTTTCCTGCTCCATTTTCTCTTACCAAAAAATGGAAAAACAGTTTCCTGGATATCAGAGGCAGACATAGATGGACTTTGAAGAACCACATATAAATTGGTCCTACATAAACAGCCATATTAAAGAGGGCACCATTTAGCTTGCTTAACCTAGACAGGTGAAAGAAAAAGAACGTGTTCGGAATGAGTTTGGGAACAAATTGGAGCTATTCCCTACAATCCCCAGGATAAAGGCACCTGTCACTTGATCCTGCAAAGGCAGTTTTTAAGGACATTAAAAGCTGTTTGATTTAATGAAAATGGTCTGTATGACATCAACAAAGCATGGGTTAAGCTCCACAGATGATGTGGACTATGAAGGAAGAAATATAAACAATCACCAGAGAAAGGGAGAACACCCCATGACATTGGTGCTTCCTTTTAGGAATTTGCCCTCAGGAGGACAATTTCGCTTTTATGTCTAATAGTCCCTCACACAAATCCACAGAGAAATACTCTTCTAACTCCTTTTGAAATGCTTGAAAAGAAATGACCAAAGGAACACAACATTCTGAGCTGGCTCCATAACCTATTTCTCTTCCTACTAGTCCCTTTATGTTCTGAAAAACACAGTTAATCACTTTTCTTGGCTACATTTTCTTCTGCTACTCCTCCAAGCCACCCTTTTTAAGTGCAAGAGGCAGCCTCACAGATGACTGGAATGATCCCACAATGCAGCTTTCAGGACAATGCCAGCACTTGATACAGTGACAACTGCACTAATCACAGATGCAGTAATTCACACAAAGCAGCTGGGCCTTACCCCCAAACTGTGCACATGTCAGGCATTAGGGTTCTGGGAAGCAGGATGATGGAGAACAGGGTGCACAGTCGGGGTAAGGACTGACCGTTCAGCAGAACAAGGTGAAGTAGCTCAGCATGAAATGTCTTCAGGAAATAACAATATAGAGTATTCTAGTCAGGTGGATAGTTACCGTTTAGCTGGCATAAGTTTCCTATCTACTTGTCATTAACCAATTCAAAGACAGTTATTTTTCACATAAAATTACCTGGTTTTTGCAATCTCTCAGCTGTCTCTTATGGTATCTGAACATTTCCTGTTACAAGAATTCTTATGAGTAAAGGTATATTTTAAAATCTGCAGAAAAATATTTTAAAATAGCTCTCTTAAGCCCCAGTAATACTATCAACACTGAGCAAGGAACCACAATAAAGGATACTGAAGCTCCTATCTGTGATTGCTAAATGCCAGAGGTTAATCCTGAGATCATCCGCTGACATGTATGTCTCACAGTCACTGTTGACGGATATTGAGTTGACATGATAGGTGTGACCATTAGCAAAGATTCTCCGGGGAGTGACTTCTACCATCAAATCCATAGGTTTCAATACAGGCACCTGCAAAAAGACCAAACAAAACACAAGCCAGAAAGGGAGTAAGAGTTTAAATAATTCTTTGCTAGGATGATGAGAGCTTCAATGGAGAGCAAGCATTCAAAGAATGTGACATTATAAAACTTCTTGATGCTGTTTGCAAGCTGAATTTCCCCATGGATTAATTGCTGGGCAGAGAGAAAGGGAGACACAGGAGAGTCACAGAGAGCCAGGCAGAGCGATGGAAAGCCTGGGACTTTCCATTGGGAAGGGAAGCACTGGCAGCTGCTACAGAACAGGGCAGTGCCACAGCAGTAGCTACTGTCCCAGATATGCAGGAGGCTCTGGCAAGCAGTGAAGTCCTAGTATTTTGCTTTTGCTGAAGAGTTTGCTGGTAATTGTAAAACTCTTACAGTATTTATTTTGCTACTTGATGTCTCTCTTTCAAAAAAGTCAATTGGTGAAAAAGTAATAATCTCAGCAAAACATAATAAACCAAGTCTTAGAAAACAAAGCCAATGTGTGTTGATATTTATATACCATACATACACACATACTCCTGAAAAGCAAAGACCACAGACTATCACTTATCACTGAACCCTTGTTATTTCCCTGTGTGTCACTTCAATGTCATGCTTCAATAACCAGACACTGTCAATTTATTCCCTATTGGTAAAGCATTAAATACTATAAGGCTGTGGTCCAAGATCAGGACTATTCGCTGTTGAACATGTATCAGAAACAATCTATTATATCAATCCACACGATAGTTTAAAGAGGAACACAGAGAAGTTAAGTCTTCGAGTTTAGCTTGCCACTAAAGGAACAAAACAACGGTTCGCTCAGCCTTTGAATTCTCGGAGTATAAGTAATCTGGAATAGTTTTGTCTGCCTAATAATAGAATATAGATAAATATTCCATTAATGTAGTCATCTTTATACTTTGGAGGCTTTTTTCACAATAGACAATATTGGCCCATTTTGGAGGTGGGGGTTGTTTGTTTTTTATTTTTAATAATAAATACATACTAGCATTTATACAACATAGTCTTCCAGTTCTAACCTTTAGCCTTTTCCTTTGCCAAAATACCTGGAGTGAATTCTGCCATTACAGTCTGAGAGCAAAAATCTATTATGTTGTCATGTGGGTGTCAGTCTCTTCTCCCAAGTAACAAGCAATAGGAAAGAGGAAATAGCCTCAAGTTGTGCCAGGAAAGGTTTAGACTGGACATTAGGAAAAAATTCTTCACTGTAAAGGTTGTCAAGCACTGGAACAGGCTGCCCAGGGAAGTGGTTAAGTCACCATCCCTGGAGGTATTTAAAAGACATGTAGATGTGGCACTTAGGGACATGGTTTAGTGGTGGACATGGCTGCTCTAGGTTAAGGGTTGGACTCAATGATCTTAAAGGTCTTTCCCAACCTAAACAGCTCTATGATTCTATGTTCATACACACTTGTATGAGCTCCATGACTGCATCTGTTCAGCAATGCAGAACCTCATGTTCACTGGAACACAAATTACTACAAACCCCACTCTTCAGATAGGAGATAATTCCTTTACTCTACTGAAATAAAGATGAGACAAAAAATTGGCATACTGTCTTTCAATTTGCTGCTTTGAATGGGGTAAGAGCACTGTTTAATATTAATTACAAGTAGAATGCTTCCAACACACCAGGCTAAAGAACCCTGTGTGAAAGCACATTAAGTCACACAAAGAGAATGTTATCAGGAAAAATAAAACTAACATAAATTCTCTAAACAGATTTGAGTTGGTTACTACATCATAAAGCATCTGAGACTTGAAAATGTGTGACAGATTCAAGACTGTTATCAGTCAGCTAAAACTTCAATCATATATATGCTTTGCATTAGGTACATATTTAAGTATTTTACAGAGTTAGCACCCATGACTACCTTCTTCGTACAGAAACAACTGCATTTGGGACACAGAGAGCAGCTTACCTGCAGTGATGTTACTGTAGAAAGATCTTTAAGTTTTCCTTCTTCATCTTTTAAGTTGTACCCCTCTGGTCTCTTATCTCTTTCAGTAATTTTCCATAACTTGATTGTTTTATCTTTAAAAGAAAAGACAAACAACTGTCAGGATAGGAATTGTGAATGTGGTTACCTCTCATAATATATTCCTTAAAAAAGTTTCTACACCTTGGTTCAGACAAGTCCCATGCTGAAACAGTCTGGGTCACTTAATTTTGCACATCCAGAAAATGTTCCCAACAGCAAAAATACTCATAAAGCACACCCCATACCTTCAAACCGAATCAGAGCTTCCTGGCAGCTGACAGAGCATGCAGAATATGTAGTGCACATGCTGCTCTCTTATCCATCTTGGCAGTTTGCAGGTGGAGCAGACCAAAACCACTCAGTGTTCACTGCTGAAGCTCAGTTTGACAATTCAGCTTTCAAGGAAATAATCTTCATACTAAAGCCAGTTTGCTAGGTTACTTATAAACAGCACAAGAGCAGCATGGAGTAGCCAGACAGACCAATGATACCTGCCTGGCCCATTACGGGAATGGGCAGTGGTGTATTGGCGTAACACCAGGAGCTCCAGCAAATGAAAAGCTGTGTGAAAAATAAGGCATTTCTCCCTCCTAAGGGAAAACAACTGAGAAATAACTGAGAAAAAAACCTGAGAGAATTGTGTTGTAAGGGTAACAGTGAGAAGTGAGGGGGGGAAAAATAAAATCTTACATGCAATGGAATCAAATCTAAACTCTTTTTGGCCAACAAATAGATGTTTCAAACATTTCAGATGGAGTTTGTCCTTCTTTTCGTAGTAGTTGAAGCTGCAGATTTCCCTAACATTGATCATCCACTCCCACTCTGGTCGTGCACCCAACCTGCCAACCCTAACACTCCCTAGGCTGTAAAATCAATGCCAACTCTTCTGCAAAAAATCCGTCCCAGAGCTTCTAGCGGTTGTTTCACTCATCTCTTAATGAAGCAGCCAAAGCCTTTCCAAAGCTTCTGCACTTCAGCTGCCACCACAGCTTTCATTAACCTTATTTCCTGCATCATTTTTGATTTCATCCCACTTTCTTCCTTTACCCCTTTGTCCCCAAGTACATAGCAGAGCACAATTCTTTTCCCAACGTGGGTGATCCAAACACTTCTTTAAAATGCTATCATAAATCATTTTAAAGGCAGGATTTATGAATACAGGAGCCACTTTGCATTTCTCTAGCAACTTTAATTTTTACATTTTTTGTTTTAAAATCTATCCCTCCAATACTCTGAGTGTTTTTACTATTATGCATCTCCTAATAATACTGATATGCTAATTTTCAAGCAACAAAAATATTACACTTGACCAATCTACAGAATAATAGTTCAGTTCAATCTGCAAATAAAAAGCTCTATTTAAATATGCAATACATTGCATTTGTATTGGTCACATTAATTAATTATTAAAAATACATACAGGCCACATCGTGCACTTGGGATTTTTATTGCATGTAAATAGCACATTCCTGCTTACCTATTCTATCCATTTTACAGCAATTGTAAAATAATTATTGGAAAATTGTTTGTGCTTTTTCTTATGTTGGACTTGACTGCTGTTGATAAACCAATCTGTTTCCTGAGTGAAAACTATTTTATTAGCAGTTAAGGTTATCACATGTGTTGGTTTTCTTCTCTTTCATCTGCCTCTAGACTTTAAAAACTCCCTAGAAATTCTAAGCATGCTTATATTTCACAAAATATAGAAACATCTCTGTGAGGTTCAGTATTCATTCAGTCTCAAGAGTGTTGTGAAGTTTAAATTAATTAATGTCTGGTAAGCAGTCTGCAATCCTGAGATGAAAGGATCTGTATGGGCAAAATTCTGGTCTACCCGATGTAACTCACATCAAAAGTAGCCCAAATATATTCTGGTAGAAAAGATATCAATGAATCCTAATAATTTAACCAGTTCAGTTTACAGTCCAAACCAGAAATTTGCTAACTGCAAGCACTACAAGTCCACAGTGGGATTCAAAAGCCTTGATGGTTTTCTTCTGCCTCCATTAATTAAGACGCTGCAATCAAAGTTTAGCTGATAACGTCTGAACTGGAAAGGAACCAAGATCCCCTCTGAGAGAGGTGACCTGTACAGAAACAGCCTCAGACAAAGTCCTACTTGGGAGGATGGAAACAGATTTGGGCAGGTGCAGACTTCTCAAGTCATATATTGAGGGTGAGATTAAGATGGACTCTCCCCTCATGTTCCCTTAACAGAAGGATGCTCCTTCCAGCAACTTCAGTGGGCACTGTCCACCTGTGCCTGTGAAAACAAAGGATCCTGTTTCACAGTTCTCATTTTTCTGACCAAAACCGTGATTTAGATCCTAAACTACCAGAGAGCAAAATATGAACAACTGCATTAAAATATCAGGCTCAGAAATTAGTAAATATAAACCAGTACTCAAGATGTTTCTACGACCTACCCAGTATGAGCATGTGCAACAGGTTATGCCTTCATTTTCTACACGTTAGGGAAAATACTGTTATTCCTTTTTGTAGGCATGGAATTGATATGCATTGACAATGACTTTTCACAGGTAATCTGTGAGGCAGTGAGGAATTCAACAGGGGCCTTCTGTATCCTAAAGTTAAAACTATCTTTAAGAGCATGCCAAGAGGTGAATGTTCAAACTTCAACCTGTGCCAGGTAGCTAGGAATCCTCCTTGGCACATAAAAATGTTTTGTAATTCAAAGCCAAAATCCAAAGGCTATGCTAGTGGCACCATTTCCATTCTTCTTACCATAAAGAGGTCTGCCAGGATGCTCCAGAATTAAGATGAGGCAAAAACCAGGGGCCAAAGTATTTTGCCAGGTCCTAGGCTTGCTCAATGTGGCCTGAACTGGATTAACCCATAGCAACACTAAGACTGATTATTTCTTCCTTTCTCCCCTCCCATATTAATATTAACCAGAAAACTGATAGAAAGGTCTATTAGACCAACTGTAAAAGCAGTGTATCGGAGGACTCGGCTGTATTCCTCAGTGTTTCCAAAAATAAACTTTAAAATGAAAATGGAGAGGTTTACTTTTAATAATCTGCTTTTGTATCATGTACTTGGAAGCAGCCATTCTTAGTGAGTTATCTGGAGAGATATTTTGACCATGGCAGAAGTACAGGAGTAAACTAATCATTAAATTAACACAAATCACCTGGCTATAACAGGTATGTTTTGTTTCAAATATTGCAACAGTGGCCCCAAAAAGTCAAACAACTTTAAGGAAAACGGACTACAAAACATAAAATAATTTGCTATGTACTACGAATTAATGTAAATATTATTTATTGCTATAATTAACTAGAAGTAATCACTTTGCCCTAAAGCGTCAATTCCCAAAAGTGAAATTACACTATTTTTCTACCAGCAATTCCCAGTTATGTTCAAACTTCTACAAAAAAAATTCTTTTCTGATTACAGTGAGATCTGAGATTTAAAATTAGGTATTTTTGTCCCATGCATCACCCGTAATAATAGATGTTGTGTGTGTCCGAATGTTTTCTAAATGACACCTGTGCATGTTAGGCTCCATTCAGTTTCTTCTCCCTATGTCACACCTGCAGAACTCCTTTTAACAATAATACTGCATTTTTCTAATCTACAGGCTTTAAGCATGTTAGAAAGATGAGTCACTATCAACATCCTACGATTATTTCTACTGCCTTCCAAAGATTTGGATTTGTGAGCTCTTTAGAACTTAAATAAACCATTCTGATGATAATGAATGAAAAGAAAAAGAAATTTATCTCTCTCACCTACATTCATTTACACATCTACAAAGAATAAAAGTTATGACAAACATAGCAGACAAAATTCTAAATCTCCAATGAAACACAGCTGCTGAGTAAGGTGATGCCTTTGTCACAAAATTTATTTCAGGATAGCACTGAATGTTAATAGCAAAAATGGATAGGTCTCTAAATGTCTATGGACAGTCAATAGAAGAAACCCTATGACTATGAATAAAATACATAAATAAATATCAGAGTCAGTATGACAGTCTTAGTAAACTCTGAAAGAGAAAATTAATAAAACAGTAGATTAAAATGAACAAATATAGACAGTCAGCACTAAAATGCACAAAAGCAAAATGCTGATATGTCCTATATACTCTCATCTATCTTACCATTTGTTGATAAAAGCGAGTGAGCTGCATTTTGCTGCGGTAACCACTTGATCTTGTTTATTTTTTCTTCTATCTCCAAGCTCTTCAAATAATCAAATTCAGGTTCATGGCTCTGGAAAGTGCTGTAAACATTGTACTCCCCCTGATTGTAAGGCTCATTTTTACTCTATGGAGAATAAGAACAACAAAAACATGTGGTTTATGATGACAATATAGCTCCATATTTTAGGAAAAATGTATAAGCAGCCTTATAAATATAAAAATGTTGAAATTATAATTTAATTTCTTATCTAAAACATCATATAGACAGATTTGTTTCTATAGGAATGAAATTTCCTGTAAGTATTGGAGCAATATTTAGTAAAAGGCAGGATTTTTGAAGAAATGTCAATTATTCAGGAAAGCTTTCCACAAAAGATACTGCAGATTGACTGAATTCAAAAGCAAAACATAAAGGTATGATAGCAAAGGCATTGTTTTAAATGAAATGGTTTCCATCAAACAGGCAAAAGCTATTAAACCAATGCAGAAGTAGAACAAATACAAGCTTCTTTTTTCTTATCTTAGAATTTTGGAGCTTTGAAGCATTTTTGTTTGGGACAGAAAACTTCTGAGTATAAGATCCTTACCCTCTTCCACTTCCTCTCCAAAGAGGTTTTACTGAATCTTGAGTTTAGAAACAAGTTTGCTAGTTAGATCCAATTAAAGTATTAACCATAAAGCCATGTTTTTACATGTTATTAAGGACTACATTAGTAATTCACATACCTCAGGTTCCCTTTGGAATATAACAACCCGACCCCCCTTGTCACCAGTAGCCAGCAGTTCTCCAGTGTGGTTGAACTCAACTGTAGAAATAATATCAGCTGGAGGTAAAAAGAGAAAAAAGGTCGATTTTAGATTGCTACTACAACACAAAACCATTAGAAATATCAAGCACTCCACAAAAAAAAAAAAAAAAAAAAATGCAACAAATAAGGGATTTGAAGGAATACAGATGAATTCAACAGCAAGTCACTAATGCAAACAGGCTGCATGCCATTACAATCCAAGGTTGCTACACAATGAAACAAGTGCAAACGTAACAAGGCAAGTATGTGTTTCCAGCACATCTGCAGTTTTGGAGTGGAGGAGATCTCTGGAGAGGTTATGCCTTAAGAAGAGCAATCTCAGGCTGCTACAACACTTTTTCCAGTACCGGAGGACATCAACACCACTGGTCTCCTGCTATTTCCTCTAGCAAGGACCAACCTAACATCTCAGTCCTGTTGCATGAATTATTTACTCTTCACCCTTTATGAGGGTTTTAATATAACTCCCTAGCACTAGTTTTCTCAAATATGTGTTTAAGCCAAGAGTGCAAAATCAAAGTACTTGTATCCTGTTCTACCACAGAGAAATGAAGGCAAACCCAGAAATGTTCACTGTGCAATGCTGGCAGGAGCACATTTAAATCATCATTTTCCGTAAATCATTTCAGCACCATAAAAATGTGTCATCAGAAGATAAAAAGATCACAGTCTCTTCTTTTTCTAATTCTCAACAACTCCCTTTTCTTAAGCAACTGCATCAGCTTAAACAAGAAACCTCATCAAAACCTGAGGCCAGTCTTGAGTATAAATTACTATACATCAGGATGAGAAGAGAGAAAGAGACTGTAGGAGCAAAAGAACTGGTTCTTCTGTTTGTATGACAGTAAATGCTAGAAACATAATCCACAGTTAATCCTCCACTATTAGCATAATTTAAATTAAAATGCCTAGTGCAATAGTAAATTAAGAAGCCATCATATGTACAATCACAGGCAAATACAGGGTATTACTCAGAGATTGCATGTATGAATTCTCTGTAATGATCAGTATTCACTCATCAGAAACATGGGCCAGATTTTTAGAAGCGTTAGGAGTTAGCGGCTCCCCTTTAGGCATAAAAAGCTGAGGTTTTCAAACACGCTCATCATCCATCAGTTTATACTGAGAACAATGAGGCAACAGTGGGCTAAGCTCTTTTGAAAACCTAGCCCCAAATGAGTTCACTAAAATTCAAAGGAATTGAAATAACAAGTGGATGTACCATTTACTTGATACATTTTATGAATTGAAAACATCTGTTCCTATTATTCTTTTAATAAACTAGCAGTGAAGTGTTAGGAAGCTTCTATTGCCAGTAGCTCTCATCAGCAACACAGCCATCCAAAAGCCAGATTCTTAGTTATAAACAATTCACCATCTAAAAAAGGAAACTTTACCCTAATCATGTTGAAGAAAAATATATTTTAATTTTTTTAAAGAAATCTTCACCATCAAATTATTCTGTGTTCAAAACAACAAACAAACTGTCGTCCTTCTTTCCTCCACTCACGACATATATAAAGGAGGAAGGGGGAATCATGAAGCATGTATGTTATTTTCTTTTAAAATATATGGATGTGTAGACTTGAGAAAAATGGAACACGACAACATACAATATTTTGTGTCTGAACCTAAAGCTTCTTAAAGTTAATGGCATTTGATTTTTATGTGGACTTACACAGACTGTATTTTATAGGTAATAACCCCAAAAGCTCTAGTCTTATTAGAGTACAGGACAAGTAGAGAGACTCTGCTTATGGTTGGTGATGCTCTGGAGCTTGGGATGACTTGAGTTTGATCTAAAAAATTGCCATTTAGAAAAAAAATCTAAAAATCTAAACTTTTCTGGCATGTAAAGTTCATCTGTAGCGCTTTCAGTGGAAGAACATTTCTTGGCTATTTTGTTCTTATCCTGCAAAATTCATACTGATAGTACGTGTGGGCTCCTGCTCATAAAATGATACCTGCATGGTTTTACTCATTTAAAGTCGTATCTTACTCCACCCATACAGGCAGAACTGCAGAAGTCTCATACTGACAATCCTTTTAGAATGGAGACTCTTAAGCGTGCAATGGGGAAGAAGAGTAAATACAGAGGGGAGGAATGTATTTAAGTATTTTGATATTAAAATATATGTGTGTTTGTGTGTGTGTGTGCATGCACATGTGTAATGTATATGTGATGTTCCCCAACAGATCACAAAAGAATCAGATAAAATAACTGTGCAAAAGGATTGAATGGTATTTGAACTTACATGTGCAAATACACTTGCTATTGGCTTGGAATACTTCCACAATGGCATGAAAT
This sequence comes from Athene noctua, assembly GCF_965140245.1. NCBI lineage: Eukaryota > Metazoa > Chordata > Aves > Strigiformes > Strigidae > Athene > Athene noctua. Next base: position 13,749,486 of record NC_134040.1, on the reverse strand, counting down.
ACTCTTCTCTATGGTCACAAAATATTATAGTGCACTCTACAGAGGTTATCAGCCAATGCCCAGTTAAGTCCACAGGAGTATCTGTACAGACTTCAACAGTAATTGAACTAGGGTTATAATAAAACAGCTCTGCATTTTGTTATTATATTGCATTTGTCATTAAAATATTGTGTGCAGTTAAATGATTACTGTTTAAAGAAAAGCAAACATTAAGCATCAGTGGGCAGTGTGTAATGATGTTGTTCTGAGGCAAAATTCTCCCCCCTACAAGATGTTTCTTCCAGATGCATCCCTCCTTTCTATTAGAAAAACTAATACTGAAATGGAAACTACCTATCATTTTAAAATTAACTTGTTCTGAAAAAGAACAGATCCAATATTCCAACCTTAGAGGCTATGCAGCTTGTTGGTAAAAAATTATCCTTGAATTGGAAAATCACTTTTATTGATCCTGTAAATAACAGCTGCAAACAACAGCCAAAAAAAAAAAAAAAAAAAAAAAAATTATCCAGCATATCTCTTCAGCAGGTGAACATTAGTCATGCTGTTTTCATAAAAAAGATTAGCCAGGCTGGCTTTTCCTAAGACAGAGGAGGTAGGAACAGAATCAATCAACAAAGCTCTTCGTACCCTTCTGCAGAACATTCCCCTACATATTTATTAATGCTGTGGCAATATCAGCCACTTCGGTCCCATCCTGCAGATTCTTCCATTGGAGAATGGCCCCCTGAGCATACAGAGCAATTAACTACCAGATTTCACCCTCTCCAGGATATATAAAATACTCCACAATGGAAGAGCTGATGAATTTGCATGTATAGTAAGCCCTTGGCAAGGGATGGCAGAGATGAAAGACTCCTTCCAGCCTTCTTCTGCACTATACCTTCCAATCTCTGCTGGCAGTGCCAAGCTTTGCACTAACAATTAGCATCATCACAGACAGAGATAATTTACCTATTAAGAACAATTTTGTGTAATCTCAATGCCAATGGGCAAATGTTTCCAATCAGATCACAAATCCCAACTTCTATCTAATATTAATCTTCCTGCTCCATTTTTACATTCCTCATTTTGTCTGTGCAGAAATGTATATAAACTTGGATTTAAAAGTCGAGATGCTCAACATTTTCACTCAGTTAAAAAGCACAACCTGGACACCCAAAATACAGATGCTGACTGAGAAAACCTTAGAAAGATGAAAGTACTCCAGGGGGGTATACACCTGGTCATCTGTTCCACATCCTGCCACAGCAAATTGTTCCAGCAAGTACAACACATTACAGACTTCAGTCCCCAGACTAATTTTACATATTCACAGAAAGACATCACATTAACTCTACAGCTTAAACTGATAGGAAGTCTTTCCTTATCCAGTCTGAAGTATTTCATTCCCTGACTCCTAGTCACTTCTGCCCTTTTGTACCTCATTAACTAATTCCTCTGCATTTTCACAATTTACAATCTTTAAATGTGCTTAATGGCTATGTTGTACCCAACAGCTGCTACTTAGCTAGATATATTCAGCTTTTCTAATAGGTCTAAGTCTATCAGTGTCCATCTGTGCACATCAAGATATCTCTAGCTGATTGTACTGCTCTTCCCTCAACTTCATGAGTACTGTTACAGCATGGATGAAGGAAAATGAACCCTCCAGCATCCCTCCCTCAGGTTCAGTGTGGGGTGGGATGAAACAAAGGTTGGTACATGCAGACCAGATTAATTCTGGCCTTTATTTCACACCATCACATACGTTTCAATGTTCACTTATTATCCTCTTACAGGTTTGTTTTAAAGGGTTTTAATAGTTTATTCCTATATAACACAAACGGGTCCAAATACCTTTATAATAATCAGAAATGCCTTATCTATATAATAAATCTTTGCATCATTTTGGGTCACACTAGCATATTTGCATGCCATTTTTAACACAGTATGCACTCAGTGAAGCAAAATTTGAACATATATGCATCTTAATAGTATTTTAGTAAGAAACCTCAAGCAACTCTAAGAAAAGCTCAACTGTAATTTTCTGTATGTTACTTTCACTAATAATTTCTACCTTTCTGAGGCCTTTCATTTGAAGGCCCTGGGATACTTTATTTTGCTTCAGAAGATAAAGAAAGCAAAGAAAGTTTCAGAAGTATTTTGCCCAGCACAAAAATGTAGCTTTTTCGACAGCAGTAGCAAGTTTTGAGGGCAAACAACAGCATGCAACAGTACAGAGAAAAGAAGATCAGAGAATATAAGATTCTGCTGAATTGCAGTGTAATCCTGATAGAGAAATAATGGATTTGGAATGGGCCAGAACACTGGAATTAACATCAATTCTTTTCTCGAAAAAAGCTGTGAAATCCTACCAGCCAGAACAGGTCAGAACTTCTTTACATCACACCCACCACAATCAGCATGGCAATGCTGTCAGCCTGAGCAGACTGAGTCAGCATCTAGGTCAGGTTTTTGTTGTGCATGTTCCCAGTGGCTAGCAGGCAATCTTGTAGTCTACATTATTTCAACCAAGTTCTGACCTGGCCTAACCTCGGTTTGTGAAATCCAATAAGATCACAGCACAATCTGGTATGGCTGCAAGCAATGTTCAGTCATACTGATACAAAAGTCCCCTAGGAGCATAATCTGGAAGAAACAACAAAGAAGTGTGCAACAAAGAGAGCCATAAAACAAAAGGACAAATGGTAGATAAAAGAGGAACAGTATTATAGTATCTCATGTGAAGGGAAGGCCATTACAGTGAGCTGTGTTGTCAGAATTTAGTTTAGATTTGGATACCAAAAAAAAAAAAAAACCAACAAAAAAACCCACAAAAAAAAAAAGAGAAAAAAAATGGATGTAAAGAAAAAGCCTGCTACCTTTTTTTAGGCTAAAGTTTCAAAGGTTTCCTCAAGCAGCTAGAAAACAAGGTATGCAAAACCTCAAACGTAGGAAGATCAGATGAATCCTTTTCTGAAACAGCTGGCAGAGAGATCCTTGACAACAGAAAAATTTCTTACTAGAAGCAGCAGACTCTGTAACACACAGACACTCTGGTTCACAGCACTGTTATTCACCATCTTGGATCCAGGGATTGTATGACACCAGAAACTATTCCTCAAAATCCAAGTAAACACAATGCAAAATCTCACACATCACACTGTTCACCTTGGCTGGCTCAAAAACTTAATGCCAAAAGACAATATACCAGAAAGCCAACTCCACTCTACTGGTAGACATTTTGTTGACCTGCACACAAACTACCTGATCACCTCTCCCAGTCACCAAAACAACATAAATTACAAGCCAGTGAAGAGTTGGGTGGCCATATGAGAATGACAGATGAGAGAAAAAGAGCGCAAGGATACACAAGATGGAGAGACTGAGAGAAAGAGCACCCAAACATTTTAAGAAGAGAAAGCACATGAGAAAGGGTGCAAAAGAAGTGTACATGAGAGAGCACATGCACACACAAGAGCTTGAGAAAGCACGAAAGAGCACAAGGAAATGCCACAGCAGAAGAAAGTAGTTTGAAATCAAGTATCTACCTGCCCCTTTTCCCCTGGGATATCTGTCACCCTAGCAAATCTTTCCCCTTTGCTTTTTTTCTCATTTATTATGACTTTTAAACCTGATGGATTTTGTGCTGCAAAACGGTAAGTGTTTGCTCCATGTTAGATGTATGGCCAATGCAAAACATAAAAGGAAGCTGGTTTTGGCCAAAGCAAACTTCGAGCATAGATGCTAATAGCATAAGTGCTTCAGGGATCAGTGAAACAAGGTGATCAATCAATAACAGAAAGAAATCCAGAAATGTGTGTCCACTATGCTTCACGTAGTTGTTTTCCTTGTCTGGCTTCATTGCTAGCAAGGGCAAATACATTGAGGGCAAAATCCAAGCAGCCTCATTTAATCCTGACAAGGAAGAACACGGAAGTTTATCAAGCTAAATACCACCTTTCTCCTGAGTACAACAATCTCTCCCTGATGTGAAATCCAAAACCAGAGGGTCGAATGCTGAACAGCTCTTGAAAGGCCGTTTGAAACAAGAACACCTCAGCTGGGGATGAGAGTAAATAATACTAAAAAAAAAAAAAAAAAAAAAAGGAAGCAACAGATTTCCTAACCTCAAATCTTGGCAAGCACTGAGCAAATCTCTCCCTTTTTTCCATCTTTAATCTCCAAATTTGGGATTTTAAAAATGCTACATGCACACATGTTGGTGGCCTGCATCAGCCCTGGCTGATCATGAGACCATCATGATACCAGTGAGTTTCACAGGTCCATGTATCCCTATATCCTCAGGGACCAAAGAAAGCACATTCAGAATATTTGAATGTAGATTCTGTGCTCACTCAACAGAATTTACTTGAAACGGAATCTGAAAACCAAATCCAGTATTTGCAACCCATCTATGAGCACCTATGACCACTGTTTCTAGCCTTGAGCTTTAATAGAGTTGGGGGCTTTTTTCTCCAATATTTTTGTATGTATTTATTTTAAGAGTTTAGAAAATGTTTTCAACCGCTTTTTAATCACATGCTAATTTCTAGCTCTATTTCTCAAATTACAAAATCAGGAAATGACACCCAACTATTGGAGCAGTCAATGTGGAAAAAAAAAATTGCCTACAGGACAAATATCTAAAATAGATTATGTGGGTTCTGGGTTCTGTGCTAAAAACCCACTTCATATTGAATACAAGTCACTGAGAGTCAGTTTTTCGTAAAGTGACCCTCCCAACTTTTATTCCTAATGTAAAAGTTGAAAGCCCTTATTTCAGAGGTTCTGGCATCCATCTCCCTCCTATAGAGTACAAGGCCTCCTGGAAAAGAGTCAAAAGAGACTTGACCTTCTGCCCACTGAGGTAAATGGAAAGTTTCCCACTACTTCAGTAGCAAATAAGGTCAAGGAACATTTGTCAGATGTAGTGTAGCTGAAAATTAGGACACATTTCTCAAAATTTTGGCTACAGTTGATATGCACTTCAGTTTCTTCATGTTCAAGGTGACCTGCTTAAAACAGTGAGACCAAAGCCTCAGTTGTTAGTTCTGCAGAATGCCTAATTAATGTTACTGTTATCCTTGCTGGAGTCACTAAGTGCATTGCTTTGTGCCTTCATAATCTAAAATACTCAGTGGACTGATAAAAAGCTCCCTACATTTCCTTTTAATACCTATTTAGGTGCTCCCAAATAGTGGTACTGCATCACCTGCAGTAACGTAGCAGCCTCTGAGCGCTGAGACTGGCAGTCCTTCCTATATACTGATTCCAGCAGGTACCTCAGCTGCTGAGGATGTCCAAAGCAGCGAAGCCTGGGAAGCACTGATCCTTCCATCCCTTTCAACCTGAACAAACTGGAAAACTCACTAGAAAGCCTTTCACCTTTGGCAAATCTAAGCTCTTCAGTAACACTGCTCATAGCTATTCTTAAAAGTAACACTTGAAACTAAGAAAACACCACAGATCCATCTCTATTTTAGCATAAAGATATGCACAGTCAACTTCTAAAATTCACAACCCCTAAAATCATCTTCACAGGTTACACTGTGTAACACATGCTAGAAATTTATTTAATCTTCCGAGATTTTGGGGGGGGGGGGGGGGGGGAATGCAGCTGGACCTTCCTTTCTTTCTTTGCTGTCAGATGAGACACTCATCTAAGCTAAAGCACAATTGGGAAACGTGCTAGTCCACTCCTCTTACCAACCAACACTGAAGGGCAAAAAGGAGAAAATAGCCATGGGCATCACATCATGTATTTACAATTTCCAGAGTGGGGTTTAAACTGATACTCACAGAAGGAAGCCTGCCTGAGCTGGGAGCTTCTGCTCAGCTCCATGTTACTTCCCACCGAGGAGCTGCACAGCCTGGCTGCCAGCAAAAGGCAGATTAGGAATGATGCTGCCAAGTGTTAAAAATGCTAGGCAACGGGGTTTTATTGAGAGAATAGAAAGACCTTGAACCTCACCCCTCATTTTGGAGCAAATAAATGCCAAAAATGAAAAGTGCACAAATTATTAAAATATACTAATTGTGCTTTCAGCCAGAAGTTATTATGCTTGTTCATAATAATTGCAATGATCCACAATAAGCAAACATCAAGTTTAGCTAAAAAAGGGTATTATAAGACAAGAACAAAAAAAAAATCCCACCCATATTTAGAATTTTAAAGGAACATCATTAATTTAAAAATTATCAAGGGATAATGAAAAGCCATCCAAAATTTAAAACACAATCCTGAATAAACAGATTCAATATGAATGTTATTTCCTATGTATTACATACAAACTTCAATAGAATTTCACTGCCAGCTGGTTCTTTGTTCCCCCCCCCTTTAACTGAGCAATTAAATTCCAGAAGCAAAGCTCTCAGTAATTCTGTCACAGCAGTTCTCATGTTCAAAGTGCTTTCCGGGCATTAAAGCCCCCAGCAACCCAAGGAAGTCAGTAAGGAAATGTTAGCATTCCTTTTTACACAAAGGAAAAAATGAAACAGATCCTCCAGAGTTTTTATCTAAGATCAGAGAAGCAGTTTTGATTATATACATACTAAGGGACAGATAACCCAGGCTGTGGCTCAGCAAAACATTTCTATTTAATAAAGTTCTTAATCACTTGTCTAGAGACTTAAATGTTCCCGTATTCCATTCAAATGAGTATGCATGTTGTTAAATGAATATAGTGATGGAGCCCTAACAGACAAAGCCTTACAACAGCATGCACCAAGGAAGAAAAAGTCCCAGTGAGTAGGCTTTTGGGTGAACCAGGGGGGATATAATCTTTAAAATCTTGAAGGGATAGAGCTAGGAGCTGGACTAGAGCCAGAGTCTTTAAGCACAGAGTGATGACAAGGAAAGCAGAGACACAGTCGCCATATCTGTGCTAGTAAATGAAGGAGAGCTCCAGGACATTCTTGGGCTTTGCAGTGCTGTGATTCATGCTGTTAAATTGCTAAGAGTGGACCTTGACAGGCTTTTGGCTGTGATAAATTGCTCTCCCCCAAACACCACTTTGGCATAGCTCAGGGGTTATCACAAGCTGGGGACATTTCTCAACAGGTATCACGCACGCAGCCACAATTTTTTGGAAACAGGGTGCAATGTCACCCTCAGAGGCATGGGCCCCTCCATGCCAGCTGGTCACAGTACTCCCATTCCATTTACTCAGGCAGATGTACTTAGTGACTGCAACTCACAGGAATCAGTGTAGCACATAGACTAACAACACTCACACTCTGCTATGTCAAATTATGTTATGGCTTTCTGCAACAACTGGCAGAGGCAAGCATTTCCCAGAGTACAGGGGGCTCAGGAGCCTGTAGAACTCGCACAGGGAAAACAAACTGCATTTGCTTTTCTCAACCCTAATGTGTGAGGGTAGATGTAGTGTTTAAATCTACTGACTGGACACTTTGACTACAGGATCCAAATAAACTCTATCCAAATACCATGAGCAACATAATAGCTCTAACTCAGCCATCACTGAACATCCAGCACTGGACCAGCAAGCTAAGGTCACACACAGGGCTTGGGAGCTGCATGCCAAGCCATGTAGATACTCATCTAACATTAGCATCTGTTTGCTTGGCAGGTTCCAAAGGCAATTCAGCTGACAACTCTGAATTTGCCTCTGGGTCTGTCACAAGATCATATAACTGTGGGACTTCTGGGAGTGCCTAATACTTCTTTGATAAGATCACGCACATCATAATATATTAGATCCATTCTAAGCATCCTCTGAAATCAGTGTTTGTGACCTTTCAGATCAGGCAGTATGGCTGGCTTAAGCGTGTAAACTAAAGCCAAGCTCAAAGATCATGCAATTAGTTCTTGTTTGCATCAAGATCTCTTCAGCAAGTTTATATAATGATCCCAAGACCATGAAAATCAGATTTTTTGATGCTAACATGGGTTGATGCTACTGATAGAACACCAAACACTGCTCCTAAGCTGTCTAAAAATGAGCAGGACAACTGTTCTGTATCAGCTTCACTATCAACCCTACTGTTTTAAGGTTTGATATGAACGTGGAAATAATATAGAAATGTAGTAGTGCCTTATGCAACTTTATATTGGTCTAAAAGCTCATCTCATAAGATTCAGTTCATGAAAGGCAAAAGTCTTTATTTTATATATATATACACACATATCCAACTTCATAAATGTGAGGAAAGATGGGATTACTTAAAGTGAAGAGCATGCTAAATCACCCTATTATGTCAGGAACTCCTGGCCCTGAAAGATTGAACTCTAGATAGCTGGAGTGTGCAAAACCCAACGATAAATTTGCCCTCAAGTTTAAATGCATCATACTTCTACAATTACTCATTTAAAAAATTACTTAAAGAACAGAAGACATTAAAAAAATCAATGCACCTTTCCCCAGTCCGTGTCTAATAAACTTCAAATACTGCTAAAAGCCTCAGGAAATAAGCATTCCTGTTTTGGGATATTCCCGAAGGACATCAATTACGTAACAGGACTAGATCAGTGTATATTACAAATGCTACAGACATGGTCTAAAACAGCAACTGTTTGCTGGCAATTAAAACTTTTTTCCTACTCTGAGGAATGTAGCAGTATGTAAGTAACCCAGTAATTACATAAAACAGCCCTGAAAGGTCTTTCCAGTCTAATAATAAAATATTGCAAGCAGGAACTCAGACCATTCCCAGTGCATTCACAGCTGGAGAACATGGACTTCAAAGCTTCGAGCCTATCCTGTTTTAACACTAAGTGCAATCATTCCTTCTTCATCAAAAGGTTAAATGCAAAATACAGCTTTTGCCAACATATTGTTAACGCTGAAAAACTTCAAACCAAAATGGTCTGGAAAAAAACCTGTCAGTAGGTCAGATTTCTGTGTCCTCTACAAAGACAGACCTAGAGGAATTTTCTTAGGATATTCCCCAGATCAGGGGGACTTCAAAGCATAGGGTGATGGCTCACAAATCTACAAGCATCTTTCCCAAGGCCATGCCTCCTGGAGCCATATAGTTTGAGAGCTGCTAATTTGCAGCCCACACAGATAACATTTAGACACCAAGCCCTTGAAAGAAGTGCAAGGCTTCCAATATCCCAATATCCTTGAAGCTGTGCCTTGCAATCATCACCAGTTGTTAAAACACAGTCCACAGAAATTATTGCTGTGCTCTTAAAGCAGAGCAGCCTTTGCTGCAATACAGCAGTTCTGAGGCATAAGGCCAACTGAAGCCTCAAGTCTATTTTAATCCCACTATAATTATAAATGATGGATATGTAGTTGAGATGCTTCTGAATTTTTGTTTGCATGAGGGTCTATTTATGCATTGCAGAAGAGCACTGCAGAGAAAAATCTGAGCTAGTACTGACTGAACCGGCATCAGAGCCAATGTAAAAACATTAGCACAATGCTGTGCCCAAGACATCACTGCTGTCAGGACACACCACTACATTCAGAGCTAACTAAAAAACATACCTTTTCACAATCCTCCATTAAGCAATGTTGACATATCCATTAAATACTGAAGGAAGCGAAAAAGTGTTGACAGATTTCTCTGAGGCAAAGCAGTAGAGAAACAACACACTGGTTAGTTGTTCAAAGGACCGTGATAAGAGAAAAGTTTTACCCAAATCAGAACCACAGAGTAGATACTGGAAAATTTGCCAAAGGGTTGTTGAGTGAAGCACTGCATTCCACAGGCCTGGCACCAGCTTGCTGTTGACACCAGACCTCACACTGCCCTGACGGGGACAAATGCAGACACAGACACCATTTCTTAATCCTGGAAAAAACTGGCTCACCACAACAATATCTTTATGTCACATTGTTTATTTCACCTTGTAAGTGATGCAATACTTAACAGCAAAGTAGCAAATAAACGCTTTTTACTTCAGAAATCAACCTGTCACTGCACTTTGCTATGAACAGCACCTGAGATCAAATACATGCTGGTTTTACTTTAATAGCCTCATATGAGTTTGCAAAATTAGCAGCTAATTCATGTGAGAATGTTGCTGCTGCACACACTTTGCACTAACTGGAGGGTCCAGTGTGTAGCAATATTGTATTAAATATATTGTTTGTACTAAGTATACTTTTCACTGAAACCAGTATGGAGGAGTTCTTCAATTATTTACACTACAGGACTTCTCCAGATCATAGCTGTTATGTATTGTTTTCCCAAACACAGAAATTTTGTAGAAACAAAATTATTTCCTCAGGATGCTGTCATTTGGAGAGGATCAAATTGGCCTCCTAAACTTTAGTCTGGTGACTTAGAATATATGGCAGCTCAACAAATTATTGTCTGTTAGGTATTCACATAGGTGTCCTTGAACCTCCTCAATTGCCAAGCAAAATATGGACTTTTACATTATTGGATTGTCATTTGACTGAAATCAACAAGAAATTGTGTAAACAATGCATCATGACATATTTTGGGTGTGCTACCTGAATATTCTGACAATGTGTTCACCACATGTAAGGGAGAAATACAAATTTCACCTTAAAAAAAAAAAAAAAAAAAAGATCAGGAGTTCCGCCTCAGAGTCTTATCACAAAGGGAGCTAGCTCTTATTTCAGTATCCCTTATGCTTACAATGCATGCCTGAAGAAAGCAGCCAGGGCTTGCAAATTCTTTACCTCTGTCTCTCTTTTAAAGTCCTGTAAACTCTCAGATTGTTTAAGGCAAAAAGAGCTTGCAGCAAAACATGAGGAAAAACAGAGACACTACTCTAGGCTCAACTAACCTGCCAGGGGGACATACAGTCGTGGAGGTACAATCCAACTGTCAGTAAGGACCTCAGAATTCGACCTGTACCTGAGTACACACAAAAGCTGAAACAGGCAGTAAAGTTTTTCTTCCCCCAATGATTTTGCACAATTTTTTGCGCTCCTTTCAATAGAAGAAATTCTTATATCTGCCCACTTCCATCCCACAGTTGATTGTTCCGCTGAAGAATACCCTTGTTGAAGATTCACTGTTGATTTGGGAAACTGTCTGCCATAAACATTCAACCATCAAGAAGTTACTAAAAAAAGTTCCTTTTTCAGAAAATAAACAAATGAGAATCATTATCATAAAGGCCCTATTATGAGGAAAGAAATTTATTGTTTCTCCTGATGATGTGAGATCAAGAGTCTTTCAAGAGATGTCACAGTAGTACCTGGCCAGTTGGAGCTAAAATCTTACTGACAGCTTCAGAAGTCAGCATCAAACCATACAAAAAAAAAGGCATTTTTGGTAAAGGAAAGCAAGACACTGTGAACCACCCAGAAAGATCTCATGCTTTTCATCTGGTTTTTGAGTAACTGACAAGATTTACTAGCCAGCTGGTAAAATAATGAAGGAAGGAGGCCAGTAAAACTATACAAAGCTAAGAGAAACTGCCTTGTACTAATTAGAAACAATGTGCAGTCTGATGACACTTTATAGACTTCAATTACCATACTCGGCAGGAAGGAGCTTTCAAACATCTGTATGATGATTATTCTCCACTGGGATGTCATTTACAGTGCAAAGTATTAAAAAAAGGGCCAAAAAATCAATTATAATCTTTATAAATGAGCATATTCTTGATCTAAGGGATTTGAACTTGTGTGTAGAAATTGGCTTTAAAAGGAGAGACAGAAACTGATCTGACAGTGAAAAACAGGCAGCAAATCCCTCCATATCTGATTTGCACAAAATTAAACTTAAGGATCATTAAAATAATAATTTGTATATGAAGTGCAAGAACAAAAGAATATTATTAGAAGTCAATCCTAACAAAGCAATGACTAACCACAAGCAAGGTTCAAGCTGAGGCTTGCTTTATTTAAGTCTAGATGAATATCCACAAATACTGTCCCTTGACCAAGATTACTTGGATGAGTAAAGACATGTAAACACCAGGCAGGAATACAAAATCAGATCTTTTATTGTTCTAAATAATTACTTTCATATTTACATAGAAAAATATAAATATGCAAAAGTAATAGGGAGGAGTAGGAAGCAACTAATAGCCAATGAGAATGTTATTTCAACTAGTCACTATTTAATATATTAGTGCAGAGAATTAAGGATTTTACCTTGAAATCAAAGGAAGCCAGAATAATCAGAAAAACATAAATTACCACAGAAAAATATAAAGATACAAACTTTACCACTGTAATATGAAAAAAAAAATCAAACCAACCAAACAAAAAAAGTTGTTTGAATGTATTGAAGGTTTTCTTTTCTCATTTACTGATTTTCAGACATGTCTGTTATGTCAGAGAATACGGTTAGAAGGTATGTGAAAGCAATGCTGAGTTTTGTTCAAGAGCAAATGGGAGCAGCAATGGTCAACTACAGAAAATGGCTAGAAAATTTGCCAGGCATTGCATCAGAATCCTTAATCACAGTACAAAATCTGGCAGTGTTACCCTGACTTTGCAGATCACCAACACGACCAAGCACCACAAGTATTTTGTACAGACAGTAAGATGAATGTATCTTTTTCTCTTGGAGGCAAAACTTACTTGCCTTTGTAAGGATAGATTAATGACCTCCCAATATACTGCTGTACTTCAAGAGTATTTTAAAGCATGAACTAATGTAGTGTGCAGATGCTTGCTGAGTAATGCCAAAAGCATACTATTCCTATGTTCTATAGGTTGTCTCCTAGTAATTAAGGAGGTACTAAGCTAAGGTGTTGTGTTTGACCTTTAAAGCCTTAAGCAATCTGGAAATCTAGCCAAGAGACTGGGCTTTATGTGCACTTTCCCCCTCTTTCTTCTCTCCTTTTGCTTTTATAGCGATGATTAGAGAGAAGCTGTCAGTCTCCCCCTGACATTCAGTCATTTGGTCAGACAGGATCTGGGCCTATTAAACTCATTTCAAACTTCACAGCTCATTTGTCCTGGTGGATAGCTGGGGAGAAACTAAGGATATCCTGCAAGAGTTGTTTTGTGAAGCTACCACTCAATTTTGTAGTAGGCTACTTATGCAGATGAGCAATTTTTAAATGACAGTGGTATTTTTATGCAGTCCAGAACACAGGATGAGATCTCAACCAGCTGTGTATGATCAAAGATGGAGGATGATTTCACAATCCCTTGCCCTCTCCATTGCCATGGAGCATCACAGCTGTCACTGGTGTTCTGAAAAAAAGGAACTGCACAATGTATTTACTATCACGTACTCCGTAGCATTAAAATAAAGTCTGAATTTCACATGAAAATTCAAGGTAACTAGGTTAATGCAGGATGTCTGCAGCAGAATTTCAGCAGCACAGCAGTCTCTGAAGCTATTTTGAGCAGTAGCAACTACTTAAGTAGAATCAGCAAGTGGCCACATTCCATATTGTTGGGAATAACAATGCTGGAACACCTTTTAACAGGCTACCTAGGGATTACTTCAGCTAAATGCAGCTTTGTTATCAAAAAAGAAAAAGATTTTTTTCACCCTGACAGCACCATAAAAACTCTTGTTCATACTGAATGACACATGAACAGAGACATGTTTATAATTTTCTGCTGGTTAAAGACTCATTCTTGCTCCCATTGAACTAAATGAGGCAAAACTGCCATTGATTTCAATCAGATTGTCAGTAGACCTTAAAGATACTAACCATCAGCACTTATTAATATGGAATTATGAGTGGAAAACATATTGACTAGTTGATCTAAATACTTTATCTTCAATTCATCAAAACACTTACTCCAAATGAACAAAGACAGAAAACTGAACCCAGACCAAAGGTCACGCTGAACTTACAAATCGCAGTGACTGCTGATATACATAACCAGCAGTAGCAGCATAATGTGTATTACACACAATCAAACCAATGGCATAATATTAACCAGGAAACAGACAGCACACCCCCGCTCAGTTTCCCAGCAGTTCAAATTCTGCCTCAATCAGAAACATCCTTCGCCTTTTCATATACAACATGAAAAATCCATAAAAATCATTTCCTATAACTGGCTACTTATTTGCTGAATGCCATTAAAAATAAAAGCCAAAAATCAGCTTGTGACTATAAATGCTACAATTCTTGTAAAAAGCTCTTAAATTCCATTAGTATTATTTTTAACTTCAGAGAAATAATTAATATACTTTAAAGGAGAAAAAGAGTGGTAAAAATTCTGAATTTAATTATATGAATGGTATTCTATATACACTTAATTGCATAGTAGTAACACAACCACTTTCATTACTACTTTATAGCTTCAGATGCCCATTAGCACAATCCCCAAGGTTCCTTATGAATAATTAGATTAGGACAGGGGGACTCTGATGAAACGCAATAGGATGTGATGCTTATGAAACAGCACATCTTGAATCCAGATGCTGACATAACAACATCATGAAGAGCTAATTTGCACATCCAAATTAATACCATCATGATGATAATATAAAAGGAAGATATGCATAGAAAATGAGCTACAGAAAATAATGTCAAAAAGAATTGAGGTACTTATATTACAAAAATACATCTTTTTGACATTTTAGCCCAGTTGGAAAGGTGTAAATAGACTAAATGTCATATTCATGAGCATACAGCTACTTAAGCAGGCTTACTAGAATTAAATCCACTATTTGGCAACACATGGGCAAGCTGTTTAATAAATAGTTATACCCATCAAATGTGCAGCACTCACATAAACAGGTGAATAAATTTCATTATGTTTTATTAAACATCTGTTTCCATTTGATACACTGAATGTTTTTGTACTGTTTGGTGCTTCTTAGGCATATACCATCAACAAAATTGGTAGTGATCTATTTTTTGAAGAATCTCTACATGAGGCAAAACAGACAAAAAGAAACTGTTTTAAAATATTTTAAAGAGAGTCAGATCTTTCTGTAATTGTCATGAGTTGTCTGTCTGCATATTTAAATGTCTGAATAGTTAAAAAGCATCTACCTCAAATCTACTTAATGGAAAATAATGGGATCCCCATAGAAAAGGAAATAGTTTTCTTCCACTTCTGTGGTTTTTCTTCATGTAAAGTTTAAAACACAGATAGATGTGTTATAAGGTGGACTACCATTTGCTACTCAGACACAAATGTCAAAGTCATCTGCTTCTCTCTCCACATTTTACAGCATGTAACGTGTGTGGATCCTGTTTGCCCTATGCATTTGGAAATGTGTTCTGTCAAGGCAGAGCACATTAGTCTAAAGGATTTTCAAACTTTAAAAACATTTAATTTCAGGTCAAGCTAATGGGATCCCTTTAGAATAAAGAAATATTATACATAAATCCAAAAGAGATTATAATACTGCTGAGAAGGATACGGCAGAAACAGAAGAAGGATAAAAGTGAATAGATGGGACACAAGCAAGAGGCGTAATACTGGAAACAGAACATTAAAGACATAATAGAGCAACAATCTGTGCTAATGTAGTAATCTGAAATTTTCTTATACAAGGGTAAGGAAAACTCATTAAATCTAAAAAAATTATACTTAAAGATAGTAATAACAATGTTCTACACTAAGTATTTAGGAATGTACTACAATATCACTGAGACGAGGTGATCAATAGAATTCAAGTGAGATGTATAGGTTATGCACTTATTAACACTTAGCACCAATTATGACAAAATTTTCTAACTGGAACAGAAAGACATATCTAAAAAACAACAACAAAAAAACCAAGCCTCAAACCAAATCCCTCAAGATTATGGAAAATAAAACATTTTTCTGGACAAGTGATAACACACTTAGAGGTAACTGGGATGCTAATAGGTTAGAACAGTAAACCTTGCCGCTTTGCATTTGGGTAGTTATGAGGAAGCGTGTATTAGTTTTGTACCTAATACCACACCTGCTACATGAACAACAAGAATTACAGGGTGCTTCATTATTCATTCTAACAAAACACTTCCCTTTAAAAGAAGTTTAAAGTACCAGCTTCTTCATTACCACATCTCAACAGTCTTTGCATACTGAGATTGATAGAACACTGTTTAAATCACTAGGAGTTCCTTACAGGTACTTCAAGGTAAACAGTATCAGTACCAAAGATTATGACTAGAATATGTTAACAAAACCAAAAATCAAATAACCAGCAAGACCCACAGGCAACATGCAGTGAGGAAACATATGTGAGGCATGTGAAAGCTTTTATTGGTATATGAAAGCATTTTCGTGAGCTTTTGCCACTGTAACCCTCAGCTTCCTATACTTCTCTGCCTCTTTTTTTTTTTTTTTTTTTGTCACCTCTTGCTGTGCACTGTCTGTCATAAGATTCTGGTGGCATGTTCATTTTAATCACCTATAAGGCATCACACACTCTTGTGACACTGGAGTGAATAAATAAAAGAAGGCCTTTTATTTTGAGAAGACACGACTAACTGCTCTTAGTTATGATGTATGTTGTACTGACCCGATAAGACAGCCTTAATTCCATGCAGCCCTTCACTTCAAAGGCTAAATATTAAAATATATATATTTTAAAAGCTCCTATGCATCATCCTAAAGCTAACAGTCTCCCAATGCATAAATTCACAAAACACCATGCCTAAAACTAGAGCTGTCATGCTAGATTTTCCTCCTCACAGCTGCCTGCCACCCAGTCAGTGCTTTGCAGCAGCCCTGAGACCCATTTCTGGACTTACATGGTGCAAATGGGTAACATTTTAGTGCCCCTACTCCCTCATCTGCTTTCCTATAAGTGGTTTCTGAAGTTATATCAGCCTAGGTCTGTGCAATCATTTATACACTGGTAAGATCTAACTTAAGTCCATGTATAATTTTATACATGTTTTATTGCTAACTTCTCCTGTGGAATGCTCTTCCAATAAATGTATTATATAATGCTAGAACTCACTACAATCAGGAGATACAATCTATTGAAAACCTAAAGAACACAAATACTAACCCAGGACATCATCTCAGAACAAAGCACTGCAAGTCCTGGCATAAGAAAAATTAGGCTGGCAATTTCTGTGAAATATTTTAATGTTACCTTATTAGATACCAAAAAACCACAATGGGTAACAAAGGGTAAAAGAGTTCTGGAGCAGAGCCTAAGCTTTTCAGTATTTTCAGACTACAGCCAGAGGACTGATGGAAGATCACTACCACTCTGGCACCTGCCCTTGTTTGGCAGAGCTGGGATACCACATGGCACAAATGAAACCCATATTGTCTTAATATAGTAGTTCTAAACATCTGAATATCTTTTAAAGATATTTAAAGATAGTAAGAGGACAACAAGAGGACAATGGAAGGTTGGTCTTATTGCTACCTCTGTTACATCCCAACTAAATTATCTTTTTATATCAGTCTAGCAACTTTGCACAACAGCATTTATGCAGATTTTTTTAATATAAATAAGGTTCAGATAAAATTTGCGGTAAAGCTCATCATCCATTCCTCCTCACTAGTCTCTTTATTACCTTCATTAATATTGCTTTTCAGTCTACAGACCTGTGCCTTCCAGTACTTCCTCATCCTTAATGTCTCTCACCTGAATAGGCCCATGGGACTTATCACAGGGGTAATATTAAGTATGTTCACACGACTTCCCAGGATTTTTATGTATGCATCTACTCTCTGACTTGCAGAGATCATAACTAGAGCTTTCACAGTCCTTCTCTGGGAATCAACTAAATGCATACCAAGAGATGCAAATTTGCCTGGACTGGTGATAACACTTCAGTCTATTTAAGTACATTCACAGTTCTCAGTAGCAGAAGTTGTTATCAAAAGAAACTCCTGGGAATCTATACTAAATTTTCACTGAAGACCCCGTATCTTCACAGCCACCTAGATTTTATAGTTGCCTAAACACCACGCACATTAAAGAGATATGTGTCTTAAAGACTGCATCTTTAAGTTGTCATAATATGCTGCCCTGAAATTAAAATGAATGAACTTTAAATAAAAACCAACCCAAACAAAAAATTAACTACTAGGAGGGGGAAAGATGATTATTGTGTCCCATCTGTTTAAAGCAAAAAAAAAAAAAAAAAACCCAAACCAAAAAACCCCAACTGTATAAGAAGAGCCATTTCACAAGTCTTCAGCTAGATCTGGAATTTAAGAAAAAAAAAAATGTGTCAGTTGATGAATTACAAGCTTAATTACATCTGGGATAAGACATTTTAGAACCCAAAGGAAAAATTATTTGCTGAATGTCAGTATGCTCAGATGCCCACCAGTGAGCAGTCCCTCCTCTATTCCAGGGTTTCAGTGAAGTCAACATACATGTCAACCACAGTAGAAGAAACACAAACTAATGAAACTGTGTGTAAGCTGTAATTACACTGTCTCAGTGAATGGCACTTGGGGTATTGTGAACAGATTGTACATGTTACTTCACACAGGGCTTAATGAAGCATTCCCTGTTCTACAAACTTCACCTCTTGATTTAATTAACCTTCATACCTATACATGCACTACCTACCAATCATAAATGTTGGAAAACCCTTAAATAAACTACAGTGCTTTCAAGCTACATCAGAAAAGTAACAGGGGTTCAGTTTGGCAGCTCAAAAGTGAACCGCAAGTAAATTGTAAGGTTCTTAGATGACAAAAACTCACATGGTGAATTTGGCCCTAACTCAGCTCTCCCAAACATAAGACCTATTCTCTTAAAATGAAATTGCAACAAAGTGGAATCAATTCATTCACAACAATAAAATCTAAGATTTTACTAGAAGAGAAATAAACAGTAAAACAGTCTAGGAGGCTCTACCTTATAGAATACTTTCAGATATTAAAATATGTTCTGTTTTGCAGAACAAAATAGGTGGCTAACTCGCAACTTAGGTTTGTAGGCACAGCTTTGCACAATACAAATATATAAATACATAAAACTATACCATTTTCACCAACTCTTAAAAATGGGAAGGACATTCATCATTACTGTCTCAAATGTAAAAATCATCAAGTTGGAGACCACAGCAGTTTGTCTTTTACAAGTTTAGGACTGAGCAGGCCTCCTCTTAGCCCCCTATCTTCATGTTTTCCAGTACCACAGGGGCTGCACTTTTACAGTCTTGCAGTTTTGATCAGCTCTAAAGCCTGGATTATATGAATTCTCTGCTCTAATAACTTATCGGAAAACAGTGGGACACTGCAAATAAATGGTGTTTTCCTGATGATTTCAAAGAGTGAAACATGCACCAAACACAACCACTCATTTCATAACTTCCTCCCATACGAGTATAAATTCCTGCTCAGACTCCAGCACTCAAGGACAGATAATTTAGAAGTGCAAAGAGAGGTTCTGCCTACTCTCCTCTTGTAGTGGGAACAAACTGAAGAGGCAGGGAAACAGCAAAACCCTATTTCACAGTTTTCTACTAACGAGGGAACAAAGAAAAAGAATTGCATCTCTGAAAGGCACCTCAATGGCATAGGAGCTACCAGGGCTGCTCCTGGCAGGCAGGGCTCAGATGAATTTACTTCACGCAGATTTAGTAGCTGTGTAAACAACAAAGCAAAATTGACACACTTTCTCTGCTTCCCCAACCATTAAAGTTTGCATAACATACTTAATATTTTACTTAATTAAAAAATCAAGTGAAATTACTTAATGCACAAATTTGAAAAACACTCCATACTGATTCAGGGAATACAGGCTGCATTGGAGAAATATTAGTAAAATCTTCACAACAACAAAGAGCAAGTGAAAGCTGTGCAGATAATTTATGTGAATCTCCAAAGTAATTTTAATAGTATCTCTCATAAAAAATTAATCTTCAAAAGTTAGCAAGCATGACACAGAGAAGGAGAACCAGTGGACTGGATAGCAGTTGGCTAAGGGATAAAAGGGAAAGTTTGCCAGCCACAGAAAATGACTCTGTTTGCATTTTAAAATTGAATCATCTGTTTTTTCATCCAGTGCTAAAGATTTACATTACAAGCAAAAAGTAGAAAGACCTCCCTATGAGCCTATGAAGCAATATGGATTATTACTTTAAAAAGAACAAAACCAAACCCACATATAATAAAGCAGAAAAAAAAAATCAACAAAAAGCAACAACATTTATGGTTACATTCTGTCACTCCAGAAGAGAGATTTCAAGGAGGGGGCAGAAACCTGTGTAATAGAGGCCATAAAGCAGGATTTTAAATTAACTGAGAACTCAGCCAACCTTGACAACTTAAACAGAAGGTACCAAATCTGTCTTTTTCCTTCACTGGAACTATGCTATTCAGTTCGCATGAGAATCTCAACCAATGTAAATGTCATTTTGGTTTTGGCATATAGGATAATAATAATTGTATTTATGATATATCCCTCCAAGACAGCATGCAATATCACTCATGCAAGTTAAAATGCACCACAATACATGAAAATATTTAATATATTTTAAACCTGTACTTACTATTTTTCACTTCAGTAGAAAACTTGCAGCAACTGTAAAGCAATACAGCTTTCTGTCTTATGCCATTTTATTGACGCAACCAAATGAACGAGTGTGTTGCTCATTAATGTAACAAAAGGAATAGCTAAGCACACTTGCCTACTTCCCCACACTGCTGCTAATTACTCAAGGGCCAGACTTCACCATTGTTATTCTCTCCCTGACTCTCAGCCCTTGGGTCCCGGCTGCCTGGCAGTAATTTGAACCTCAAGATACAGAAAGAAATATTGTGATGTCACAAAGTGCCACACTCCAGTGAGACCAGGGACACAGAACAGGACGAATGACAGTACAATTGATGTTGAACAGTTGGGGGAGCATTTGGTACAGGATACGCTTAGAGCCTGTCACAGTGGTATCACAGATCCTATCGGCAGATTGTCCATCACCACCCAGGGTGGTGGCTCAGTTGACAGCAGGGATGCTGAAGGTCCCAATCCAATATTGCCTCTCAGCTGGCAGAAAGCAGAATTGGAACCAGTGCCTTCAAACACCCCTGGGCTAAGTCTGAAATCAAATTCTCTCAGGTCCCAAGCTGCCTCAACATGGGTAGTGCACAGAAAATGGTTGTCCCTTCTCTTGACATTTTCTCCCCCTCTTCTACAGCACTACCAAACAAGGTGGACACTCACTTGCGAGGCAGCTCCACACAGAGCTCAGCACAAGCTCAGGGAATTTGCTAAGAATCTGAACACATCTCGAGCTCAAAAACCTCCACAGATTCAGTTGGGGTTTGAGTCCACCTCAACCAAGAGATAATAAGCAACAGGACAAGAGATAATGGCCTCAAGCTGCACCAGGGAAGGTTTAGACTGGATATTAGGAAGCATTTCTTTACAGAAGGGGTTGTTGGGCGTTGGAAAGGGCTGCCCAGGGAGATGGTGGAGTCCCCATCCCTGGAGGGGTTTAAGAGTCGGGTCAGCATAGCGCTGAGGGATCTGGTGTAGTTGGGAACTGTCAATGTTGGGTTGATGGTTGGACTGGATGATCTTCAAGGTCTTTTCCAACCTAGATGATTCTGTGATACAACCAGAATTAAGTCAGAATTGTGTTACTTTAAGTCAAGGCACTTCCGACTTGCATACTTAAGCACTTGGAGATCATGTGTTTCAAAACAGAAGCAGTACCAATTTTTTTTAGAAACCTCTACAGGCCATGTGGTACTTGGGAAGAGGCATTCCCATACTCTGAGATTTATACAACCAGTATAGACCCATTAACTGTGTCTGCACCAAAGAGGATTGAAAAGCAATATATTATTCTGTATTCTGTGGCAATTCCAGAAGCCACAAGGCAGAAGCTGATGTCTCCTTGCACACTCCCGTCCTCCTTGCACAACTGACTCAGACTCCCATCACCATACTTCACATTGCATGAAAGTTGCTGCTATCCAACTGAGAAGGCAAGGCTGCTGCTACCACCTTACAGTCTGAGATTCTTCACCAGATGTTCACAGCTCTTGAAGGGCAGTACAAGAAGCCAGAGGTCCATGGCAGGGACCTGGCCACAAAATCCTTCACTGCTGTAGTCCGAACACTACCTATCACAGCTATGAATAGTCCTGGAAGGCTTAAAAAATCAAGAAAATGGTCAAAACATGGTGATAAGCACTCTTGTTCAGTTATTTTAAACATTTGGAAAGTAGCTATAGCTTTTATAAACATCAACATGAAGATGTAGATTCACGAGGGTGATCACTTCCTCAAAAGTCTGCAATTCATGTCTTGTCTGCAAAACTGAAAGAGTAATACATAGGGTATAATCCTTGATTTTTAAGAATTCTGAACTGAACAGGTAGAGAATTAAGCTAATGGCAATTTTAACACCCTCAGATTCTGGTAACTGAAATAAAGGAAATGTCTCTGGAGCTGTCCTGGGCAGCACACTGGATTCATTAGTGTAAAGGTAAGTGTTAACAGCAAGGACAGTGGCTTCTCTTATTTCTTACAAAACAAAACTCTAGATGAACAACATGCCAGAGTTCATGCACCTTCTGGGCTTATAATGAGACACCTTTTCAAAGGCCAAAACTGTAAACTAATTTATGACTTGTATTTTCTATTATGACAAAACATAAAGCCAGTACAGCCGATATCTGGCTTCACAGTAAGGGCTTTTCACAGCCCTAACTAAAAATCCTTTTACCACCCTTACTGGTAGTATTATAGACCTAGATTCCCCCTTCTTGCTGTTGTTGACAATCACAGCTGATAGAAACAACAGGTGGTTTGTTTTACCCGAGACTGAAAAATTAGAGGTCAGTGAACCAAGGAGTCCTCCAATTGCTTGTGTACTATAAAAATAAAGCTTGGTCTACAAAAACCAAATCTGTATCATATGCATTGCTTCAGAGTACAACTGATTGGAGACATTTTTACCCTGGTTTGCAATTTGACAATACAGTACAGAGCAGAATAAAGCAATAGACTTGGAAAAGCTATTTATAGTGCATATGCCCCAAGGAGATATAGCTAATAACTAATTCATTTCACATCACACATTTGAATGCAATATGAAAACTTCCCAGTTTCTTATCAGCACAGGAGAAAAGACCCCACTGTGGCTTTCTTTAAAATAATTAAGGATTCTTTACCAAAACATTTTAATCAAACTAAGTCTCCACAGCAGTCTTTTCTTTCCCTGCCTTAATATGTTTCCTTAAGAGGTCTGTGCCTATTAAAGTTTTGATAAAAGCATTTCACAACACAGTAGTTTCCCACACCATTAAAAATTATGCTCATTTGCCTAGATAACACATTTGTTTATCGAATAGTTTTCTACAAGCTGGATTAAAATACAGTATATCATTGATCATATCAACAGGAAACAAATGGAACAATCTGCTAAAAAATTCAGTGAGCGATGAAACTGTAATATCTGCATATGAGGAGGTTTGGGGTTGGTTTAGGTTTTTGTTGTAGGGAAACCAAATCAGCTAAGTATTATTCCGTGGACTAGATAGCTGAATATTTTATTACAAATGATTAAGAATTAAACAACAGATAAGAAAGGAAGATAAGGATTTGTAATAGTCGAGAAACATCCATAACCACATTGAGCTTCCCTTCTGCTGCAACTGCATCAGAAACAAAGCAGGAAGCAGACACAATGCTCAGTGCACTGATAGCTGGCTAATTTCGCCACACCCACAATATCTGTTTTCTTTTTCTCTTCTTCCACATGCTGACACCAGGTGTTATAACAGCTTGACTTCAATGAGAGTGTCCGAAGAACAGTGTGGTTTCAGCCAATACTGGTGCCAAAGCTGTATCATAAATAAACCTGTAGGAGATGCTGCAAGGAGCCCCAGCTGCGGCTCCACAGGAGCTATGACTGTCATGGGACTGTGCTAACTCTAATAGAAAAATAAGGGCTCTTGTGGATTAAAAAAAAAACAAACCAAAAAAACCCTTCACCAACACCATGGACTGTCCTATGCCTCAAAGACTAAGCAAACAATAACCCACTATTTAACCTGGGCTTTCTGTTACTTTTTAATTAAAAAGCAAGTTTTTGTTAACAGGGTTTATGCTTAAATTCTAAGTAATTGCTATATGAAACAATGTGAATTAACTCCATCAATTTGTAAACCAGTGCCCCTAGGGCCCCTAGTTTTTACTGAGTGATGACAACATCCTAATATTGTTTTTACCACAGCAGAAGCAGCATGAAAAATCTTTAAAACACACATTAAACAGACATTACACAGTCATTTATTTATATTGTAGGTGCAGTGAAAACGCTAAGAAACAACAGGGAAGAATACATACATACCCATCTTAATGTCTTAAACATAACTGCCTTTCCATTAAGCAATCTGGTATCAAAAGTAGTTACCTTATACACGGAATGCTTGTTTTCAAATTTATCCGTCATAAAGTTTAATGGGTAAAACCTGGATAAACATATTCTAAATCCCTGATTAAATTTAACAGAAAGAATACAGATCTCCTTCAATACCCCTTAAGGCCTTTTAGGGGTTGAGGTTTTTTTCTGCTTTAGCAGAATATTCTGATAGCATTAGGAAGTACTGCTCAGTGAGAGCTGAGTATCCACTTCCAGAATCAGACCTTTTTTTAGACTGTAAAAGGATATACAACTTTGTGTGTGCACATTGATTTTATTTAGGAAATTGAGAGAAGTCGATCTGAGGTTTGCTCATTTTTAGGTTGGGGAAGGGCTTCTGCAGAAGTTTTTGTTCTGTTTTCACTTTTGGTGTTTGTTCATTTTATTATATTTACTGTATTACATGTTTATTGACCATGTGCTTTAGTCTGAATCACTGTATTCATCAGAAAACAAGTATCTTTCTATTGTGAAGCAAATCGAGCAACACTATATTAACTACTAAGATTATTAAAGCAAGATATCTAAATTATACTGGCAAAAAGCAGATAACAAAAAAGTTTTTAAGTGAGGGCTTAAAAATAACTACTAAATAAAATAGCATCAGCAGCTTACAGTCAGATTTTAGTCTGAGGTAGAATATGTCCAGACTACATGCAACACAAGAACATGCAAAGACTCCACACGACTTCTGAAGACAAAAATCAGCTTAACTGTTTAGATTTCTAAATATATTGAGGGTACAACATCAGCTACTGAAAGGGATTGCCACTTCTAAATTTTTGCTCACACAGTATTTAAAAATTTAAAGAGAAAATCTTTTCTGTGCTTTCTTCCAAAGTTAGAATTATCTATTTTCCCAGTGAAATTCCAAGTATTTCACTTTTAACTTTTATAACAAAGGAACAGTGCATAAGCGTTTAAGTTCCCAGAAACTAATTTCACTAGTTATTATACTTCTACGTTTTAATGGCAAAAACCAGCATAATCACTGCATCATCAAAGACACGTGATAGCCCATCAGGTGTTTGGAGTCTTTGGTTATGCAGTGTGAGACTGCTTGAGTTAGCACCATCTCCGTAATACAGAAAAGTGAAAATATCTTTTGAAAGAGCAAGAAGAGAAGGCTAAGAAGTGATCTCCTACTGAAGTGTATTTATAACCACTGGCCTGCGAGGGAACATGGTTACTGATCATCCTGTCTCCCTGTGATGTACCAATACAGGATCCTGATGTGCTAGTATATCAACTTGTCAGAAGTGGCTAGAGCAGCATTAAATAGAAACACAGCAAGCACGTGTTCAATGATGTTACAGTGCTGAGCATACATAAAAGTTCTTATCAGTATGCTGCTGCTGAAGAACCATCACTTTAGCTGCTAACCACACTGCTTGTGTTTTCAGATGGGAATGCAGTGAGATAAAATTAAACACTACAAAAGCAAACACCATGCAACAATATTATATTCACTCCTCGTATAGAACAGTCCTGTCACCTGCCCATTGGTGTGAGGAACTGAAGCCTCAACTAGAAACCCTCTATTGTACCAAATTAATTTCAATGAGATACCTACCTATTCCTGGTTTTCTGCCTTGTCTCCCAGCATGCTTCCCACTCTGTACTATTTCACCAATGCAGCAAATCCATTAGACCCACTGGTTGCAGAGACTTCTGACCATATGGACTGCTCTTTCTAAATAGATCAGATTTAACTTCTGCATTAAATCCATGACTATATTAATAACTGCTTTATCTCTAGAATCCCTTTCAACAGTTGAAAATACAAATTAACTTTTCTCTCCTTACATTGTAAGGTCTCTCTGTCTTAGTGTGTGCTTATTACATAACAGCAACCAGTCCTCTCCAAAACAGAGATGTCTTCCACTGAACACTTCAAACCTGCATCCTCTCCTACTTGCTTCCAGTGATACTTGTCCTCAGCCCTTTGTGCTGAAGAGTTGGAGCTAGTAAGCTGATCTGTATATCATCATACTCTAACTCAAGCTAGTATCTAGCTGGAGCATCTTTAGTTTTATTAAAAACATTTAGTTATTTATTAAGACCTTTTAAATAAAGAGAAAACTGTTGGGTCAACCTCTCAAAAACAATGACAGAAGAAACTCATTTGCCATGCCTCTGTTTCAATGTACCTTTCTATGCGTTTAATCAATTCATTGAATGACTACTAATCTAAAGTAAAATTAGCTCATGCTTACACAGCTGAATACAAAAGCAGCTCACAAAAAGCCATCATGAGCAAATTTCTAACTTTTCCTGACTTTTGTGTACTTGACTTCATTAAACATGTTTCTCATTTAACATTACAAATGTCCCTGGATCTCAGGTATTTCTGGTCTGTAATTAGTGACTATTAAATCCCTTTTATTTATTAGCTGGATTTTAAAACTATCTTCAGCATTTTACTACTGTTATAATGCTATCTATACTAACAGAAATCTGTCATGCCACAACCGCCCTAGTCTTGCTGCAACACGTAAAGGAAAGCCTGAGCCATCCTCTCTTCTCTCCATTATCAGAGGCTGGAGGATATCCTGTCCACATCCAGCACTTCCACAGTAGGCATTAAACTCCAGAGCCTTACACCAAAGCATATGGTTAGCTTTAATTTTCTTTGCCACCTCCCAGACATTTCCAGTGTGGTGTCCACTGATTCTCTTGTAGAAGTAACCTCTCTCAGGACCTTTTCTGCTTAGAAATTATTTTGTTGTCAGTCAGAATTTTCCTAAAAATTATAAATTAAGAGAGAAACACAATACTTTATAACCTAAACCCACCATTAAATAACATCATAATGTTCTAGAACAAAGAAAAAGAAATTTACTTCACCCATATACTCTGATCTGCCAAATGCTGAATAGATAGATGTACAATAGACATAAAGACATCGCAAAACACTGGCAGCGTACAAGGAAGGGAAGCATTTGACACAGACCACTACAGACCAGCTGAATGTCATCATAGACAGTATCACAACCCAGCAAAAAAAGATGTACTCATCTTCCTGTACCGCTAATGATACGCACAGAAAATTGTCTGTGTGCCAAACGTGTGAACTGTTGTTGCCAATTGAAAAGATACACATATTCTTCAATTATTTGCTGTATTTTACTAATTAAACAGGAGAATTATGGGAACCCTTCATTAACCTCTCAGCAAGTACATATATTTTAAAATAATTATATTCAAAATGAGAACCATCTGTAGATCAACTCTGCAAGGCTGAACACCAATGTCATTCATTCTTTAAATCTAATTTTCTTTTGCCAGACAACAGAAAACAGATGTAGCAACTTCAAAGCCATATGCAACTTGTAAATTGTGCCTGACCTACAGAATTCTTTATTGTGGTCAGCTGATGATTTAGACTGTGGTTGGTATAAGAACTCCCTTAGCAAGACCTGGACATTCACAGGGGGCCAAATGTGCCAGTGAATCTGAGCTTACAACCATCCAGTCCACACTCCAGATGCTCTCCCAAGTACTTTGTGCACTAAGGAGAAGCCACTGAAAGGTTTTGTATCTTGGCATAACAGCAAAATCATGATAAAGCTCAATATTTGAAGGTGAAGGCAGTGAACAGCCACAGGCCAGCATGTAGCATGAAGGAACCAACCAGACATATGCAGGAAGCACTCCCCCATCCCATCTTTGGGTAAAAGAAAAAAGACAGCTCTGAAATCTTCTAAAACAATATCTAAACCATTTAAAAAAATGAGAATTTTAATAGCCTGTGTGCAACTGGATCAATATTCAACCAATGTCATGCTCAAATAAGAAAATTTTTAAAAAATGCTTAATCAGTCTCAATTTTTAGATGTCATGGATGATCCAAGCAGAGTAATATATTCTGTTAGATACCAAAGTCTTAAAATGTAAACCAGCACCACCACTCCAAAAACATCTTGAAACTGGTAATATTAAAATTATCTCCCTATAGTTCAGAAAAGACACAGGTAGAAGACAGAAGATTTTCCCATCTAAAACAAAAGCAAAGAGAAGTTCTGACCTCAGAAAGCAGGCCAGTTGGCACTGAGATTGCGTGCTCATTCCAACAGCTAGCTGAGATACCAAAGCAAAGAAACCTAATTATTAACTATTGTTTAGAATAGTACTTTCTTGATCTATTTTTTATTTTGATGATACAGCTGTTATTTTATAGTCAAAATCTATGCTTTGTTAGAACAGTCTGTTTTCATTTTATGACT
Organism: Athene noctua; assembly: GCF_965140245.1. Taxonomy (NCBI): domain Eukaryota; kingdom Metazoa; phylum Chordata; class Aves; order Strigiformes; family Strigidae; genus Athene; species Athene noctua. The sequence goes on along the minus strand of NC_134040.1, from coordinate 13,721,094 downwards.
GCTCAGCATAAAAAGTAAAATGAAAATATGTCAAAAAGGAAGTGGAGTTTTGTTTTAGGTTTTCACTTTTTTTCTTTTCTATGGGTAGTAAAACCAAATAAAGTTGTGCTGCCAACAGTTCCACTGTCTACCTGCCACTGAAGGCAAGTTTGTAAATCTCAGGAGAGGCTGTTTCCCACCAAGCTGCAGACTCACAAGGAGCTGACAACATCAAATCCCAGAGCCAAGCCAGAAGTCTCTTTCAATTAATTGGTACTGATGAAAAAATAGTCCACAACAATGGGGACAAACCATACTGTCACAACTACCCAAAAAGCAACAGAATCAAGAGTCAAATGAGATCAAAAACGGTTAGTATACATCACTGTACCTTGGTCTATCATTTGGAAGATATAATTTATCAGTGCAAACAGTGCAGCTTGTCTACTATATTTAGGGCTAAACCCAGATGGATTCAGTCAAGGAAATCTGAGGATTCTAGATGCCACCAGAGTCGCCTTGCGCACAAGCTTCCTTATAGCTTTCCCTAAAAAACAAAGAAATTCAAGACAAAAAAATGGTGAAAACTTTCCTCATCTAAGGATAATTTTTCAAGCAGGAACAAAACTGTTGACCCTGTAAGCAAGCAAGCACCTTGTTCTCCCAATCACTTTCAATAACAGAAAAATACTTCCTCAGTGGACATTCGCAGCCCAGATCTTTCTAGTAGCTGCAGCCCAGATCTTTCTAGCTCCTATATTCACTTCCATCAGTGTAATTATCTGAGACTCAAGAGAGTTTCCTCTCTCATACTTTTAACCCCAAAGAAGTAGGTACTATTTTTAGAATTACCAGAGACATGCTGATACTAAGTCACTGAAATAATTAAGTACCTCAAAAATTCCTTAGTGTGAAACCCACTGTACAGCTGTTGAAGGGGTTCAACTCAGATCAGTTTACCCTCCATCAACAGCAGTTCAACAGAATGCTTGTTGAAGCAGGGTTTTAAGTGTTAACTGCTTCAGTCAATAAAATTTAAAATGGAGCCCAGAAAAAAAGTCTACAGGATCTAGAGAACAGGTGCTCTTCCCCTTTTAAAGGTAGGATCTTCCTAATAAAAAATGAAAAAGTTATAAGAAAGAAAAAAAAAAAAATCACACAAGCATACAAATCAAATGCTCTGTTTTAGAGAAGTAAACTGTATTTCTGTGATCAGAACATAAGGAGAGAAAGTTAAGGAACCCATTCTATATTAATTATGATACTCAAAGTAGAGCAGGCCAAACTATCAACTCCTCAATCCCAGGTAGATATAACATCAAAGAGAAAACATCATAGATCTGTGAAGAAATATATTCTCCATTTTAATTTGTATCTTTCACTTTTCTTCAAAAGCCTTTCTTTTCTAGAAAATACACTGGAAAGAAAACACATGCAAGTACTGAATAGGAAAAAATAAAATCTATTATACATGCCAGGATGGTTTCGATGCTTATTTACACATGCTTATATTTAAATTTGCAGAGCCTTGAAATTCAGAAAGATGAAGTGCTGTATCAAAGCAGTCCTTTTTATGAAAGCATTTGTCATTATGTGAATCTAGTCCAAACAGCAACAGTCCCTTCAAGTTAGTTACTCAGGTGTGTAACTGCATGCATTGTACTCATGAGAGTTTTCTTTCTCCTTATATTTGAACTATTAAAAGCAGTACTTTTAATAAATGGTGAATCTGAATAAAGCCCCCATTATTCTTTTGGTGGAAATGGGGCAAGTCCTCTGAGTATGTAGACCACCATATCTCTTATAATTATCAAAAGCAGTGGAACTATGATACCTACGCTAGTATGGGACTGGCATATATCAATCTATTTGCAAAGATTCAGTATAAGCAGTGAAGAACTATCAGTTTGTGTATAAAACATATGACAGGTAAATAAAGTGACATGTAGCAACCCATGTCTTTGGACAACAGATCAGTGCAGAGAGTATTCTTCATATAACCAAACTTATATACACTTCCCATCTCTTACATCGCACTTTCCTTAAAAAGGCAGAACTCTACTAAATGAAATCCCGTCCCTTATGACTTGCCTTACAAACTGGGTGGCAAACAGTCATGAGCAATTATTAGCGAAGGGCAATTGCTAAGTGAAGTCATATAGGAATATATGTGTACTTTAGATGTGACCCCAAAAACTACTAAAATTAGTATCTTTTATAGATGTTCTTGCAAAAACTATTAAAATGCAAGGACCACTGCAGAAAATACTTTCAAGATCTTGAATATTCTTGCCTACTTTTTGGCTTAAGAATTTTAGATGCTCAACTTATGATCAGTGACTGTGGTGCTTGAATAAAGAATAAATTAATTTATCTCTGGATCATCTGTGCTACCACTGGAAGACCTCATCTAAGCGTTTATTTGCAGCAGACAACTATACAAGAACTCTGACAGTTGTATTTCTGTCATTTCCCTAGGAGCCACTTGTTGAGGATTTTCACATTTATATGTCAAACTGTCATCCTTTGATAAACTCACTATATATCCATCAAGTGAAAACCTGGACCAAAGACATTAAATGTCATTTAAACCCTGGCAATGGGCTTATGAGCATTTTTATTTCATAATCACCTTCAGGATGACTTCCATCCTATTTTTAATATCCACAATGGTTACAGATTATTATTACTTTCTCCAAGTGCCCTCTATACATTTTCACTGCAAGCTACAAAAAAATATGTCCAAGAACAACTCTCATTTTTTTCTCTCCCTCCTGTATTTACAAATTTATTTCCAGATGAAGATAAGAATCAATATAAAATATCCCACATGTATTATGGTGCAAAACTATCTGTTCTAATGACTGTAATGCCATAATGACTGCTGGTCATTCATATGTACCTTATAACTTAGTATATAGTTCTTTAAAATAAGTTGAAGAACACTAGTAAACAATAAAGAGATCATCTGAAAACATTAGAAGATAAAACATTAGTGAACTATGTCATTAAAACTGTATTTGTAAAAAGAGGGCATGCTTTAAAATTTTATCTCGTGGATGTCTGTTTTTTATGTACTCAGACATCCAGTGGCAACTAACAAATGTGAAACATCACACATTAAAAATTTGGCTATCAAAAATCATAAACTCTAAAAAAATATCTTAATTTCACTCAAAAACATGGGAGATTGTCCCATGAATATGTGTTTAAAGATAGATTTGACATAAATAAAAATTAATATCTGACCTAAAAAAACTTTAGCCTGTTTAGCTAAACAGTCAATGGGGAGCACTCCATTTTCCACGTATTAGGATGCAGGAATCCCAGTGCAATAAATTAAGACTAACTTACAAGGAAGAGTTTAACTCTTCTTTCAGTTTGCTATGACAAGGCTTTTTTTCTCTCTCTTTTTTTTTTTTTTTTTTTGGTTTTGTTTTGTGTTTTTTTTTGTTTGTTTGTTTGTTTTTGGGGTTTTTTGGTACTATCTTGGAAGGTGGATTTTTCATTCTGTTTGATGAACTGATGCACATCTTCCTCTTGATCTCTTGCAAAGTCATGTACCACATGCTTAGAAAGCAGTATTTCCTGAACATAACAGCTGACTGCTTTAATATTCTGGTGGCATGTACACAGCATGCTGAGGTTTACCTGGATGTCCAGTGACAATGAGGAATTCAAACACTGAAACAGAGTTATTACAGAGGTGGAAAAGTTCATGGTCTCTACCAGCATCATTTAAAGCCTCTCCAAGATTCAACTTCATCATTTAGTTACTATTCTTAGTCAAACACTTGATGCCTAGGAGGTGGTTTTGTTCACGCTCAGTGAGAGAACAGATATCATTATTCACTGCCAGCATTATTACCTGCATACAGAAAAAGAAGGGGTACCACATAAGGCTCTGGGAAAGAAAACAAAAGCTCTCATGACACTTCTGGGAGCAATAAGCAAAAGCTTCTTCAGGAGATCCTGCTATCCACTGGGAAAGGATTGTGCCACTGTATTGTACAAAGCACACGGACAAAAAGCATTCCTAGAGAAAATCTTTACTTATTTGTCTAGTTATTTCCAAATTCAAATATGTTTTTTCACATACTTACTGTTGTCAGGTGCAGTGCCTAGATTTCGATGGCCTTTTAGTATGTAGCACTATCTTTTACAAATATGATTTCTAACTTGAAATTTTAAAGTTTTATTTGTAGCATAGCCATGACTTTGGAAAGAAGTTGTTTCGTATAAAAGAAGTAGTATCTTCTTTTTGTCCTGCTGATAGAGTTGCTTACAGGGTGAGTAGGAAAACAACCTTGCCTTCAAGCAGTCAAGAGCTTCTTAAAATCTGCAGAAGACCCACAAAAGTCCATTCTCCCTTTTTGGATAGTTCATCTATCAGAATATATGTCTCTCTAACTATCCTGTCTTTCTTTTATCCTTGGATCACTACAGCTACATATCAGCACCACTATGACTTTAAAATCCTTCTACATTATCTAGCTGTCTTCCATAATTTTCTGAGTAGCCAAACAGTAACACTAAAATTGAGAAGACAAGTCACAGAGTCTGGTAGTCTTACTCTAGCAAATAATATAGTCAGAAACATACTACCATTCAGTAGCACAACGAAAAAAAAAAAAAAAAAAAAAAAAAGGCCACAGAATAAAAATACCTTGTAAATTTTAGCTGGAAATTGCCAATGTCTTTGGGGTGACAAAAGAACATAAAGAAATCGGTCCAGTGATTCAATTTTTATCATCATCCTGAAAAAGGACTACTGCCATTACCATCATTATGAGCATTTAGTTACACATTAGAATATATATATTATAAACACAGACTGTGATAAATATTTTCTTGAAACTCTAATTCTGCTGTTCTCCCAACCTCTATAGATTTTCAAGCCAACAATAGCTGCTCTTTTGATTACAGCTCTAGCCTGTGTGACCAATTTCTTGTTCTGGGCTGAATCATCACAAAAGCATGCTGATTGGTTAAAAAAAAAAAAAAAAGCTGAATACCATAGCAACTGACTCGCAGCCTTGCTAACATACAGGAAGGATTTTTTACTTGAATGGGAGCTACAAGTGAAAACACCAGGCCAAAAGCAGATCTGGCATAGTACCAACAACACAACAGAACCACAAAAGTTGCTTAACACCTCCCCAATCTTTTCCCTGTAATATCTTTCAGGTAGAAGCAAATCTTCAGGTTCTTATTAAAATATAGTACAAGGAAGAAGAACCGATGTGTGCTATAGTATTGATTCTGCATATATATCTAGACACTGCAGACTCTTTGCCAAAACAAACAGGATTACATTTTGAAAAACCAAGTCACGGAAGCAGAACAATAACAGAGCTTGATCTTTACTTTTAATTAATAATCATGTCACTACATATTTAAAAAGATTAAAAGTGTTTAAAGAAACACCTCCAAATATATATAATTCTACATTGTCCAAGTTAAAGACTACTTTTAGCTACACATCAAAGTAGCCAAGATATTGATAATAAAGACAAACACTTAATGACAATACCCTCTAAGAATTGCATCAGGTCTCTAAGGAATACACTTGAAGCAGCATATTGTTCTGTAATAACAGTAAGAGTCTCTGTTGGGTTTAAATGGCAAGGTTTTGGTGGCAGGGGGCTGCAGGGGTGGCCTCTGTAAGAAGAGACCAGGAGCTGCCCCCATGTTAGACAGAGCCTCTTCCAGACAGCTCCAAGACAGACCCACCACAGGCCAAAGCTGAGCCCATCAGTGACACTGGTGGCACCTCTGTGATAAGGTGTGTAAGAAGGGGTGAAAAACCTACACAACAGCAGCTTTGAGAAAGGAGTGTGGAAATGTGAGACAGTCCTGCAGACACCAAGGTCAGTGAAGAAGGAGAGGGAAGGAAGTGCTCAAGGTGCTGGAGCAGAAATTCCCTTGTAGCCCATGAAGAAGACCGTGGTGATGCAGGTTGTCCTGCAGCCTGGGAGGACCACAATGGAGCAGATATCCAGCCTGCAGCCCTCTGAGGACCCCACACCAGAGCAGGTGGAAATGCCCTAAAGGAAGCTGCAGCCCATGGAGAGCCCACACTGCAGCAGGCTCCTGGCAGGAGCTGTGGCCTCACATAGGAGGAGGTTTTCTGGCAAGAACTGTGGCTTGTAGGGGACCCACGCTGGAGCAGTACATTTCTGACAGACTGTAGCCCATGGAGAGGACCCATGCTGTAGCAGTTCTTGAGGAACTGCTGCCCATGAGGAGGACCCACATTGGAAAAATCAGTGGACTGACTGTATCCCCTAAGTGGGACCCCATGCTGGAGTAGAGGAAGAGCATAAGGAGAAGTATCAGCAGAGACAAAGTGTTATGGACTGACTGTAACCCTCACTCCCCATTGCCCTGAACTGCTCAGGGGTGGCAGGAAGTGGCAGAAAAGCCAGGAAGGAGTGAAGTTGAGTCTGGGAAGAAAGGGGGTGAGGGGAAGGTGGGTTTAGTTTTGGGATTTTTTTGTCACTAACCTACTATATTTTTAATTAGCAATAAATTAATCTTTCTGAAGTTGAGTCTTTTCTTCCTGTGACAGTAATTGATGAGTGATGTCCCTCTCTTTATCCTTTCATCTTATTTTCTTCCCCTGTCCTGCTGAGGAGGGGGAGTAAGAGCACAGCTTGCTGGGCACCTGGCAGCCAGCTAAGGTCACCCCACCACAGAGTTCCTTCGTTTGAGGAAAGCACAAATCTCTCCTAGGCAACTGCAGCTATGAAGTCTTTGCTTTGAAGCAGAAGAGCCCATCTGTTCTAGGTCAGCTATAATAGGTTTTCAGTGCATTGCACAGTGAAGAATTACAGTCCTGTCTCTTCTCCACCACGTTTGGGGTGGCTTGTTCTCTGGGGACTATTAGATGCATAATAAGGACCTTCACAGTTTGGCTTTATAAGCCAGAAGAAAAGTCAGCTCTGTTCTTCTCTGTGCATTATTTATGAGGCATTCAAAATGTGCTATGAAGTAACATCAAGTCAAGATGACTGGGTACATAACCTGCAGTACAGCTACCTAAACAGCTTCTAATATTAGGGCTAATTTTTTAACTGAAGCAGTCTGAGTTAAGTACATAACTCAACAGTATCAAATTAATGTACTTGATCTCTATAAGCATCATTCCTGAGCTTTCACTGGCATTGAGGAGTGCTGTAAGCCAACCACACCTATGAAAACCCAAATACTTTTCTGCAGTTAAAATGAGAGGAAGAGACTTACTTTGGGTTCCTGAATCTGAAAACAGTGGCCTGATTTTCTGTTAACAAAATAATGAACTATGAGGTAATATTTTTATTAATATTATTTTTTTGAATCTGACAAGAAACCACCACAAAATTCTTAAGGTCTTCTAACCTTAAACCTCATGCGGTCTCACAGGGAGTTTACGGTCCCAGGAAACTCTTGCACCAGAGACCCCAAATCTTGAATTAACAAAACACACTTTGGTTTTTGGAGGTCATTTCATCATACTGGTAAATTGCTTGACATGTTCTACTCATGATGATCAAAATGGGCACTTTTCTGTTGTGTCAGGTCTCTGATACATCATAATTCAAACATCAAATCAGCCTAATTGAAATCATACATTTGTGCTCAATATGTACATATCTCAAAGTGTGACTGTATTCATAATACATAGGGTGCATACAGACTCTGTAACAGACCACTGAAAACTATGTACCCACCTCAGAGAGTATGCATGTCCTTTATCTTCCAAAAGAGTTACATTTTTATTTAAATCACATTCTAGAAAACTGCAAAATTGCCCAGTTTGGCTCCATAAACAGCATATACTTGTCATTTTGGTACCTCAAGTAGAAGTAGAAAAAGCAGGACAAAGACAAACCAAGAAACTTAGCAAAGCTACACTCAAAGTTTTAGTCACCTTTGATTTTAAAACACAGGAGCTTGCAACACTTCCCTTACTCAACAAAGAGGAATGCTTGATGGGCTGATCATAAAAGAGAGCTCGCTCTCGCCCATTCCTCATACTGTCAGAATGGCAATTTTTGTGGAGTTTGTTTTGATACACCTTGGTTTTGTTTATAAGGAATGAAGCAAGGAATTTTTTTTACTTGAGCTGCTATGCAGCAATTCACACAGAGAACATCACCTGTTTTCTGAAAAATATTAAATGATACTCTGTGATTAGTATTACTCATGCAAGCACACTGTGTCCAAAAAAGCACCGTACATACATGTACACTGGAGATACTGACATGCTGTGGTATATATGGCCCTATCACATACACGATCAGATTTCGTTCTCGTATCAGTATTTCTATTCAACTTATGTAAATGGCAATTTATTCTATTTCCCAAAAATAGTAAATATGGTCTCAAGTGCTTATGACCTTAAGTTAGAATCTGAAGGAATTTTTCCATGCTCAGCATGAAAGTAATTACAAAAATGCAGTACTGCAGCAGAGATTCAGTGACTGAAGGACACAATGGTAAGGCCAGAAAACTAGTTCTTGAGAAAGGTTACAAAATAAAAAAGTAACCTAAATCAGTAATGGTCATAACGATGGCTCCAGGTGTTTCAAAAGCTTTGGTAGAGGGCAACACAAATGCTCAGAAAGTCAAAGAGAATGCTGCTACTCTATTTCCCTTCATTAACCTAGCAGAAATGCATTACTTGAGCATAAATACTTACATTGTTCTTGTCATAAATTTTATCATGACAAAATAACTCTTTCATAGACAGTATTATCCAGAATTTTAAAAGTAACTTGAACCACCAGGGTTTTTTGTCTTTAAAAAAAATACACTGTTTAACGATACATATCTGCGTGTTAGTCCAACTGATAAGTGTCTGAAAGGAACTAATTAATGAGAAGGAAACTCAGTGGAAAAACAGTAGAAACTGTTCCTCCTAGTACATAGTACTGCTGATACAGATAGGGGCCAAGAAAAGTATTACAAAAATATTAAACACAAAAGAGAGCAACTTAGCACAAGTATATTCAGTCAAAAAACAATCTGCCTGATTACAATCCAGTCACAGGAAAACTTCTAAACCATCAAACAGATGTGCAGCACACCGTCTTTATTATTACAATGTTCTAATGTAGAAACTTATTCTTTCCCATAGTATTTAGATTTCTGTGCTCAAGATTTGACTGAGGCAGTTCAAGGTGTTCTGCAAACTAAAGCTGTTTGATTTAGTTCATCTCAGAAGAAACTGTGTTAAACCAGGAATTTAAAGCAGACGTAGCTACTCCAAAACTCTATGAAAGGTCCTCTGCGTTATACGCAAAGAACAGTATCCCTGTAGAAGTATGTAATATTACCTTCTCTGAGAAGCTGTTTGCCCCATTATGAAGATGATAAACCACAGCAATGAAGTGAGCTAATTTGTCACCTGTACACACCTGTAGAATTAGTAGCTAAGTAAAAACAAACTTTTTATTTCAAGTCAGTGAAAAGTCTGCATCTACACATGGGTTGCTAGTCTAGAAAACAGTCAATACCATTTCATGCTGGTTTCTGCAGTCCAGTTAAATAAAAACAAAATAAGATATAATAAATACAAATGAAACAGATAGTGTGTGCAATACAGCTACTCAGCAGGTGAGAAAGAAAAAAGAGAAACAAAGAAAAAGACAAAAGGCTACATGCCTTTACTTTTATTGTAAGTATTTAGGGTTTGCATAATCTTTGGGACATCTCAGACACTAAATAACAACATTTAGAATGTGCAGAATCTACATGTGCCACTTCCTCTAGGACACAGTTGTTTTCAAAAATTTTTATTCACTGCTTGCAAAGTGACATAATACAATAAATGAACTGTAGACATCTTTATCACATTTGCTTTTTGTGTTTTCCGAGGTCCATTGTCATAAGGGCTTCCTGTAACCAGCCAGCTGGGATGAAAGCAAAAATAAGTCATAGGCATCCTTACCTCCGAGTCCATCTCCAGAATCAACCTCATAGATGCTCTCCCCTTCCATGTTGTCTTCAGGACACAGCAGAAAGCAAGATCTTCCTCAAGTGATTTGCTCAGGCTCCAGAAGGAATCTGAATCCACCCACTCTGCAGCCAGCAGGTGATATCTTTCAAAGAAAAACATAAAAACAAAACCACTGATCCACTTGTGCTATACAATAGAGAGGTCATTTAATTTCTCCCTTAAGCCCCCAACTTTTCCAAACTTTTCCAAACTGTGTGTCAGTTAGTTCTACATCCAACATCTCAGCTCCCTAAATCAATCTTTTCAAGGTATCTGTGCTCCTTGTTACTTGTAAATTCAATTGCTTCCACCCCATATAAAGAGGTTGCATCAGCCCTGATTCCAGGGCTATATTGAGGGGGGAAGCCTTGGTACAAAGTCATGCTTATTCATATGGCCTGACTGGACTAGGAATGGGCAAGATGGAGCAATATACTACCCATCTACAGGATTAGCTCTTCCTTGGCACGCTGTGGGTACTGTGAAATCAAATTACATTCAGGTTGCCAACAGCAACAAAGACTGAAAGCACAGTGATCCTGTAGGTTTGCTTTCTTAAGGCTACTTTTTGGATCATTTTAAGATCACTTAGTAAAGAGAGCATCTCAGCTGATCAATGGACTCGATTTTCAGATGAGTGTAAAGATGGGTGTGGACAAAATACAAAACCACCTCTTGACCTATTTAAGAGAAAGACAGTAAGGGAGAAAAATCTCTTTTCTCTAAACTAAGCCTGAATAGCGAGTTGTTTTTCTATTACTCTGCTCCAGTGTAGTTAGTTTTTACCACTTCCTTCTCTTTTTGAATAAAAGAGAAATAACTCTCAATGAATTAAAAAAAGGAACTAATGAGTTAGGAAACATACACACATCAGTGCCTTTGAGAGGCACAAAAAGACAAAAAGCAGTCAGAACAGCATGGAGTTACTAGAGTAGTTTTGCAGCAAGCGGAGAACTATCATGTATCAGATGCTCATGATCCAGACAGTAAAGCAAGGATGATGTCCATCGCTCATCCCCCTATGTAAGATTTGCAGTCTGATTATTTTTAAAACAAAGGAAAATAGAAACCAAAAGCCATCCAAAAAGAGCACAGAGGCTTCTTTGCCATAAATGAACTTGGACAGGCCAAGAACATAAAACATGATGAGAGAATGATGATCAAGTATGTGAATGATGTGATATATAAAACATAGCGCCAGTATCATTTGTAACTTAGAGCTAGTCATGGAGCAATGTCTCCTTGTCAGTTTAAATAAGCAAGTAACAATTAAGCTTTATTAGCAAGTCTGTGGCCTTCTCTTTTGCTTTTCCATGTCATCAGGACTGCATTCAAATTTTCCCATGTCAGTGCATTTTATTGAGGATGGAAAATGGAAAAAATTCTATATTAACATGAACTTCCCTGTATGTTTTGTTCAACTCCCTTCTTCAACTTTCCATCAACGAGAAGGAAATATCATAAACAACTCTGTATCCAGATACCAAGTAAAAGAAAATCAATAGTTCAAGTACTATGTCATTTTGTTGATAAAAAGAAGGGCATACCTAGAAGCTTCACACCAGAAGACCTCTACTTCTTCAACTTCTTCAAGCATCTCTCAGCATCTGCATGTTTTTGTCGATTTTCCTCTGGTTGAGCCAGTGTAGGTGTATGCCATGTAACAGAGCATGCATGGCACTGCAAAACACTGAGCAGACTTTCCATGGAGTGAAAATTGTAGTACAGCCATCTTACACTGCTGATGTCTCTTCTTAAACTCATATCAGTGATTGAAGGTGTTCTTCTAAATCAGCATTCATGTTTTTCAGAAGGTATGCTACTGCAATTTGCAAAAGACTGAAGACTGAGAAAGGACCCATGATAATGCTGATTTTTAGTGCTGAAGCATCCATTGCAAAAATTTTTTGGTTAAAAAAAATCCATACATTTTATTTTTAAAATACTTACCTAATAAATAACTGGAACACAGCTGTTATAGTATCAATCCCTGGTTGCATACTCACACCTGAAATATGTGTGTTCTAAATGCTGATTTAGAATACTCACAAGAACATTAACAATTGTAGTTCTTGTTTATAAAAGCAAATGCCATCAAGCAATGAATATTGGATTCCCATGATCAAAAAAGCTCTACTGTAGATGTCACAGGATCTGCTACTATTTTTACTGGACAAATGGGTCAAATGAACAAACAACTGTAATTTGAGAGAGATACCACAGCCCTTCAAGTTAAATACATTTTCTTGCAAATTTCCTTTTGGAAAGGTCTTCTTCCTCTGCTCAGATATCTGCACTGCCAATCCTGGGTTTTATGATGACTGTTACATTCCTCCCACATGGTAATATGGAAACTGTGTTTGTATAAACTGCTAACCAAAGGGCATTGTGTAATGTCTAAAAACTGAACATTGTATTTTTATTCAAACTTTATACCTACGTATCTTGAGAAAAAAAATAACCTGTACCCAACATGAATACCTACATCTGCTTAGACACAGGTGTAACACAACATAATGTGTTCATCCATCAGCAAATAAAAATGTGTGCCCTTATGAGAGATGCATAAAGTGCCTCATTTTGCCTTACAGTAATGAACTAAAAGAAGTCTGTGTGCCTTTATTAAAACCTGTAAGTATAGAAAGTAGTGAATGTCAAGATATTCAGTGCATAAGGGTTGATTACTAAAATTAGATCTTAATATGGAGAAATAATAGCATTTCAGTGCAAGGTTACTGAGACAGTAAGAGGGACCAACAGAAGGACTGTTATTATTCTTACAGAAGACTGTGATTAAAAGAAGAGAAGCAAAAGAAAACCTGTTTTAAAATAATTTATTATTTTACATATATTCCTTCTGAAATAATTTAACTGTTCCTTATTACATGCTTGCTGTCTTTTCACACTTGGCATCTGTTCAAATGTTGGTTTTAATAGTATTTCACTCACAGTTGAACCTTTTTTGGGGGGAGTGGCTGATGGTGGATACAAACCCCCCTATTGTTCTGTTCCCTGGCTATGAAAACTTTTTAATTAAAAACTGAAAGCAAAATGATGCAGCAATACTGAAATATAGAGCTGCTCAAATGTAATCACAACAATGGGGTAACCACAGAGGTGGAATGCTTAGTGCAGAACTGTCTCACTCTTGGCTGTGAGTTTACCCCTTTTGCTAGGGAAAGGAAAACCTGAAACATTTAAAGTTAGCCTTAGTACAAAGGAAAAATTCCACAGCAGAGAAGCAGCAAAGAATAAGGTATGACTAAAGCTGTTTTAAAACAGATAGGATGCACTAACGTGTTTGATACTTATTAAATTATAGAGCCTTCAAAACCTACAGTACAAGGACTCCTTTGGTCACATAGTTTCAGTTTTTTACAGCCTTTGTTTCTCCCTCATCCTCTCCCTTGCTAATACCATACATCAGGGTCCCATTTTCTACCATCACACCAGAAAGTAAAGCCACCTGGGATCAAACCATTATTTGGTGCTAGCATCTGGTGAACATGTTTATTTCAGTTTTGTAATCTGAAGTCTTTGACAGTTATTGGGAAAGCTGTTCATGGTGTTGAGGGAACAGCACACAAAAGGAGGCTTAGGAAGAGTCTCAGCAAGGCCAGTTGTTCCCAGCTTCTGCTTGAGTGTAGTTTGCAGAACCATCCATGTCAGAAAGACAAAGTCAGGAATGCATAACTAGGTACTACCATGAATTATTTTTTTTTTCCCTCAGAGTGGTTAAAGAAGCCTCACTACTGTTTTAACACATGCCAAGGAATTATATTCCCTAAATATGCAGACAGGAGAGCGACAGATGAACTCCTGTTATTAGTTGCCTTCTTCAGAGCAGTACCTGACCCCAGGTGCTGTACATTGGGGTGCACAGAGCCTGCATATTCTACCCCTGTACTTGTCATGCGATCCCACAAACTGGAAGAATCCCCAACCACAGATACAGTGGTGATCTCTAAACTTTTCGACCTGCCTGAGTCCAAGAAAGCCCAATCAAATGTAAATGACTGTGGTCCCTTGACCTTTCTGAAATGATCTCGTTAGCTCTCTGGCTGCAGATACTGGATTTGTGGAATTAATCCCCACTAAAGTAACAGAATACTACCACTAGAGCATATGTACATTATGATAACAACATTTGAAAAAGCACAAATTGTGTCACAATAATCAAAGTATGATAAGAATATTTATATTTACACACTTTAAACCTTTGGGGTTTAATTCTTTAATTAAAGTCAGAAAGACCATAGAGTTTGCTAGATTCCACATCAAGTGCTAAGATAGCAAACATGACAGAATTCAAATGCAAAAGGAAGACTGAAGTCACCACACCAGCACACTTTGCTAAATCGGAGACCCCAGCAGTCCCAAATACATGTTGTGAGTGCACTTTTTCAAACAGGATTTTTCACAACAGATACCAACGTAAGCCCAAACTTCTACACTGCAGTCAGACAGATCTTCCCCAGATGTGGACTGGTGACTCCTGTCCATAAATCTCAGAGGATTTTTTCAGGTAGTTTATAAAAGATGTCCCTCACCTCCCTCCATTCTCTTCTCTCTTTGGAGCACACTGCAGAGGGCACCAATGGTGACCCTTTTCTCCTATGTTTGTTTAAAACACCATTTTTTAATGTTTTGCAATGGGTGTCATTGGAGAGTGGTTGCATGTGGAGAACATACTGGGCATGAGAATTAGGTGACTGCAGAGACTGGCTTTGCTGGTTTTAGGAAAACATCTGAAGTGAAGGCAGATACAAAAGTAGAATACCAGATTTCTAGCACTATTATGTCTTACACCAACCTTATCACAGGAGCAGAATAAAACTGTTCAGTAATTCTTCCATCTAGTTTCTCCATCTCAGGACAAGGGTGAGGAGAACAGGAAAAACAAATGAAAATATGTACTGCTACATCTATATAGAGGAGGCTGGTTCCAGATCTATTTCTGAAAAGGTTCTGTTCCTCAAAGTTCACCTTCAGGTGATCTACAATGAATTACCAGTGATAGAGCTATACTAGTCCTGTGCCTCTGCAGGCAGCCAACCTCACACAAGGAGTCATGCTCAACTAGTTACTTTTGCTTTCTCTCCACTTCCCTCATTTGTATAGGAATTTATTCAAAGTTAATTAATCAGTCCAAGATTCTTCATACATATTTAAGTGCTTTTCAAAAAAGAAATTGACATTTTGGAAATGGGCAAAAGTCTTGTATTCAGTCAGGCATAACCATGCTTGAGTTAGTCCTGCAGTAATGCCCTAACAAGAAGCCTTCCTGACTTGATATGATAATCATAATTCCTTCCTAACAAAGCTTTCAGTGAGACTGTTTTATTATTCAGAGAAAGTCTGAGCTGAATAGATTCACCTCATTTCACCACAAAGCTGCATTTTTTTGAAGTATCTTCATATGGAAATCTCAAGGAAGTCAAAAGGAAGTTCATTATGGACATGGACATTTTAAACACCGACAAAATCCTCGGTTTTCAATACCTCAAAATAAGCTCCAACTCAAGACTTTGCAAAATAAGATCAAGTGCTAGCAAAAAATGGCTAGCTGGGAACAGCCATGAAAGGAGATCCAGGTATTATAATCCTGCAAAACACAGTACAGGGAGAGGATAAGAATCAGTATCAAGAGACGAATGTCACAACTTCCTTCCTCCAAAACATCCATCTGAATTGGAAAGGAGTGATTTCTACATCAGAGGTACTTCACTTCTGCACTTTTTTTTTTTTTATCATCAACGTTTATATTTTCAAGTAACTCCATACTTGTTTTACCTGCTAAACTTTATCACTCTCATCAAACACAGCACTTTTCTTCACTGTAGTCACAACAGGTAAACAGAAACAACTGGAAAGCAAGTTATTTCATGCACTAGTGTGCAACAGGGTTGGCAATTTAGCCTCTATTTTAGGATTACAGAGTACCACAAAACATTTGACATACTACTCTCTTCCTCGTGGGCCAGTGCAGTACAGTAGTGTGAACTGTGCACTGCAAAACAAGAATTCCCATCAAGCAAACACAATGCTCTCTGTGAAACAGAAAAATAAATTTGCAATTTCGTTCCTCTGTTAATGGCAGAAACAGTAACTATGATGTGTGCAGGAACAGTAGAGACCAAGCTAATATTTGTAAAGCCACCTGATGATGTTGATTATGATCTGAAAACATACACTACATATTATGGTTACTGCTCTAGGCGTACTAATTCAAAAACAGAGGGCAGGGACAGGATATTATATCAGAAATATAAAGATGTGTCTAAGAGGCTGATTTCTGTAACAACGTTTATTACATAGTTATTAGGAATCTGTGTATTGCAGCAAAGATTCATCAGTTATACATCTTCGACATTTGCAAAAACTGATCACTGTGCACAGTGTAGTAGTTATATTATTACCAACACTAAGCACACCTCAAAAAAAACCCAAACCAAAATGTCACAACCCACAAAGAGCTCCTTAAAAACAACCCCAAAACATACCTCCTTGATTTTTAGTGAATTTTCAGTTTACAGACCTTCAGTTTAACCAGATTCTGTGTTTCACATTAGAGACAAAGCTAACAAAATAGCAGATTTTTGTATTTCTAGTAGGACTGTCTATTTCCAAAGGATAGAAACTGTATTCCATTTTGAAACCCACATTCTTATTATAAATAGCATTGACTCTAGGAGCATATAGCAAAACCAAGAAACTAATCAACATATTGATCAAAACAGGATTTGCCAAAAACTACAGAAAATCTGATGAAATAAAATAAGGGAGACAAAGTAATAACAAAAAAAGAACAAGTGAAATAAAAAAAAAAACCACTTCAGTACTAGCATGGTTTTACTTAGATGCTTGCAGCATAAAACCAATTTGCTTTCCTTAGGTTTTAGCTGAAAGCCTAAATTAAGCATGCAGTACATACTTAGAGTAGTTTCTCATTTGCTCTAATGTTAATTTTCAAGACAATGTTGAAAAGCTGAATTTATGCTCAGCTGTAGTTTTTATAACCAACCAAGAGAAATTTAGTTTGTATGCTAGAGCAACTGTGGAAATCAATTCTTAATCTATGACCTTGCTTACCGCAGCTTGAAGCCTAGCAATAAATAAATGCCTTGAGCCACAAATAAGAAACATTTGGTGAACCAAAGAGACAAAGAACACAAATCTATATGTGTATATATAGCATTAGAAAGGTCATATAAAATACAATATTGGCTCTTTTCTTGCTCTAACATAATAATGTTTGAAAAGCAGGACACAGTAATTGGCTGCATTAATACCCAGGTGGTGAACAGTCAGGAGCACCTATTTTCTTTTCAAATGACAACATTCATCCTTTTAGAGGACTCCTTGTAGCCTGCCTGGTTTTTTACTATAAACAATGCTTAGAAATACAGAATCTCTGAAAAATACCTATTTTCATTGTCCCAGCATATGCAAAGTCTTTCTCTAATGCACATGTAAGCTTTCTTGTGAAATTGCTCAGTGTTTCATCACTAACAGGTAAAAAAAATGCCAGAGCTCACATGCTAACCTGCACTTAGTTACAACTACCCTTCTTTCTAAGCTGAATCTCTCAAATCCTCACCCTATATATTATCACTTATTTCTCACAGGAGTACAAGCTAAAAAAAAAAAAAAAAAAAAGCACCTACAGTAACATTTCATTATTAATATTTTACAATTACAATTCATGGAATATTCCTGTAAGCAAACTTGTACTACTTTAAAAACACATCTTACATTCTTGATGTATTTGATAGACTGCAGAATTTAAAATCAAGTTGTACAAAATAGCACTAATTCAGTTAATTTTCTCTATTAATTGTCTCCTTCCTGTTATGCTGGAATTCAGATGTGACTGTGACTGACACTCCTTTTTAGATTAGCACGGCATTATTAGTTTGCACAGCAGGTGATAAAAGTAACTGATGGGAAGGTTTCCCTTATTTTAATAAAGGATGCAATCTAACATGAAATAGAATTTGGAGATTCATAATTACCCTTGAATTGGAATTTTACATAGAAACTAAATCAGAAAAATACTTGCTTTCTTTAATGTAATGAAAGTTTCAGTCAAAGTAGATCATTAGGTCCTTTCTAATGTTACATTTTCACAACACCAAGTAACATGTTGTGATCAGTTCTCAGTCAGTGAGTTTTCCCTTCAACATAACTAGGAAAGATCTAGAACCAAACTGAAACGCCCTTTTCAGTTCTTAATAAAAATCACAGCTGCAGCATACAAAAGAATATATTTGTGCTCTTGTGGCATTAATGTCAGGTGCCAACACTCCCTGTCCAAGACAGAGAAAGACATCACACCTCCTGGTATAGGACAGAATTTGGAACAATTCTCAGAATACCTGACCAAGCAGTCAGTATACAGCTGTGTGTACACAATTTGAAAAGACAAGATACACTTCTCTTACTGTAACATCAACTTTGGGGTTTTTTTTATATTAGATGATGATTTTCACTGAAAGGGCACTGAACAGAAGAACCGCTTAATCCATTTTTCTTTAGTGTCTACAGTAACTGCAAACCAGCTACTGAAAGACAGGGTAAACATCTTGGGTTTACAGTCTGTGGAACAGGGCACAATAAAGTAAAAGAAGGAGACTGAAGGAGCCAGTAATAAGTCATAGTCCATTTCATTTAACTACTTTTAACTTCTTCCTTACTGGAAACCTTTAAAGAACTAACAAGTCACTTATTTTGGAACCAGAACTGTCATCTGATTTAGGGAGGTAAGATTAATTAGCAATTAATTATACTGCTCACAAGCATCATGCTTCTTGGGAACACCCAGTCTGGGACAGTACTGATAAAACAAAAAATGCCATCAGAATTAAAACTTGATTTACACTGAAATTAATTGGCTCATCCTACTTATTTCTACCTATAGGCATGGCATATCCAACTAATATCCAAAAAACAACTCAGGAGACTTCTGAACTCCTCCAAGGAAACATCACCTTTTGTCCTCAAGGTATGGATTTATTCCAGACTAAAGACAAATTTTGTGGAAGTCAAAAGTCACCCTTAGTCTGGAAGGACTAAGAAAGATGTCAAGTACTTACAGGTCAGAACTGATGTCTGGAAATAGAAGAGAAACTATCACATTCCAGATGCACACAATGCTTTCACACTGAAAAAAAAGTTGCACTTGAGCCTACCCCAGAACAAACTATTCTTACCAACAGCTAAAGCAGATCAGGAGAAAGTCTGATTTTGCACATGCTTTTCCATAGTCCAAGAGCAGGAATTTTAGCTTGGCAATGACCTGTGTTTTGCACCTAGCTGGAGAGAACTGACATTCCAAGCCAAAGTCTCTCAGGCAATAGCAGTATTTTGCAGGTATGAAAGCATAAGCAGTTCCCAGATTTCCAATGCGAATGGTATTAACTGGACCTCTCTGCAGCTGTTCGTGGGAACAGGCAGGTATAAGCACAGCAGCTGCATAAGTTGGGAAACCCGCACAGCAAACCTTCCTGAGAGGATGTCATCTGCACAGTCTGGAGTAGCCCTCACTAACTTTGAGACCCTCTCCTCAGCACTAAGCATAAGTTAATACTGGCTCACTACCCAACTCCACCTGCTATGTTCTATCTCCATTTTATATTAGTTTTCATGCTACAGTCTTAAAGACAGTTTGTTCTAACTGCAGGAGAGTTGGCTGGTGTATTAATTTGGGTTAGAGGAAAATACTTCCCCACAAACAAAACAAATTTACACTACAATGTGCAGCTGATTATAACCAACGACCCTTACAAAACAATTTAAGATTCAATATTTGTGAAACAAAGCAATGTTGCTGATGCTGCACTGATGGCTTTGTATCAGCATAAATGACTAATTACTTTAATCAGGAAGCTCAAAAGATAATGGACTTGATTTATTATAAATACAGGGGCTTGCCCTCATAAAAATTACTTGCTCTGCCGTTCAGGACGCATATTGATTTATGGCATTATTTGTAATTCTCTTATTTTTTATTTTAACATTTAATAACAGGTGAAAAATGAATTAAAAGTAAACCAGAGCAAGGCACGTTCCCAATATAATTGCATTCAATTCCACAGCAATACTCATACATTATCTATATCCTAATATTTCATTAATAGTAAAGATATAAAAGCATTTTGAAAAACATGCAGAGAGTAAAAGATTAATTGGCCAAGATTACAGAAGGAGTGAATATTCTTGCCTTTCTCATACATGCTTGTTCATTATTTAGCGACACCTGACATCTGTTGCTGAGACCACCTGAACACAACTGAAATACAGTTTAGCTAGGAATAACAGAGAGTCATAAAAAAAATCTCTAAAAATAGATTATGAATCAATTATGGCATAGGATCCCATCAGAGGCGGGGGGAGAGGGCAGGGGGAGAGAGAAAGACACTGAATCTGCCTGGATTCTGGTAGTGGACAAGTAAATATCTTAGCATCTTTGCTGCAAAGCCACTTTGGAAATAACTTTGCTACTCCCTGGTCCCTGCACCACCCATCCTTTACCTCAACTAAGGGCAATTTATGGACAGAAAGAGCACTTATTAAGGCCTGTCAGGTCCCCATGACAAGGTTTATAGACTTATTGCACTACATTCAAACTACACAACACAGCTACAATTTTTACAGTACAGTCTTTTAAATAAACACAGAAAACATCCATGTCTAATCAACTTACACTAAGATTAAAATGCTTAGGACTCTCTGATCCACCTGAAGTTCTCGAAATTTATCCAGACAAGATGACTGCCATGGGTTCCCTCTTTCTGCATGCTTATATTGCAGATTTTTGAGCAACCCACAGGTGAGTTTCTATACATTCTGCTTCATGGGTGAAGGGAGAACCAGCATTTCAGAGATGAGAAGAAACATTTCTCGTAGTTCACTGGTAACCATCAAAGTTGTCTAGCTTAAGTTTTTGGGGTAATCGCTGGAGCCCCACGGTGTCCAAGAAGACTGTCACACATCTGCGTGAGTATGAGGACAACTGCTCGGTCAGTTATTACAGTTGTAATTATTATTGTTGCATCAGTATGTGCAGAAAACAGTGATTAAGGGCAATGTAAGAATATTTTCAGCATGAACACTTTCATAGACAGGAAGATCTGCTTGATCTGACTTCCACTCTGAGCTCAGCTAAAACAAACTGTATTCCTCAGGGCACTGCAACAAACAGATTATCAGCAAATAAAGACACTTGGCAGCCAGGTTCATATTACAGCTGCTTCTTGTGCTGACCAACAGAGTCACCACGACCTCATGTTCCCCCTGTTTTAATATATCCTCACATTGTCTCTTGTCTCATACTTAACAGTAACATTTCTCCAGGCAGAAACCACCTCCTTCTTGTGTTTACAGAACCAGCTGTGCCTAGTGACTCTTACTGTATAAATAACAAGAAAGATATAAATCTGATCATGATTTATGGGCAGAGAGCTGAACATAATTATATCTCTGCATTATCAAAGTCAATGGAAATTTTTATTCTTGAAGCTAGGGTTTTTCCTATTGTATCATCATGGTTGGCATCTTCTTGGTACCAATCTTCTTTCACATAAAAGTGGGGTTTTTTTAGTCACCCATCAATTCTGATACCTTGCAGTTATTATCACAACCATGTAAAAAGGGAGTAAGGGTGGTATTTTCACCAGCACTTTTGTCAAATAATCTCTTTTTATCAAGCATTTCTTCCAGGCCTAGTAGAGCACAGAGAAAGTCCCAGAATTCAGATTACTGCAGTTTGGAAGATATTTATCAAAAGATTACAAAATGACATCTCCTTTGGTCCATGAGGGGCACATGGGACCAACCTCTGCTATATTCTATAAACACTCACTGATGACCAGACATCCACAGCATTAGAGGTCAGGCAGAGGCAAGTGTTCAGGGGAGAATTTGGAACAAACTGAAAAAGAATGAGGAATATAAATTCAAAGAGAATGTGGTATAAAGAGGAATTCTCACCCACAAAATGAAATTCCACTATTTTATACAAAAATTCCATTAATTATTAAACAGATATCCATTGGTTAAATCTGGGTTATGTATAGAACTATTACGGCAGTGAGAGCAGTGCTACAGAGCAGCATCTACTGGCATCATGAAAATCATTCCAACCTGCAGAACTCTTTCAATTGAGTTTATATTTCAGATGGAAATTGTTTTGAACAGAAATTTTACATTAAAGCTTATATTTTAGAAAGTACCTCTGTTGTTTCAGAGAAGCATTAAGACTGGAAACAAACTGTTCCAGGCATTTATTTCGTAACAATCATTTAATTTTGTTATGTCTGACAACTCTCATGGGGAGCTAAACACTTTCCTCTGCAGCTACTCCGATTACTGTGAGAAAAATATGAAATAACTCTGAAAACAATAGATCAGGTTCACTGGCAGCCTGGTTCTGCTAAGCTCAGCAAGGAGGCTGCCCAATATCTTTACTGATGCAGTCACTCCTGGAGGCTACTCTGACTTGCACTTGCTGGCAGAAGTCCCTAAAGGACCATCTGCCAGCAGGAACGGGGGGGGGGGGGGGGGGGGGGGGCGGCGAATCATTCATGTGCACACTCAAGACTCAAGTACTGCCAAGTCCTTCCCAATTCTCAAAAACTTCAAGTAGTAGAAGCTACCACAAGCAAGATTTAAGACTAGTATGCCAACTTTACCTGCTGTGGAGTCCTTAATATAGAAGCACTTAACCGGAAGAGACAAAGAGAGTCCATGATGAGGAGGAAGAGCAGAAAACTGAACAGATAAAAGAATTTATCTTCTATATTCAGAATATTATGGTTATGGTCCACAGAACCATGGTCAGTGTTACCAAGCACTGCAGGTTAACTATACTGAAATTATATGTTTATGAAAGGCTTATTGGGAAGGCAGGGGGGTGGAAAGTGTCAAATATACACAACAGATGTGTGCACACTAAGCTCCTATCTTCAAAATTGATGCTACACATCTATTTAACTTATTACTACAGAAACCCATAACAATCCTAAAGCATTCAAACTAGGAGAAGCATGTCAGAGCAGCCTACGTTTCAATAACAGAACATGCTGTTACCCTCAATCAGATTTGAAAGAGGCAGATCAAAGCCACTTAAAATTAAATGCAAGACCTTACTTTGATTTAAGGAAAGAAATATATATGTATGCGAATATATGAATGAAATATATGTATGAAATATATATGTGTATTTGCAATACATATATATCTTTTACATATATATACATATTGCTATTGCAAAGTTAGAAGTTTACTGTCTTAGCCTGTCCTGCTATGTGTACCCATTCCCACCCTCACAATTTTGTTTTTCTGTAAAATTCACCCTTGCAGGCATCAGCTGCCTGCGTATAGAACGGCAAGAGCTGTTCTGTGCTGGGTCAGAGCAGATGTAGCACATACCACCAGCGTTGTCTGTATACTATGCTTTCTCAGTAATACTCATAAGGCTCTTTTTTTTCCTTCTTCCTTTGCTATTTCTACTGAAAGCATGGCTGTGCATGATCAGCATTTCCCACGTCTGTGGTACTGGCCAAGGAGTAAGGTGATCCTAAATGAGAACACCCTACAGCTTTACTATTACGACCTCACATTCCTTCCTCTTCCCACTAATCATCACATATTTTTAAGTGACATCTAACATTTAGATTATACTTAGACGCTACCCATGGAAATCTTCACTTAGCTGAAATTAGTAATACTGACTGCAGTGAAATGTTTGGTTTTATACCACAGTGCTCTCTGCCTTCTAGCACAACACTGGATCTTGTAAATAGGTGAGCGACAGAGTGTTTTTTCCCCCCTATCACCAAATGTTCAGTTTAGATTTTAGGTTTATTTGGCTCATAGACAGAAAGAAAAAGACATACTTTGCTGTCCAGGTGAAGCACAGCATAACTGGTCACACACTCTGTGTAGGTGATGCAAAACAAGATCTCCTATTCTACAAAAAAAATTCTAACCTAAACTGTAAGCCCCAGTCAGGTGAGAAATAGATCTGCTCACTGGCACTGTTTATAAATCTTTCCAGGATGGGAGAGGATTTGTTTTAGTTTTACAGTGCCGAAGGTTTTTGTGGATACCAATCACTCCTTCACTCCCATTCCCATGCACTCCATTTCCATGGAGTTCTACAGCTAGCTGCCTGAAACAGCCGTTCATCTGTTTCTTCTGCACACTGGTACTTCAAAACTGATCCTGTAAACAGAGAAGACTTTTTCTGTATCCAATATTAAAACAGTAACATTTCATGTCCTATTCCTATGGAAAAAAGTCAATGCGTAGAACCAATGTCTACAACACAGCCTCATCTACAAGCAGAGTTTCAGCACACAGATCCTATATAACCAAGCTAACAGTTAACACAAGCAAAATAGTATGAATATTAAGGAAGAAAAATACCATCATGAGGGAAATAGTAGAAAATAATGATCTCTATCAGTGTGAAACCAGCAGCACCATGGACTGAAAAATTTTATTACTTGCTGGCAAGGCACAACTCAATTTGTCTTCCAGCTTCTTTTACCTTGTGTTCATCACAAGTGTTCAGCTCAAAGACAGCATGAGATCTGTTTTGAACTTGTGTCAGAGTCCTCTACAAGCTACAACACACACTTGCACCGCCCACAGCAGCTGAGATTACTCCAAACAAGAAATCCATATACATTTACTAAGGAGGTTCAAGGGTAGAGGTAAACTCACAGTGCGCTTGGCACAGTCACTGCACTGTCACCTGTATAGTAAGTAGGACAGGCAAAATACACAGGCTGTAACATCACTTTTCTTCTGCACAAGCATTTAGCTGAAAGGATATTTTCTGGGGAGGGAAGGCAGGGAAGAAGTGGCAGGGGGGAGCAGCAACAGCAGCATTAATCTAGCAGCTGCTTCCCCATACGGCCTCCAAAGGTCTTCCAGTGTCCTCTGCCCATCAAGGACAGCACCAGACACCGGGCAGGACTGAGGCGGGAGATGACCCTGAATTAATTTTTTCCAAACAGACTGTGGTGGCTTGACTTTGGCTAAATGCCAGGTACCCACCAAGTCACTCTATCACTTCCCCCTGCTTTTCCCTTGTTTTTTCAACAGGGCAAAGAGGGGAAAGAGAGTAAGACAGATCAACCCTTGTGGGTAAAACAAAAGCAGTTTTAATATAAGCAAAGTGAAACAAAGGTCTACATGCGGAAGCAAAAAAAAGAAAACAGATTTATTCTCTACTTCCCATTAACAGGTGATGTCGGGCCTTCTCAGGAAGCAGGGCTCCAATACGTGTAGTGATTTCCTCAGAGGACCAAGGGTGACCCCACCCCCTTCCTCCTTTCTCCCAGCTTTATACTCGAGCAGACATCATATGGTATGGAATATCTCTTCGGTCAGTTCGGGTCAGCTGTCCTTGTTGTGTCCCCTCCCAAGATTTTGCCCACCCCACCGGGGGGAAAAAATGTCGGAAAGAGCCTTAGTGTTACGTAAGCACTACTCAGCAGCAGCCACAACACCAGGGTGCTATCAACACCCTGCCATCTCCCAGCATAAACCACAGCACCGTGAGGGCTGCTGTAGGGGAAAACCAGACCCAGTACACAGACCTTCAAACTATTCCCAACCATTCAGAACTGGGCAGCCATTCCTCAATTTAAAACAAGCAAATATAAAAGACCCAACTCAAAAAAAAAAAAAACCAAAAACCCAAAAAACAGAAAACCACAACCAAAAAACCTCTTCACAATTAAACTTTCCACTTCCATGGATTCTTTTGTATGTTTTTTCGTAGTTCTGGAGGTTGAAGAATACTGTCTCATCATGCTCCCCTTGACATAAACAGGCAGCCTTTACTCCAGCACTCCTACAAAAGTGTAATGCGAGCTAGCACTGAGACTCCTTTCCCACAAAATTACAACAGTGGTGTAAACACTACTAATAAAAATATTTTGGAGTTTTTGAAGAAAACAACTGTTATCCAAAGTAAATGTTTTCATTATAAATTCCCCTCTACTGCTCCCATCCTAGAGAACAAACAGGATGTTGTTATCACTGCAACCTGGTCACAAACTGCCAGAATACATTGTAAATATTATTCTCTCCTACTTAATTAGCAAAATAAGCTCTTTTTTTCTTTTGACAAACCACAGAGCAATATAAATGTCACTATGTCATTCAGCACTCCACACACTTATCCACACATAAAATCTGGTACACAATGTTACAGAAAACCATCTAAATTCCAGGTATCTTTGCCCGAAGATTCCAGCTAACATCTCAAATGTTTTTTTTCCTGGAAGTTCAGATCAATTCCCTTGACACTGTTTTTTTCATTACAGATAAATTTTAATCTATCCCTTAATTTTTGTTAAAGTGCTTATTAAGATCCATGTCCTTTTTTAAAAAAAAAAAAAACAGTTTTCTTTTTCCTGAAGCACACTCTTAATACTTAAAAAAAAACCAAACCTCACTTCCTAATTTGCTTCAACTACCTAGAAGGGTCTAAAGTATTTGACCAAGTGAAAGAAATTACAAAAATCCACAGCTTCTTGGCACAACAGCCATTAGAGTGCAGGAGAAATTCTCTATCAAGTCCAAATGTAGAGTGGACCCTAAGAAAAAAAATAAAAACAGTATTCAAGAGCAAACAAACATTCTCTTTGCCCCACAAAATCTCACAATTCTAGGGTCTCAGTATTTGTTCTGTTCACTTTTAATTTGCTGCATACTAAAGTAGAAAAAACTTCACTGAAAATTTAGATTCCAACAACCTCAACACTCTTGAGCTGTTAGCTCTCACTAGTCTTCCTAGAAACAGAATGACAAAAACCAAAACCACTTTGCATGGGGTTTCATGGCTAACCTGAGAATTTGTCTTTTAGGAAAATGTAACTTGTTTGTGAGTTAGGTCTTCATAGCCAGCAGAGGATGACAGGTACCTCATTGTATTTGTAATTATGATAATAAGATGGCATTCTCATAAGGCCTCTGAAAGAAGATTTACATTCTGTATCACCTTTTCATTTTTGTCTGCATACCTCATCCTGTGCTTTCAGTAATTTACTGTTGAAGTATTTTCAACGTCTGAGTTCAAATACTCTGCTACAAGATTTAAGGCGACACTCAGAAGCAATTTGAATGCACCTGAATTTCCTAGATTCTCAAATGAAAATATTTAAATGGGTCAAATTTGTTATTGTGGGATTTGGTGGATTATTTCTTTAGTTGTTTCTTGCACAGAGACCACTATAAATATGTATTTCCTTATTATGTGCATTACAGAAGTACCCAAAGTCTCAGGCAGGGTTGGGTTTCTGTGTGCAAACACAAAAATGCGTTTCCTGCCCTGTAAGAGTTCACAGCATTGGCAATGATCCTGCAATGAGTTCCATGTGTGCTAACACCGGAACCTTTACAGATGCCATAGTAATGCTGCAGACTACTAGGAACTAAAGAAATATATAAACACACATTTTTCATATTCATTGTTATACAGCTGTTGATCAATAACAACACCCTGGTCACTAATGAAATTGGCTAGACAAAAACTGCCATGAGGCTGAATGGAGGGTAAAACTTAGTCCTTCATGAAACCTGAAGACAGGTGACAAATTCTTTTCTAAGATCACAATAATACCAAACGGTAACACGTTCAGAGCCTATGATAACTACGTGGTAAACCTACGAAATCAGTTGCACAGCCTGGTATCCAAGCAGTGATTTTTCATTTCCAATGGCTTTGGTACTTCAGCTTCCCTTTTACTTAGAGACATCAGTGACAATGTTTTGATTAGAAGGATCTTCCTTCTGCTGCATCTCTGTCATTTATTTTTAGAAGTCCAGTGCTACCACATGAAACATTTCTAAGTGCATCAAACAAACACTTCCTTTTGAACAATCTAACATTACAGCGTTCCTTTCAGATCATCACCTGCAGTCTGACGTACTCCACCCTAGCTCCAACCTGCTAGGGAAATGCTTTTCAAGAGATACCTCCAGAAAACTGGGAATAAGCAAAGTCCCTTCTGAGTCACCTACACATAAATACAGATCTAGATTATTCTCACAGAGAGAAAGACAAAGAAGAAACAAATAACATTTTAGCATCGGCGGTTCCCAACTGTGACCATGAATGGTCCGCACATTATTCAGTATGAACATAGAACATTGTTTATTTCTTGTTTGCAACCTCAGCCTCTGACACTTGACCCAAAATTCTATACACGTCCCTTAAACACAGCTGTTATCTAGTCGTCAGTGAGAAAAATTAGTCTGTGAATTGAGCCTGAAGCCTCAAACCAACTCACTGTAATTCAGGAAAGATATTTAGATACCCTTTCTGAGGACTGATTTAACTTTCCCCTACTTCCAGTCCCTGGACACAACCAGGAAGGCTATACAATCACTAAGATATAACTGGAGGTAAAGAAAGGATGATAAAACCGAAGCTTTTAAGATAGGGATCTATAACTACAAACATAATGCTGAAGCTTTTTCTCATGCGACCAGTCATAGTGGAATAAACAGATTTACTTGTACAAGTTAGGACTCCAGGATCAAGGTTATGAGGATTATCCTGCTCTGGGTAGTACACTGTTTTACAAGTATGCTCCTTTAGATCACCATTATTCAATGTAAATATGCAGAAAAATCAGATTCTGTATTAATTACAACTCAAAGAAAGCATACGCAGAGACAGAAAGATAAATGTGGTATGAATAAAATACAGTATGAAGAAAATGGTCTCTGATTATTCTTTTGTGTTTGTACTGACAAGGATTTAACTGTATTTTTGTACTTGAATTTAAAGTCTATTATAAAAAAGGTTTACTCGTGATAAGGTATATAATTATCTTCAAAGCTTTACATGGCATAGAGGTAGGTTTGAGCTGAAATTCTGGTGTCAGTTCACACAGGTGTGTGGGAGACCAGCTCTGGACCTCTCTACGGCTTTCTCAGGAACAGTAAGAGGTTAGCAACCCACACTGAATTCAAATGATGGAAAAATCAAATCCACATGATTTATTGGCACCACGCAAACATTAAGTAAGGTGAATTATTAGCAAATATGTCTAATATTATACTACCTAATGCCATGTATTGTCATGACAAGGATCCTCAAACTGTTCTTCACTTAAAACAAATTTATGGATTGGTCCCAAATTACTTCCCAACAGGACTCTACCAATCTTTCTAATTATGAACGAAATCCTGTATCCCTTGTCACCCTGACAAAAAAAGAAGTCATGAACTGTTTCAGCTGTATATGAAATGACTACTATTCTGATTCATATCCTTTAAAGTAAAAAACCACAAGAAATCCCTTCAGGAAGTCTATTCTGGTTAGGAGAATTAAGTCTTCATATTCTTCTTCTTGTGGAAACAGCCGGGAATAATACTAAATATATACAATTACTTAATTATACTATGTTCTCTTCTTATCATACCTGTTTACAAACAGCCATAGAAGCAGAGTTAAACAGAGTTATGGGCCTCAACTACAAATGAAAATCAAGTTGTTGCAAATCCTTCACACAGCATCTGAAGCTACAAAAGTAATTCAACATGACCTAACAGCCTTGCTAAGTCTTTGTTTCCATTTTCTCAATTGTATTTCTATATTCAAGAGATGTAAATTTGACTGAAAACAGAATACTCCTCACTGTATTTCAAGTATGTAGTACTTAAATAAAACCAGGAAAGTATACAAGAATTGATTTGCCAAAATTGTGAGCACTCATTTTCATTCTGAAAACTTGCATCAGTCATATTAATTCCTCTCATATAATTTATCACATATCTTCTGGATTAGAAGACAACCATCTATTGTAAACGCAATACATACCCATTACTTTCATATAGTGTAGATTTCATTAATTATAATCTAAAAAAGAACATTAGTTTACCAGCTTAATTGGTGTTAATATCTAAATTACACAGTAATTACGAAAAGAGAAAATCTTAAGATACGGCTTTACAACAGAAACCTAATAGTTCATTTAGATATTGGAAACCAACATTCACTTTCTTATCAATTTTTGGTGCGTTTCAAAGCATGCCTTCTGGTCTAGTGCTCTAAAGCTCCTTTTGCACACATGGCTGCCACCAGTAACTGCTTTTCTGCATCACATTTACAGGCAGACTGCATTCAGTTATTTGCATGCTACTTTGTAGACGTGTACATGAAGCATTGACAAAGTCTCTGAAGACAAAACAGTGCAAAAAGAAAAAAAATGCAAAGGTGCCATCCAACCACAAAGAAATATCAAAACGTACATCAGTCAAGCAGAATAATGCAACCTCAACGAATCCAGCCCACGCCGCTTTATGATACATAAAGTGATTATCTGTTAGACTGGTGGTTAATTCAAGACAAGAGGTCAGTCTCCATCCAACAGCCTGTCCTGCAAGGACCACTGCCTGGCAGCAATAACTGCATGGACAGAGACTCTTCCACCCACTCACCTCCAGAAGAGACCTCTTCAGAACTGGGTTGAGGAACATTGGCAGGACAATGTGGGGAAGCTTGCATTGCTGCCGCCCTTGCTATACCTGTCCTGTGGAGAAATAGAGGACTTAATTTCCAGGGCTGTCAGTCAGCACCTTTCATATTACAAGTGAAGGAAAAAGAAATGAATTTGACAATGCCTGCTTCGAACAAGTACATTTTGGGGTGTAGTGAAGCACCCCCATTTTCTACTGAATTATGTGGGTTACTTTCACATCTTCTGTGGAGCTCCATTAGTCTGCCCGGCCAGCAAGCTGGATTCTTTGGTTCACGAGTTGATGATGCTCTTGCCAGCTACCTATATAGCAAGCTGGGATACGGCGACTGGCAATCAACTTAACTAGACAGCTTAAATAAAATAAATAAGAAGGTAATTTAAAAATTAATCTCTCAGCCCTGACGTGAACAAGTACTTGCCACTGAGCAGCTCTCTTCATTCTACCTCCTTTTCAAAATGGCAAGTTTCTTAGTCTGCTCTTTACACATTTCTTTCACAGAAACCATTACCATATGAATTACCTAACAGAGAAGCAGTTCTTTTGCTTCTCCTGTCTCAACCATTCCACAGAGGCATTTTATTTTACCTCCACATTAATCTAAACAGGGTTACCAGAAGAATCTATCTTAACAAAGACAACTTTTAAAGGAAAAAAGGAAACTTTCCACTATCCTCATGGTTTCCAGCTAGGACAATGGTTTTCAGCCACCAGTTCTTAGTGTGACACATACAAATGATTTGTATATACCAAAGTGCAGTGCATTAGAGAGAGAAAGAGACCAAAAAAACCCTGTATCTGAAATACATTAATAAATAATTCTTTTGAGTGTGACAAAGAATGCAATGTTTTACAGTTTCAAAAACAGTTCTCTAAAGCCTTATTAAAATGAGTGTGTTTGCTTCCCAAAGTGATGTCAGTGTATCTTTCAGGAGTATCATGATGGTTTTTTGTTGGAAGAAATGTCAAGTTTAGACACAGGACTGGAAGCCCACTTTATTCTGGTAGAAGTATGCACTGAATACTGATGTTGACAGGCAGGAACAATTTCCAATAATTAATTGGAAACATATCAGCCTTCATTGCATTTGCTTAACTTTGGTCAACAGCAATGTTAATCTTGCAAGTGAATTGAGAGACAAGACAAAGCCTGTATATGTGAGGTTTATATATAATTCAGAACTGCTGAAAAGCATGGAAAGCAAGCCAAGAAAATGATGATTATAAAAATATGGCAGAGGAATCCTATTAGGGGGAAAAAAACACAAACCAAAACAAACCAAACTCACCTTTTATTGTACCAATTACTTAAGCTCAATCTTTCAACTAGGTGTATGCTAAAGAGTAAATGTAAGGGTAAATAAAATTGTTCACTTCTTATTTGGGCAAAACAGACTTACACATCACTCACTTCCTGAACTAAGATGCCAGACGGGGCGTTGTTTTAATTTTTATGTTTTTATTTGCCACTGTATACTGCTTTTCTCTTCACAAAGTTCCCAGTTTCCAACATACTAACCACTTCAAAAAAACAAAGCAGTTTGTCTCTCTGAGTATCTACTACCTTGGATTGTGATTATGGCTGTCCATGAGTTATGATTATAAACAGACAAAAAGATATTTGGATGAGGTATCTCCAAGATAAATAACAACAATTGGTCACACCTATAATACCATATTTAGTAAACCCAGTATTTAAATATAAAATAAGATTCAGCAACTTGGCTCAAAGAAATAGGACAACGATTAATTCTGTCCTGAGCACTACGGACAGATGTTCTGTTCGCTAAGACAGTGATTATTCTAAGCACTAAGGGATTTTTAGCAAGTCTGCTCCTTTTATGTGACAAACACTAGGAGTATCAGCAAGAACCAAAATCATCAATAGAACCCTGATGACTTAGGTTTTACACGCTGCCTAAACACCTCCCAGAGTCACCAAAAAGCTACTCTAAAAGACCATGATAATCTAGGTATTACAGTAACAATGCATAGATATCACTGATACTTTTCTCTCCAGACAGAGAAAAGAACTCAAATGCTTTGAAACCTTTGAGGATAGTTTCTAATAATCCTTGTAAGGACTGGCATTAGTGGAAACACAACTGAGGGTAATGTGTTTACCCTCCCTCAAATGCAAACTGGTAAAAGCTAAAACTGGGGGGGGGGGGGGGGGGGGGGGGAAGCTACAACTGAAAGCAAGAGCTGAAACAGTCACCGTGCAGATTTTTGTTTGCTTTAGTAATCTAAAAAACATCAAATGCCAAGCATTTCACACTCTGAGGGTGACCTACATTTCAAAAACAACTCTTCAGCATTCAAAAACAAGCACCTTGTGCATTAAATGTTGCAAAGAGCCTTTCCTTTGCTTATATACTCCTGATTTTCTCCCCACAAGTTAACTATTGTTCTTCAATCTCCCCTACAGTCTGTGCTGGCCTATGTATCCCAAGCACTTCAAGAGGCACTTTAAACATGCAGAATATTTCTAAAAGATAGGATCACTTTCACTGTCTGGTATAGGAGATCATGGAATAAAAAAAAAGAAAACCATTTTGCCACATGAGAAATACTTATGTTCCAGAGATTAGTCCAATTCAAACATAAAGCTCTTCCATGACAGACATCACATGCTATTTTTAAGACAAACTCACATCCTGCCACCATATTCAAGCTAGAACATCCCCTCTTCCTCCTTTTTTAAATATTGACTACAATCTATTGTTTACATAAGGACTGTATATAAGCTCCTGGACTTAGTTCTCAGATCCACCAGAAATTTTCCTGAGTCCTATGTAAATCACTGGGGTCTCTACAGTTCATCTTCCCTTTGAGCAATGAAGAAAACCTACCTTTCAAGTCTCCATGACTGAAAAAAGAAATGGTGAGAAGTTCACTGTGTGAACCTTTAGATGAATGAATCCATGCATCTGTGGCTGCAGCAGTGGATTATTTATCTCTATTCTTCACCCAGGGACAACATTCAGGTCATGCTTGAACATAACCTTTAGTGTTCCCTGCACATGTGAGAGGAAAGTACCACAGTGGATTGTAGTCCCACCTGGATCTCCCCAACTAACATGTAACTGGTGAAGAAAAATAAGCCTGACAATTTGTACCTACGGCTAAATCATGTTAGTCATCACTGGTAGGGAGCCCATACTTACATTCCAGCATTCAGAAATGATGTTGCTAGTACCTGAACTTTAATGGATAGTCTCCACAGAAAAAGGAATAATGACAGTTTCAATATACTATATGCTATGGCTTTGCTAAGAACCTATGATTTTTTTTTTTTATACAAGCTAAAAAGAATATTGATTTCTTTCAAGTCCACTGCACACTAAATGCAATTCCCAGTGTTGCTATTTGAGGTATTAGATAAAAATGCCATCTCTCTCACTAAGAAAAGAAGCAACGAGTCTTTGAAGCAGAAATGTCTAAGGCTCTCTGGTATATTTCAAACAATCTTGTCAGCTGAAGGTAGCCAAAAACTTACACTGATTCATGAAAAAACATACAGAAAATTCATTTTGGTGCCATCCAAGCTTAGTGTATATTCAGTGTGCACTGTGGACTGCAAGACACTGCCAATCTAAAAACACCCACAGTGATGTAACCAACAATACAAACTCAGTGCTTCACCTCTCAGTTACAAACTAAGTGAAGACAAGAAATGGCTGTAAATCAACAACAACAAAAAAGCCATCTTTGAGAATCTACATGGATCTTGAGAAATTTCAGAAGGTTCAATGAGGAGAAGTGAAAAATTCTTCACTTGGGGCATAAGGGTTCCATGTATCCTGGCTGAAAACAACTGACAACACAGCAGCCTGTCTGGAAAGAACCTGGGGTCATCCTGGATGCTAGGCTGAATATGAGCCAACAGTGGGCTCACATCAGCAAACCACATGCTGGGCTAACAACAGGAAGAATGTGGCCAACAGAATGGGAAATCACTCTCTGCTCATCACTGGTGAGACCACACTTCAAACACTGTGTGCAGCTTCTAATGTGCCCAGCTGAAGTAGAGAAATTGGACAAAATCCAGCAAAGTCCTACGCACTTATGAAGTTGGTCAGGTGTTTAGGGCATCTGCAGAGACTGAAGGAGCTGAGCTTCTTTGACCTGATGAAAAGAAAGCTAAAGGCAATTTAATAGCAGATTACAACTACTTTACAAGGATTACAGAGACAGTGGAGCCAAGCACTTCTTGGTAGTGGTCTATGAAGTCAGAAAGTCAAAAGCAACTGAGTGGCAGTTGGGAGGTTCAGACCGGCTACTTACAAAAGGCTTTTTCTCTAGGAGGGTAGTGCAGAACTGGAAAGGTTACCCAAAGAGGTATTGGCATCTCCATCCTTGGAGGTTTTCAAGAATCAGCTATGCAAATCCACAGCTGACTTGATCTATAGTTCTGGCAAGATGATGCTTCCAGTGGGACACTGGACTACAGACTTGCAGAGGCCCTGTCTCACATACACCATATCTATATCTATACTTCTATAAAATGTTATATTTTATAATCTATAATAATTAATATTATAATAATTATAATATATATTTATTATAATAAATATATTATGATTATAATAATTAATTTAGAATCTATAAATAAAAAAGCTTATGAGACATCAAACACTTTGTTATTCTGTAGAACAAAATCCCTCCACTCCTTGCTTGTCTGCCATGATATTTTCAGAGAGATGAACTAACAAGCTCTAAGTGCCCAATACAATGTAAGATTCTACAGAAACACAGTTAAGCAAACAAATGCCATTCCCAAGAGCTGTATCACTGTGCCCTATTCTTTGTCACTAACACCCCAAAGCAAGCACGACACAACATCTGCACCAAGAAGTGTGCTTCAGAGACTCGGAGCTAGAAAAGGCAACTCATCTCTTTGCTACAACTTACTAGATTTGATCACAAGGAATCGATACACTCCCACAAGTGGCTCAATCAGGTTACGATCAAGTTAACTGTAATTTTTAAGACCGATTAATTGAAGTCACTAATTCCACATTTGACACGCAATTGTTCTTTCCAGCAATGCAACTATGCTAATTCTTCAGCCATAGTCTATTACTTGATAGTAGGTTAATCTCTGATGTAATGCCTCAATCAAAGAACTCTGGAATGCTCTTAACCATAATCAACAACTACAGAAAGATTCCTCATCAGCTTAAGTGTTTACCTAGCTCAAAAAACCACTGTGTCATTATGATACTACCATAATACGAACTTTCTAGAAGCTTAAAAGCATAATTTAGGGGGACAATATGAATCTAATAAATAAGCACAAACCCAAAAGTACCCAAAGGGGCAGATCCAGGGGAAGAATTACTGTTTTGTTAAGACTGGTACATTTTTTTAAAGTTTTAGTGGAGATAACCCTAAAAAATATCTGTAACAAAGCAATTTATTTAAGGGCTGAAACTGTGTTACTGCCATTCATGAAATATCCTGTAATTTTTTTCAGAGAAATCTAATTATACCTTTCATGCTACTCATCCATTGAAAGATCTTCTGGTTAGCATTAATTTGAATTCTATTGCAACATAAATTAATAGAACTTAAACACACTTATCAACCCTTTAAATAAAAAACTGATAACGTGTCCAGTCAGTATATTTTTGAAAAGAAGAAAAAGACATACAATTAAAACCTACAATTACTTTGTATTTCAGAAAGTTAAAAGGTAGCCTGAAACAACATTACGCCAAAGAGAAAATGTGGACAGCAGCTCTGCTTCAAGGAAAGACGTAAGAGTATTTAAAAGAACACAATACGCACCAAGGGTAAATAATATAGGAGCAGGTGAAAAGGTCAAAGAAAAAGAAATGGCTTTGTACCCAGGTTATTATAAATTTGAATGCATTAAGCTCCTAAGGAAACTTGGAAAGACAGTATTAAGGTCACAGCATTCAACAGGATAATTTTAACAGTACCTTAAATTCAACAAATTATATTATGCATGAAAATTACCAAATAGATTTCCTAATCTATTATGCAATGGAAGAAAATGATCATTCTAAATGGTAATAGTAACTATGGGTAATCTGTTCTTTTGGTTAAAGAATAAATTTTTGATAGGCTAAACAGAGTTTGCTAGTGAAGAGGAATGCAGTAACCCCTAAAAAACCTAACACTTTTAACAAATCCACATAATTTCAGATCCCAGGATTTTTCACTTGTGAAACTGGAGAATGTACTCACATTTCCTGACAGTATGTAGAAAAAAAATCTAAACTTTGTAGAACCTAAGGTTTCTGAATACAGTGAAGATAGGCCAAATTTCCACATTTACCTATTATTGTCCTAAAGAACAAAACCAGTAATGGTATTGAATCTCTGAAGATTCATCATACTGAGATTCCCAGAAAAGTTTTTGGTAAGCAATTACTTTATCCATCCTTGCACTAAGTCAGATAAACTCTCAAAAAAACCCCTCTTCTAGTATCACAGAATGGTTTGGGTTGGAAGGGACCTTCAAGATCACCTAGTTCCAGCTCCCCTGCCATGGGCAGGGACACCTTCCACTAGCCCAGGTTGCTCAAAGCCCCGTCCAACCTGGCCTTGAACACTGCCAGGGAGGGGGCAGGCACAGCTTCTCTGGGCGACCTGTTCCACTGTCTCACCATCCTTACAGTAAAGAATTTCTTCCTCATATCTAATCTAAATTCACCCTCTTCATTTTAAAGGTGTTACCCCTTGTCCTATTCCTACACTCCCTGCTCAGGAGTCCCTCCCCATCTTTCCTGTAGCCCCCTTTTAAGTACTGGAAGGCCACTCTAAAGTCGCAGAGCCTTCTCTTCTCCAGGCTGACCAACCCCAACTCTCTCAGCCTGTCCTCACAGGGGAGGTGCTCCAGCCCCCTGATCATCTTCGTGGCCTCCTCTGGACTCGCTCCAACAGGTCCGTGTCCTCCTTATGTTGGTGCCCTCAGAGCTGGACACAGCACTGTAGGTGGGGTCTCATGAGAGCAGAGTAGAGGGGGAGAATACCCTCCTCAACCCGCTGGCCACACTTCTCTTGGTGCAGCGCAGGATACCATTGGCTTTCTGGGCTGTGAGCACACATTGCTGGCTCATACTCAGATTTTCATCCACTAACACACCCCCAAGTCCTTCTCCTTGGGGCTGCTCTCAATCCACTCAGTGCCCAGCCTGTATTTGTGTTTGGGATTGCCCTGACCCATGTGCAGGACCTTGCACTTGGCCTTGTTGAATTTCATGAGGTTTGCCCGGTCCCACCTCTCCAGCCTGTCAAAGTCCCTCTGGATGGCACATCCCTGCCCTTCAGTGTGTCAACTCCACCACTCAGCCTGGTGTCACTGGCAAACTTGCTGAGGGTGCACTCAATCCCACTGTCCATGTTGTTAACAAAGATGTTAAACAGCACTGGTTCTAATACCGACCCCTGAGGAGCGCCACTCATCACTGCTCTCCACTTGGACACTGAGCCATTGACTGCAACTCTCTGGGTGTGACCATCCAGCCAACTCCTTATCCACCAGGTGGTCCATCCATCAAATCCATGTCTCTGCAATTTAGAGACAGTATCAGGGATTATATACCACATATCCACAATGTATATAATGTAGTGCTGAAGACAAAATTAGCTAAGGTTACTGCACAAAGTAATTAGAAAAAATAGATGTAGATATTAAAATCAGGACTCTCAAAGCACAAACAAAAGATGTGGTTTGTACATACAGACATATATTTTTATAAATTTAGAATATGTAAATAGAGTACAGCTGCGCAATGCCATGCACTCTGACCCAATCCCACCGTCGCTAGTCGCAGGTTCTTAATAGACTTCATTGGATACTAAATCACAATTACATAAAGGCTGTAACAACCTGTCAGGATTTTAAAGAAGAAATTGTTACTGTTTGACAGAAATGCAGATCTGAGTGTCCTAATAAAAATAAGTAGTGCATTTCAGTTTTTCAAAACCTACCAGTGTAGGAAAAAAAAAAATGAATTAAACAAAAATAAAAATCTTCATACAGCTTTATTTCCAGCACTTTCATACAACACTATTTCCAGTCACTTCCAGTTCTATAGTAGAGGGGTAAACTTAAACAAGGAAATACAACTAGTTTTTCCCTTATCACAGCATGGTAAAATCCCGACTCCATTCTTCAAACAAGTCGGTCGATAGGAACCTATTTAACTAGGACCTTATCCAGGAAGCCCGCCAGGCCTCCT
Organism: Athene noctua; assembly: GCF_965140245.1. NCBI lineage: Eukaryota > Metazoa > Chordata > Aves > Strigiformes > Strigidae > Athene > Athene noctua. The sequence continues at coordinate 13,682,409 of NC_134040.1, read as the reverse complement.
TCCAAAGTCAGAAATTCCTTTTCAGTAGGATGGTGTAGAATTAGGGACTCTCGACATTTCAAAAAGACCCTCCACTTGCAACAGAAGGTCATCTACAGATTAATCAATCGCTCCAACTCCAAGATGATTTTGAGTTACATCTGCGTCCTATAATGACAGTAAAAGAATGGTACTAAGTGACAATCCCAGGTCTTGCACTCACAAGATTCAATGGATATAAGTACAGAGAGCAGAAAAAACTTGGCAAAGAGTGCCAAAGGAGTTATGGTTTTGGCTGAATTTCCTGTTGTTTCAATAAAGCTTTCTGGAGCTTGAAGAGTAGCAAGTACTGTCAGTAAAAGCCAAGTAGTATCACTACAATCAAGTCAAGCAGTAAATGGAAAGAAAACAATTGTAGTTAAGGAAAGAATGACTATATTTCCATCTCCTTATTTCTCTCCCCAGTACAGCTTTTATCTACATATTCCTGACTGCTCTGAAGTCCAAGCAGGGAGTATTACTTCCAGGGAAAAACACGTTGGGAATTTAAAGCTTTGGCGCCCCGCTTAAACAAAGCTGGAACAGTTGCCTTCTGGCAGAAATTAAAGTTGGTATGGAAATTTCACAAAAGGAATTAAAAGATGGTCTGGAAAGCGGCCAAAAGGCGATCAAAGGAACTTCAGCATCATGAAGACACATACCAGAAGCACATGAAACAGGACTTCAAGACAGACCATTAGATTTAAGAAAGTATCTGTTGCCTAGGTAGAAGGCTGTGTAAACTGGGGGAAAATATAAATTATTCTTGTCAAATTTTTAGTCCCAAAATATCCACACTCCCTTGTGTAATTTCCAGTCTTGACCACATGTCAGACATCTAGAAGAACAGATGTATTTTAGATTCAGCCCAGATTTTGAACTATAAGAACTTATCAGTATATCCTTCTTTCTCTTCAAGTATAGTGTATTACTGGATCTGAGGTTCAGATTCTGGAAAACACCAGCTATCTGTGAGTTAAAACGTAATAAACACAGAGAAACTATGACTCATGTTGTATTTCACATTTATTGTGGTAAATATATGATATAGGCATGAGTATTTATGACAGTAAACTGAGACTTTTCTAAAACACTGGTATGATGAAATTCACCTCAACTACAAACAGCGACAGAAGAAAGAAATCTGGGAAGATGATGTAGGGTATATGCAGATTTAGATAGCTTTAAATTAGCTGAAGGCCCTAGCAGGCTTGGTTGCTGCTAATAGACGAACCATGGCAGCACAGAGCTTGTTATTTAACCCTGCTTTTTTGTAACTTCATTAAAGAATTAATCTTCAGAAGTAGTATTAAGTGTAAAAAATGTGATTGTTATGTTTCCAATGCTGTCACACAAAGGGCTGGTAGCAGCAGCAATTCAGGGGTGCGTTGGGATACTGGTGTACTCGCCACCATGATACACTGCAAGCAGGAAAAGGAGCAGCAAACGGAGCACAAACAGAATCTGCATGCTTATCCACGTATTTAATGAACTTCTAAAGCATTTCTGTTTTAATATTAACTTCTGCCGTGCAGAAAGTCTCTCTTCTCTGAAACATAAGCTAACAAAACTTTCAGAATAATTTTCTTCTCCTCTCTTTTTATACAGAAAAAGAACATACAGAGGGAGAGGTGATAACATGTCTTCACTGAGTCTCACTCACAGAATTGCAGGAACACGCTGGACCCAAAGCAGTTATCTTACAGAAACAAAACATCAAAAGCAGAGAGTTTTTAAAGAGGCTATCTTGAAAAGAAAAAATGGACCATCCATGGATAAGATCTGGGTAGCCCCAGAGATGAAAAGAGGAGCTCTGGAGATTCTGAACTGGATAAAAGCTTCAGGGAACTGTTGAGTTAGTGCTTTTAAGAGCTATTACGACGAACAGGTGCTTTGCTCCATCTCTGGTTTCTGCCCTACATGCTAATATTGCACTCTGTCAATAAACTCTATTCATGCTTCCAACAATATAGTAATAATATAGTAATAAAATAAGTTTTTGATAAATAAAATGAAAATACTTGTAGGAAAATCTTCCTGTGCTCCAGCAGAAAGTTTCTCAGTGGGCCACAGAACAGGGAACAGAAAAAAACAATGACTCTTTACATAAACTCATAAGAACCACCACTTACAAGCTAAAGAACAAGACGTCCCCAAATTCTTTGTCCAGGATGAGCAAACTAGTGAAGTTACTATTTTTAGGTGAAACACTGTGCTCAAATTTGCTAGAACTGTGTTGCAACTCTTCTAGCAGTAGGTTCCACCCAGCAGGCCCTAGTTAAAATGTTTAGGCATATCTTGTTGTCACATGTAGTCAAATCTCATCTAGATATCTTTTATTTGTTTCGGATGCAGGTATTTGCATTATTTAATGAATGTATCTTGCCTTGCAAACTCCTGAGAGTTTCACTTATACAATAAACCCTCAAATTCTGGAGTCACAATTTATGGACTGCACTGAAAAACTGCAAAAGGCAAAGAACAGGAACACTTGCGTTATTCAGTTTTGAAAGCAGACTCTGGTAAGTTCCTTTTTTTCCTCTCAAGTTCAATTATTTGGATTCTATTGTGATAGACATGCTCTATCACAATAATACCACCAAGCTGAGTGGTGCAGTTGACACACTGAAGGGAAGAGATACTGATTCAGAGGGACCTCGACAGGCTGGAGAGGTGGGTCTGTGTAAACCTCATGAAATTCAACAAGGTCAAGTGCAAGGTCCTGCACATGGGTCAGGGAAATCCCAGGCACAAATACAGGCTGAGGGATGAGTGGACTGAGAGCAGCCTTGCAGAAAGGACTTGAGGGTGTTGGATGGAAAACTGAGTATGAGCCAGCAATGTGTGCTCACAGCCCGGAAAACCAACGGTGTCCTGAGCTGCATCAGAAGTGTGGCCAGTGCAACAAGGAGGTGATTCTCTCCTACTTCACTCTCGTGAGACCCCACCTGCAGTGCTGTGTTCAGTTCTGGGGTCCCCAGCATAAGACAGACATGGACCTGCTCGACTGGGTCCAGAGAAGGGCCACAATGATCAGGGAGACGGAGCATCTCCCTTATGTGGACAGGCTGAGAGAGTTGAGGTCGTTCAGCCTAGAGAAGAGAAGGCTCTGAGGAGACCTTACTGCATCCTTTCAATACTTAAAAAGGGCTTGGAAGAAAGATAGGGACAGACTTTTTAGCGAGGCCTGTTGCAATAGCACGAGAGGTAATGTTTTTAAACTGAAAGAGGGTAGATATAGACTAGAATAAGGAAGACATTTTTTACAATGAGGGTGGGTGAAACAATGGAATGGGTTGCCCAGAGAGGTGGTAGATGCCCCACCCCTGGAAACATTCAAGGTCAGGTTGGATGGGGCTCTGAGCAACCTGATCTAGTTGAAGATGTCCCTGCTCATTGCAGGGCAGGGTTGGACAAGATGATGTTTAAAGGTCCCTTCCAAACCAAACTATTCAATGATTCTATACATTTTAGGCATCCTCAGTTAAGAACTTGTTAATCCACATACTGATCCCATTAACCTATGATACAGATCTTTCAAAGCATATAAAACTACAGAACTAGTATGCTCTCGTAAGTTACTCTACATGTGTCTGCAGAATGAAACAACATTTTAGAAATGGTAGCCAACACACGAAACATTAGAGAAATCAGACTGAAAGCCAGTCAAAATTCTTAGTGCTAGCTCTAAATTTAAAAGCATTTTTAACATAAAAATTTATATTTTAAATCTTGGCAAAATTCAGATAAGATTTTCTAGTTAGTCTTAAATTTTAGAAATTGTTTGAAGTTACTGGATGCATTAGTGTCTTGGACAATGAAGATGCATGAATGTATATGCTCATATGCACAAACAAATTTATGAACAGAGATTTCTGGATCAGAGGTGACTTAGCAAGAAGGACATTAAGAGCTTACAAATACTTGCAACATTTCAGGAAAGGAAACTCTGCCAAATGGGGTATTTTTAAAAGAAAACTGTGCAAATTCAGTTGCTAACAGTAAGATGCCAGCCATAACAATTGAATTCAGTCATTAAAATGTAAAATAAAGGAATAGCTTCCTGTGCTAACCTCAATATAACTGCATATATCAAGTCTCATCTGTAATAACCAGGCTGATGTTTGCTCTGTGGAGTCCAACTCACTAATTCCTCCAATTTACACCAACTTCTTGGCTTTCAGGAACAAAAATCGTTTTCTATCTAAATATACTTACACTTAACAATCAGAAATGAATCCCTCTGCAAACAAATCTCCACATTGGCAATCATCTTTGTTAGTAATTATTTATAGTGCAGAAGCATCAAAGCTTTCTGCTTTCAGATTTAACATTAATACTATTACTACCAATTTCCAAGGGACATCCAGGATAATTCAAACATTTTTCCAGTATACTTATAGCTCATATTTCCCCCTTCTAATGTGCATAAATATTACAAAAGCCCTATAAAAAGATGGTTTTGAAGAAGCATTCCAGTAAGCATCACTACTTTGTAAGTCTTTTACAACACTGACCGAACTGGTGCACATTTAATAGCTTGCATGGAGCAGCAATAGCACCCTGATGACAGATGGCAACCATGCACCTGCGGACATCAGCACTGCTCACAGCAACCTGGGCTCTCAGGATCAGGCAGGTGTGGTATTTCCCTCTCTGCTAGCAAGGGTCAAATTTAAAAACAGGCCAAGTTTGCTGACGTTTTCTGAAGCTGGACACTTAGGTTGGTGGGCTAACCAGTGCCTCTCCTCTGGTCTCCTCCCTGCTGGTACTCCCCCTGTATGAGCCAGGCTCCAAAAGCAGTGGAGAAGGAAGGATGGGCAGCCCAGGCTACATCAACCTCTGGAGGATGGACTACTTGCTGTCAATAACCACATCCACAAGCAGTTTCAAACCAACCCCAAATTTAAGATATCTTGAAATGAATTTGAAGGTATGAAAAAGTAAAAGAAACATTCTCAGTATTTCAACCTAACCAAAAAACTGGGAAAGATTAATGCAACAAACCACATTCTGCAGTAATTACTGGAGGACAATTCTAAGTTTAAGCAACTAAAAACCTTCAATTGGACATAGTATAAATTCCTGCAGCTAGCAAATCTTCAAATTTTAATGTAATTGGTTGATTTGCAAGATGATTACTGCTAACAGATGCAATTTACTTGGTTTTAATCCAGCACTTTTGTAACATTTACATAGCGTCACAAAAGGCCTCTACTCTATATAACCCATTTTCCTGAAATGCAAGTGGAAGCACAGAAACATTGAATTTAGCAGTTAAGTACATACCTAACCCTGGAAAATAAAATCCATGTTCAAGTAATCCATTTTCCAGAAAACTGCAGCTCATCAACACCACGGGGAAAAATCAGAAATGCAAGGACACTGCTTCTCACATCACAGTATAAGGAAAGTTTTGCTCCAGTCACAGACCAAGTCTCACTTCCTCGATCAGCAAACACTGACATACATAGACCAAAATAGTCTATGAATCATATGGGACTTGACAGACATACAGTGCCCTACATACAAGCTCCTACTGTCCTGTCTCCCAATGCAGAAACTTCTACATAGTCATTCTGATACTTCTAGATTCCCATTTCAAGCAGAGCAGCTAGAAAGAATACAAGACGCGCCAGAAAACTTTTACTAGCAGTCATCCACAAGACTTCTGTGAGTGTAACATATACTGGAGCATGAGCACATACAACACACACAAAATCAAACTCACATTGCACCTGAGCAATGAGAAGCACTACCATGCATATGACCATTACTTGAATCTTAGCATCAGGTGTTTCAGGAATTTAAGACATGTAGTAATTCACAGCTACCTATTTCAAAGAGACTGCATATGTGAATTCTGCTTTGAGTTTCACTGCTGATTAAAGAGAATATACTTGACCTAAATCTTCCATTCAAAAAAAAAGACTACAGAATACACATCTGAATTCATCTTGTACTGGTTATTCCGATATCACAAATCTGCATGCAGAAATAAAATATATCAAATCAAGCAGGGTGTCAGAACTAACATTGTAGCATGACAAGTCTTGTGTGCTACCTTGTCAGCCAATTTGTCTGTGCTTACCAGTCCATTGTGCATATTTTTTTAATTTTACTAATTATTATTGCTGAATTTATTAGTCGAACTTTTATCATATCACAATGTAGAAATAAAGACATTCTATCAGAAATTATTTATGAAATAATGACAGACAGAGCCTGATTTACAGCTATTCATTTGAAAACTCTGAAAAGATTTATTAAAGACCTTGTGACAAGTTCTGTCATAAATTTAAACCTCTCAAAATTAATAGAATGTGAGGTTGCACTGACTGGATGGAAGTTTAGAAATTAATTATTGAAAATCAGTGACCAGCTGACTGTTGGAAAACTATTTTTATTCGATTTTAAATACTTATTTAACATCTTAGATAAAGGAGAAATAATATGGATCCATTAAAAACAGAGGGAAATAAGCAATCATTTGTTTTTCATTGAACTCTGATGATATTTATTTTTTACTAGAAACTGATCCAACAGGCAGAGCATGCTATGGCTGTCTTCAATGTAAAGTGCTATCACAGGGCAGTATTAACCTCAGAATTTATGCAAATGGTGTTATTTTGCACAGACATCAACTACTTGCAATGCCTGGGTCACATGAACAACAAAAGCACTACAAACAGAAAGAATTAAGGTGACAATTAATTAAGTTCTATTCAGACTTGAGCTGAACTGGAACTAAAGGATAATAAACCAACTCTCAGTCCTTCACTTTCTTCTGTACTCTGTTCCTAAGTAAAACACATACAAATGTCTTTATATTACACACAGATGCTTCCATCTTTTTCTTTTTTTAAACAGATGAATCCGTAAATATGAAAGAAAAAGCACTACTATATTTAACAACACAGATCTCAAACCTCTCTCATATTAATAATTCACAAAAGTCACTTAACTGCATGACATGTTGTGCTGAAAGATTTTATTAGGAATTGAGTCTCTTCACGTACATTTTTACTACTTGTATTTGCACTAGCAATATACAGTTTGCTCTTGATTGCATTTAGGCAATTAAAATAACAGGTACAATAGTTTTTCAGCAAGGAAACATTCCTGAGAAAAGGAACTGTATCACTATACAAAAGACTGCTTTGCTAGGTGGGGGTTTTGGTCTTAGTAAGGAATTGGGTAATTTTCACTAGGAACCAGTAATACAGACCACAGTCATTACTGAAGACAAGCTTAGCGTTAACCTAAGAACTACAGAAACAGTTGATCGAGGAAGCGCCCCAATATGGCTAGAAGTGCATTCAAAACCCTTTCTTGTTTAAAAAACAAAAATCCCCATCATAATTTCTTGTAATTTTCTGAGATAATTGCCTACTCTACCATCCTTTCCCTGGCCAAAACAACTACACTGATACTAGCCAGCAAATACCTTGCCTTCTCTTAGCACATACTCCTCTATACAACATGTTACCACAGTGGATGAAATAAAGTGTGGAAAGAAAGTCTCAAAGATCCAGAAGCTAGTAGGGATGTAGTAACACAACATAAGCAGTAATGATTGATTACCTTTTTATGGCTGTAATAAAAGATACTCAGTTCTTTTTCTATTATAAAATATTCAGTATTATTGTATCGTGTTTCACATTTTAAACTGATGTAAGAACCACATCTATTATTCTCTAAACTCAGCATTTAAATATATGATACAATACTGAAATGTCTGGGGTCTACATAGAAAACAAAATAACATTGCAAAGTACAGTTTTCTTTCCATAATGATGCGTACATGAAATAAACTGCTCCTGCAGTGAACAATGACACTGACTCTACCTGCAGTGTTGTTTAGTTTTACATTATTCAATGCTTTTGAATTGTCAGTTTCAATTAGAAAGAAACCAGGTACAGAGAAAGCTTGCATAGATCCCATTTTAAGCCTGCATTTTATTTTACACATACACTGTACCACTGATCTCCTGAACTTCCATTTATAAGGTTTGTATGCAGCTAAATCTATTACATACAGTTAAATATACTATAAACATTTACATTTAGAATGTTTCTAGTCCATATTTGTCTATGTATCATAATATACATATGAATAAACTGCATATAGGCTACATTGCTGAAACTAACTGGGTTTTTTGTGCCACTCAGACACTGCTGGCAGCTGTGAAAAGCCCCAGATTAGTACAACCTGGTTCTTTTGCAGCTCTGCAAACTCACTGTCATGGAAGCAGTCTGCCTCGTTTATCCTGTAGCTGATATTCTAGATGGTTCTTTTCTTTTGTAAATACATCTTATTCACTTCACCAGGAGCTCTAACACTATACACAAACTATATATAGTTATTATTTTGTTACTGAGTGGGAGATCATCTGTTGATTACACATGCATGCAAACAGAGCCAAGGTTGCCATCAGTCCCTGAGGGCAACCCACCGAAACCATCAGTCCAGCATCAGAGATCTGTGCCCTTGCAAACAGGGAAGATTGCAACCCAGTTTAGACACATAGGGCAAAATATTACAGGGTACATGTGACACTGGTCAATAATTGTCATGTGGAGACATGACATTAAAGGGAAAGCCAAACCAAGTTAACTCAATGCCTTTTAAGCATGTTCAGCAGCTCAGAGTGGCTTGAAGTGCTTTCTTCAGAGGATCTAACAGCCAGCCCTTAAACTAATCCTTTCCTTGAAGAGGCAGATCTTTTGAGCAGGCAGTAACAAGTTAACACTAATATGTCCTTGCTCTCTGGGAACAGTAAATTAAGAAATTCCTAAATCCCAATCTAGGGTCAACTGTCCTAATCCTACTCCTGATCATGATTTCATCAGAAAGGAGATTTGGCAAGTAAAATAGAGATGATGATACTATGAATGCCTCATAGATGTAGCATGAAAATTATATCTATGGAGTATGTTTAACATGTAGCTGGTGCTGTATAGTCACAGGTGTTGCTGACAGTGAAATTCACTTTGGTTAAATCCATATTGCTTTCTTCAGGTTTGCCTGAATGAATTCTTGCCCCAAGTTGCCCATAGTGGACATTGCCTTAAACGTCAGTGCTATGCAGATCCAAGCTTCAGTGTTTGATTTTCCTGCATGCTGAACCACACACCCAGCTGAAGGTTTGACTGCGTGAGCAGTTTGGGCTTCAGTGCAAGCCAGTGTGACAGCTGTGCTCTAGCCCTGCCTCCACGGCTTCTCCCAACTAAGCTGCATGAATAAAGATTACAAAGTCAGCAACATCACTTGGACGGAATAAACCTTACTAATCCAAATCTTCAAGGCTACCCACAACATTCATCTGAATAGCACTGTGAATGAAAAAACCAAATCCATGCACTAAAAGACATAACTATATCCTGTTTAACAAGGGGCAAAGTTATGCTTTAATCTGTTCATACTTGACTTGAGGAAAAAAACTAAACAACACAAGTGACTAGAAAAAGAATGAGCACTAATTTCTAGGGTCAGTCTATAGCTGTTTCTAAATGAGTTTTGTAAAAAAAAAAAAAAAAAAATTCATTGATATTTACAACATAAATCCTGAACTGCTGAAGGTTAAGTGATTAAGAGTTACCTCTTGCACTTTTCTTAGGCTTTTTACAAGCCACTCTCAGAACAGACTAGATTGATAGTGAGCCTGAGCCAGTAGAGAAGTACCTGTTTTCTATATTCATCCAATAATCTCAGGTAGCCAGCTCTTATCTCAAATATAATTTGAGATGTTTATGAAAGACAAGTTCATAAATAATTTTCTTCTCGGAAGATAAAAATGGATAATTTTCCTTAACTTTGATTAAAGAAGAAAAAATATACTCATTTCTTTAGTTAAGGGGAAAAAAGTCCCCAAAATCTGTTTTCATTATCTGCAGAGGATTTTCCTTTAAAATTGTTAGGGAAAAAAAAATGTCTTTTTTCATCCTCTATAATAAATGTTTCACATGGTTATGATTCAATATGTTTTACACTACACTGGTAATTCTCATTATTCTTCAAATATCATATTTAAGGAGGTTAATACACCATTAACATGATTAACTTTTTAATAGAAGTTAAGCCATATGGAACCAATCTGCACCATTCGGCCATATAAATGACTAGATAGTGAAGGTTAGCCTCCGCCCCACTGCACCTGTGCAACTTCACTGGCTTCGCTTGATTTTGCAGCCTAGACCAAGGGAGGAAGCTGTCTCTCTCTAGAACTGAGAATATAAGCAACTTTTAATTTCTTCCCAAATCAGGGATAATCCATAGAAAGGCAGGGATAAATCAATGCACTAGACATGTCTGCATATAATCTGCAGAATGCCTTTGCCACCAGAGAAGCATTTCTCCGGGTAAATTTGGGATTATGGATGTGAATCACATCCTTTAATGCAGTTTGATGAGAATAGTGAAGTCTGTTTATTATTTCTCTCTCAATCATTAAATCTGTAAAATACAAAGTAACTGAATTAACAGTGCAGTTGATAAAAGAAACAGCACTGTTGTTTCCCACAACTTTTTGCCCCTGCCAGGAATATAGCAATCATACCATGCAATTCAGTGTTCTGAATCAGATCCTGCATGGCTGATACCAAGGTCCTGAGACAGCAAACTCTCAGACTGAAGGACATTCTCTGACTCCAAAAGCACACAAGCCTTTTCCCTCCTTTATCCCTTCCCCCAACTCACTCTCCACAATTTTCCTGCTATCTCCCCTAATAGACTTTGCCATAAGTAACAAAGGTTCACGTTTCTCCTGCCTAGCCTGTTGTCTTTGCTATGTTACACCCTGCCTCTCCTCTCTTCTCAGTTCTTCTAAAGGTGGTATAGAAAGAATACATTTTACTGACCCAACACCTCCCAGACAGCTGGTTCCCACAGCTGGGGTGCAAAAGACAATAAAGATAAAACACAGCTCGGCAATGAATCACAAGCCTGAACATATCTCAGAGGTCATCTAGACCATTCCTCTGCCCCATGGGAGGCTCAGCTATCCCCATGTCATTTCTTACAGATATCCATGTCACCTGCTTTTAAAAACTCCAGTGATAGAAACTGCACAAGCTCCCCCAGCACTATAACCCAGGGTTTCACCACCTTCACACAAAAAAGTTCAATCTTCCTCACAGGTCACATCATCTAGGCCTCAGGTCTTTCTCCTCTCTTTCTTGACAAGTTTCATCAGGTCTTTTCTGTTTTCCCCACACAGACAACTCCAATTAAAGCAGTTTCCTTCAAAAACCACTTTTGAAAGTGATGATTGAAAAACTTACTGTATACTGCTGCTGGTATTAAATTGCCTTTTTCCACTGTGCAACTGTAACATACTTTTAAAACTTACAATGACAAAATTATTCAGGTCCTGCTTGTTTTAACTCCATTAGTTTTACTGCAGATATGCATATGTAACAGGAGAAACAAGTCCAGGTAGTCACCATTTTCATACGTGTGTCTGTAACATCTATCACCAGAAACAGTATAACATCAACAATAAAATATCAGCCATCAAATCAAGGAATTTTTGAGATTAAAACCAATTCAAGTTTCCATAGTCATGTTTAACACAGATAACCCAATGTTACAAGACAATGACCTATCGAAGAGATGAAATTCAACTTTCCTCAAGCAAGCAGTTGCGTTTGGAACACACTTGGTCCACTAGTGAGAGCACAATAAATCAGATTTGGCTCACAGTCTTCCTATACCCTGTGAATTCATATGTCACCTGATTATTATTGTTTTTTAAATCACTGAAGAAGTAAAAGAGGAAGAGAACTAAAACAATACAATAGTTAACCCACACCTTCTTCATTATTGTTGGCTTTACTTTCCTCAGGGAACAGAGAGGAAAAAGGTGCATATAAAGGTCAGAAATACCTCCTTTTGTAAAGGAATTCAGTCTGCTGCATGGAGCAGTGAGAGCAGAGGACAGTGAGGACACCCCTTACCAAGATTTTAAAACTCTGAAAACAGAAGATAAAATTGTAGTTATTCACAAACAACAATACACTAATACACTGGATAAAATACAAAGTATTTCTTTGTTTTAAATAGTGGATTACAGAAGCCAAAGACCCCAAAAGAAAGACTTTGGGTTTGGCCCCAAATAAATTATTTTCCAATATAACAAAATAATGCATTACTGCCTGCAACTGCATTTCTCTATGTATGTTACTATCACACACGCAGTACCAACATATCATAGGACCAAAAGCATAGACTGTGAAAGGACTTCAGGCCTTTACAGATGAGAACCATCAAACATCGTTTCATGGAGCCAAATCTTTAAACAAAAACAAAAAAAGAGAAAAAAACAGAACAAAGTACATTTTAAGCACCAGTTTAACTTAGGTATTCATTATGCATTTTAAACAAGGTATATAAATAAGAAATTAAAATTTGTGATTCTCCTTTTTGAGCTGAAGGTATCCCTGGATAAATCCATTCCCTCATGATCCTTTAAAAGATGTGGCAATGTCAGATATAACAGATGAGAAGAATTATTACAGCTGACCAACTGAGCATTCCCAAGAAACATTACACTAGTCAGAGCTGAAGAACTAACACTTTGTTTCTGAAGATTTCCCATACTTCATCTACCTCAAGATCAGATGCCAGCATATTTCATGATGACTTCTGAACACAGCAGAAATACAATATAGGCCAACACTGATATCTGATGTATATTTTGACCCATTTCAGGCAAGCCACTCCATGTGCTATCATGGAAGAACATGCAGTCCTTCTGATCCACATATCAAGTGAAGATAAAACATGAGAAAATCTAACACGTGTGTCAGCAGTGTCCCAAAAATTTCTAAAAAACTCCATCTGATTTTTAAAATACCCATAACATATGAAAGAGGAGAATACTGATTTGCAAAATTCACAAGGGATTATTTTCCTCAGATTACAAAACTGACAGATTTGAAAGTTCAAATTGTAGCATAGCTGCACATGCTCATTAAATATACATCTGAATCTCAACATGTAGCAACTACTGCAGTAATTATACTGTGCATTTTGCAGAATATAAGGTACAAATTTATAAATTTAAGACAAAGTTACTTCAAATGTTATTACAGGTCACTACATCTCAAAACATAAACCATCATTCAGACAAAAAGCATTAACCAAAATTTCAAAACAAATTTAAAAATGCACCAAAACATGAACCAGAATGCAAAGAATGTCCTAGAGGCAAGATTAGCAAACAATTACACCAGCCAGTGGTAACAGTTGCAGTACACAGCATTTTTAATTTTTCTTCTGCTTTGTGTTCCCAGTATGGCAAAATCATCCTGCTGTTTTCTACATTCTAAAAAAATGCAAATCATCAATAATCAAGAGAGCATCAGCTGATCACATTTCAGGATGCAGCATGGGAGTATTAAGTGACTGAGCATTGATCAAATGACGACAGAATCTGGAGACTGAGTCTCAAGTAGTATTGCTTGACCCTGATGTTAAGTATGTTCATATTATATAAGCCTTCACAGAAGTACTGTTTCTGCTGTTGGAAAGTGCTATTAAAACTCTGCACACATAAAATATATTTTCAAAGTCAAGCACCTACAAATGCATTTCTCCTGTTCAATCAATCAATCTTAAAATGGCCTGCTCTTAGACCAACTTTCTGGCAAGGAAATATGGATCAGTACCTGACCCAATCATTTCAATGGTTTCAAGGTAAATTCTCTGAGCATTTAATGTGTGTCACCTGCAGGAAAACTCATTTTTATATAATAAACTACCAACTATTGAATGATTTAAAATGAAGGTATCTTTCCTTTTCTCATGTACCTTGCACATACACAGAGGATGGAAAGAAGGCAGCAGTATTTCAAAAGATTATGCTTACATATCCCTTCTAAATGTATACGGTTCTCTAGGGAACAATCAACTCAGCAATGTCTGCAATGCTCAGGCTATAATTACCAAAATGAGATGCATAACCTTTATTACACCATCAAACAGTTAACTTTACAGATTATTTCTCTTACTTTAGCACTCTCAAATCTTTCGTCTCTTTTTAAGTAATCAACTGCTTCCAATCTTCCACATTGCAGCTACTGTGCATTCAATGCCAGGTGCTGCACACCTCACTAGCAGAAACTCAGCACAATGCAAGACCTTTTTCAGCCCATGTAGTTTCATATACTGCTGTTGCATGACAGAATGCCTTTGGGATTTAGCAAATTCAAACATATTCTGTTGCTGTATCACAAGAAAAACGCCTTGAAAGTCTCCCTGGTTTTGAAAAAAAAGGAAGGGAAAAAAAAGGAAAAATGAACTACCTACATCTCCAAACATGACAGTGCATTCCTGGCACAGAATATGCAATGCAAGAAGAGAATAAGGACAGTATTTATGTTACCTTCAGTCACATAGTTGTGGTCTCGAAGAAAGCTGTGGTTAATTTTTCGTGTGTCCGTGTCCTCGCCCATTTACAGCAGGATTACTCAGCATGCCTATCCGCAGTGGACTGATAGCATCAGCAGAGGTCGTCACAAGAGCACCATCCATGCTGCCACTGCCTAGCAGAGGCGGAGAACACACTGGGCTACTGAGCACAGCATAATGAGAGCTAGTGATGCAGCACAGATTTGGGGAGGGGGGGGTGGGGGTGGGGGGTGAATAAGGACCGGAAAAAAAAATAAAAGAAAGAAAGAAAAAATAAAAAGAAAGAAAAATAAGTAATGAGAGAAAGACGAAGGGAGAAACGGCTCCGTTAAATTATGAATGCGGAAAGCCAGTAGGGAGCTTGCGTGAAGGGAATACAGGCACTTCTCCCGCAGTTACAGAATAACCCAATTGTTAAGTCAGGTACTCCTTAAACAAGTGCCCACGCAGAGTCTCCTCCAAGTGCCTGCTGCTGGGGTTCTTGCTGGATGCTGTAAAGTGGCAATCAGCGTACTGCAGCAAAACCCGCCCAGAGAAGGGCTCTGACTGCTGTTGCTGCTACTGCTGTCATATGCCTGTGCTGCATCAGAGCAGGCCCCTCCCAGTCAGCCCTCGCTGCCCAACCGCACAAGATCTGCATGTAGCAAAGTGAAAAATGAGACTGCAGGTAATTATTTTAGCTCTTCTCCTGGTAAAATGGGCAATGACAAAATTAAGGGAGGGGTGGTGGGAGAAAAAACTTCAAGCTGCTTAAATGGGTTTGCATTGACACGTACTGCGCACTAATGTGCAGCCACAATTTTGTGCTAGTCAGTACTGTCATATGCAGCAAAAGCAACAGTCGTTCAATGTCAGCCTGTATAAATATTACTGAAATTGCCAAATATCTGCCTATGCAAATGGAATCATTAGAAGCAAGACAATCATTTGGAAGAAAAAAGATAAAATAACAGTTATTTATCTCCCCCCCCCCCCTCCAGTTTTGTAGATAAAAGACAGATTACAAAGTATGAAAAAAAATGAGGGCCAGCAAACAGTCTCTGTGGCTTCCCTGGACAGGAAAGGAAAAATGGACAAAGGCAACGTTTGCAGGTCATGGGGTTTTCTTAGACCTGTTACTTCTGTTCACTACATTATCTCAACACCTTTGAAAAGCAACGTTGAAATCTGTATACTAAGAAATATGAAAACATGTGGAAAAGGAAAATTACTCACTTGCATTATGAAATAAAGCTTGTTCTTTAATCCAAGTGTTTAACGACTTATATTACAGCAAATTTCTTTCAACTGAACAGACAAGCCTTTCCTTATGCTTTCAGTATCTGTTCACAAAACCATGAACTGTTTGCTGCAGAAGGCACATATTCTGAAAAGGTATAAGCACCACTAAAGTTTAGAAATTTGAATAGAAAACAAATGGCTCTGTACCAAAAACCACCACTGCAGAATGAAAGGGAATACACAGTCACAAAACCAATTCAGAGGAGGACAGTCCTGTGGTTTAGACCCTGGAACTGAACACAAAAATTACAATTCAGTTGTCAGCACTACTACAGCATTTTGTGTAAGCCTGCATGAATCTTGCACAGATATTTTTTTTTTGCTTGTTTTAATTTCTTTTTAATAAAGCTAGTACATATTGTTCTCAAAGATAAATTCAAGGACCCTGCTATTACTATAAAATGGGCATGTGACTTAGGAAAAAGTAGAAAACTATGTAAAAATCTGCTCAGGGATAAACATCTCATTTCAGGATGAAGTAAGGTTGGGAGAGAAAGAATAGCAATGGAATTACTTTCTTCCCTTTCTCATTGATAAAGCAAAATAAAACAGAAACATCTTCAACATGACAAGTAAACATAAAATCTTCACATTTGAGAAGGTGGAGAAGTAAAAGAAGTTATTAAATATTTTCACCTGTACAGAACACATTTTATTTATATGCAGCTTTTGTAGGTGACAATCCTAGAAATGTTATTTCTGCATTGAGACCATCAGTCAATACTGTGGTGGTACCAGCAGCTCTCCAGGGCCTGGCCTATCCTTTGCTGCCTTTGCCCATGCTTGTTCATGTACCAAATACTTTCAACTTCAAGATATCCTGTCTGCTTACACACTGGTACCATCCACTTTTCAAGGCTGTGCACAAAACCAATTTGCTTTCCCAGTTCAGAGGGTAAGCATACCACCAGTAACACCAAACCAACCAGGACCTGATGCCTCACGATTGCCAACATTTTCCTTATGGATATGCATGGCCTGGTACATAGCTGAAGTCTTAGGTACAATGTTGTATCCCAAAACAAGGATCCAGTCCTGCCAGCAGCCAGACCATCCTGAAGTCTATTCTGAATTTTCTTCCTATTTAGTGGAAGCAAGTACAGCATAAAAACTTGATGACAACACTAGCTGCAGTTCAGAAAGTACCTGTGAGAACCTGTAAATATAATGAATGAGAAAATATACCCAAAATTTGACTGAATGAGGAAGGACTTGCAAATACTGTTTATTTATTTCGTATAAAATGACCCTAATCTATGTGATGAAGCTAATTTATTTTGCCCTTCCCTGCCACATTATTTTATCATCTTGGTTTTGTTCTTCCAAAGACAAAAGGGTCTGTGAGCAAAACACACTGACATGAAGTCCCAACTCTGCTGAAGTCAGTGACAAAGAGTACAACAAATATCAAGTTTATACTCAACTATTTAATGCCATGGTTAAACCAGTCTGGGTCAAGAAGGCACTTCCCTTCAGCATCTGTGCAGGAGACAGTCAAACTGTCTGGAATTAGAAAAATAACCTAGATGCTTCTGTCAGGAACCTAAGCTCCCTATATACTCAGTGTAGCTTCTGGAGGGCAATAAAAAGCATCTGAATCAGAAACATCTTTCTCCATTTTGTATATTGGATGCTTAAGCTTCCCATCAGGCACACAAGTTAGATAACGCAGCATTAGAGAGTATGGATTCCTCTGTGGAGGTAACACTGAGCATTTCCTCCTATTGCTATGATGACTGCTGAAACTGGAATAAATGTCACCTTGAAGGGCATTTGATCCAAAAAAAAAATCAAACAACACAGTTGAATAAAAATGCATCGAATAATATGTATCTACAAACATACAAAAAATGAACATGTGTTCTCTCCTTACCAAGAAAAAGACTTATACAGAAAATTTATTATTGAAAATAAATAATTATGTGAATGGTGCGTAAAGTCTCAAAAAAGCCACACTGACAGTCTGTGAAAAAACACTGGGAATCATTTTCTTTGTAAATACCTCTAAATTTCTGTGACCAAGGTGTCTGCAATTTCTACAGTGCCTGAGAGAATGTTCCTGCCCTTCCACATAAGCTCACCAATCACTCCCCCTTACCTGTCCTCAATCAGTTGAAACTTTGTGATTTCTATGGTTTATCATTTGGAGCCTCCTCCCTTTAATTGTTAGGTGTAATTTAAGCAGTTAAGGATGTTTTCACTTTTTCTAGGAGCCAAGTGGACTCTTTTTTGTAAAGTCAAAATAATAACTCCCAATAACTCCCATCCAGAGATAATTTTCTCCTCTCATGATCTGAATTAGGTTCACAGATCAACTTCCTTAGGCATCACATCTCAGTCAGATCATGCTTACCTTATTCTTCCCACTTTTAAGTTAAAAATATCTCATAAAGAGGAACGGAATGAGGAGAAAGCCTTTAACAAAAACACTAGACAATATTCCCTGTGTGCATGCAAATGCCTTCCCAAAGATTATGAGCCAAATCCTTAATATGTGGCAAATATTAGTAGTCCATGGATTTAAGTAGGTCAGTTCACATGAGGAAGATTAACAAAATCTGCTCTAAATTTGTAGCACAGTGCAAATCTGTGAGACAATGTTTGCTGGTAACCAGCTATGCCATTTTAAAATGCTACTTATTATCAATCCCACTGATAACCTACATAATTTGATCTGGTCAAATATCCAGAGAGAGGGTGGGAGGAAAGGAACCTTTGATCAAAAACATATTAGTTACTTGTACTTTCACAGTAGTTCACAGCCCTGCTCATAAAACAACCCACTAATTGAGCTGAATACTGTCCAAACACAGAAATAAGAGTGCCTTATCCTGAAGAATTTACAGGCAAACTATAAAATGGACAAGCTACATACAGATCAGCAGAGATATTTAAGCAAACAGTGAGTCAGTAATGAGGATGGAGTCCCAGTTTTGAGCGTTTTTTCAAAAGAAGGTAATTAGAGACTTTGTGGAGAGCAGCAACAAACAAAACTGGATTCAAGAGGTTGAAAAATAACTGCATAACAAGAATAGAGCAAGCTTAGACGTAAAAGGAGGAAGACTGGCTAGCAGATCAAAAACTTTTTTTTTCCCCCTCCCCAAAGATGGAAGACATCCCCAAAGATGGAAGTCATTAAGATGCATATTAAGATGCATTCTAAAGAGTAATGTTCAATGAAAATGTCAGCAGAGAGTAAAAGACAGATGAGGAGAGTAAAAGACAAGGGCAGGCATGACACAGATGCCAATACAGACTGCAAGTGCCAGTAAGAAAATAGAAGAGTTAAAAGGAGCACAGGAAACAAAAAACCTATCTGTGCCAAGAGGAGAAAAAACTGATAGGACAGTGAGAGAAAATAATTTGAGGACCAGAAGAAACCTGTATTTCACTTCGTCAGAGTTTTGGGGAGAAGGATTGAAGAAAGGGGAAGGTAAAGACAGAAAAAAGGAAGAAGATGTAAATTGAAACAGGAGGCGGCTAGTACCCTGAGGAATGAATCAAAACCAGCAAAGATACAAATGGAATTGAGAAAGAAAGATATGATAACAGAGTAGCCAAACAGTGGTAAGGAACCGAGAAAAGTGAGAACAAATCTGGCTGAACTGTTGATCATGTTTGCTTACTGCATTTACACCAGAAAGCTCTGCAGCATGGAAGATGGAGGGAATTAGTTGTTAGAAGGCAAGTGGTCCTGACTGTTCCTGTGTGATCCTATTTATAAATACCTACCAAATGCATGGTCATCCTGTTTTGCTCATGCAGAATGTTTTTGTTCTTTTTTGAAACACATTCTCCCAAAGAGCTTCTATTCAGCTTTGTCAGACACTTAGAGCACAGACTTCAGTATTTTAAACTCTCAATATTTGAAATAGAGCATCATCAGGTACTCCAAGTCTCCATTTTACTACCTTCAAATTCATCACGCTATCCAAATTAGAACAATTAATTGGACACATTTAAGATTCAGCTGGACACGATGCTGGGCCATCTTGTCTAGACCATGCTTTTGCAAAGGTTGGTCCAGACGATCCTTGAGGTCCCTACCAACCTGGTAGTCTATGATTCAAGCTTGAACTGCAATCGAAAGAAACAGTGGTTGAATACTTAAATATTTTGTCTAATAAAAATTTTCATATAAAGATCATTCTGCACTTCATTTAGTAAAACACAATGGCTTTAAATGAAACAGAACTGAATTTTGAAATGGCACAGACCTGAATTAATTTTTTTTGAAAAATAGGAGATTTTAAGGCACTGTGATGATTAAAAAAAAATCCTGAGAAGTTACACAAACTGCACCAAAAGGAGACTATCTTAAAATATTACCTTAATTTAACATTTGTTAAGTCAGTAGAGGTCTTTAAGCACTTTAAAAGATTTTGCTTCTAACCATATCCTAACATCTGCAAACAGTGTGAAACAGTGCAACGTTTCTCTTCTCATCTTGAAATGGAATCGATAACACATACAATTAGTCAGCTACAGAAAAAATACAGCAAAATATTTAGCTAAACCTTTACAGTTATTTTTCATTGTAATTGAGTTTGCTCACCAAGAGAGAATATTTATGGGCCAGATGTTCTCTCCCTTTATGCATATCAAGTTTACAGACAGAGATGTAAAACACTTACTTACTGACTTCTCCAGTTAGGGCATCAGCAAATTAGCTCTGCTGTTTATTTATTTATTTATTCATAATGTCCAGGAAAATAAGATTGTGTAGTAGTCTCATACTCCTGAAATACTGGAACTCATTGGCTGCCTTTCATTTAAACAGACAAAGCAAGAAGGAATTATAATGGGATGACAAGCTACACCCCTAGTCTTCCTCCAACTCTATGCAGCATGACAGAGAAGAGACTCAGAGTTCTACGCCAGGGTTAAGACAGCAAATCCGCTCCCTTCCGTGTAAGTAGTTTTACTTCTCATTACTTGAGAATGCTAACTTTACTATAGTGGCACTCTCTGCTGTCTAGTCCTCTCTTAGTACTTCTATCCAGAATGAACATTCACTCTAGATCATACCCTTCCTATATTTAAGACTAGATCTACATTGCAAATTACAGCAGAAATACCCAAGCTAACTTTAACAGAGTTAGATCTTAGAAACAGTCCATCCCTGATGGCAGAGACCTCAGCATGAGCTGTACCCCTTTGACGTATGTTAACACACATATGATTAAAGTAGCATCTTTCCACCATTGCTTATTTTGAAGACATTCAAGTACATATCACTACATGATGCCTACTTGCAAAAGAATTCATCTAATACATTTGTGATAATAATGAGTTTATCATAAATGACTCTGATAAGAGTTTGCCTTAAAAATAAAAATCTGTATTCCCATACATTTCTGAATAGACCTCTTTATATCCATCTAATAGTTAAATATAACACGATAGACAGCACGACCATGGAATTCCATTTTTGATTCAACGGCAAAACTAAAGCAATAGTGCCAAAAGTTAACATAAAAAGTAACAGAAGTATAGCAATCAGCTCTCAAGTAAAAAGTAAATAATTTTGACTTATTCTCTACCTCAACAGTAATTGTTTAGTATTTACATTTATAGCATTTCATATTTCAATATATGGTCTTCAGTTACTGTATATTAAATTGAATACTTAATATTAAAAATTATGATGTAGCTAAACAATTGTGAAAACACTAACGGCTGCTATCACAATTGGAAAATATTTTATTATTCACAAAAGAGAAGTTTCTTCAACACACTACCTTTTGTTAAATATAACACCTCCCTAGAAGAAATCATTTATTTTCAGCCTAGATACTCTAGACACAGAATAAAGCTAATACTTCCCAGCACCTGGTAATTTTAGAAAGCAAGCAATTAAAAATTATCATCAAGTAATTTAAATTACAGAAGCCAACTTCCTTTCACATCTTTCACCCTATCTCTTCTGGTGAACATTGCATAAGGATCCTTAGCAGAGTCAGTGCCACCTTAATATTTGCACAAAGCCAGAGCACAGGATGAACTGGATCCATACCATGCTCAGTTTTCCACATAGGAACCAGCAGCTTTGCTCTTCTTTTTTGTGTCACGTTGGTGACAGCGGTAGAACTAACCAACATGGAGAGCTCTGGGCTCATCTATTGATCTTTTCCAACACTGAGAGAACACTGCCAGGATATTCTGACATAATCCTGCAAGAAGTCCCCCATGAGGCGGAACAGATTCCCTGAGCTTTGACATCCCCATACCCCCAGGGTGCCTACCCAAGATACAAACTCCTCTCTAGGGCCACTGTATCTCTTTGGCTGGGAAGCAGTAGGTTTCCCCGTTCTACCACAGCAGCTGCATACACCATGGCCATCTCCTAGCTTCATAACAGCATGGTAATCTACAGTCTGGCAACCCTACGCTGTACACTGCTTTCAGGTGTTCCCTTCAGAGAAAGGAAGAAATTGGAAAGATAAACAGTTTCCTGTCTACTGGCTTGGGTCTGGTTAGAGCAGGCCTCCGAAGAGCTGGAGCTACCAGGCATAAGTCATAGTAGCATTTGGCAACAGGGAAAAGTGCAGAAGGGTCCAAATCCTGTGAGCTCATAACTTTGGACAGCACTGAACACTGTATTAGAGACAGCAACTGCATCTTTGCGGTTCTTTAGTGGTTTAAAAATCACACCTAAACCAAATTCTGCAACAGCTAATGAACACAAGGAACCATTTAACAAGAGTGTGACGAAATTCCACTCAACAGAGGGAATTCTGCACATTCTAGGGGCAAGTTTTCATTTAGCAAATTTCAGAATACTACAACAGCTTCCAGCAGGATCTACGTTTTGCTAGAAAGATGGAAAGCAAGGTTGCAAAATTATAAGGAAAGGAAAAGCAGAAAGAACAGGCAAGATGCCAAAAGGAAAAGCTGTAAGTTTTACCAGAATTTACTAATTCAGAGATAAAGCCTATTAAGTGACTGCAGCAGGAATGGGAAGAGTGGTCCAAGGGAAAGAGCACAGGATGGGGAGTCAAAGACCACGCACTAGTTCTGTCTGTGAGGCTTTAGCCAGGTGACTTACTTTCCTTGTGCTTCTTTTTCACTCTTCCACTGTCTTGCCTATTTAAACCAAAAATTACATGAGCATAAACACTGTCATCCCTACTACAGTCATCAAATGGAGACTGATGCAGGACCCCGGATTGATGCTGATCCTTATGAGATACTGTTCCCTACCTAATAAAGTGCATCTGTTCGTAAAACAAGCTTTTGTGTCCTCTAAAATGTGAGGTAGATTATTCACTGCAAAGACCATCACAAAAAAACACGACGTAGAAACTTCAGCCTCCTAGAAGAAGGGTTCAAGATGAGTCTCACACAGAAAACCTATCACTGACAGGGTCTGTCACTGTGCCAAGCCAGCCAGGTGCACTGATGGACAAACAAAACTGGAGCCTGACGAGGAAGGCAGGGCTGGGGACAAGTGTTGAAACAAATGCTTCCAACTTAGCCTTTACTGTCCACAGAGGTTACTCTGCTCCCAAGTTTCTCAAACTGAAATACAAATATAAATATATTCCAAACAGGAAATATTATTTTGGTTTTGGTATCACTGCATTACACGCTGGAGAAAGCATACTACTCTTTTTGCAAATTTAGATTAGTTTTATAAATACCTTATACAGATGTTAACTAACTCAAATACTTTCAGCATCACTTGCATGCTGTCTCATACCTAGTATACGAGGCAGCATGTCCCTTGTTACCACTGTCTGGTGTGTATGGGACACTTTCTCTCTAAAATGATACCCATGATAGCCTCCTCTCTCTTAATTACCCTACAACATCAGCAACTCACTACCAGGCTTCACTGTTGTGCAGATGAGAAAAACTTTTTAAATATATGCCTCTACATGCAAGCCTATAAAATCACAATGCATGCAGTTTATTCAAACTAACATTGTTTTTATGAACACAACATCCTTTTATGAACACAAAAAGCAGAAAATCTATCCATGCTACTAAAAAATTATGAACCTGCAAAACAGCAATAGGTCCTAAGAAGGATAGATAAAATCCTGCTGGAAAGGGCTGGAAATCATGAGCAGGAGATGTTTCGGTGGCTGTTCATGATGAACAGATCACAGGCACCAGAGGACACAGCACTAGAGGTTGCTGATGGGCACTGTCACAACAGTGGAACCTCAAGAGCTGAACTGTGTGCTGCCTCCCTGGCACTTCATCCAGCACGCTGTCAGAAGTGCTTTCCAAGACAAGACCTATCACTCCATAACCAGGCAGGGCAGCAATTACAAAACTAACTTCCTACCCTAAGACAAGATAACCCACATTGCAAATAAATTTGCAGATGTCAGGCTCTGGAGTGGGTCGTGAAACCTGCTGAGACAGGAAAGCCTGAAAAGAGACTAACAGAGAACCTGCAAATATGGACATACATGGTGTGAAGTAATTATAAAATTGTCACTTGGAGGCACTGGACAATCCAAAGAAACGATGCTATAAAACACAGATCAGCAAGTGGCCTGAAAAAGGAATTTAAAGCATGGATACAGGCATTGACAGAACTCCATTAGACTTTGAAGACATGCTTGTGTGCATATTTCTGCAAGAAAGGAATTGGAATAGAGGGAGGGAATCAAGTAAGAACAGTATTCAAACCCATGCTAAGTTAGGTCACATACATCCTTCCTGAACAGCAGTGGACCGAAACAGACATTTAAGCAGTATCCTGATGTGGCACCTGTGTGGTGAGGCTACTACACAGTCAAAACACTGGGAAAGGAACGCGGTTTCTAAAACAGCTTCCAAGAATCAGCATTCTGAAAGGATTATGCTGTTAAGGTATAGAAATCCTAGAGAGATGAGGCTTGAACAATTTCAATATAAAAACAAATACAAGAGAAAAAACATCAAAGCAGAAACAAACTTTTTGCACAAGATCAAGAAAGGAAACAGGAAATTCTTTTAAATATCATGACCTGTGATAAAATATCAGAAGGTGACTGAGAATTTGTAACACCTCTAAAACATTTTTGAGACTTCAGCAAATAATTAAAAATCGAATCAAATTAGCAGATTATATTTGCTTTCACATTAAAGAGCAAACCACAGCCACTCTTCTTAACATTTTGCTAATTCAGAGCTCACAATATTTCAGGAAATAATAATTCAGGAACAATTCCTGCACATGGCAAATGTATTAAACAAAATCAACATAAAGGATCATTTATTAGTTTCTTTGCATACTACACACAATCATCATACAATAATGACAACTTGGAAGGGAACTTAGCCCAAAAGACTATGCTTTTCACAAGACTGCAGACAAATAACCTGACATACGACAGGACATTCATCCTGACTCCTTCCTTCCATCAATGTGTTTAATTAGTTCAGACAGGCATAGTGCAAACAGCTTTTTCACCAGCACTACCACCTCACACCACAAAGAGTAGCTATATATTTCTCTGTTCTACAGTAATTAAGGAGACATGCTAGTCCAGCAATTTGGGAGCATCTGCAGACCCCAGCCATCCTAGGCCAGTGAGAAAGAACTGCTGCAGAACAAAAAAGCTGTTCTAGGAAATGACACAGCGCTAAATTTTTTCTCATATGTAAAATTTACTGCAACATGGTTGGTACAGAGTCAAGAGAAAAGAAATCTCTCTAAAAACGAATTGCATCAACATAAACAATGATTTTGCTCTTAGCCTTTCCTCCAGATCATCCAAATATTTAAATTACTGTAGCATCTGAAGTACAGTAAAAAATGCTGCACCTGCTGTAAGGGCTGCAATCTTGGAAATAATACTCACCTGATAAAACAAAAGAGAAAAAAAAAAATCAAGGTATTAAAAAAGAAGCACCTAACTGAAAACAAACACATAAGTGTTCTATGGTGTGAGAAAAAAGTTAATTTGTAAGAAGAAATGTAGAAAGCAAGCTAGCACTGAATGAAAATAAAAGTTTGAAAGACATGCTAAATCCCAAATTTGGAGGAGTATGAAACCCCATACTACATCGCAGTAAACAGCCAATGCACCGAAATATTGTTTAATTTCTGGCCACCCCCATACCAACAGGAATCAAAATTCAGAAAAAAAACCCAAATCACAGAGGTGATTTAGCATTGGAAACAGAGAATTACAAGGTAAACAATGACTGAGAAGACTCCTGTAGGAATAAATTGGAAGGAATGGAAGCACAAATGTCAAAAGAAATAATTTTTATTGTGGCTCAACTAATGTAGAAAGTAAATACAAGGGAAGCGCTGTTTATTTTGAATTATTCATAGAAGGGAGAGTGTAAGTGGAAATTTATTAACTGATTTTGCAACCTAATAAAGGACTAAGCACCTACAAGTTGCAGTGGAAACAGCAGAGGTACCTGGCCCCAGGGAGAATCTGGAAATGCAGGGTGAAGTGCTCAGCTTATACAGCGCTGGAGCTTCCAACTCAGGGGGGAGCTCCCTAGAATCAGCACCCTTAGAGTTCTCACGTAAGGTCACAAAGGAGACATGCCTGCTGATGTAAGAACTAGAAGCTAAATATTAATATAGTCCTAATAGTTGGTGCCATTAAATATTCCCTGAAAAAACTAGGAGACAGCCTTATCTTTTATATAATAGCATGCTGACAACTCAAATGAAATCATACTGGGTTTCCCATACTTGTTAAAGTGAAAAAAATTCTGGGTATGGACATTTACCATACCTCCTACTGAAGTTGCACCATGTGTCACCAAAAAATGCAGGATTTGTGGAAAAAGAAATGATCCCAACTAAAAAGAACACAAATCTGTGTCTTAGTGATTGAGACACTCACCACAGCAAGGAAATTTGGGGCTTTTTGAGCTGAACTTGAGGTTACATAAGTCATCCAAATAGCATCTGGAACCACAGCTACACACAACTGTGTGTAAGAGGAAATTCAACTTGTCAAAGGAGTCCTCACCCAACACAGGACAAAAGGCTCCAGCATAACTTGCTGTTGGAAAATAAAGGTCTGCTAAGCAAAACCAAGCCCTAGCATGTCACTAACCACCTTTAGCAAAAAAGAAGGGGAAGGGTGGCTGCTTAATGGTACAATTTTCGCTAAACTCCGCAAAACTATATTTAACCTTACTTACAGCTAGACAGGGACTAATGCAATTGCTGAGCAAGCATAAATGTTAGGCCTTAAAATATCTATAGTCTGTAACAGAATGAACTAATTTCAACTAATGAACTGCTGAGCCAGCGCAATGAAGAGACCAGAGCATGGGAAAAGTAATGCAATAATGGTATAGTTAAGACAATGATAAAACAAAGAAAAGAGAATGGTGTCGCTAAGCTTCAAGGAACAACTCCCTCCAGAGGGGTAAGGAAGACCATCTGCAAAACACCATGCCTAAGGGCACAGTGATCAGTGACCTGAGAACTGGAAAAGAAACACTAAAACAAGAAGTGAGCAGTCTGGGAAATCAGGGAAGTAAGCTAAGGGTCACAGCAGGTTTGAGGAAGTAAATGAAAATTCAGAAGTCAACAAGGTGGGTGCAGCAGAAGAGGATAAACACTGCAGACCCCAGAAGCAAAAAACCTGACTGTTGTAGAGGCAAGTACTTCTCTGAACAACCTTGACGTAACAGGAGAGATGTCCTTTGATCCCTCATGCATGAGTGTGGGCTTAAGGGCCAAAAGAGGGGTCTTGTGTACCTTAGGGGTTGGGAGAGCTTAAGTATCTGGGAGTAAAAGCATCTACCGTAATCACAGAATTACATATGGTCATGACTGTAGGCTGTCCCTCATATCCACTGTCATTTATATAATATCTTTAGTTATAGAATTCCTACATCAACACACCCACTGCCATTCTTATGTCATCATTACCTACCTCACTGTGTGACTGCTGAGATTGCACATATTCCTTACTTGCTCTGATTATCCCATAGCTAAGTACCACTGATGCTTAGCTGTCATCGCTCTGCTTTGTCCAGAAATACTACCAACCTGCATAAACTGTTAAAAATCCCATCTACCTCCTTGTAGAATTAGTCTTCCTTGCCAGGTAATACTGTTGCACTCCACTCCACCTTAACACGCTGTCAAAAATATAACAAAAACAAAATAGTTGCATTTTCTGTTGGGCTAAATGTATGCATGCAAGAAACATGCGAAGCTTGGCTTGAGCTTCCAGGATAATTCCCTCCTCAGTGGAGCAATGGGAACAAACTAGTAAATTTAGTCATTTCCGCAAATAGGCAGCAAATGAGCTTGATTACATCTATTTGTATTTATCACATTTATATCCAAGCATATACCTAAGCCCTGTTTAGGATCTAACTATAAATCTCATCCTCACATCAGTTAAGCACTTTTAAAAATTTTAAACAGATGCAATTATATTATAAAAGATTCTTTTAAATAAGATGTGACCGTTGGCAGCATGCATTTTGCACAGTTCTATTTAAAGAAGTTTAATCTAAAGGCTTACTTGGTAACACACTTAGAATGGTAACTTCTATGACTCCTTGGACAGTAATTAAGAGCAACTGCTTAATTATTCAATTCATCTATAACAAAGCAGGAGTATTTATCTTTCATTTGTGCCAATGTAACTGATAGATGTGAGCATTTCAAGTTCACCAGAAAACACATGAATAAACGAGTAATTTAATACAGTATCATTTCAGAGAAAGCAGAGTAAACGATCTATCTGTCTATATGTATTGGTAAGCAAAATAGAAAGCACATAAGCCATTTAACTTGAAATCTTAACTGAAGTGCTTTAATAATGCTGTGGCTAACCAAATCCCTATCTGAAGGCATGCCATTCACTGCTTACAGTGATGGAGAGGCTGAGAACACAGAGGTTTGACCTCTACTTCATATTTATAAAATAACACTCAAGAACTGCAACCTTGTTGGTCTCTTTTAGCTAGGCTGAAGTGGGTTTTGGGCTTGAAGGCTGTGGGGAGAATAGCTCTTGCAATCCCAAGGAGGCAGAGCCTTTCATTTCTTAGCAACAGCTACAGCCTACAGAACTGGGGGTCTGGAAGCAGATGCACCAGAGTTTTGCCAATCCATTCCCCCCATTTTGCACAGTAGCCACATTCAGCTTTTGTATTTGACTAAAACAACGATTTTTAAGTGTAGAGATTTTTGATAATACAACTGTTTTCAGTTTATTCCGTTCTAGTCAAGGCTTGCCCGGAAAGCTATTTTTTTCTTCTTGCAACACTACACCAAAATAATTTGATAAAAGGTCTAATGGTCCAAAAATCCTGAACCTAACATTTCTATTTATTGTGTGTCCTCTAAGCTCAACTCCTTCACCCTCACTTTGGCAGCATGACCCTTGACCACAGAGCACTCACGATAGCAAGAATTTACTAAGATTTCACTTTACTACAAGTGATTTCCTATAGCCAGGTCTCCTAAATCTCAAACTCCTGAAAGACTACCGATTTTTTTTTTTTTGGCAAGGAAGAGCCTTTTTGCATGAAACAATGTTCACTACAATGATTCTGTATTCTGAGAAAAAAAAAATTTCCATTTCACCATTTTGAAATTCAGCATTTTGCTGAAACGCTGATCAGTTTTCACAGAATCACAGAATCATCTAGGTTGGAAAAGACCTTGGAGATCATTTAGTCCAACCATTAATGTAAAAGGAACAAGCTTTAGAAAACTCTTTTCTCTTAGGATATTATTAACAACAGGAATAATTAATAAATAGATATTGTTTTATAAGTTTAATTAATAGAGCACAGGTGCTCTAGGAACAATACTGACAGTTTAAGCAACTTAGGCTAGGTAATGAAAAGCCAGACATAGATGAAGTATATGTTAAATAGAACATTTTGAGTCTTTTCTCAGAAGTGTATAAGTGAATTATGATGAAGATTGTTCAGAAGATAAGTAACCATGATGACCGAGACTGCATCAGTGAATAGTGGTGTCCGAAGAGGAATTGGAACGGAATGATAAAAACTAGTCAAAACTGTGGAATACAATGGACTTTTGAAACTGATGATGAATTGAGAGCTGAAAGTTCCTGGAAAATGACCAGACTTTGTACTGTATGTTATATCACATATATACAGAGGGCGCTTTTTGTTAGCTCTTGCCTCTCACTGAGGTGATTGCCCAACTCTGAGTTGTTAATAAAGCAAGCCTAGAGATACCCACAGTCTGGTGAAATCCTTTAATGATTAACCTAACACTGACAGTTCAGAGTGAAGCACACAAGTAGTAATGTTGGATGTCCATGTTTTGCCATGTTATACAAATTTTCCAAAAACGAAATAATCCAGAATCAAATGGAAAGACATGTTTAATGGGCATGAATATGTTAATGGTGCTTTGAAGTATGGAAATTCATCTAAGATGGCCACTGATAATCAAACCTTCCACTTTTGAGGTGACAGAAATCAGAAAGAGGAATAAGCCATTGAAGAGTCCCATACCATTGCTGGCAACAAAACCATGGATAAGCCTATTCACAGCTTCCATCACCAGAAACAAGGAAGCAAGTACAACCAGAAAACACAGTTTGGGAGCAGTGCAGCTGATTGAAGAGGCAAAATCACCCCAGCCCTTTGAAATAATTGCTGTTATTATCATTATTAATATATCAGAAAGAAACAATACAGACACAGGACTGTAGAAACAATGTGGCTAATGGAAAATCTATTATTTGAAGCTAGGAAAAGCTTCAGTAATGTTATTTAACAGCATGACATTTCTGTAGTGCTGTCAGACTTCCAGCCAATTGTTGGGAAAAATGCAATCACAACAAGAATATATCATACCTTACATTTTATGGATACCTCATTAAAATTTTGTATTTACATATGACAGTATAATTTTTGAGAACTGACAATACCAGCAATTGCTACTGCCTGAACTACTGTAAATCTATGAGGTCATTAAGACTGTAGATGACATCATTTAAATACCATAATATGAACTCATGAAATAATGATGGTATTCAGTTGTAACCAAGACTGAATGACTATATAACACTCAATAGGAAAAAAGTTTTGAAAAGCAGTATTTGTCCTTGAAACACAATGAGAGCACACCTGGGAAAATTTGGTATTTTCCAGGTATGAGATGATCTTTGATTCCTTCTACTCTTAGAAACTCGCCTTAAATTTCCATATCACAGTCCCCAAAGCCAGCACTTTGCAGTGGTGGGGGAGGGTATATGACCCAGGTCTTTAACAGAAACTGGGTTTCTGCCAAATTAAAGAGGGTGAACTGGAAAGCTCCCAATTATTCACTGGAACAGCTGGAATTTGTCCAATAACTCTAAGATCATTAAGTTCAACAAGGGGAAGTGCAAATTCCAACACCTGGGGAAGAACAACTCTGTGCACCAATACATGCTGGGGGCCACCCAGCTGGAAAGCAGCTTGGCAAAAAAGGCCCTGGGGATCCTGGTGGACACCAGGTCAAACATGAGCCAGCAGTGTGCTCTTGCAGCAGAGAAGGATAATGGTATCCTGAGACGCATAGCCAGCAGGAGAGACGTGATTGCTTCCCACTACTCAGCACCACTGAGGCCACACCTGGAGTGCTGTGTCCAGTTCTGGGCTCCCCAGTACAAGAGGCATGGACAGACTGGAGAGAATCCAGCAAAGGGCCACAGGAATGATGAAGGCACTGGAACATCTCTCCCTGTGAGGAAAGGCTGAGAGAACTGAGTCTGGTCTGCTCAGCCTAAAGAAGAGAAGGCTCTTATAATACCATTGTAAACGTTTTCAAGTTTTAGTCACGTATTATGAGAAATACTAGTTGTAACAGTGATTCTTCTAAATTCTGTTGCTGACACAAAAGGTAGAGTCTAACTTGCTCTACTTCATTTTATGGTAAAGAGCTGATACTATTGCATTGCCTGCATCCTGTTTGGAAAAAAAAATCCAATTAGAATGGATTCATGACAAGCTAGACTTCGACCCTTAGTTTTGACTTTGGCTGCCTTTTGTTTGTTTGTGAAGCACTGTAATTGTTTACATACAATAGAAATTGAATCTGTGGCATGTGAAATCCGGACTCTGCAGACTCTGTAGGTAACCTAGGGTTATAGGTTAAAAAAAATTGACATCATGACAAATTGCTGTAATTTGAGGAATAATCTGAAATCCTGCTGGGACACAATTGAGCCTGTGAGCCTAGTTGTTAATGATAATAAAAGCTGACACAGTAAAAATGATAAAATTAAAGAGAATCCCAGTAATATAAGTACCTCCAATGTATGACATTGACGATCCAGCTAAGGGGCTTGGTAAAAATCTCACTGGCAAGTACCTTAATGCTCCATTTCCATTTAGAGAAAGCTCCACTTATTTGTGGAAATGCAACCACTAAGTGCTTTTGTCTTTTCTTGCTTACATGCTACCTGTTTGTCGTAATTTTGAAAACATTAAGTTTTCATAATATCTTCAGTAATGCAAGGTCATATCCACTTCCTGATTAGTTTGTATCATCTAGTACTAACAGATAAAAACTGTATTTTTAATGTAGTACACCCATGATACCTTTCTCTGTGTCTTTGACATATCATAAACCAGCTGGCAACATAAAATATAAATTGGCTTGCTATAAGAACAGATGAATCATTAATTAGTTACTCTGTACCAAAATAAGAAACCAATTTTACAGTATCAAATGGCATATGTAGCTGTTAATTAAAAAGTTGTATTTTAAAAACCCCCAAAACTCTATGAGCATTATTTAAAACACTAATCATAGAATCATAGAATGGTTTGGGTTGGAAGGGACTTTTAAAGGTTATCTAGTACAACCCACATATATATTGCTATTTCAAAATATTAGTATTTCTCAGAATTTAAAAACATGGTTATTTAAGTTCTGCTCTGACTTTGCTGCTTTATTTTTATTTTCAAACAATACCTAGATATTATGGATTAGTGCGTATCATTATAAGCACCATATGATTGTTATTCACTCTTCATACTGAATTGTATCTTTCACAGGCCTCGCACTTCAGATCATTATTCTCCACTTTGCAGGATCAGGGGATAATGTCTTTTCACAAATACAATTTACAAGACAAGTAAACCATAGGCTGCTAATGTTAAAAATCACATAAATCCCCAAACTAAAGCTAACAGGATTCTGACATCTCTTCCTTCTGATAGTACACTCAGTGAGGGGGGTGTGTGTGTGTGTGTGTGTGTGAGGAGTTTTCCATTAAAAAATGGCTGTATAATAAAAAAAAAAAAGGCTGCAACAAGGGAATAGATAGCTTGAGAAAACCTAAGAAACCACTTGGATTTGCTTTAGATGTGCAGGAAGACTCAAATCCATCCTTTGGACTGGATGCTGTGATAAAGTCTAAAACGGTAACACCACTGTCACTTGGCTCGCTTCCAAACCTTTTCCAGCTTAATCCTTAAAATAAGCACTCAAAATTGAAGATTGCAAGGTTAAAAAATGCTATGTCTTTATTCATAATTAGCAGCCAACTGCTACTACTACCCTTCCTTACCATATAGAAAATGAATGCAATTGATCTGCCTTTGAATGGCAAATTGCTTTTGCAATTATTTCCAGGTTTTTTTACATCACAGAAAACTATGCATGGGGACCCAAAATTGCACACTCAGCCTGTGCCTTCATGCAGTGAATTCTGAAAGTAACAACTGTTACACAGAATACCCAGGGTATCTTCTGGTACACTTCTACATTGCACAACATAGGTGTCTAAGGTTTTATATTACTACTTATCAAAAACATTCTGAAATTTCTACCAGCTTATTTTCATAAACTGTTTATTTTCGTATTATCTCATTTCTCATAAGACCTTGTTTTTCCTCTACTCCTTTCCATATCCAGCAGCTTCTCACTGACATCTGGCAAAGAAAGTATCAGGGCCAGGTCAATCAATTTTCTTCTTAGTAGGATTTTCTTTTGTTGAGGTAGGAGTCTTATCAAAGGAAATGGCTTCCAAGAGACCATCCACAGAACAGAAAGGGGAAATACTGCCCAAGCAAAAATATGTGCAAATTAGGTTTTCATTCAGGGCACACAATTTAACTACATCACCGCTGATAAGGAAAAGCAGCATGAAGCCCTTCCCTAGTGTGAAGCACATCGAAGAAACAGTTCTAAGACAACTTCATCAAAAGCCACGGGTCCCCAGGATCAGTTGATTGATTTGGTCATTTCTTCACCTAAAGTGCTGTCACTGATCTCTGCGTTGCCCGATAGGCTTCTGTTAAGTTCTGCAGACTCTTCATAAAGCTATTAAAGGTCTCCAGATCAAACAGTTTAGAAGTTCCAAGTTCAGATTCTGACCTAACAAGACTGTCAGAAAAACTTCTAGTCAAGTGTTGTGAGCTGTAATCGAACACACAGTTAATTACAATGAAAACTGACCTTTCTCCCATACTTTAGTGTATGAGAAAATAGCTCTAATTATTTCGGTTGTCAAAAAAAGGTGAATCACTTCACTCGATTTTCATTTTCAGTAAGAATTAAATATTCTATATAAAAATATATTTTAAAACTGTACCACAACAGAGCAGTCATAATTATACAAAGTTCATGAGTGTTTTGTCCCACTTTTTACACCAGATTTTTGCAGCATTCTGCAGGCAGCTTTTTATCTGTTTTCTATCAATACAAAGCAGCAATATACAAACAAATCAAGGCTCCACACCATGGATTGATCCCATTCCTCATCTGACAAGAACTTTCACTGATTTCATAAAGGACTCCCTCTTGAAGCAGGCTGATACTATAGGAACTTTTGCATGGATCCGATTATGCAAGACTGGGGCCATTATTGCTTTGTTCTTGTACAAACAAGCATCTGCTTTGGCACACTTGGCACTGACCTCACATTTCTAAAATTCAAGTGTTCTTCTGGGCACATCCCCAGTCCTTGAAGAAAACAAAAGATGGAATAAAACTGTAAGAGTGGCATAACTTCTTATTTTGACAGTATCATTTGGAAAATTCTTACACATGATAAGATGTAAAATTTGTAATTTTACATCCCCTAAAAACAGCAAACTACAAAAAACACTGAAACATAAACTACACACAATTCAACTATGCTACACATGTTAAAGAAGACTATCTAGTACATAAAAGAATTTACCAAGATCTTTTAAGCACCAAATCATAATTTATGATGAAAGGCAGAAAATAAATTCTAGTAGACTTCAACTGTATTTTTATAGAAAATAATGACAAGCTGGAAAATGATGCTAAAAAGAGACAACACAAATGCGCAGTAAAAGGTCTCACAAGTATCTTTACTTACTTGCCATTAAGACATTAGGCCATCTAAAGAAGCAGCTGATCTTTACTACATAAACAGATTCTCCTAAATCTAGCCTTCTCAACCTTCAAATCTGTTTACAGATATATATTAGTGATTAGAGAAAGACCTGTATTGAAGAGATAATAATATAATCAATAGATAATAATATAAAATATATACAAGAGAAATATACACAAGAAAAAATAATAAAATAGTTTTTAAAGATTTTTTTTAAAGTTGCAGAAGGAACAGTTGAGTATCTAGTATTTTCCGAAGAAGATTTAGAATAAATGAGCAAGCCTGACTCTTTCTTAACAAGAGTACTTAGGCATTCCAGTGTTCGCTGCAAAGGTGAAGAACACAAGATAAATTTAGATTTTACAACCAACTCAGTAACACATTTGAACCTGGATTTACAGTTCCCACTGGGAACTTAAAGAATGAAAAAGACAGAGCAAACCGTGACATGGCTTTTTCATTACATGCCTGCACAGCTATAAAATGTTAACAGCTGAACAGAAGAATTCAGAAGTTATCTTCCCTTCTTAATGCAAGCACCACAGTTTAAGATAGTGTCTGCCTCTAGGTTTCAAAGTGAGTCTGACTTACAGTCTAGAAGTCAGGCTCTGCTGTTATTAATCCCAGGAATGCCCTTTGCATGAAGAAATTTTAAAGAACAAAAGATGCAGAATCTAATAATAAATCAAAATAAAAGATAAATTAATATTGCAAAGATAGAACACTGACCTTACTAATACTATTTATATAGCATCTTTAATAAATGTAGTACATTTAACATACAAAATTACATCTCTAAAGGTATCAACTCTTGTTCAAAATCAGCTACATTTTTGGAATGTTATGGAAAAATCATATGAACAGCACTGTCAATATTAAACACTATATGGAATGTTGCCTT
The DNA here is from genome assembly GCF_965140245.1 of Athene noctua. Taxonomy (NCBI): domain Eukaryota; kingdom Metazoa; phylum Chordata; class Aves; order Strigiformes; family Strigidae; genus Athene; species Athene noctua. The sequence goes on along the minus strand of NC_134040.1, from coordinate 13,646,513 downwards.
AAAAGTCACATTTAAGCTAGGCATATAAAACTGAATGGGATTGGACATTGCCTTACATTGTAGGAAAATCTGAGATCTTTAGTATATGCACAGATTTGGGAGTTGGCTTTTATGTCTCATCAACTGAATAACTGCTAGTAAAATGACTTGGAAATGCAGAAGTTTTAAGACCAAATCAGGAAGAACAGACCCTCAACTAATTCTCATGACTTTTAAAATGCTTGAATGCAATTTGTGAACTGACTGAAGTTATAGGTGATTTTCTCACTTTCATATCATTTTACTGAGGCTTTTATCTCTCATTTTTAAAAATATGCTGAACTTCAAGTAAACTTTAGTCAGGATTTCAGGACATGACCCATTTTGAAGATACACTTTACTTTATACAGATGTATATTATCTAACACAATACAAATAGGTCAGTGCCTCTGTTCTAGTTCTTTTTGTAAGAGCTAAAATCAGTACAGACTAAAATTAATACACACAGTAGATAAAGAAAATAGAAGTTATTACCATAGCAATACTCAAGAGATACAATCAGGTCACAAAAACTGGAAAAAAAGCAGAAGCATCACTTTAAAATCAACAGGCACTATGAAAGGATGAGTTTAGCATTAGCAAAAACACTTGTGTGTTAAGCACATAACCACTATACAAGGAATGGAAAAGATGTTCAGCAAACATGTTGAAAAATAAAAAAATCAGTAATCCGCATCATCACGGTATTACTAAAGCATAAGATGATATACCAGCAAGCCTCTGACTTTTAAGCAGAAAATCATTTAAGCAGAAAATCAATAACTTATATCCATAAAACTTCAGTAACATAAAGGTAAGGAGCTGCCAGGATCAATTTAAATCTATAAGCCAAAGTAGTTTATACTTAAGCCCACAAATGTAACTCAAATGCCATTTCCTTCCAGAGTTACAGCATGCTCAGTAAGGCACGAAGAAGTGTTTTTCATCATATATATGATGCAGCACAAGTTAAAGAACAAAGTTTAGCCACGGTTCTCAATTTTCTTTTAATCACAACTGATGGTCAAATAAAATTCAAAAATATTGTGAAACTGATTATTGATTGCAATTACAAACAAAAATTAATCCCTATTATTGGTATCATGTAGAAGGCTAGCATGTGGATGGTGATAGCTGTGGGATATCCTTTCTGTTCTTAATGGAAAGGATTCCCCTGGCTTCTTGTGCTGGCCCCTTCTTCCTAGTTTACTCAGTTCTGGACACACGCTCTGTTTTAATTGCCAATATGTCAAATGTATAAATTAATGTTACAAAAAATTCTTTACCTCTAGTTTCATTTTAAAAACATGCAAAAAGAAGAAAAGACCCATACCACCCCTTGCATATAACCACACTGTGCCAATTATTTAATATGCTTCTTTTCCTGTACATTACATTCACATTCCACAGTCATCTTCTGTTTGTGTCTTTCAGAAGATCAGCCCTAAGGGACAAAGATACAATATTTCTATGCTTTGCAGAAATATTTACGCACTGCCATTCTCTTACATAATACTGCTGTGGTATGACAAAGTTTCCACCTCTGTAAAGGACAATGTCAACAATACGTACATTCAGAATTTACTCTTCATTTGCAGCAGGTTTTTTTTTTAAACAGCTCTTACTCCCTTTACTAAAACAAGATTTGAGCCTGTTTGAGCATGAAGAAGAGTGAAAATATCACACTTGCAACAGCAGGTATTATTGGGATCTGCAAATAAGACCATAAAAATCAGCTGTATGTGCTCACAGACTCCTACATCTCAGCATCCTGTCAGGAACAGCAGCCTCAAGAGGAGCATAAAGAACAGGGTCAGCATACAGAGTCCTCTCTGGGGCTCCAGCAATTTGTAGGTCAGGGACTACCTCAGAATACAGCTTTTGGATTTCAGTCATTCTCTCCTGGATCTTTCTTCCATGAATGTACCCAATTGTTCTCAATCATATGAAAACTACTGATGTACTGCCTGTGGCAAGAAGGTCCACAAAGTGTTCTCTGTTGGAGCATTTTTAACAGTGCATGAGCAATTCTAGTCTAATTTATAATTATATACATTGTAATCAAAAACCAGAAAGACAGGGGATTTGCATTTTTCGAAATAAAATGCCTTTAATTAGAGTATCTCCCAGTTTAATGTAGTTGTTCTTAAATGCAAGATCAGCTAGGGCTTTTACCATGTTGCAACTTTTGGTGAGAAACAGCAAGGTTTGGAATACCTGCTAGCTCTCAACAAGAGCAGCTTGGCTCATACAGAAATGTGGTATGATCAACAATACATCTCTATCACGTCTGTGAACCATAAAACAGAAACAGCCTTGTGTCTGACTCCAGTTAAAGGGGGCTGGTTCACATCCACAATGCTGTGGACTAGCACCTTTCAGATCAGCTAGATTCCTGGTCACGTTGCATAGCACTTGGCTTCTAACTCCTCTGGGCTACATATGGTGCCCCTGAGACACAATGACTCTTGTTCTGTTGGGGTTTTTTCCAACAGATCAAAGTGCTTGAAATGCTGAGAAAGTTGTGTTGCACCACACCAGAATCAGAGCACAATGCCAAAGGCACATGCATAGAAATAGGTCAGGCTAGGGCATATGAAGCTGCAAGTACTGCTGGGACAGTGCTGAAGCAGTCAGACTTGGCATGGTTCACAGCCGCACTGCCTAGAGCAGATTGTGAATACACTATACTGCTTGCTGTGCCCGAGTTTTCTCTTGCAGGGAACTACTTCAAAAGGAAGTGCAAGAGTTAAATTATCACATCAAGTGAACAAAGCGTGGGGTTGAGCCAAACTGGCACTGTGGAGACACTGTGGCTTTGTCTACACTGCTAAACAAGAGTCAGAGTATGGGTCTGAGTGCTGGCATGAAATTTCTGTACCATTAAGCTGTTACTACAGTTCCCAGAATGGCTTTTGTCTTTCCCAGCTAGTGCTCTCCTACACAGTGCCTGGAAATCATTCAGAGATAGCATGGGCCATGGACCATACCAATGGGTAGTTCAGATTTATCATCCAACTTTGCTCTGGAGAGTAAAAGAGTTTAGCCGTATGGATGTAGATCTTGACATTTCTTGGCTTTAGAACGAAAGCAGAAATCCTGATCCTTTTCATTTACTAGTACTGTCTCTTAACCACAGCTCCAGCTGTATTCTTAGCTCAGCATGAGCTAAGAGCTCAAGGCAAGATCTTATCCCCTCCTATACATTCCTTCCTTTCACAGAAGCAAGGTCAAAACACACACACATTGACAGTAATTTAATTAAAAATAAAGAAACACAAGAGCATTATTATCTGTACCAAATTAATGAATTAATTTTGTGAAGAAAAAGAACACATTATGCTCCACCACAAAAAGCACCATAACAATCTGCTTTCCCTGTCTCTAACCTCCTGATGCCCTAAGACATCTCTCAGATTCAGGACACATTTTATTGTACATAAAATAGGCAATGAGTAAAAAGCAATAAGTAAGTTAACTATAGTTAATACCTTTCCCATATACATAGACGGCAGGAAAAATAAGTTGTCAATAGCTGTAGGATTTTGTCAGCAGATGCCCATCAAGGAAAATTACTGGTTTGTTTCCCCATTGACTGCCAAACAGTAGTAAAGGATTGATTCAACACTATTCGAAGTTAATAAAAATATCTTATTTTCTTTAAAGAAGAGTGAAGCAGTTCTTAAAGGTGTGTAAGAGTTATGAATCTGTTCTTTTTTCACTCAGGACTCAACAACTAATCTCTCAATAATAAAGGAAGCTTACTTTCTAGACAAATCCATTTAGGATTTGCTTTTAACTTAAAAAAAAAAAAAAAATCCTCACTGCTTTTAAATTCATCCCTAACCTCTGGTTGGTCTTTTTGCTCATTTGATTTTTATTATTTTTCTCATTTTGCCATGCCTCTGAGAAAAGCCTTGCTCAGACTGATGCTTGAAGTTGTATTTTCTGAAGTATAAATTAGTATTAGCATTTACCAAAACCAATCATATTCAAGAGTCATAATAAAATATATAGAAAAGTAGTGATAGAAATACACAAACCAAAAATGTGCACAGTATGAAAACAGCTAAAGAAAACTATTTCAAGAAGGCCTAAACACATTAAAAGAACAGGCTAAGTATCCCGAAACAAACTTCACACCAGATACTACTGACAGATCCTAAATGAGTTGGTGCAATGTATCAAACTAGTAGAGAAAATTTATTGGGTACTTAATCTTTGAAGGTATTAAGAAACATTCTTCTAATATAGTGGAGAAATGCAAGAGCATTTTCAATTATTGTGTTTTAACACATATGAATTAAAAAGGCCAAGGAATCTCTTGTTCCAACAGAGAAATTACTTGCCGTGACATATGAAACCAAATTCTAAATAGTTTCAGAAGATAACCACCAAATTCAAAGTCTGAAAATGTCAGTTTATAAAACTTCAGATTAGAAAAACTTTGTAAGAAGTATCTCCACTCTGAAAACCTACTGTCCTGCACTACATTTTATTTTGAATTAATTTTAAGAGGTGAAAAATGACAAAGGAGACAGGAATCCAAGTAAAAAATTACGACTGCAAGGGTAAACAGACTGAGTAGGCATGTAAACTGTATAAACCCCCAGAAGACGTATCCATATATTCATTCATATCAACTGAGGGACGCTATACTGTTTTAATTCACTGGCTCTAGTTGAAAAGATTTAACGGGATCATGCTGAAGACGCATTCACCCAGCTCTGTTGTCACAGTTCAGATACTTCTGGTTGTTTTCACATCCACATCATTCTGTACTTCTTCACATTAGCATAATTTGTCTGCCAGTACAGTGTTCTAGTACTCAATTTTATGCTTCTTTTCTTCTCTTGCACCATGAGGTGGGGACTCTGGAACTGATGATCAAACAACATGCTTATTAAAGCTTGTCATTAATCCCAACAATGAAATTCTTGAATTACTGTCAGAGAAGGAGACCCACTGTTGAAAATCATGCTTGTTACATTATTAATGCAAATGGGATGACAAACAGGTCTTCAGAGACACTTTGGAGTTGGTTCCATAGTTTCACAGAGCTCTTTGAAGAAATTTGCTGTAATCTGCAAAACAATCCGAAGGGGTGGGGTGGGTCCAAGGAGGCCACAAAAGCTTTGGATTGCCATTATTACATCATCTGATTCATAAAACGGGTTGGGTTGGAAGAGACCATTAAAGATCACCTAGTTACAACCCCCCTGCCATGGGCAGGGACACCTTCCACTAGACCAGGTTGCTCAAAGCCCTGTCCAACCTGGCCCTGAGCACTGCCAGTAATGAGACATCCACAACTCCTCTAGGCAACCTGTTAAATATAACCTGTTCTCAGGTTACACAGGGGACAAGTCATTTCAGAATTATTTCCCCCACTGTAGCTCAAAGGTTGAGGCAGGTAGAATGGCAACAGATAGTTGTGATCTCCTGTAGGAACCATTAATTGAAGTATGTTATCTGAGGTGAACTCCCATTCAGTACAGAAAAATCTTGTCAAAATGGCAGTGAACAAGGCAGGAAGATATGTTATTTAACAAGATGAAAATCCCCTCTGCTAGTACAGAACCTGAACTAAATCAATAGCTATACAAGAGGTTCCCAGAGCTCTGTTCTGTTTTGCAACATATGTGAGACAACAGATTACTACCTTTGCCTTAAATATTTCTTTTGATATCTGAAAAATTTACAGCATTTTACTGCAGTTGTTTTATACACAGATACAACATTTGGAAATGTTTTGATTTTAACCATTTATCAAAAGTGGAGTTCATTAACAAATACTTCCCTGAAATTCTTCCTTTTTCTGTACCAGGTAACTTCCTATCTATTCTATAATTTCTTTAAACCATTATGATACTGATCTCTTGAAAATGAAGCGTTGTGAGGAGTTGAAAGAAGGAGAAGGGCAAGAGAAAAATAGACTCACAAACAAAGGGGATGTAAAGGACCTGAATTAAAACTATTAAAATTAAAATAATATCTTAAAAGCTCACACAGATAAAGAAAAAATATATATTTGACCCAAAGCAAACACTGCAGCTTGGTTCTACAAGTATAAAAATGTCACAGTTGGTACGAATTAAATAATTTCTTAAGTTGACTCCAGGATGCTGAAGTCGAATAAGTTTACTTAAAAATTAGTAACAACAACAACAAGTGGATTTTATATTAAAAAATGTTTCTGCAGAAAACCCTCCATTTCCTTTCATGCTCCCTCCACATTCTCTGCAAAGCTTAAGAACATGTCAAACACGCATGCCTCCTGTTTCTGTTTGCAGGTGCTGGTAAAAGAAATAGAGAGTAAGAAATTGTTTCAGTTCTCTTCAGCCTTGACTCACCATTAGACACTGATGTTTCAGTGCACAGGCTGCATAATCAACATTTATTTCCAATCAGGATTCTCAGCTCTTCAGGTTCAGGCTTGTCTTTCACAATCTCACTATTTACCACCTCTCCCACTAGCACTACTCATTATGGCTGATAGCATAATTTGCTATGTTAATGCTTACTGTAAAAGCGGTAAACATGGCTTCTCTCCAAAATAGCAAGACGGAAGATGATAAAGTCATAATTCCTGATCTTCTCATAAAAATAACTGTCCAGGCATTCTCTTCTCCATCTGCTCTGTGGTTATCAATCTGTGATACACCACCTCATAGCAAGGACTCAAGCTGTGAGGGAGGTACCATGTCAGATGAAAACAGAAAGACAGACTTCCTATCTCTGCAGGGTAGTAAGACTGGAATAATGTTCCTAATCGTTTTGTAAACGTCTTCAAACAGGGACAACTAGATTTTAAGAGGGTGAAAATTAATATGCAATTTCAGTTATCTAAAATAACATCAGAATATTTAAGTAGGAGCTGTATGCCTCATAAGCTTAATGTAAGTTACCTTAGACTATTTCATTTTTCTGATTAAATCTTCATTCAACACTATAGCTGAAGCCAGATCTGATATTAGCTCTCACTGTTTTATATGACTCACAGCTTCCAAACATGGTGAATACCAACATTTTTGTTTTAAAAAGACTTTTGTGACTTAGTACATCTCATGTTGCCTTGGTTAAATTCTTCATGTTTCTGTTTCAGCTGGCACAGTAAAGACATAGCTGCTGTTTGTTCCATTATACAGGCTGAAGCCCTGCAGTCTGGGCTTTTGTTTTGTAATCACCAAGACAGGAGAATGAGAGGACAGATTTAATTATAAATATTAGGAAAATACTTTAATTCACGCTTTCAAAGCTAAATAGGTCATAAAAAATAAAGACCCCAGTTAGTCCCCACTTCCTCTCCAGAACCTTCTAATTAATTTTCCATAATGAAAGGGAGGTTAAAGATAGGGTAATTGGCAAAAACTTTACTGCTGAAAGACAAAGTGGTCTATTATGCCCCCAGAAAACACACCTTGCATGACCTCTTTTCAAGCACAAAAGGTCTATGAACAACTCCTGGTGATTTCATTTTAATTGAAGCTCTCCATGCAATACTGCCCTGCTCATCTTACTTTCATGTTTGTAAGCTTCGGAAAACACCAAGCCTTCTTATATACAATACAGCAGCCAATCAGTATTATTCCGAGTTCTGAATTCACTGTTTTCAGCCAGCCATTGCAGCTCATTCACAGCAATGCACAGGTCTTAGTTTTGAATCTTTGGGGGGGGGGGGGGAAGACTAATCACAGCTTTAAAAATCTTGGACAAGAGGATTCTGGAAACTAGCTGGACAATAACTGGTATACACACATGGAAGGCATCCATTTCAGGAGTCTCCAAAAAGGCCATGAGAAACTGGAACTTCGGGCTATTTCATATCCATTTAGTGCTGTTTCTACTTAGCACAGTTATTCTTTTGATTCTATAAAGATCAATGGAAGAAAGATAAAGACTGATGTGTTTCAGCAATTCTGAGATTTGTAAGCAAGCCCCTGGGTGATCTGGCCTGACCTCCTGAACACACCTCACAATTTCTTCCCGAGTACAATAGATTGGGCAGGGCAGCCAGCTAATGCGTCCCTTCCACTTCCAGTGCCTCTACATTGCTCCGGGTAGATATACCTCTTACATTTGTTCTTGCTAACAAGATGATTTTCCATCAGCCAGTTACCTGAAGAGAAAAATCACCTACCATCCACTTCCCAGTTACAAAATACCTTTTGCTGTTGTTTTACCATTAAAACTGTCATAGATTAGCTATGTTTTGACCCATTTCTATAATCTCTGTGTCAGCTTAGTCACCCAGTTCTACTTGAGCTACTTGATAGGGATTCCCTGATTTTTCTCATTTTATGCACTATGATCACATTTAGCTCCATTTTCCAAAACTAAAACTTTTCCTCACCAACACTGATTTTAAATTTTTTCTTTTTTTTTCTTTTTTTTTTTTGTCTTTTTAAGGAACTGTGGCTGATCATATCATATTTAGTCATGCTATTTCTTGAGGCCAAATCTATGTCTGATAAAATATCTTCTCACATTTTTTATTATTTAAGTTCCTATGTCAACATGCATCATCCAGAAATTGTGCAAATCGTTTTATTTTTATATAAATAAATCAGTTATTGAAAAATATAATTTTGCTACCTTCATTCTCAGGGTCACGAAGCTATTAGTTGGCAGTCTTGTATATATTATGTGTTAATTTATTGCCTTGCAAGTAGTTTTAAAAACCTTTTCATACAGACAATAATAGATTATGCAAGCAATCTTCAACAGAAGTGAAGAATTTATAATATTTTCCCATCTGTGAGGGAAAAGGCTTCCAGCAGATAAGGATAATTTGACTGTCTTCTTACTGGTACAGGTTTTCTTGTCTTCGTAACAGTGCAGGCTAAATCTACATGTTGCCAAGCAATCAATAAGTTTACTGGATTGTGCACTGTTATAAAACGTTTAAAGATGCAGCCAGGCTTAACATCTAATTCATAAACAGGAAAACATCTTTCGTTCTCAACCCAAATGCTATCCTTGAATTGTAAAATCAGCACTGTCTGACACAAAGGTGGTTCTGAAAGGCTGCAAGAAGCTTCTAGGACACTGCTGAGCACTCCGCTAAGTTGAAACACCTGAAATCTATCCTGTGTAATGGTGACTTTTAGCATTTGTACTTTACTAATGCCTAAGAGATTCCTGTGACAGACCAGAGCCTTATGTGCTAGGTACCACACAGAAGCAGCACGGTAAATCCTCCATAAATATATCCTCTAAACTCATTAGAATGATATTCCAGTCCAGTCACTATTGCTGCATAAAGCTTAAAATGTAAATAGGGCTTTCCATTTCTGACAGAGAAACATGTAGTCTCTGCATGCTACAACCTGTCAGCTCCAACCTGTCAGCAGCCCTAAAAAACCGAATAATTTCACAGAAAACACAGCCAGATAACTATAAAACAGACAGTAAAAGCTTGAGATCAGTTCCACAGGCCAAACTCAGAAAAGGAAATAAGACAGAAGATGTATTCTGATAATAAACTGGTCTCCATTATACAGAACATCAGATTAGAGGCATATTCTAATCACAACATGCTCTGCAGACAAACAAGCTAGTTTAAATGCTACCAGCAGTACAGAGCACTGCTCAGCCTACTCGAAGCAGCACAACTGAGGGAACAAACCAAAAGCAGGCTAAAATGACTCTTCTTTTACAGGACTCAGATCTCCCTGCAGGTCACAGTACTGCACCATGTACCCAAATCCTTGATGGCCCCATGCTACCTTACATGTTATGAATCCTCATCAGAGAAGAGGCCCAGGTAGCAGCAATCACAACCACAGAGTGCAGAGCTGGTGGCCCCAGCAGGATTTGGTTTTCTCAATCACAGCATCTTGTCTGGGGTGAGGAACCACTGCTGGGGAAAGACAGAACCCAGCTATTCTGAACCTGGAAGAATACCTTTGCTGTGAGGTGACTTCAAACTATTTTCCAGAGAATGGAGAGCAAGACCCTGAGGCAAGAGAGAAAAAAGCTTTGACTGCTGTGGGTACAGTGTGTTACAGGCTTCCTGACCAGGTAAGTGGAGGGGTTTTAACCACCCTGACATCTGCTGAGAGGACAACACAGAACTACATCAGCAATCCAAGTTCTTGCACTGCATTGCTGATGATTTCCTAACACAAATACTAAAAGGGCTCACTAGCAGTAACACTGCTTAAGCCGCTGCTTACACATAGGGATGAACTGGTAGGTGAACTTTGTCCAGCATCCTGGGTTGCAGTGACCTCAAGATGACTGAGTTGAGGACACGGAGAAAGGCTGGAAAGGAAGCAGCAGAGCAGGGAGGGTTTTTAGAAGCATGGATTTAGGTTTATTCAAGGGAACAGCAGGGTAAAATCCCAGGCGAACAGGCACAAAAGGGAAGAGTTCCCAGGATTGCTCCCTGATTTTTATTGAGAATTCAAGGAAGGAAGGAGGCCCTTGTGCAGGAAGGCTATGAGTTCTGGCAGTAGGCCCACTTGGCTTAGGAAGAAGCTTTTTATGAGCTAGAACTGTGTAAAAAAAGGGAGGTGAAAACAAGGACAGACAAAAAAGGAAACATATAAAAGCAGTGTTCAGAATCTTGGGGACAAAATCAGGGAGGCCAGAGCTCACCTGAACACAGACCTAGTGAGGGACATCTCAGGTAACAAGTAGAGAAGCCATGGGTGTGACAGCTGTAAAAGGAAGTTCAGAAAATATGTGGGTGGCAGATGGGGGAGAGAAGACAGTGACAGACGACAAGAGAAAGACTCAATGTCTTTTTCATCCTGATCTTTACAGGAAAAGCTTCTGCACATACCAGCATACTTCATGTGGGAGGATGGACTACATAATGTGAACATCCCTTCAAACTACCATCCCTGTGACTAAGCCAGAAAGTCAAATAAGTAAAGATACTGAAGAACTGAAGTAAAATTAAGGATTTATCTTATTATATAATCACAGTGTACTCTCTAGTCTTTCTCTACACTGACTCTCCATACTTGAAGCTAGGTACACCCTTTGAAGAAATATTCTTGGGGTATTTGAAACATGTAATTTACTTGCTCCGGTTGTAGTTGTGTACCAGTATGAACAGCCATTTTGAAACACAGTTTTGAGTTTGTCGTTCTTTGAAAATTACAATCAGAGATACACAGGCTGTCTCATCGATCAAGGCAAGACCGAAGAAATATGTTGCTGGTTGACTTTAACTGCTCATAAGTGCTGATAATTTGACCTGTTGAATTGCTTAGTGCCCTGTAGCACTGCTGTAAAGGACAGTCAAGCAAGCTAGAGCCACAGCCAGAAAGAACTGGAGAAACTAGGGGGAAAGCGCTGTTCCTCTAATCTACAGAGGTCATCTTCTATCCTCACCACCAAAGCATCTGAAACACCTCCCTGCAGCACGTTTCTAGATCCTCTGTCATATCAGGTGATGTTTGCTCTCTTACTCTCTCCCCTGGGTATGCCATGTTTCAGGAGAAAGTGTTTTTAACACTTATGCAGTTTGTCGTTACTAGAAAACATAAGCATTCTTCATGCAAGGAAAGACAAACAAGAACATTTTAAGAAGAAAAGGGGCTTTTAGGAATAATTTTGCTTTTGTTTTTTCTCACTGAGAAATCATAAAACATTCTCATGCGACAGAAAACACAGAACATGAGAATACCCAAGATCTTTTTAACTTCCCACAGTTGCCAAGATCTAATTACATTATTGAACTTGCTGCTTTCAAGATAAATGTAATTCAAAAATATCAGATATATAAGAACTTATCTACAACGTATTTAGTTGTCTCGGTTCTCACCTAACCTGAACCCTGGAAGAGGCCTCATTCCCTTCCCCCAAAATAGTCCTGCAACAGTTGTTTCACACCATCTTGAACAGAATGGTGAGCACCACAGCTGACAACACTGTTCCTTTAGCTTGACAGTTACTTTCTAAAATTAACCTTTCATATTTAGTTATTTAATCTTCCTACAGTCCAATTATGAAGGCATTTCTTATTGAGCACAGTATTAATTTATAAATATTAATGAAATCATAAGCCTTGTCTATTGAGCACAGTACTGACCGGGCAGTCTTCTGATTATCATTTAAATCTATATAAAAAAAATTTAAATTCTCAAACAGACAAAATCCTGCAACAAAAAATCCTATACCTATTTTATAAATTGGAGAACATAAGAGCAAGAAAATAAGTAATACTGGGTTATATTAGGAAAAATTTCTTCACTGAAGGGGTTATCAAGCACTGGAACAAGTTGCCCAGGGAAGTGTTGAGTCACCATTCATGGAGGTATTTAAAAGACATGTAGATGTGGCACTTAGGGACGTTGTTTAGGGGTGGACTTGGTCCTGTTGGTTTTATGATTGGACTTGTTCTTAAAAGATTAGTTGGATCTTTTCCAACCTAAATGATTCTATGATTCTGTAATATTCTTTTTTTTACCTTCAAGGCAAGATATATATCCGCTATAGCTCAGAAACAAATTCCATAAAGAAGGAACTATTCTGGAGATGAAACTTACTTTCCATTTGGATTTAGAGTTCGATTTGGTATTTCCCAAAATAGTTAGAAACTACTTTGCATTTTTCTAAGTTACTAAACTGGATAAAGTCTTTAACACTGTAATAGTTATTGCTACATTTTCAGTTTCTTAAAAGAACATCCATAATTAAAATGTTACATTGGATTAAATGAGTAAAAGCAAACAAACATCATTATTTCTGTAAGAAAATTAAACAAACAAGGACAATAGTGAAAACATCTGCTTCCAAATAGGCAAACTAACTCAATATTCAGAATAAAGATGAGATTTATTCTTCTATCAATATTATATAAACTCTGAGGCAGCTGTCAGTAACACTCCTACAGAAATGTACATCCAAATCTGGTTAAAAATGAACCTTTTTCCCCTCAGAGGAAAACAAAAAGGATTTGACCCTCTACCCTCTTGTGATCCACAAACCAAGTCTTCACTGCAAAACCTCGTGCTAGTGAACTTCCATGAACTTCAGCATTCATCAGATAGACAGAGGTCTTAAGGTCCCAGGTTCTGCTGGTCATTACAACACTGTAAACTGCCAAAGCATATTGTGGAATAATGAAAATCACATCCTACAATCACACCAAAATAAGAGGAACTTCTGATGTTTTAGTATTAAGGAATACAATTTTTAAGGGCTTTTTCATTTTTTTAAAATTTTGCTGCCAAAAAGATTGAGATAGGTTTTTCAGGTGCTTTAAAAAAAAAAAAAAAAAAAAAAATCTCATTACGCTATAATTTCCAATGAAATCATAGAAGTGCAAAAATCACCAAAAAAGTAGGATTTAAGAACACAACCATGGCTGCAGCAAAATACAGTTCTAATCAAAGCACAGCTATAAATCAGTGCCAAAATGAGAATACAGGAGTCTCTTCCTCTGAGACTCCATCTTAATCCAGCTCCCTACTATGGCGACACAGCTTTGGAGTACCTGTACAGCTACAAGGTCTGATTCATGTGACAGCAGCAAAAGCTGATGCAGAAACCTTTTAATACCATACCCCGGGTTAGAATCCCTAGGTGGGAAATGGCTTCGTAACCCCAAAGATCTGATCAGGGACACAATTCAGACCCAGGGAGAAACAACTGCAGCCTATTTCCAATAAGCTTCATTTTTCTCATCCATCGAATTATCCTTCACATGTATTGATGCTTAAAAGCAGAAGGGTCAATCAGAGGAAGTGGCCAGTCAGGAAGCAGCCAAGGGCTCTGCAGTCACCGAAGGGCACAGAAACAGTCATCCTCCAAAGAACTGAAGCACAGCTACACAAAGCTAATGGGTTTTTTTTCGACAGCTAATTAGAAAACATTAGCACTTCCAGCAATGCACATGTGTGTCCTTAATAAATACTCACAAAGGGCAAGGATATGAAGGGACTTTGTTACATGCACAGACTAGGACAGAAAAGTACAGGGAAGATAACAGTTAGATCATCCTCCTCATCGACAGCGCAGCTGATGGTGTCAGCTTCCCCCAGCCTGGTGAAACAGGAGGAACACAGCATCTGCGGTGAGCAAAGCTGATTTTATGGTGTTATACTGCAAGAGATTCCCAGACAGAATTTTATTAGCAGTGAAGTTCTTCCTAGGGCTACTGACTCACAGGCCCAGCATAAAAATACCTTCTAAAGGTATTCAGAGTACAGTACCAACACTCTGAAATCAATTACAGCTCCTCCCTTCACTGATAAAGTGATACACAGTTGTTACCTAACTGGGCATAAAGTGTACTTATATGGGACATCACTCATCAACAAATTGCTCGCGCTACCTGTTTGATTACTAGAAGCCACAGGAAGTGTTAGGGCTTTCTGCCTCCTTCCTAGCTCTAAATTGTCATCTTCCAAAAGCAATCATGACAGTATTTCTTTTTGGTTACATAAAGACTTTCTACAGACTTAAGAATTACTGATTATATTTAAATGATGTATACAGTTGAACAGAGTACCAAATAACCAAATTTCAAAGAATATTTGTACTTCAGTAGTAGGCTAGCAAATTGGATTTTATTTATAGCTCCCAGCCTTTCTTTGACCATTAAACAGAATTATAACTGTAATGCTACCAGCTGCCAAAGTTAAACAGAAACCTCTCTGGTGTCCCAATACGCCAGGCCACAACACTCTATCTCTGGAATAATGAATTGTTTCTTTCCTTTGACTTTAGTAAAAAAATTTCGTTTTACCACAATTGTTTCTAAGCCTACTCTTTTCTGTTCAAATACACAGAAGCATTTTATCTCTATCATGAAGAGTTACTGATAGCGCCTCTAAGAGCTTGAATGTACCACCAAAAAATGTAGTATCAATGGGAGGGGGACACAGCTAGAAAGTGAGTTTTCATGTCATTACAACAAATTTCACTTGAGACAAATTAAACAGAGAATTAACAACAATATTTTATACATAAATCATCTGAGTAAACCAATAATTACTTACCATATATGGTGCACATAGAATACCTTTTTTTCCTTCATAAATAGCTTTTAGGGAAACCAATTTGCAGGGTCATCATCTAAGTCCTGAAAGAAAAACACCTAGCCAAAACACCACAAACTTTGCTCTTTATGTGAAAGACATGATGAGCATAATCATTTCCTAACGCAAAATAGCAAGTGTTCTACCTATGTAAAACTTATTCATGGCTTAGTGGAGAATAACATAGACCTCCTCCCCCTTAACATCTGAGGTCAATTCTTTAACATATACAGATGTAACTCAGTGAACAAAGGTCTTGAAAATTCATTGCAGCCATGCCCTTGGACTAGAAATCTGCATGTAAGCCAGAGTTTAACACTGAACACTTTTTCTGAGAGAGTAACTCACAGCTTCAACGTGACAATTGAACTAGGCATTGCAGAGACATCTGAAGACGTAAGCCTTCTCCAAAGCGATCATGGTACAAATTAATTTTAAACTAGTTTAAAAGCTAGTTTCAGATACAAAATTAAAGCTTCAGAAGAAGCAAAGAGGTTTGATGTATTGTATCAATACACTTACCACAAGTCTAAATTCTGCACTATATTTAAGTAGACAGCATTTGAATACTTAGCTAAATGGAAAGCACTCAAATTATGAGCTACAGCTGTAAAAATAACAGCTGCTCTACTTATTCTTCCTTGAGGATCTGGTTAAATTAACACATATGTAACACTTATGATTTATTCATTGGCTTCTGAGTAGAAACATAAAGTAGCTAGACTGAACTATAAAAAACAGGTTAGTATAATTTCTCCTTTTAACACACTTGAGAAATAGCAATATGAATTCTCTCAGCTTGTACAAGGCTTTTTTTCTCATTTTAGAACAGCTAATTTATGCACATGATTCAGTCATCACAGCACTGATAGATTAGGCCAGGAAAATAGTCAACACCACTTTAAGAATATCTCGATTCTCAGCTTCTAAAATTCAAATACAGAACCATAAACTCTAAATACAAACCAACAAACAGCTATACAAACAGGACAGACTTCTCTAAGCACACATCGTTTAAGCTGTTAATTAAAAAAAAAAAACCAAAACATTTAAGAGCCTGATGATTAATACCTAATGCAGTGAAGTGGTTACTATGAGGAAAACGGCACAGTTCTCCCTTAATGCCCTATTGGCCCAATATGGGCAAGTCTGAAATCATCATGTGGCTTTAATATCAGCTAGACTAGCAAGACTGATAAATGCTGACAGATGTTGCATTCATGTGGCATTTCTCAAATTTTTATACTAATGCGTAGAATTGGAACCAGAAGTGATAGGCTTCTGTAGCCAAGATGAGACTGAAAAAGGCATTTTCCATGAAATAAGAACCCCTCCATACCTCAGTAAGTTGCTCGAAGGCAAGTGCAAAGATCTTCAGTGCACAGCAATGAAATCTCTCTTTCTGAAGTTAATTTGGTAAGGAAAAAAAGTAAATAAATCAGTACTCATTTGTGGAAACATTCTGCTGTCATGCTGTAGGCAAAAGCCTGAAAAGAAGGAGTTTTATGACCTTCCTGGCAAAGACACGATGATTTTGACTGATAATCAGAAATATCTGGCAGAGGCACCAAGGTTGTTTGGGCTTTTCTTAGAAGAAGATGATGTGCAGCTCCATGTTCTATTGCTTGAGATCAGACAGAATTACTAAATAAACACGTACTATCTACAGCCTAGGTTATTTTACAAATTGGTCTCAAATGTATTCCAAAATCTCATGAAGTTTCCCCACAGTCTTCAGCATGAAGCTATGCAATACGTATGCTCCAAATTTCAAAGCAATCCCTATGGAAGTAAACATTTTATATTAGGTTTTACTAGAACAACAGTTCAACTAAATTTCACAGTCACGACACTTTTGAATTTGAGTTACATATGTAACATTTTTAGCACATAACAAATGAACAATGGGACAAAGAGTAGGTAATCATAATGCAAGTTAGGCTGTGTCCACAAAGATGTGATGTGCAATATGTAGAAACAGAGTGAGCATGGCATATAGGAACTGTCCATTACTAGCTACACACTCTACCAGTTGGCATTGCAGCAGAAGAATGGATTTTAAAATACTGTGGTAACCTTAACTGATGAGGAAACACAGAACTGGATTTCTCCTTTTATGCATGAAAACTGTTCATTGAAGTAAAAGACCACTAAATGTGAGCACAATTGTTGAACCAAGCTCAGTTAAACATCCAGAATGTACAATTATGCTGAACAGATGTATACAGAATAAAAAAGGATAAAAGCAAAGAGAAATATCATAAAACATCTTAATACTCTAAAAATGATGTCTATACACCAAGGTATTTGAAAGTAAATGAGCCAAATCCTTGCCATTTTCACTCAAGTGAATTCCCAGTAAAGCCAGCAGTTTGCTCGTTAAGGTCCTTAGTTATAAAACATACAACTTACAGGAGCACTGCTGTTCCCCTCACAGGCCTCCTCATAAAATCAAGATCTCTATTTCTTACTGAATACTGGACGAATAATGTAGTTTGGTGCCTAGAAGTTGTCTTCATGGAAAGATAATTATTCCCTAGCTCTATCAAAAATTATTCATTTAATGCTGCAATCCCTAGGTAAAAATCCACAGTTTGTGTTATGAAACAGGCCAGACTAAATCATTAAAATCACCTCCCTTCAATGTCTCTCTGAAAGCCTGGTACTGTGACATCAAAGCAACAAGTGACAACTTTTGCCGACAGAAGCTTCCATAAATGAAATCATGAAACAAAAAGTAGAATAAATATTTCCTATATTAACTATTTTTAATTATCTTGGTAGTATCTTAATATTAGAATCAGGTAGATCAAATGCATACCAACTGTCATCAAAAAGTCCAGCTACAGCCTCTAATTTATCAAAGGTCACTCACCACATATACCCTAACAATGTCAGCAACACTTCACACAGAAGAACCAGTGTAAACAGTATTTCCTAACTATGTACTTTCTCTAGCACAGAATGGCAACAAAGCATGTGGGGTTTTTTTAGTTTTCCTGAAAGTTACTGAACACCTCCCTTCAACAGCAAGTTACTATCAATTTAATGCTGTTTTTTAAACTTTAAAGTTTATGTTCTTATTAGACAAGTAGTGACAGTTTGCAATTGCACCAAGAACAATCTTTCCAACACCTTAATTTTATATTCATCTCTCCTAGGTAGTAAAACAATGTTTTCCTAGTTTGTATGTATGAATCTAAATTACACAAAAATAAACCTGCAAAATTCTACTCTACATTTGATCTACAACTATAGAGTATTTTCCAAATTTTACCCATAAATATCCCTATGTAAAAACTGCAACCAATGCAGTAAACTACTGCATGTCTAGTCAAGCAACAAAAAAACAGAACTAAGAGGAAAAAATAAAACAGATAGTACAATTATATATATATATTCTGCCACATGTTTATCCACAGAAGATTACTATACTATATAAAAGGACTGGAAAAATAATAAAAAAGCATTTTACAAATTAATGTAAGACTTTGATAATACCTACAAACAGAATTATAAGTATTGCTATAAAGACTGTTAACCCTGAGTGGAATTGGTTTGGTTTTTTTATAGGATAACAAATGTACAGATCCACAAAGGGCTGGGGTTTTTTGCTGACATCTTCATCTGCCTGATTTCTGACGATTCTGTCAGACATTTCAGTACCAAGGCAAGGCACAGTGAGAGCAACAAATAAGCAGGCCTAAAGGATTCCTCAAGCTAAATATGGCTAGAGTTTTCTCTAAAGAATTAAGAGTTCACATTCTTCCTCCTACCAGCATAAATGGCAAACACTTTCTTTTATTCTGTGCAAAAAGAAAGGCTGAAAACTTCTTTAAACAAAAGTACAGGTGTAGAGGTACACAGTGTATATATAGAAAAAAGCTGTAAAATAAGGGTTGTGTTACTTCTTTTAAAAATAATTGAATTTTTAAATCTATTAAAGGTTGTTCCTGATATTTAAAACACCATGATAGCAAAAGCAGACAACTGCCCTTGAAGTCCAGTGTACTCAGAAATGTTTGGAGACTTAAGCCCTGAGTCTTTGCATAAAATCTATTACATATATTTACACAGTATCATGCTGAGAGGGAAGTTTTAAATAATGTCAGAGTACTGTTCATTAAAGTTACAATTAGACTAGATTTCGCTGCACAGGACGCCATGAGAAATTTGAATCCTGCTGAGCAGCTGGAGATGATCGGGGTGGTAGGCTGGCACAGCTTTCCAACTCTGGAAGTCTGTGTGCACAAAGCCCATCTCAACTAGGCACAGCAATCACTGTCTGACAAGAACTGTATCTCTAACTGGATCCAAAGACTGACAGGATTTCATAAAGCTGGATGAAATTTTGTATGGGTGCTACCTGCATTCATTATAATATGAGTTTAATCATCCTATCTGCCTGCAAAGAAATAACGTTTTCAAGAAAAGTTAAAATATTTTTACCATTAAAATGTATAATAATTGCAGTCCTAGTTCAGCAGTTTTCATTTTCTGTACATATCACTAGACCTGCGATAGCCCATACCATTGAAACTGTACTTCCACAGGACTTAGAATAAAGAAACCATGCTGACTGTTGACTAGAAGTGTTACTATGATGGACTAAAGAAAAGGTAACATCCTCGACATGCCAACATGGAAAAAAGTGTCTACAGTCACAGTTCTAACCATATTAAATGAAGAATAAAAAAGATTGGGAAAAAAGCGCATGAGATCCTGTACAAATATTTGTGTCATTCAGAAAAACATGCCTTGAGGAATACAAACACCTAACAACATATAAGAACCAAAACCAAATGCAGTATTAAAAGATACTTGTAGATCCAACTCTTTGCTACTTAAGACACTGGAAAAAATGACATTTTAATTATCTGTGTATATCCACAGCACTAGAATAATAACAAGTTTAAATCCTGCACATCTGTTGCAGTTTTTTCCCCATTATTTGAAGGACACAGAGCTTAAACCTTACTACATACTCACTGCCTACCAGTTACATTTTCATTCTATACGTGACGTATCGTTACTTTGCTAAATCAGAGAAAATCTCCCATTAGCTGATCACCTACATCAGAACAGGCTGGCAAAGGGACCCAGTGGGCCAGCACAACGCAGTTTGGTAAGAGCAAGCACATCCCACACTTTAGAACTGGCTGCGGTATACCACACCTTGTCACCGCAGCTCCTTTTCTAACAGGACATCTAATCATTAAATACATGACATGCCTGTCACATTATAAGTCATCTGTGCTGCAGCAATCAGAATTCCCATTTGAATAACGTAAATCATCATAATGCAACCTAAGTCCCCTCTCTACAGTCAGCAGCACAGCCATTCCACCGTGCTCAAATGTTGACCTCAGACTTCAGGCAGTGCTGACTGTCCACTGACAAGTCTGAAAATACGGTATGACAGACTCAACCATAAAAATACAACAAATAACCCTTCTGATTATATTACTTGTCATCTTCTACATGTATTTTAAAAACCTTAAGCAAATCTCCTCTGGGAGGATCTGAAAAGCTGTGATTTAACAAGCATTTCAGTATTTTCAGAAAGGAGAGGTATCTATGTTCTGTCCCCAAATCCCACCCCAAAGAGGGGAACAAAGACAGCAGCTACTACTTCATGTTTTTGAGCAATACTTTATGACTGTTCCATACAGAAAAAACAGCTATTAACTCATCAGCAAGAAGTGATGTGGAAAGCCAGACTTCCACTCCTGCTGAAGTCCATGAAAGTTCTACTGTAGCATTCAGCAGGTTCTAAACTGACTCCCATTAGGATAGAAATAATTTCTGAGAGATTTTCTCCTTTATTTAAAAAAGCAAAGTAACTACATATTTTTCAAATATTAATTATTATCAGCCACAGACTGTTCAGCAAAAGAACCTTGTGACTTTGTAATCACAGAATCGTCTAGGTTGGAAAAGATCTTGAAGATCATCCAGTCCAACCATCAACCCAACATTAACAGTTCCCAACTACACCAGATCCCTCAGCACTAGGTTGACCCGACTCTTAAACCCCTCCAGGGATGGGGACTCCACCACCTCCCTGGGCAGCCCATTCCAAAGCCCAACAACCCCTTCTGTAAAGAAATGCTTCCTAATATCCAGTCTAAACCTTCCCTGTCACAACTTGAGGCCATTCCCTCTTGTCCTATCACTTACTACTTGGTTAAAGAGACTCATCCCCAGCTCTCTGCACCCTCCTTTCAGGGAGCTGTAGAGGGCGATGAGGTCTCCCCTCAGCCTCCTCTTCTCCAGACTAAACCCCCCCAGTTCCCTCAGCCGCTCCTCGTACGACCTGTGCTCCAGACCCTGCACCAGCTTCGTTGCCCTTCTCTGGACACGCTCAAGTCATTCAATGTCTTTTTTGTAGTGAGGGGCCCAAAACTGACAGAGATACAAAGATTTACTGAATTCTGCAATCAAGTGAAAAAAAAAAAAACACAAAAAACCCAACAGGAAAGCAACACTAATTTAGTAAGTTTAGTTTAAATTGTTTGTATCACTTCATAATGTATTAGTCAACATGCTATGTTGTATCTTAGTTTCCAGATCCTTCACACACATTCCTATACGTATTAAGTATTCACCACTGCAGAATGGAGGGACTTCAAAGTATGCCAACCTCCTGAACCCAGTAATAAGGTTTTTATTTCTCATCTAAATCCAAAGATCCATCTCTCACTTCAGTTTCATTTTGCATTCAATTAGAAATCAATCCAAAGCCTCAAGAGTGGAACAGAAGCTAAACTTTCACAAATAGGACTGAGTTGATATTTTCTAAACTTTAAATATTATTAGTCTGCTGTGAAGCATGATATCTGAATTTGACTGTATTTTTCACAATTATTGCTATGTTTAATACCACATAAAATTATGACACAACATTAATATATCTGAAATAGGCCTGTGAAAATTATATGCCTTTCATTTACTTTTGCTTTTATACCAATTCATGGGTATTTATTCAAAACCTCTAGTACATTTCTTTTTTATTGTCTATGTTCACACAGTTGCTTTTCTGTAGTTGTATGGACCTTCCAAGTAGGTAACTGGAAAAAAAGTTTAAATGATAGAACAAATTTTTTTTTAATTAGCTATAAGGGGAAGATATTGTAACTTAGACTATAGTTAATATATAGTTAATATATAAGTTAATATATTACAACAGGGGAAGATATTGTAACTATTTCAAATTAATATATTCTTTTTCATGCTAAACATTTCTGTAAAGCAAACAATTTTCATCAAAAATGATTTTTTATTTGTGAAGTGTCTCTCTTCGTCTCTCATACACACAATTCTTAAGAAGTCATTTGTCAGCAGTGCAAATGCAAACAACCAGAAACAAAAAAATGCCAAAATGTACTAACTCTGTAACTGGTACACGCTGGGATCTTCTGAAACTTTTTACTTTACTTTCTTCAAACACACACAACGGATATATCTGCAGTTGTCTTGTTTTCACCACTACTCCGTATGTGGCCCGATCACTTACATATTTTATATTGTTTATACCCTTCTGTACAGACAGATTTCCACTGACTCTAAGAGTTGTAAGAGTGTCTACTCAGCAATTCAGCATCCCAACCCAGATATCTAAACAATAAAATAATTAGAAACAACACATTTAAAAATGCGCTGCTTCTCACCCTACATGGAAACCTCACTACAGGGACAGTGATAGATTCCAGCTCTCCAAAATGCTGACATGTCTTCCAATTCTTGCCATAGATCAGACAAGGCTTCCACAGAACAGCCTTCTTCAGTTCACTGCTCTGATTCATCTGCTCAACAGGGTGAAAATTAAAAAAAGCAGTCATCATGTCATCATTATACTACAATGAGTAAACATAGGGCATTTAAATTAGGCTGCACAGGCAATTGCGTGCTTGATATGGCAATTCTGAAGTGTTCTTTACAAGTTATTCAAAGGTACAAAATTTCCAAGTTCTTAAAAAATCAAACGCATTCCACCCGATGAGAGGAAACTTAATACCTTCACAGATCACTTGCAACTTTGAAATCATAAGGTTTACTGGCACATTCCCTGTCTCTTGAACCAAGGTCACTATTGTCTATAGAAGCTTGCTTGTCTGCACTTTTGCTGAAGAGCTGATCCACAAGCACCTTATCCAAGTACATACGTACTTACTTGAATACTCCTTCACTTCTGATGCTAGCAGTGATGCCATGCAGACTTTAGCATAGAAGTGAAGCGGTACTCAAGTAAGCTGTGTAGCACTCTAGCCTCTGCAGGGGACTGATCTCCCTGTCTCTCCTCCTCTTCTAGTAATGCCCCTTCCTGGGCTTTCACCCCGTTCCCAGTCTCTGTTCAGGCAGCTCCAGCACATAACCATGACTATCAAGTACTACAAGTCTCCGTACACTCATGAGTTTTGATTTCCTTTCCACCTGAGCTCTGCAGTGCCAGTCCATACCTCCTCCCCCCATATCCTTTTCCAAGGTACTCTTGCAAGCTGGTTCCTGCTCTGTAACAAAACAG
The DNA here is from genome assembly GCF_965140245.1 of Athene noctua. Taxonomy (NCBI): domain Eukaryota; kingdom Metazoa; phylum Chordata; class Aves; order Strigiformes; family Strigidae; genus Athene; species Athene noctua. Next base: position 13,622,972 of record NC_134040.1, on the reverse strand, counting down.
ACAGAGGTTCTTCCTTTACTCTGCCTCCTTCCAGCAGACAGAAAGCTCCAATGCCATTCAAGAGAGAACATACAGTTGTAGGACTTCAATACCAAAAAAAAAAGCTTTTATCCAAATCAGACCAGAATTGCAAGTAGACAAAGGTCAATTCTGTTCTGCACTAGGGAACATTCACCGTATACAGAACTGCCAGAAAAGACAAAAAAACCAAAAAAAAACCAACCAAACTATCTACCAACCTCTAGCAGCACTTACATGCAATTATTTGAGTGGTCATTTTTCAGAGGTTTATAAATTGCTCAGAGTGGGTATTCACAGGGATAGTGAAAAACACTGCTGGATATAGTCAAATTGACTATATTCACCTTATCAAATTGAAGATCCTGCTTCAAAGCACGCAAGTACTAGAGCTTTTCAAAGGAAAAGCTGATGGAATTCTTTCTTTATCTAATGGGCAAAAGGATACCAGACATCTTCTCGTAAGGCTTATGCTCAAATCCAAGTAGATAGTTTTGACTAGAATTTTCTGTGAAAAATCAGCCTGAGGCAAAACCAGGAAAAAAAAAAAAATCATACTTATCCTCAATGGTTAGAAGCTGGTCAAAGCTGGAGACTGGAAATATGAACCTGCAAAAGTGTACTCTCAGCTTCAGTAACAGAACACTACCCTGCAAAACTTCTACCAGAGTTAAAAAATATAATTCAAATATCTTTGTTGCAATTTTGACTGGATGACAAAATAAATGATTACAGATAGATGTAAAATACTCTCAATTCTGAAAAATTGAACTGAAAAACTGCAAAAAACTTTTCATTAATTCTTTCCAGCTAATTGTAATTGACAAAAATACGTTTTTTTCAAATGAAATTACAAAAATCCCTGACAGATGGGATGCTGTATTCTACATACTAACCCTCCATCTACTAATGGCGACTAACAAATTAAAGTCAAATCATATCTCACACCTAACAGCCCATGACGCAAGCAGATGGTTTTAATCCCACCGAGAAAGATTTTCTTCTCCACTGAGAACTGCAAGGTGACATGGCCATCCACCTTCAAAGTCCTATGTTCCATTAGGAAATCCACATCTCTGGGGCCATATATGCATAGGGGAAGATACATGCTTGAGGAAAAATATATGCATTAGTAGAGTTACACCAACTTTCTCCTCTGATGGCAGTAACTATGACCCTGTTCACAGCATCAGGATCTTTTGCCACTACATGGAAAGCAGTTCCCCGGCTCAGCTATTCTCTCCCACAGGATCCCCATCGCCTCAAAGCAAAATGAGGTCACCAAGATCATCACCAATCCCTGGCAGTACTGACTGTGCATTTCACTTTGCTGGGCCTAAGGTATTACTATTTACTAGCAACAGCTCAATTTCAAGTGGATTGTTTTCCTATTTTTCAATTACCTCTAATCACCCCAATGCAGTGCTTAGTTTCCACTGAAGTTTGCCCTTATATATTTCAGTTCAAATACTAACACCAGAACTACTAGGTGTAAGGGGATAAATAGAAGAAAATTGAAACACCCTTGAAAATACTCACACTTCAGGAAAACGCCAAAATATTAGCTAGATACACTGGAGCAAGAAACATCATCAGGATGTTGATGCAAGCTTATGACCACAATAAAGTTCCATATCCTAGGTACTCGCTTTATTGAGAAGGGTATTGTTTCAGCAGTACATACAGTCTAATAAACCAATTTTTTACCCGAGATTCCACTCAAATTCCAGCACTCTGCCTGCCCCTTGAAGAATTCCCATGATTCACAATACCTAGACCCCTTCTTCATTTTACAGAATTCAGACACAGTGAAGTCCCTGTGGAAAGACTAGACCAACTCTTGATCTGATGGTAGACAGACTTTAACTAATCTTTCTACATTTATCTATTAACAAGTTGTTGAGTCACTGGGAATGTTTTGTTTTCATTTTCAGATGGAGTTCAAACCTCAGTTTATAAATTCTTACACAAGGAAATCTGCATTTCATATAAACTAACAATTTTATTTTAAACACATGTACAATAGTATGTGAGCAGTTCATAACTAGCTTTTGAACAAAATGAAACAGAACAATAAAAGCTTTGGGAAGGCAGTGGGCTGCAGAGTGAATTCCCCTAACCCTGGCTTTGAGGTAAGCTGTGACAGTCCCTGTAGGACTCTGCCTAGCAGAGATAACAGGCACTGTCAAAACAGGTTTCCTAGAGAAGATTGCCTAACTATCTGGGAAGGGCAGGATCCAAAGATTTCCCAAGGAGAACATTTTCACATCCAATCAGCCTTTCAGCTCTGCCCAGACTGTCCATAAAAGGCTTCATATTGCAGGCTGAGATGTGATGGAGGGCTGAGAAAAATCAGTCCAGTAAAAACTAGATGAAGTACAAATTAAATTTTTTGTAGTTTACTGAAGAGAAACTCTTATCATTAACCTTCCTTTCCCTGTGTCACTTCCTTTTTTTTTTTTTTTTAAATGACTAGTGAGATACAGTTGAGTTGTGACTTTTTTTCAAGTAAATTATGAGGTATTAGCATATGCCTCAGTCAAAGGGATTTTTTTTTTTAAAATCATGAATGCTCAATTCAGCCTACAGATATAATAATCACCCATGGGAATGGGACTTAATATACCAATCTTTAAACACCATAGTCTCTCTCTCCACTGGCCAGATCTGAAAGGTTAAGAAACATATCATATAGATATTTCAGCCAACCAACTTCTGGAAATCATGTAAATTTTATAAAATTTTTTCCGTGCCAAGTAAGTACCACAGTTGAAATATTTACATATTTTTAATTTCAAAACAAGGACACTTCCACCTCTTCACTAACTGTGATAATAATGAAACATGTCTAACATGACCAAATCAAGGAATTGGCAGACTTAGAATCAAAAAAAAAAATCCTAATAGATATTGAAAACAAATATATTCCATATGTTTTGAGATATTTTATAATGGAATCTTAATCTATGGATGTGGTTGAATAATGCAGATAAATATCTGGTTTATTTATCCTTGGTAGGCAAACGAATAGACCTCATTAGCTGTGGTTCAGGAATAAGGCTAAACAAAGAGAAAAATTAGAATCAGATAAAGAAGCAGGCCAGATTATATTATATATTTCACATTCAATATTACTCACTTAGAAATAAAGGAAACACAACACCCACCACCACCACCCCCCCAAAAAAAAAGGTAGAGGTAGTAATACAATCTATTGTTTGTACATTACAAGAAATCAAAAAGATACACTAAGTCAACTGGACTCTCTTCCTCAGTTTTTCATTACTGCATTGCCTCAATAAAATATAAGTAATAATAATGATACAGAATGTGAATCTAAATACCTCTGGAAATTAAAATTTATGGCTCTCCTAGCAACTGTATCTTACACACTTGCATACACACAGTATTCTGCATGGTATTTGGTGTGGGCTTTTGAGCTTTCACAGCAGTAAGGTTGATTTATGGTTGCTGTGGGAACTATATCTTTGAATTTCTTGACTTGTGTATCTGAACCCAAATGTTACATTAACATAGGTAAGTATTTGTTGTTCTTTTTCCATGAAAAGAAGAAAGGAACCTACATGGACAGTTACGTATTTAATTCATCTTACCAAAGAAATAACATACAGCTTCATGTCTGGAGAAGTACAGAGCTCTAGTTATTCTCACGCTGCATACACAAGGAGTAAAATAGAGCCACATAAAACCTGTGAGTCAAATGTGGCAGGGTACACCTATAGAAATAGTAGTATGCAATGATGTCATTACAAGTTTGGGTGTTGCAATCTTCCTTTATTTGCTCAACTGTTTAACCACATGCTTTCTTTCAGGCATTTGATCAGAGGATATATATATACATTTGTCAGATGCTTTGCAGCTTCTTCGTAAGTGAGGGCGCTTTGCAAGCGTGACAGGGCTGTCAAAGTCAGTATTACCTAGCCCCAGTCAGCATAGGCATTGCTCTGGGTACTTTACAAGCACACAGTAGAAAGAAGCAATTTCTGTCATAAGAGCATTGAGGACTGACATTTGATGTGTAACACAGGTCATGAGCTGCTACAGAGACTCACCTCAGCATAGGAGAGACAGCCAGCCTCTTACTGCTACTAGAGATGTTCTTTAGCTGAGATGATTTGTCTCATGATAGAATCAAGAAGCTCACACCCTGAGGCCAGTTTCCTCAACCTAAAATAATCTTTTTACTACTTCCCCATTAGTACATTTCATGCTTTGACAACATAAGGAAAAAGGGAGTCAAGTCCTTTAACACACCTCTGTGTATTTTTGAAATTGTCACTGAACAATCATGCCTCTAAATCATCAGATTAGAAATCAACAATACCAAACTAATATTGCAGCATTTTTAAATTGAAATAAATTGCATTGCGCAGTTGCTACTTCAAGAAAAGTCAACATAGGTTTTACATTTTAAGCAAGATTTTTAATTACTGTGGAGGAGTATGAGGGAAAGGGGAAATCAAAAAGCAACATAAAGTCACAAAGTTCCTGAGGCATGGTGGCACCTTCCTGAAGAAACATCAATGTACAGCTAGACTCTCAATGCACTCGGCAGAGCCGCAAGGTCTCCTTAGCTTCCACTCAGAAAGGTGGATGTTCCACTAGAGCAAGTGTTCTTAGGGAGCAAAATAGCTAAGAAACACAGGAAAAGCAGTCAAAGCGAAATATGGCTGTGCTTTCCTAGTTTAGGACAGAGGAGACAGCATGTACTGAAAGTAACAGCTTGCCAAGCTTAAGAAACAAAAAATAATAATCTGTTCACATGAAAAACCTCAAGGAAAAAAAAACAGATTCAGAATTTTTCAAGTTGTAGTTCATGAAAAATAAGAATTATTATTCAAATGTGAGCTCATTCTTATTTTAAATTGATTATGCCTACTTTGCATATCATTACAAAGGACTCCAAGTCAGGGCTTCTAACAAATAAACAAAATCTGAAGCATGGAGTTATTTTCAGATAAATATTCAATTTCAAAGCAGTTTATAATGCTAACACAAGAGTTTATCAGAGAACCTTCAGAAAGAAGAGTTATCTGATAGATAAATCAGGTATCAACGTAAAACAGTCTGAATTAAACATTTCAAAGATCATGAAGATTACACAATAAGATAAGTCTAACAGGAAATCATTAAGGCCTGCAAGAATAACACTTCTACTTTGCATTTTTGAGTCCAGTCATAACACAGGATTTATTCTCGATCTAAAGAGAAGGAATACTAATGTAATTTGTATTTCTCAAATAAATTGCAGGTTATTTTCGTTTCAGGATTCCAAGATGACTCTACTAAATACAGTAATTAGTTATGGTAGTTGTTTGAAATGGAAAGGCACATCACTGACAATGCAACCGTGCTAGTTTTACAACTCCCTTTTGAATGACACATGCCCTCTCTATGAATAGAACGTCAAATCAATGGCCCCTGTTAGTGTCTAGACATAATTGTCTATGAATTGAATACATCATTTTTAACTGCAATACCAAACTGGTTCCAACTAAAATAATGGAACTGTCTCTTGCATCATACTTCTGAATATTTTGTAAAAATTACATAATACAATAGGTGGAGAAAGATTTGAGATTAATAGTTTGCCTATTCCTGCAATCAGCCCAACTGTAACTCTTTGCTGTGACATGAGCCTCTATAAAATGTGCTTGTAAGTAAGCATAGGCAAAATATCTGGGGAATGTATGCATTCTGAAAATAAATTTATTTAATGGAAGACTTAAAAACATACAAATAGGTCATCAGTTTTAAGAACACACAAATACTTTATTACATATTTGAACTATAATAGACATGTATCACACACGTGCAAAATATTATGTATCTAAAACAAATGGTATTTATTTACGTACTTATTCTGAAACCTCAAAGTCAAATACATGTACATTGATCTAACAACTTTGATTTCTATACAAATCTTGCATGAACATAAGAAAAAAAATGTGTGTGTGTGTGTGCACATGCATGTTTCTGTGTGTGTAAAAACACAAAGAATTTTCAGAAGTATTTTACAAAATAACCCAAAGTAAGTCACAGAGTTCTTCATGTTGGTACATTTAAGTTTTGGAGTGTTGTACACAACTTCTTCATGTAATGTCTAAATGCTCCAATAGAGCAGTTTGCATATGTCATCTGAAGGTCACACGACAATACCACGTATAGGTATGAATAGAATCCAATGGTACTCTCCATGAAAGCAGTTGTATTTAGATTTACTAACTGGAAATCTGATTCAAAATCAACAGCAGGATAGTACCACATGCAGCAGTATCCAATGTCAACAACAAATGAAATACTTCATTTTCACCCTTCAGCGGCACTGCAAGGACTTTTACTATGCTGTATTTATCTCCAGAAAAAGAAGGCTCTGTTGACACTTCAAAATTTGCATGAAATATATTGGGGTGATCACCCACAAAGAAGTAACACCACAGTGCTGTGTTCACCCTTCTTGATTAAAAAGACAAGCTTCATAACGCTAAGAGTATCCTCCTTAGCTCTTAATGACAAAAAACAGGGAACATACTCATTTGGAAAATGACTCACCCGTTTCTCAGTACTCTAGTTATCTTAGGAAATAAAGTCGCACCACTTCATCAGTTCTTAACACAAAATGACCAATAATGAACCTAGAGGTATGATAGCTGTGATTTATCATTATATCAGGGAGAAATCTAGAGTTCCACCAGTCAACGAATACCAGAACCTAGCTAACATGTACTTTAGGCCAGAAAAGTCTGGTCTTCTTTCTGACCATCAGTACAAATTTTAACAAGTGCATGTTGTAATGCCTTCCCCCAGTACATCATGGTTTTATAGCCCATAAATGATATATTAACTCACCATAAACTGCACTGCAGCTCTTAAAAAAAAAAAAAAAAAAAAAAAAAAAAAAAGAAAGCACATTGTAGTGTGCATGTTAGTTTTGCCATTTTACGTATAAATTCCTATTTTTAAAATACTATCTGTATCCACTTACTGGGACAAACAGAAGAAACACGCCTTACATAGAAAAAAGTAGTACAATGGCCCAGAAGCCATCTCCATCTCAAAGTTGCACTGAAGGCCAACCACCACAGTTCTTCCTGCATGCTACAGAAAATGCCTATGAACATCCATGCCATGCTAGTCAGAAACATCTGTTTAAAAAGACTCAACAGATTAAATAAAAGGGACTGCAATCATTATATCAACCAAAGGTTTTAGGGTGCTATACAAATGCAATGTTTAAAGACAAACAGTGAACTGAACTGAAAACTAAAGGAAATCAAAGAACTAAGTCTCTAAGGATGTCCTTAGAAATCAGAAAACTATAAACCAGATGACTAGAAAGGCATCATGTGAAATATCTGGATTCAGTCTTCAAAAAAAAAAAAAAACCAAAAAAAACCACCATGAGGGTTTTAAAGGAGACTTTGTTAAGTTTAAAACTGATAGAAATTTATGAGGTAGCTCCCTCTTCTGGATCACCAAACAATGACAATTCCTCTTAAACTGCAAGATGCAGAATTTGGCTACTAAAGAACACCCTTCACCGTTTTGAGGTTTTGTCATATACCATTAAGTGATCACGCAGAGACATAAAGTTGCAAGCTACTGACCCTTATTTTGAAGAAGTTTATATGTGAGTAGCAGACTAAGAGAGAAAGGTAGCTGAATCCCTTGATGAGCTTAATACCCTTTTGGAATTTTTCCATCAGACAGTACCAACCGGAAAAACAAAAGATACTGACTTCTGCTTTAAATCTCTCTGGATTTTACTGAAAAATGCAATTTACTGCAGTTCACAGAAAAGAACTGATTAATAAGAATATTAAAACCGGTTGCTTTCCTACTTATATGGCCTGCCATATGATTTCTGATTTCATATTTGCAGAAGTTAAGCTTCTGGCGTTTAATTCCTGAAACAGAAGAATCTTATCTTCCTGGAATTTCTTTCAGCTTTGACAGGTTCACACAGAAAAAAAGGCACAGTAGGAAAAACTTATCTACACATCAGCTATTCAGACATTCTCTGAGACAGCCTGGGCAATTTCTGCGCACATTTATAAACTGGAATTGGAAAGATCAGAAAATGGGTACTCTCTACCCCTATATAAAATTCAGCTCCATAAAGGAACCCTGCCTTTCAGACTTGACCTATAATGAAAGAGGAGGCTTTGTGAGGACCTGGTGATTTTTCTGCATCTCAGCTGGAACCTCAGACAATTCTATACTCTTTAAATTGTCCATCACTATTCAAGCTGAATTATAACGTTTGACTTAAATACAAAAATTAGTCTAAACGGCAAAGCTGTAGCACAAATGAAATCACTGTGTACTTCATCAGTGTTATTCTTTATAAACAAAAATCACAACATAAATTAAATTATTGAATATTTAATGAGAAAGAGGGAGAATAAACTATGTCCCTGTTAAATTCTGGACTAGATAACTTGAAAGCATGATTTCTGACTTGCCAATAACCACATAAACAGATGTATAACAATGTGATTTCATCTTTCGTGATATGTATACTGAGTGCATCTTAAAGGATGTGGCCAACTGAAACACCCAAGGAAATTCTGATCATTCAAGCACAGATAAAATCAAAATTGACAGGAGTTACTTGGATGGAACTGAAAGGATCATACAAAATGGTAAACCTTGTAGACCTGGAAATAGTGAGAGACAGAGGAAGAAGAGCTAAGATTTGCTGTGCAGGCATCTGATACAAATGGCAGACTCCTGATGACAGAGAGGGGAGACCCCTTTGCCAGACTCTGCAACAATCACTGGACCGAGACATTCCCATCCGTGCCCTCCCCCCCCCCAATCCCCTTAGCAGAGAGAAGAGTTACAGAGAACTATGGAAAATTAAAATCGAAACTGAGGAAACCAGCAGAAACTAGGAAATAAAACTGCATATATAAGTAGAGATATTAAAAAGGGGCAGACTGGAAGGAAAGAAAAAGGATGGGTGGGAGATTGGAGTGTAGAAAGGCAACTGGCTGAAGACCACATCCTGGAAACTGAGATGATGAAGGCTACAACTTCTGGCGCCAAAAAGCCAGAGAATTAGCTAAACAAGTACATCATGTTAGAGGGAGTGAGTGAAGTCCTTGAAAAGGCAGAAAAATCTGAAAACCTGGTTAAAAAAAAAGCTTTGTCTGTTTTTCAAGCTTCATCCAAATAGCAACTGAAAAGGAGCTAATGTTTTCAGTCAGATATTTTCAAAAGAAAATAATTTAAAAAGTGTTAACAAAGTATTTGTTTTATGGTCAAATGACAATGACTCTTAGGAGAAAACACACTCTAGCACCCATATTAATTTCCAATAAAAAATTCTACGAAAGCAAGGATTTTATAAATCACTGCAATTAAATCATCTTAATCTACTTAATTAAAATAATTTATTCTATAAAAATCAAACCAACTCTTAATCAAAACAAAGAATTAGGAAGCAACAAATGAGAAATGTAAATAAGACACCTTTTCCTTTTCATAAGTACTTTTATTTTCCAGTATTTTATTGTCATTCAAAGTCTTTTTTTAAAAGTAATCTACAAGAATATCTGACTGATTCTCACTAAATCCATACCATGTATAAACAAAGACTCTAGAAACAATAGTTTCTAGACTATTATTGTAGATAAATATCACTAGAAGTAAAGCTATCATATGACTAAATATAATTACAGTATACCTTAATCCTTCCTCTTTGTCTATCATGCCAAACTTTTCATATTGAAACTTAAGATTGTACAGTAGATTGTGTAACTGTCAGATTGTGCAGCAACAAACAGAAGCATAATCAAATACCACATTTTCTTGTAAAGAGTAATTTACTGGGTCTGGTCTTAGACAGCCACATATAATATCATAATAGGAGCAAAGTACGATCATAACATTTTTCAGACAGGAGCCCTTCTCCTGTGCTGCAGCAGCTCCCAGACATCAGTGATAGTTAACCAACCAAACACCAACATAACTGCAAAATAAAGAGGGATGAAATACATGGATGGCATCAGAAGGTACATCTGGGTGCACGTGAGTGGGTGCCTGTGATGCACCTTGCAGTGCTGTGTGCAAGCTGGCAGCGTCCTAAACGTGTGCTGGGGTGAGACAAGGGGTGTACTAGTCCCTTCCAAGGACCTCAGTTTCCTTTGGAGAAACCCAGAACTGTGGGGTGCAGAAGAGGCACGTTCACTTTGCTACATCTCCAAATCAGATAACTGAGAGCCCAGAACTGTAAAGCACACCCATCCAACCAAGGCCTTGTGGAAATACAACATCCATACATGGTGATCATACTTCAAAAGAAATGTTGGCAAACCGTGAAGTGTTAAGAGCTGCCACCATGCCTTTTTATGAGGCCGAGGAAAAAATCAATTGTTTGGTTCAGCCAAAAAAAGGACCGAGATGCAAAAGCACCTACTGATGGAGACTTCCTATTTAATTAGACCTTACTAATGAAGGCATGACTCACAAGGACATTACTTCAGTTGTAAGCTTGTGCAACCATATTGCTTTCCATGGAATTCATGTAGTAATGAAAAAGACAGTATTGAACCAAATCCAGACTTACTGCTTTGATTGAAAATTACAGTAAACAGAAAGCTAACGGAAATAAACGTGACAGTGATTAAATTCATATTCATCAGTTGGCAAGTCTTCTAGATCCTTCAAATAGTACATTATTCAAACATACCTTTACAACTGACTAGCATATCATCTATCTTCTCAACAAATCTCCCTTTGAATTACTCAGAAATAAAAGAGGATGTTAAAGCAGCGTAAGGTAAGTAACAGGGAAGTTCACATCACAGTTCACAAGGCACGAATGCCAACAGAGCTTTCAGCCACACAGGAGCCTAAGTTACAAAACGGATGAAAAGAAAATTTACATTGTAATCCAATTTCAAGTCTCTAATGGGCTAACTTTAAGAGTGAAAACTAAAAATATGATTTTTTTACTAAATCCATTAACCATATAAACATTACTGACTATAATGCTATCTAGAATAACATAATGCCAGCTTAGAATTCACAGCATAAAATATCTCGAACATGCTTTAACTTATACAAAGTTTGCAAGAAGTTAATGTGATGTGGAACTTAAAGCAAAGGGTCTGGAATAAGCAGTCCTGTTATCAGTCCACTAGATAATCTGGGCAAACACTACAAGATTTGACTTTTCAGAACTCCCAAGTACTAACTCCTTAGTAGCCGACATTGAGCTTCTATAAAAAAATCACATCCTTCTGTATTTCATTTTGCTAGCCTGTAAATGGATAGTCTAATACTGTTCTTCCTTCAGCTTTTGTGAGGCTGCACTTAATGTGAGCAAAGTACTCTGAGATCTTTAGCATGAATAAAATATATTTTGCACTTAGACGTTAATTATAGAAGTAGCAATATTTGAAACAGGGTTTTGTTTCGAGGCAGCAAGACTAAATCAAACATGATTATCTTGGCTTTGATTGTGATGTTTTACTTACTATGCTCTATTTTTCCTTGCATTTGAAATATACAAGTTTGCTTTTCTGTTATGTAAATGAATGTTTTTAACGCATCTATTTTTGAAAAAAGAATAATTTTCTTTCCTACTAGCCTAAGACAGAAATGTTGCAGAACACAATTCTGAAGTCTGACAGAGAACTGCAAGGCCATTGCATGCATTCAATAGCAAAAGCAGCAAGAGGTGCCCAGAGGGTTCTCTGATTTTAGAATATTAATATGTAAATGTTTATCCATACAGATATATATCTAAATATCAAGATAAACACACAATAATATTTAATATAGATTAAGTAGTTCTAATATCTAGTGGTTAGGTGGTCCTAACCAATGCAGCTGCAATCACAACAGTTATGGCCTTCCTGAAAAGTAAGAAGAACTGGGATAAGGATAAAAAAAAAAAACCTGCATTAAGAACAATCCATTTTAAGCTAAGGATTCTGTTTGGTTCTGTATAATTTATTTTAGAGGCAAACTTCAGCAAAGGAAAGGTTTGGACTTTATCCAAAACACTGGCATGCAAAAGCAGTCAAGCCACCCGCCACAGCAGTCCTATCTTTTAAATGTTGTTCTTCACTTCTGCAAAGTGTAATTATACTGCTCTTTGTGTTACTGGGTATCAGTGGCATTTAACAGACAATATGTATTGTGGAAAATGCATGTCATATTTATAAATAATCTTACTAACATAAGTGTAGTTTACTACCTGCAGAAGACTTTGATTCTATAGCTTGAGTGACCAAATTGCACTACTTCAGCCTGTTTCCTGTTCTTCAACTTTCACACATTCCCATGTTGAGTAAAGAAGAGAAAACACGGAATATTTCCATTTAAGTCATGGAGTAAAACTGGGCATCCATAAATTGCCAGTGTTTTTTAACACTGAACTGAAGTCAGGGTTATCAAAACTAATTTAAAGAAATTGTCACGTGACAAAAGATGAACAAAAAAAAAATCAAATTAATAAAACACCTGTTCAGAAGAAAACATTATAGTCTCAAAGCAGTGCTGAAACACTGGTATTTACCCAGACAAATAAGGTTAAGAAGCATATTCTACTTACTCAAATCTTTAAATGAAAGTAAACGCCAACCTAAAGCTTGTTTTCAACATTCTATGATGCCTAAGAAATGCTGTCACTCACTCATTACACTCCCTCACACGGATGTAATTTCCACCCCCACCTATCGTCATCACATCTGGTTTGGTATGCAGTTTCATACAAAAAAAAAAAAATCACGTAGGCACAAAATTACAACATATTTTGAGATATGCTTTAGTATGCAAGTGTGTGTAATTACAGACACTATTAAGTATACCTTGAAATACAGACCACCACAGAATAATTAGGGGGGAAAAAAAAAAACCACAACTTTAGCCCAAAGCCTCGATCAAGCTGTAGCTTATAAGTAGTACATTGGGATTTAAATCACTTCTCCAAAGACATAACAAGACATAAAACTTCACATCTCACAGAATCACAGATAATACAGCTAAAAGAGACTCCAAACAGGTAGTCTATCTACCTGTCCCAAGGCAAGATCTGTAGCGTTATCACTTTAACCTGTGTGTGTGAAACAAACCTTAAATACCTCAAGTGACTGAGATTTCACTGTCTACCTACCCATATATTTTAGTGCTCACTGTTGAAAAGCCTTCCCGAACGTTGAACCTGAAGCCAATCTATTACATGTGTCACTTGCCTCCGTATTGGAAAGTTTTTCAGTCCAGCCAAACTTGTCATGCATTTTAAGTCTTTACAAACAGTAAAAGCACTCCCCTCAGAAATGTGTAACACCAAAACATTGAGATGAGATCCTAGCTCCACTTAACTCACTCCAAACAGGCACCAAAATATGCTTACAGGCACTGCACACTATCCATCTGGCATACTGGAAAATATAGGTTGGCACCTTCAAAATCATACGTGGTTCGGAGACAGGGAAGACTTTCTTGCTCTGGCACCGAAAGGCTGTTCCTTTTCTGATCGCAGAATATTCAAAAATAAAACTTTCCAGGTTACACCTCTCTTCAAAGTTAACGAGGAAAAAAAAGGCCAGAACACTTTCCAGTAGGCACTACACTGTCTCCCTCACACCAGTCACCACCGACACCAAGGCCAAGAAGACTGATGTCACCTAGGCCACTATCTGCAAAACCCAACTTTCCACAAAAAATAAAACAAAACCAGCCAAGTCACTTACACCAGGCCTCACACATGCAAACTGTCGGCACGCCGCCCTGCCAGGCCGCCTCCCCTCCTGCCCTGGGCCCACGCGCCATCTTTGCCACCCCACAGGCCCCACGCCCCGGCCGGCTCCGCGTTCTGGCACGGCCACTCTCCCACCAAGCGAGACACGTTTCTCCACATGCTGCTGGCCAGGGCAGTGGTTGAGGGGTCGCCCCCCGCCTCAGCACCCCTGTACTCACCTTCAGAGACCTCAAACTCGGCTGCTCCATTGAGCTGGTAGAGGCACCAGTCAACCGCGCTCTCGCCTGGGGGGCCGCCAACTGGGCAGGGAGAAAGGCAGAGTCAGTCGGGGCACCCAGGGCCGGCGGGCAGGGGAGGGAGGGCTGAGGGAGAAGGGAAGGAGGGCGGCGGAGAGGAGAGGCAGAGCCGGAGGAGAGATGGAGGGGACGGAGGAGGGAGCGGAGGGATGAGGGCGCCAGGGGAGGAAGAGCATTTCCAAATACCCTGTTTGTGGGACATGGGTGTTGCCCTCCGAAAGGCGCTCAGTGCTCTGAACTGTTATTCGCTTTGCTCCCAGCGCCGGCAGCTTGGGGCGCCTCCTCCTTCTCCCAGCGGAGCGGGCGGCGCAGGCAGCCGGCGCTGCCTCGGGGCGCTCAGGGAGCCGGGGGAGGGAGGACGGGAAGGAGGGAAGGCTCCGCCCGGAGCTCCCGGCGGAGGCGGCGCAGCCTCCTCAGGACCCGCCGCGCCCGGCCCCGCCGCGGCCCCAACAGGTGTGAGCGGGCGCGGGCGGCCCCGGCACCGCGGCGGGAGCTCGGGGTTGCTGGCGGGGCCGGGCTGGGGCGGGCGGCCGCTGTCCCCGAGGCGACCCCCGGCAGGATGGCCGGCCTGCCTGCCGCGGCCCGGCGTGGGGGACCCCTCCTGCATGCCCTCCCCACCGCGAGCCGCGGCTGTGCCCTGTCCCTCCACAGCGCCTCAGCCACGCGTGCCCGCGGCGCGGCCAGCCCGGCGCCCACGGGGGCGCCTCCACGGCTGCACCGGGAGCCTGGGCACACCGGCCCTGGAGAACACCCCGCACACCGGGGCCTCGCCAGGGCCCCCGTGCTAGCGCCCGTACGGCCTCCCCCGGCTCGCCACACCGAGCACCGGCAGCTGCCTTGTCCTCAGGACATTCACCTCGGTTCTCCAGCCGTGCCTAGGCCGCGTAGGCTATCTTACAGATAAGGGCTGCAAATGCCGTGTAAATTGTCAGGATTTATATACACTGAAATCACTGGAAGGCTGTAGAGTGGGTTTTGTCTGGTCCATGGACCCCCGTGGATCCACAAACTGTCTCTACAGCATCCATCAGAGGTAAGAAAGCAAATCTGTTATCAAGTAAGCTTAAGTGCTCTGTGTAGTGACCTTTGTCTCTGCTGGAAAACGTTTAGGAGAATGGCAAATTTTAAAACACTGAAACAGTCAGCTAGAGTGAACTTATGTTAATAAGTGCCTTTATTCTTACAGACATCCACCCCAAAAACATGAGGGAAATGCAAAGGTACGTTAATTATTCTGTTCACCAGGTGACTTTCCTGATAGTTACTTTAACACGGTTGTGACTGCTTAGCTTATAGCTGGCAGCATCCTGCCTACGTCTTCTGTCTTTTTGAGGTGATGGTGTCAGAGGCCCACGTATAGCACAGCTCATGTCAAAGACGGCAAACACACTTTGTACAGACAAATTGGGAAAGCTTAAGAAATAATACAGGAAGCCTATAATCAAGCCATACTAAGAGATTAGGAGCCAGCAAGAGAATAAAATACCCATATAGGCAGCTGTCATGGCACAATCACACTGGCTCCTCCATCTAGCTTTTTGCTATTTGTGAAACGGTATGTAAATGGTGGGGAAACATTATTTTCGGCATAAATTTTACTTGATATACCTACATTCATCCTTTTTGCAGCAAGTGAAGACCCTCCTGATGCCTTTATGTGTGTAAGCTGGGGGAAGTTTTATTCAATTTTTCCTATTAAAATATTCTGTTCCAATATTTATATTCTTCCCCACTGCATCCAAGACGGTGTCACATTGTGGCCTTTGTGAACGAGTTAAGGAGGACAATTACACTTTCTGAAGGAAATAGGTTTAAAATGGGAGTAACATTCTGGAAACATTCTCAGCTACTTTTAGAAACAAAGCAAAACGCCAACACTTAAGCTTTTTTGGGAACTTCACCTAACTTACGGAGACCATAATGCCTTCTGAGGTAAAAGAATACCAGTTCATTTAGAAAGTGTATGTGTATATATATCCCCAAGCCATATGTTTGCTGGATGTGCACTAGCTTTCTTGGAATTGAAAAGGTTTTAAGCTGATGATTTGAGATAAAGAAAAATATCATAGAGCTGTATTAAAGCTTCATCCAGATGCATACAGTGATTCTTACTCCCCCTACAAATTACCTACAATACAGACTTTGATTGCTCTTCATGACAAGGTATTATCATAAATAAAATTAACCTTAGCATACCAGTGTTAGCATCTTCTTTTTGGAGAAAACTCTTGTCTACTATGTTAATTAGCAAAGAAGGGCCCTGTTCTGAGAGAAGCCATTCATATTAGATATAATTTGTATAAAAGTAGCAATTTTATGCACTTCAACTCTGTATTACTGGCTTACATAGCATTTTTCATTCTAAACTTCAAACATTTACAGACTTTGTTTGTTAAAGATGCAAATCGCATTTACAGTGTACGATCTGTTCCTGCAGGTATCCTGAATATTGAGATGGGTTAATTTGCACCCAAGTGCCAGCTAGTTCAATATGAATTAATCTTTCACTTTTATCAGTGTAAGTCTGTAGGTGGATACTTTTAAGCTACTTGTGATTGTTTCCTTCAGAGAGATGACTGGTTTAACTAGGTTTGGAAACTAGTAATGCTAAATCAACAGACAAACGTGAAGGTGGGAGCGTGTACCACCTTCATCTGATGTCCTTTGCTTTTGGACTGTTGGAAATGAGCTAAGTTTGGCATGATATTTTCTGTCATTTCAGGATTGTTAAAACCATGTCATTTACTCAAACTAGAGTTTAAGCAAAGGTGGTTAAGTTATATTACTGTGTATTTTAAAGAGTCAAAGTTTAAAAAATAGCTTAATCTACTTTGGCTTTTAGAATCATAATGATATATTGCACAGAAACTGGTTTAACTGCAGATAAAATTTCTGAGGAGATTGGGCTATGTTATCCTGTAACGTTTTTTAATTATGGATTGGATTTTTTTTCATTAGGATTTTATGCAGACCAAGAGGCTACCTTTTCCGTTCTCAGCATAGGGTCCGCCTCTTGCTAGCAGTGGTAAAACAAGTGATAAAACCAATTTAAATGGGATCAGAGGGTCAACCACATAAAATTTAATCTTGCTACAACTTCAAAGATGTAGACAATAATCCATAATGAACTATTATACCCTGAAATAAGAAACTTGTATCCAATTTAAAAGAATTTCCTCGAAAAACCCATAAGGATTTATAGTTGTCCAAGGTGCAGAAGCCAACCTCTCCCTGAGCAAACTAGTTTTATAAGAAAACCAGCCCCACGTCACCCACAGGAGCCAGAAGGACCCCCGGGGGCCGTAGGGATCCCAGAGACCGGCAGAGCAGCCCGGGGTGAACACGGAGTCACCCCTTGTGCCGCGAAATCCCCTCATTCAAAGCAAAACGGCTCTAGCGTTGGTTTCGGTTTGGGTTTTTAACAAAGCAGCTCCCTTTGCCCGAGCCTGACGCTTCGGCGCGGAGGGGCCGGTGCGGCGGCGCGGCACGGCCTCTGCTTCCCCGCCCCGGGCCGGGAGGCGGGGACCGGCGGCGGGACGCGGAAGGCCGGCGGGCGGGAGGGAGGGAGCGAGCCCCGGAGCCGCCATGCGCCCCGCGCTCCCCCTGCTCCTGCTCCTCAGCCTCCTCCCGCGGGCCGGCGGCCGCGGAGAGCTGCGGGCCTTCGTGGTCGCTCACAGCCACATGGACGTCGGCTGGGTTTACACGGTGCAGGTGGGGCACCCTGCGGAGCGGGGCCCGGCGGCGGCTCCCGCGGTAGGGGTGGGCTCCTGGGCGGGTGGGGCCGAGCCTCTCCGCTGCTCGACCTCGGGTCAGCCGCCTGCGAGCTCGCAAAACTCCCCGCAGTCGTGTAGCGCTGGCTGCGGGGGGGCTGCCTGCCCCCGCCCTGACGCCTGCGGAGAGGCGCGTAAGTCGGTGTCAGGTGCATCTCCTGCCCCGCGGCTCTCCCGGGCTGTGCCCCCTCCCCTGCTGCTCCCCGATCCCGCCGCAGGCTCGGAGGAGGCGTGTGGTTACCTTGGGAGCTGTGCCCCTGAGTTTGGGGTTTGTGCGTGTCAGTGTTCTGCAGGATGCTCCTGATGGACTTCCTTATTTTTTTTAAAGGCAAATCTCTAATCTGGTTGATGGTGTGCTTTGGATATATGGCACATTTTCTTGGTCTTTTTATCTTGTTCCTAACTTGTTTATCTTGTTACTGAGGACAAAGGTAATGGCCTCAAGTTGTGGCAGGGAAGGTTTAGACTGGATATTAGGAAGCATTTCTTTACCGAACAGGTTGTTGGGCGTTGGAAAGGGCTGCCCAGGGAGGTGGTGGAGTCCCCATCCCTGGAGGGGTTTGAGAGTCGGGTCGATTTAGCGCTGAGGGATCTGGGGTAGTTGGGAACTGTCAGCGTCAGGTTAATGGTTGGACTGGATGATCTTCAAGGTCTTTTCCTACCTAGTAATTCTGTGATTCTGTAACGCAAAACCCCATGAAAACTCAACGTCTTTTCATACAGGGAGCAGGTCCTCGATGGCTGGGGTGGGGCTGGAGCCTAGTGCTATGGAAGCGCAGTAGCAAAGTAACTTTTGCTAAATTGATGAGATACAGAGCAAAATAAATCAAGTGGGGTGTTAGTACCTTTTATATTTGTTAGTCAGAATCCTGCCTCCTCCTTCATTAGTACGAATCACTTTCGTTTATGTGAGAGGCGCTGTGGATACTTCACTCGCTGGAGTGAAATGGCATCAGATGTTTAAGAGTAATTGATAAAAAAGAGCTAACGGCTCACTAAGGAATCTCTGTTGTGCATATATTTTGTCTTCCTTTTTTAAGAAAGATCAGTGAATTTCTCCTTCAATACTTCAAACTCCTACTCAGAAACTGCATAAGACAATACTAAACTATTTTTTATTTTGGGTCAGTTAGTGGTCAAAGATCTCGGAGAGAAATGAAGCACGTAATTTTTTTTTTTTTTTTTGAGAAGATATAATTGCTTGAAGCCTTGCTTCCTCTGCTATTAAATTACAAGCATCAGCAATACTTGTAGTCAAAAGCCAGAGAGGTTACCTGTGGATAATTTCAAATGCTTCTGTAGTAAAGTGAAACCTGAAGGTAACTCTCTGTGGATCCAAACCTTTTTTACATTTTTGGTCTGCTTAGTTACTACGTTTCACTCATGACAACATACTATTTTTTGTGTTCCTCATTTATAATGTGAAAAGTAAGCATTTATGATATTGGAACAGTAATCTTCATTGTGTGCTGGAAATTACAGTACTGATGGAGAATTCCAGCACTGGATGTATAAAAAAACTTTTTTCTTTTTCCTCTCAAAGTAAGCTATCTGTTACAATCTGATAATAACAGTGGTACCATAGTTTACATGAGATGTGGCATCTGACTGATGTTTCTTAACCATAGGTGTGAAAGACACCTCACCATTGTCTAGACTGCAGTACAAAACAATTTTTACATCATAGCAGAATTTTAAAATCTATATTTAAGTAAAATCTTACATGATTATTTATACTGGTTCACTGCTTATTGTTTCAGAGTATCTCATTAGCTGATGAAAAATATGAATTGGAAATAAGATTCTTATTGTTGCTTGCAAGTATCCTGGTTGTGAGAACAATTGTTTTCAATTCCCACCCAGACAACTGGGGTTTATAAACTGTACGGTTAGGTAATACCTTACTGCTTAGGTGCAACGTAGTTCGAGTCGGAATAAACACTATCTTGCCTTAATATCCAAAATACCTCAAGAAAATATTTTTAGCAAATTACCACACAGAATATTATAGTATTGAAAAGTCCCTGTTCAGCTCTTAAATCTAGTGTGCTCCACTTAACTGTTGAGAACTAAAATCGAGCCTGATGTTGCAATCATTGTACATACACTTGGATTTTAGGACGTATTGTATGTGGCCAATTGCCAGTGAAAAATTAAAATTCCTTAGCAATCATTTGAGTGTGTCGCTGTTGCATATTAGTAAAAGTTAAAAGTTATTCCCTTTAGTTAAAATTTCACATTGTATTAAGCATCTGATCATAATCTTGATTTTAAAAAAAATTAAGATCTGATCGAGAAATCATTGAACAAGTAATTACTCAGATATGCACTACAGTATTTTAAGCCATTCCTCCTACACTCAAATATTTTCCCCTTTTCTAATGACACATTAGCATTTTTACAGAGATAGCTGGATTTCAGCTGTGGAAAGCAGGGGGTTAGGAAAAGTTAATTTCTTATTTGAATCACATCATCCCCTTTTTATATCCCCTTTATTTGATTTTCATATAAAAAATCTGCCTAAATTAAAACTATGGATTAATATTTTTACATATCATGCCTATTAATTTTTAGGTGGGTGAGAGATCTATATGTCAGTCACTTTAAGGTGTATGTGCATCTATTGTGGTGTGAGTTCTTAAGCAAGTACCAGTAGTTTAAGCAGAAAAGTGTTATGGTTAGTGTTAAAATAACTGTGTTATAATATGCAGATAACTTTGTTACAAGAAAACACGGACATTGCAGGAAATTCTAGATTCTCTGCTGTTGCCTTTAGATATTGTATATCACTTTGAAATTAAGGGTGGAAGACTATCTAGTTAGCAGAAGTTGTTCTGGCAAGAGTAGGAGTGCACGAAGTGTCTTCATGTGCACAATTTTAAAATTACCATGATGTTGTTCAATTGATGCCATAGGATAGGATATAACTATCTAATAAGTTATTTGGTGATTATCACTATCATGTTTGCATTTCAGTAAAATCCACATGCCTCATTCTGAAATACAAGTTGGTTTAGGATACATGGGAAAGATGCACAGATTCTGAATGATTCTATGTCAACAGTCAAATTTGTTCTAAGAGTCCTTTTCTAGTTTGGTTTTACTTTATCCTAAAACATCAAGCAGAATAGAGTTATTTTTCATGACAGAAACTTTTAGGGCTGTAGTAGTTTAACTTAGGTTATTTCAGTGTCACCATATTATACCAGCAGTGCACACCTGCAGCACAGAGTTGTACTCACTATGAAGACACAATCCTGATAATGCAGGCCATCAGAAGAAGAGCAGAAATGGAAGAATGAAGTGTGCATGTGGGTTTTTAAACTATGTTGGTGCAAAGTCATCATATTTGGCATTGTTGAATTAAGGTAAACAATGAGAACAGAGTGAGCTGTTCCCAGTACATCAAAAAGAAAGCTTGTATTGGTGTCTGCAGATCTTGGGGGAAACTACACCATGACCTAGTCAGGTTCCCAGTCAGCTGAAGGGCCCACAGGCTGTATGTAATCAGAGAGAGCTCAGACTTTCTGTGTGTACAAAGGAAGTGTGCGACAAATGTGAGTTTTTGGATCTCTTTCTTCTCAAGTCCAATGAGTGTTCAAAACAGCCCATTTAATATAGGCAAAACAGAGCTTATTTTCAACTTTTTTTTTTTCTTTCAGGAAAGTATGCACGCTTACGCAGCAAATGTCTACACATCTGTTGTAGAAGAGCTAACGAAAGGAAAGCAACGCAAATTTATTGCTGTGGAGCAGGAATTCTTTCGTCTCTGGTGGGATGCAGTAGCCACAGATATGCACAAACAGCAGGTAAATTGTACTGGAACCATACTTCCTGCTAACAAAGAATCCATGCACTTTTCAGGGGACAAGGAGGAGCAAAGTACTTCACCATTTGCTTTTTACCCAGGTCTTGTGTAAGCTGTCTCTGAATCTGGTACATCTTACGAAAAGACCTTAACTCTAAAGGCAGTTACAAGAGGTTAAAACCCCAGCTATAGATTAGAGCAGTAGGAGGTAGTAACCTTTGCACTGAAGATTCTTTACACTTTACAGTTCTTGTTTCATCAGTGACTTTCTTATTTGGGGGCATGCTAGTATAAGATGTGGGTGATTCTGAAAGAGGCTGCGCCAATATTTGTTAAACATCTGAAGCTCTTGAACTGCTGCCTAACACTGCTCACAGGAAGGAACTTGTTTTCTCTCCAGTTAAGTACTGCTCAAAAACCTTCCTTGTGTAACCAAGGAGAATGCCAACAAAGGTGACTGTAGCTTCAATATCAGTAACTAGGGTTTGGGTTTTTTTTGTTTATTCATAAGCTGTGATCCCTTCCAGTCTTTAGAGCTTTAAACTGAGGATTGTTTTTTTCCTTAGCAAAGACATTGTAAAGTTTTATTTGTCATTTCTTCTTTCCTCTGGCATGAAACAAACATGCTGAAATCAAAGACTGGGCTGATAGCCTATCAGCTGGTTGTGTGTTGTGTTGCATTGCAGTGCAAGATGTTGAAGTTTTGGACCCTGAAACCAGAGAATATACATGTGCAGCTTCCCATTCTCAGAACTTGCTCAGTATTCACTCAGAACTCCATGGTCTGTTTTGTTATCAGGGTCCAGCCCAAAGCAGAATATTACTTGCAAGTACTTTACATTTCAGTTTGTTTAAAGTGCTAGATCTTTAAAGCCTCGTGTAAAAAAAGACACCTCTTGTCTGGGGTGTTTTTTTTTTTTTTAATCTAGTCCTTCACTAAATTCTGAATTTTCTGTAATGTTTAGTATTTAAATAATAGCTTACAACCTGTGTGCAGCTGACCTTTGTATGAGAGATTTTGCTGTGTATAGGCAGTTCGCTGTTTTTGGGTCAACCTTTTGCCCATACTTACCTGTCACAGGAGAATTTTCTTGTCTGTTTTTTAATGAGAAAACTGTACTGAAAGTCTGGGCTGGGGGAACTAAAACAAATAGCATAGAAACTACTTTGTGCAAGTACACAAGAGTAACTTTCTAAGGTAAGTTGATCTTATTTCAGGTATGATACGCTGCTGTAACTCAAATATGAAGGGCCATGTCTATTTTATATGTTATGTGGAATCCAAAAGAGTAAATGTGCATTACATTTGACCTCAGCAGTATAGAACCAGTACATATGATTCAGCCTTTAATTTCCTAGCGTAATTACTGACAATTGTTGCTTTTATGCATTTTTAGTCAGTTCTCTAGTTACTTTATAGTTGCTTCTCTGAAATTATTACAAACAAATTTCTCTTAAACCTATGTGTCAAATATTTAATCTCTAATAATATTTAAGAGCTATGATGCTCGCTGATAGGTGGTATGTTTTTAACATTAGCAAGTTGCAAATACTGGGCCTTGAAATTAGGTCACTCTGGTTACTGTCCTGCTTTTTCCACTTGAACTCTAGCATTAATGATTTTATGTACTACAGGCTCTCTGGTTTTAATTTTGTCTTTTTTTTTTTTTTTTCTTAATTTAACATTTTACTTGGAATACAGGATTTAATTCTAGTTTATTTTGGAATGTCTGCTTTGGATTAGAGCATTAAAAATTAGTAAAAGGTACAGCCTGGGTGCTGAAGCTGATTTTACAATTCAGACAAGAGAATATATAGGAGTGAACCATATTGCAACAGTATTCAGCCAGGTATGAACCTCCTTAGTTCTCAGTGCATGTTATTTCCACAGTATTTTCTTGTGTGAACAATTCCTATTGCTTTACCCTGGCTTGATGTCTGGATGTTTTAACTAAGGGAATAAAGATGTGTAGCCACTTCTATCTGGTTTGGAGATGTAAGTTGATGTAAGGATACTAGTAGTTGTCCCAAGGACCACAGATATGTTCTACTGCCGTAACAACCTGCTGCTTGTAGTACTGCTGTGTCTGTTACCTTCATTCCTCCTTCTTTTTGCCTAGTTCTAGTTAGCAAAAGTGCTTGTCATTAGAGATATTGGGGGTTTTGTAGGATCAGATATTATTTCAGTTACTTGAATTATTGTTCTTGTGTTTTCAGCCTCTTGGTTGTTCCACAAAACTTATATTAAAAAAACGTTTCCATGGCCCAAAGAGGTATCCATCCAAATGGGGAATCATAGCCACAGATGCTTTTCATGTAGGTCAGGACCCGTTCTGTGCTGACACCAGATATCAGTTATCTGGTCTCCCAGCATGCTAATCAGTCACCACAGTTGGCTGGAACTAATTTATGAATGCTGAGCCCTGGAGCGTTTTCACAACATTGTGAAGGAGAGAAATGATTATAATCAAAATTGACAATCTGGCATTGTATCTGAGCAGACACAGGGGCATTCACTGAAGATTCCTGGGGAAATAAGCGTAATGACTCTGGATCTGGCATCCTACATGACAGATTAAAAAAAAAGTGGAGATTAAAATATGTATTTATATGAACTTCCTTTGTCGTAAGTTTGAGGTATCTTTGAAGTTCTAGGTAGTGAAGTAACTATATAAACAGAAGACTCCCTAACCTTTCTAGAAAGGGACCCAGACTATTACTCCCTCCCTCTAAAAACCACCCCTCGCTTCATCCAGCACATTTGCTGAAGTTGTATTTGTCAGCATACTTCTTGTTTCTAGTGGCTGGAACTAAAAAAAACCAAAACCCAGAAAAACCTTGAACAGCTGAACAGGTCATAGTTTATTGACAGTTTGTAAACTAGGAAAAAGAGACCAAAAATGAAGATTAGTAGTGGTTTTACCCGGCAGACAAACCTGCTAATGTGGAATAACTATTTCTTAATAAAGTTTTCTGTCTCTCACAAGTTGAGCAACCTGTCTATTCTCTGAAGGCAAGATAGGTGCATACAGAGTAGAAGGGATGTGTTTGTGGCCACGGTATGATGACATGCTCTCTCCCTCCCTCCTGGATCTCACAGATCTGTCTCCAAACTGTTACAGAGGTAGCAGACTAAAGGAATCCCTGGGAGCCTCACCGTTGCATGGGGTTGCATATTGCTCTCTCATCCAGCCACTCCCTGACTTCTCTAAGCCAAGGCAGATGCAGCAGTAAGAAGACGTTGGGAGAAGCACTAGTATCTTCTGTTTTAATCCTTCAGTTCTAGTTGCCTTGAGGCAGGATCCTAGGCTGCTGCCAGTGCACTGTATGGGAACAAGTCTGGTGTTTAGATAGTATAAAGGCATGGTAACAGCCCTACTGAGAAACAGCAGAAGGTCAGGGTCTACCTGGCAGTGCATCCTTTGTACCTGCTACCTGGTTTCACTGTAAGATGGGTAAATCAATGCACTGTGCAGCGCATTAGTATGCTGGGTTTTTTCCTCTTCTTTTGATACACCCAGTACAGACAGCCTTTTATCCCACTTTTGTCCTGGTTGCCTTCTTGACAAGTGTTGTGTCTAGATAATGTGCTGTGATCTGAAATGAATTTGCGGCCTTTTTGAGCAACACTGAAATGATGTTTACGTTCTGGGTCTTAATTTCAATATCATAGGTCCATCAGTTGCTTCAGGAGGGACGACTGGAATTTGTCATTGGAGGACAAGTGATGCATGATGAAGCTGTGACACTAATTGATGATCAAATTTTACAGTTGACGGGTATGCATATTTGCATTTAACTTTTATTTTACATTGTTATGACCTTGGGGATTTTGTTTGTTTTCATTGCTATTATTAGATTATTAAGATTTCTATTATTTTCTTACTCTTTAAGAACTGATTAAAGCATCTCTTTATTTTTTACTTGCTGGGGGGTTATCTGTATAAAAATCTTTGCTTTGAAAAAACCAAAGCATAACAGTTCTGCAGTAAGCAGAAGGGTTACCGAAAGCTGGCTTGCAGTTTAATCAGTGTCAGTTGTAAACTCCTTTTTGTCAGTGTGTGTTTGAGAGCTTAAGCTCATGAGAAGATAGTTGTGGTGAAACTGAAGGTATGAAACACTCTGGAAGAAAATACCTGGTAGCAATTCAGAGTGTGGGGAGGTTGTATCATATAGGCAAAGTCATCTGCGGAACATGAGCCATAGAATGTCACGGAGGTCACCTGAACTTAGTTGAAAGACTTGCTTGATGAAGAAACCCCCATTTCTCTGTTAGAAATAGGTGCATATTTCCAAGAGATGCACTATTTCCCATTTTAATCTTCTAGTGATTTGTATGTTACACCTTCCCATCTGATGGTTTAAGGAGTCTTTTAGTATTTAGGTTTCACAGAATCACAGAATCGTCTAGGTTGGAAAAGACCTTGAAGATCATCTAGTCCAACAATTAACCCAAAACTGACAGTTCCCAACTACCCCAGATCCCTCAGTGCTATGTCAACCAAACTCTTAAACCCCTCCAGGGATGGGGACTCCACCACCTCCCTGGGCAGCCCATTCCAATGCCTAACAACCCGTTCTGGAAAGAAATGCTTCCTAATACCCAGTCTAAACCTTCCCTGGTTCTTCTTGAGGCCATTCCCTCTTGTCCTATCGCTTATTACTTGGTTAAAGAGACTCATCCCCAGCTCTCTGCACCCTCCTTTCAGGGAGCTGTAGAGGGCGATGAGGTCTCCCCTCAGCCTCCTCTTCTCCAGACTAAACCCCCCCAGTTCCCTCAGCCGCTCCTCCTCATACGACCTGTGCTCCAGACCCTGCACCAGCTCCGTTGCCCTTCTCTGGACATGCTTGCGTCATTCAGTGTCCTTTTTGTAGTGAGGGGCCCAAAACTGAACACAGGAATCGAGGTGCGGCCTCACCAGTGCTGAGTACAGGGGCAAGATCCCTTCCTGTCCCAGCTGGCCATGCTATTGCTGACACAAGCCAGGATGCCATTGGCCTTCTTGGCCCCCTGGGCACACTGCTGGCTCCTGTTCAGCCAGCTGTCAATCAACCCCCCAGGTCCCTCTCTGACTGGCAGCTCTCCAGCCACTCCTCCCTAGGCCTGTAGCGCTGCTGGGGGTTGTTGTGGCCCAAGGGCAGCCCCCGGCATTTGGCCTTATTGAAACTCCTCCAGTTGGCCTCAGCCCATGGCTCCAGCCTGTCCAGGTCTCTGTGCAGAGCCTCCCTGCCCTCAAGCAGATCAACACTCCCACCCAACTGGGTGTCATCTGCAAACTGACTGAGGGTGCACTTGAATCCCTTGTCTGGTGGAGATTTATCTCCATCTGGTTAATGAAAAAAGAAACAGGATAAATCATGCCACTACTGTGCTATAGATGCCTATAATATGCCATGAGGGAGTAAGGTGCTTTTTGGGGGCAAGAGGAGATGTATTAGCACTAGCTGTCTGTCATGGCTGATATAAACCCCGCTCATTTCAGGGCTACGCTCTGGCAGCTTTCTACACAGGAGAGTAAAGGGTCAGAAAACACTTCTATCATTTTCATAATCTGACTGCACAACACCACTGGTACCTGTTCCTTGCTTGTCAGTGTTTATCGGGAGCATAGAGAACAGCTGCTTTTGCATCTCCATGAGTCACCACATCACACCGGCCAAGAGGAGGAGAGGGGATGGACATTATGTTTCTTTCCTCATCTGACTTCTATGTTTAAAGGTTGTTCTACAGGTTTAGTGCACTGAACTCAGGACTTCTCCAAAGAAAACACTAATATTGACTGAAGAGTCCTTCTGTTAAATGCAAATACAGCTTTTTCTTTCATTGGAGTTAGCTGCAAAAAACATTATTTCCAATTTAATATTTCATTCTATGTGTAAAAATAATTTTTTTAAAAAAGAAAATTCAAGTTTGATAATTTATTCAGCAGGAGCAAAAATATTAATATATTTTTTAATCCCCATTTATTTTTCCTGAAAGCACTCTGCTCAGTTTGAGTACATACAAACAAAAAAATGTATCCTTGCAATGTGTATGGATTTCATCTTGAGAAAACAAAGCTAGTGCAGACATTTGGGGTCTACATTTCGTATCTTCTCCTGTCTGTCTAGCCAGCTGTGTTTTGGAAGAGCCTTGTAAACTCTGCCTAAAATGTACTTCGGTCAAGAGTTGAAATAAAGACACTGTGAATATTTTCACTAGAGAAGACATTAACCATAGGAAAGATGAAATTAAAAGAGAATGACTTGCAACCTCATTTATTCAAACGTGGTACTAACATTTAGAATGGAGTTAGTCCAAAATGGGGAAGATACGGTTGTATTTTCGAATAGTTCAGAGCACAATTCCAGAACTATGAAATTAAGATTTGCACATTTTCGGGTTTTTTATTATGAGAATCCTAGTGTGATATACTAGAGTTCTGACTAAAATCTACTGTTTAGCTGGTTATTTTGCTTTTGCTTACATGGTTTGTCTGTGTTTATTCCATTGTCTGGTCTTTCTGGTTTGGAGGTTTCTTTTTTGAAACTCATTTCAATACAAAATTAATAACATTGGTTGTAAATAACATCTTGTATCAAGATTGCTATTAACCTTTGGCTTTTTTCTTTTTTTATGATTGAGTATCATATTCATACTAGTTTAGTTTACTGGATGGCTTGCCTGTCCCTTTGTCATTGATACGAGACTGAAATTTTCTGAGAATGGATGGTATGATTTGAGCAAACACAAACTAAACCCCAGCCTGTTGTTTTCATGCAGACTCTAACCTGGCTATTAGCCTTAACCTAATCTGTATCTAAGTACTTTTTCCCAGGCTGGTCTCTAATTATAATTCCTTTTTGTTACTCATCTCTTATGATGTTAATAGGTTATACTTGGCATAGCAAATAGCAATATAAACATTGTCAGTGTGAAACTGTCTGCTGTGAATCATTAAATGCTTTGGAAAATAGCAACAAAGAGCTATCCTTTAAGTGCTTATATGTAATACTATATGCCTATTAAATTTATAAAATGAACTTATAAAAGTGTTCCTAACATAAACAAATTTTGCTTTGCAGAAGGCCATGGATTTTTGTATGAAACTTTTGGGATCAGGCCTCAGTTTTCTTGGCATGTTGATCCTTTTGGAGCTTCAGCTACAACACCAACTCTCTTTGCTCTGTCTGGTTTTAATGCTCATCTTATTTCTCGGATTGACTATGATCTGAAGGCTGACATGCAGAAAAACAAGGTAAAAATACCCGTAGAAATGGAACCCATTGTCAGTCTCTACTTACAGTAATCTAAACCATGACATTAAGATAAGCATCTCTCTGATCTGTGCAAGAAAATATAGGTATTTCTTCTCTACATGTGACATGCTGATTGTATGTGGTAAGGGTGGAATATATTGATAAGTATATTGATAAGGATAAAGTCTAGTCTGGCCTGAAGAAGACACGAAATGTGGGCAGTTGGGCAACGTGTAAATTGACACTGAATTAGGAGTGTTGGAACTGGAAGCATCTAGAATAGGTGTCAGCTTCCCCTGAGAAAATTTCAGCTATGTTGATTTTTATATAGACTGTTTTAAAGTCTAGTGCATATGTTTGGGCATGGTGGTTGTCATGCGTGGAACATTTATTTGTGCCTGTAAAAGTGATAATACTAGATCAGTTAGGGTGGCAGCTAATAACTTTTTTTCTGAATTCATTTTTTGTTTCATGTTCTGCCTTCTCTCCCATAGTGTCCCATACACAGCAAATGTTTTTCTTTTCATATCACAGTGTTGGATCCTGATCTGTCATCAATTTTATATACTAAATGATGTGAAAATCAGGGGCTTTTACTAGTATGAGCTGGGCGTTAGGCAGTTTTTATGAATCTTGGGTGAAACTCAAGCGTCTCTGAGAAAGACAGCAGAATTCCTGTTGAATTTGGTGAAGCCGAGACCCACCACTTTGTTTGCAATAAATTGCTGTACTTCCTTTTTGCTAAAATCTTTTATGAGCTTTTGACAATCTTCTCCCATCTAATTTTTCTTCTGGCACTTGACAGTCTGGAGGCTTCCAAAACTGTAAAAATTCTGTTTCAGTTGATCAAACATTGATTCCCACTGACTGCAGTGTAATCCAGACTACATCTGGGTCTTTCCTAGCTTAGTGGTGTTCAGCTTTCATTGAAACAAGTGAGGTGTAATGCCTGTGATAAGCTAGGCTTACATCTGAATTTTAGCAGTATGCTGGCAGTGTGCTCCCTCCTCTTCCCCAGCAATTTGAATAGAAAGTGGCAACTTTCTATTGTAGCCTCTTATATATCATATATAGCCTCTGTAGCCTCTTATATATCATATGCGACCTTGCTTGGGGTGCCATTGGCTGGTCTGAAGTAAAAGCAGTTGAAGTGTTAAGTGGTGGAAAGGAGTACGGGAGCTCTGAAGTCTTCAGTTGTTAATGATGGTATTTCTGTGCTTGTCATCAAGGGTAACGGTTTCTTACTTTCTTTGTTTTCCAGAAGCTTCAGTTTATATGGCAGGGCTCTCCTTCCTTATCTGAAAGACAGGAGATCTTCACCCATGTTATGGATCAGTACAGCTACTGTACCCCGTCACAAATACCTTTTTCAAACAGGTCTGAAGTTTTCCCAAATAGGCAGAAATATTGATCACTTCTGAGGGTTTATATTGTTGGAGTTTAAGCGTTTTCTTTGACTGTTTTCTTTCAGCAGTACTCTACTGCTTTCTCACGACCTGGTCAAGGAGATGTTTAGACTCTCTAGATCTGAGTCACGATTATTAAGCACCCCCATCTACCCACCAGAATACACCTAACAATTGAATGCTTAAAAGTGATACTTGCTACTGACAGCCGTTTAAAATACTTCAAAATATTAACAGACTTTTAAAATAATGTTTTCTAGCACCAAGAGGCTCAGATCACAGGTACTGCTTTCATCTACATGTATATATCATGTCAGTCCTTATCCAAAAAATATAGAATAAAAATGTGAAACAAATCAATTGATGTAAACAGAAAATGTCCAAAGCAGAACTGGGGTTTTGTTCCTCTGCCTGGAAAGTTAAGATTTAAAAACTCTTAAGAAGCTCAGTATGGACTTGGCTTTTGCTAATCAATTTTCTGTGGGAAACTTTCAGCATTAATTGGGCTGAGATTGTGTATATTATCTGTGTATAAAGTGACTAAAATTTTCCATTTACTTTGTGAAAAAAATCTGAGAGCTTTTGAAAACTTTGTTTTACTCACTGGCTTATCCAGTAAAATAAGCCTTTTTATAAACAAAGTCAACTTGGGGGAACATCCTCATTGTTACAAAGCTTGCTGTTTTGTCCTGTGATTTCTTTATTCTATGCCAGCAAGCAGTGGGGACTTGGAAAGTTGCACAGTGTGAAATTAAAACTGGAAAACCTTCCCCCTACCTCTGCTCCCAAGTAAACACTGAAGCCAAAATACTAGCAATGAATATAGACTGGGGGTTTTTTTAATTATTTTTTTCTTCCTTATTCCCCGTGTGTCTGCATTTTATCCCAGCACCTTTTGATGTTTCCCAGTTGAATAAATCCTGTTTATAGCCTATTGCTTTCTCCTTCTACTTAGATCAGGATTTTATTGGAATGGAATTGCAGCTTTCCCAGATCCACCCAAAGATGGTGTTTATCCAAACATGAGTCTCCCTGTTACAGATACTAACATCCATCTGTATGCACAAACCATGGTGGCAAACATTAAGGAGAGAGCAGCCTGGTTCCGAACAAGTGATGTTTTGTGGCCGTGGGTAAGTGCGTAATCAGCATTTGCTTTAGAAATACCAAGTACACCTACAGTATGAACAGTAGGTAGATGGTACTTTGCTACAGTATGTGCTGCAAAAATGCAGGTACAAACCACGTCAGCAGCGTTCTTTCTGATAAGTGGGATCCAAATGTCTGATTAGTAATGAATACCAATAATTTTTAAAACTAGAACTTCCCTGTACAGTCTGCCAGCTGTCTACCAAGTCTTCCACCCTACTTAATATAGAAAGAAATGTGACAAAATTGTAAAGATAACCTCTTGTGAAACTGTATATTGCAATATTACTTCCTTTTTTTTCTCTCTTTTTATTTTGTCTATTTAAACGATCTTTTTACATAACTGCTTAGCACAACATAACTCTGTTAGCAAAAATGACAGCATTACAAGAAAATGTATTGCGCATTAGGTAGACAAGGTCTTTTGTAACTGATGTGTAATCATTTTCTTATACAGTCTTTGTATCTTAGTTAGAAATATAAGCATATACCAGCTTGGTCATTCAAACGCTTTTTTCAGCAATATGCTGTGTTAATTATATCCTACGTATACACGTAGCGCTGATATGCTCTCACAGTTTTTAAGTCCTTAGTAAAGAATAACTTTGCCTAAACTGAAAGTATGGTCTGGTTTTGAATTTTGATGGATGCTGTAAGTCTCATAATTACAGTATTAAAAGTATGATGTGTGTTCTTAAGGTGGTTATTTCACCACAATATCTGTTGTTGCATCAGTCAGAAAATGTTCTCTTTGCAGCTTTGAATTACTAATTTGTTTTTCTCCTGTGTTTGTGACACTGTTGCTTATATTGAATTTTTTTTTTTAGATGTTGAGGGGAGAAGTGGGATGTAATATTCTGTAGTAGTGCTATAGTGGAAGTTATGGTGAAATGGGGAGGAGGGAGTTCTAAATAGTAAGAATAAATTCCAAATGTCTAGATCCAAAACTTCAGTTTTGCAGTAATGTAAGAAAACTTCAGCCTCGGACTTCCTGATTTGTGTGCTTGTGATACGAGCTTTAAGTGAAGCAATAAGTAATAGAGAATGAGTAATATGTTACTCATTCATACTGCTATGTAAAGGAGTAGAGAGAAATAGATACATGGATACCCCTATAGCAAAGCTTAGCTATTTTTTTGTGATTACAAATAGTTTAGAATACTTGGATTATTTTTTTTTTCCCTTCAGTTAAAAGTTAAGGAAATACACATTTTCCCATTTAAAGTCAGACCTCACATCTAGACTGTTGGCACTTTTGTGATGAGTTATATGGACAAACAAGTGTTAATTTATGATCTGAAGCACCTAGTTGTGCGGGAGGAGGCATTGGGCTGTGCGGCAGTGTAAAAGTTCAAACGTGCCCCTCTAGAGACCATAGCAGCACATGTAGGAGGGGGTATGGAATTGTCCCAAGGGCTGGAACTGATCCTTGAGGTGGTTTTGGCCTGTGTGGTTGAACTGACTGTACAGTAATATACAGCATTCCTTTGTAAAGTTTTGTTCAGATAATGGGTGGATGTGATGACTAACTGCCACACGTTCTCCTGGATATCTTTGTTCTACAGACCTACAGTGTTCCTCAGCTACTATGTTCTGTGTCAATGTCAGCAGAGTCTACCAGCCCAGCACATCCCCTTCCGTGGTGCAGTGTCTGCTTTTTATGAGGAAGTCTTCTTGGATCATGAGTTGAAAGTAGTGCTCTGTAAATATGAAGTAGTTTAGGAAGTCTGGTTTGCACTGACTACAGTACTTTTTGGTATTTGGTTTGATATGTTTTAGTAGTTCCTTCCAGCTTGAAGTTGTTTCCCAGTTTCTGTTATGTGCGTGTGGAAGATCTCTGGATATTTCAGAACTTTTCTGTTTTGGAAGTAGAATTTACACTTTTCTGATCCGTGACTCACCCTGTTAAGTCTGAGGGACAGGCATCTGCACTAGGATTCATAAAGGATGTGACAGTGACCTTACTTGAAACACCTATTAAAGGGGAAGGGTATGGCACTCATATCTGGGAAAGAGAGGGAAGAGTAATTGCCTCTGAGTTCAGTTGAACTCATCAGATTCAACACATTCATGAGTTGAATGAGTTCAGCTCATCAGATTAAACTTATTGAGCTCATCAGGTAAACATTGGGATGGAAGACAGGTCTGCAAAGAAAATAGAGCTTTCTCGGCCATTTCTTCAAGCATCCGCTAAGTCTTAAAGGCAAATTGCTGAGAGCATCTTTATTTTGAAAATGAGATCAGGATTGACTTGTGCAATGTTTTCTATCTCAAGCACAGAGACAGGAAGATAAGGATGCATTAAGCTGGTGTCGGTGTTGGAAGTCTTTAATTAGACCTTTTTTGTGGAGGTTTCTTAATATGTTATTGTGCTTCAGATTGGTGCCTATACGGTAATACTGATACTGTAAGAATACGTGTGGTACCATAGCTGACTGACTCTTCTTTTCCTGTTCAGCTATTGTAGCTGAACAAAAGTGTGATTAGTTATGTCATTTTTTAAAATGTTTGTACATGCAGGTAGTCTGTATTGAGATACCTTCAACAAAAGGCAGGAGTTGTGCAAGCATGCTCAAAAAAAAGAGGTTTTAATACACAGTGTATCACCTCTCAACTATTTGGATGAGCATCAGAAGTACTATAGTCTACTGTCATGATGGGGCATCAGCAACACATTGTGTGACATTTGTACCACAGGCATATCTGTCCAGATTGTTTTGTTTCATATTGTGTCTGCAGCATTTCCTAGAGCTGCAAGCACTAAGAGCAGAAAATAAGAACTTCCTTATTTTCTGCTAAGTGGAAGAAATGCAGTGTGAAAAGAAAAAAAAGTTGTCTTTCCAGGCACATATGCATGCATTTTCGAGTTGCTGCCATGAAATTTCATGCTCTTGCACAATTTGGTGTGTCAGATTCTCCCTATCGTAATTCTGGTTGGTTATCAGCTGATCTGTGTGAGTAACCCTACCCATTCTTGACATTTTCTAACAAATAACTTTTATATGGACAGTCAAGATCAAAAGAAATACCACTTTGAGGTAGTCTAGTGTTAAAAGAGATCCTTCTAAATTACATGACCCAGAGCCATTTGTCTGTTCTGTTTTTGAAATTTTAGGGCTGTGACAAACAGTTCTTCAATGCATCTGTTCAGTACTCCAACATGGACCTATTGCTGGATTATGTTAACAAGCATTCTGATGAGTTTGGAGTGACTGTCCAGTATGCCACTGTTGGTGATTACTTCCAAGCAGTTTATAGCAGAAATCTTACATGGGAAATTCGAGACTCTCAAGACTTCTTCCCATATTCAACAGGTATTTAAGTTCACAACTGCATAATATCTGCCTCAAATGTACATATTTAAAATTTTAATAAAGGGAAATTGAGAAAATGAGAACTAAAGTAAGAGGAAAAACACCACCTCCTTGTAACGTTTTATTTACATTATCAGATGTCATCAAATAGACAAGCTGATCCTAACTTAGTGGTATAAGAAAAATTGTAAGGTAGAGGTTGGAATATTTCTTTGGAACACTTGGAAGCAATGGGTAGAGGAAGAGACCCTGAAAGAGTGAGTATAGAAATAGGCAAATTTGGCAAGGAAGATAACCTGAGGTTTTTGTTTTATTGTCTTTGAAAAACAATAGAGTGCAAAGGAATGCTAAGCACAAGGTTTATTCATGTGTGTAATGTCATCCAAATTTTTTTAATGACCTGAAGAAATGTATAGATGGTGCACTAACCAGGTTCAGTTCCAGTTAAAACAGTGAGCAATGAGATGAACCTGTAGGCCTAGGCCATCTGACTGAAATTCAATAAGGTATTTCAGTGGATGGATGAAGGAAAAAGGGTCTGCAAAGTATGTAACACACGACAAACTGGTTAGCAGACAGTAATAGCAAAGGTGCTTTGCAGAGGTGTACCAGCACAACTAATACAAGAAGTCTCTCATGACATTGGAGAGGTCCTTTCTGATCTCTCTAAAGCTAAGAACCTAGGACTCATTCTGCTTCTATTTGTTGACCGTTTGTTTCATGTTTAGACATTTAACTTGTAATTCATTCTTTTCCTCCCACACATTAGCATGCACAAATAACCTGTAGTTTCCCAGGTATTGTGCAGCATTAGATGTGCATGTTACACCTCTTCTCAAAATTAAGCTGTAGTAAGGACACAATGCTCCAGGATCTAGGGAACTGAAAAGACTGAAAGATGCCTAGAAACAGATGCAGGCATGGCCAAATAGAGCCATGTCCCATTGTTATTGTTTAAAAGAACTGGATTATGTGTAGATTAGAGCAGAGATGGAAAACACAACATGGAGTAATCTCTGAATGCCAGGCAGGTAACTGAGGGGCCAAGGCAATCTGAAAGCTCTTACGGTACCTTTTCGTTAGTACAGTGGAATAGGAGTGGTCAAAGTGAAGCAGTTGGTGCTGAGGATTTGATGTCCACACTCTGTGTAACTCCATTAATTGAATGCCCATTAATCCTTGTTACATACTATTGAGAATCTGGTTTGTGAGCTCCAAAACCAATCTTTTATATAAAGCAAAGCATACTAGGTAAGGACGACTGGTAGATTCACTTCACAAGCATGTTCCTGGTCCAAACAAAAGACTGATGTAGATGAACATCTAAAGTCCCTTGTAGCTCTAGGAGAAAGTACAGTCTTTTTCATTATAGAAAGCAGTTTTAAGTTCTAAGGAAAAAAATTGTGTTGTAACTGAAGTTTCAAAAAGTAAAAAGACTATTTGTATTTCTGAAATTTCATGCTATGGTGTGACACAAATTCATTGCAGCTGCTTGTTGCTTGCTTGCTTGCTTCCTACCTGCTACACTACCTTAGTTTTTCAAGCAGATCTGAAAAATACTGGGAAGATATGAAAGAAGGCATGCCATACCCAAAATCCCTTTAATCATTTTCCCCAGTAGATTTACCCTTTTAGGCTTCATATCAAAGTATGCAGAGAGAAGACACAGCTAACTTTTCAGTTTCTAAACTCATTATTTCATTGTCTGGATTATCATTAGAATATCACTGGTATCATTAAAATACCTTTCTGTATAATTGTAGCTACCACTACTTCATCACATTGTTAGGCACTGTGGATGTATATCTCAGACTATTACAACTCAAATTTAGTTTATATATCCAATATTATGTAATGTGTCTGTTAACTTTTAAATTAATAAAAATAACTATTGCTTCCTGTGAATCATTGCATGGACTGATCCCTCACTCACCTCCCTCTAGGGATCATGTCATGTCTATTATAACAATTTGCTGATAAATGCACTGCCGATTTTAAGTACTAATATTCTTTTACATCTGGGCTCTTACCTGTATCTTTTGGCATAATTTACAGGAGTAGTCGATTGCCACTAGCTTGCATAATAGTAGCACCTTCAATGTTCCAGGTGGGTGCCCACACATAGATGCAATTTCTTCCCCAAACGGCTTACTGTGCCTTGCAATTGCAGTATAGATTTGAGTGCGCTTTCTCCCACATACTATTTTGCTTCTGGATGATTAATCCTCTCTCATTCTTTATATACTGTGTTATTATGAGTCACTTATTGGGCTCAGTGTCATTTCTGACATACACCTTTGAAACTCAAGGTTTTACTCCCAGGTAAGTATTTCCTTTTTCTACTCTACATTCATTGTACTATGTTAGTATGCATATGTGACTATTCTGCTTGTAACCTTGAAAATTGAAATGGAATTAATTCTGTTTGAAATCCTAACATTTTTCAGGCCAAAAATAATTTGTCCTGAAGTTTTTGAGCAAAAGATCCCATTTTGTAATTGTTGCCTTTGATCCTGAGCTGTTAGAAGATTGTCAGGGTTGCATATATGCACTTTATAAAGCACTTTATGCGACTTCTCTCTGAGAAAACTCTCGGTGGTATATTTAAAAAAAAAATCCCCCCAAGACAAAACAAAAAACCTACTAAGTAGAGATTTGGAAGTTTTAAAGACAAATATTTGTTCTCCTAGTTTACTCTATGGAATACTGGAACATATTAGCACAAATTAACTGTTGAAATAGTTTCCACTGACCACTTGAGGGCATCTTTAGATGTAGTTTAGAGTCATCACATCACTGTTTCTACTCCATTTTGAGGAAATTAAATGTAAGATAAATCCCTTTGACTAAAGGGAGGAATATAGAGAGCTTCTATCAAGCAGTAACCAAGGATTATAATCCACTTTCTTTATTCATGAATAATAAAATATGCTTCGGTGAAACTTCTAAAGTTGTTTTGTGCAGATCCACAAAGAAGAAAATTCTGCAAACACAGGTTAACTTAGTCAATAATGGTTTTGTATCAACACTCGTATTATTAGGCCTGTAGGAAAGATTGTAGTTTTCCAAAGTACACATTAATGGCTGTGTTTGTTTCTTTATAGGGCTTCTGACTATTCTATTTGATGACTGGTGTGTAAACCAACAGCAGGTTTCGTATAAGAAGCTGTGCAGTAGTCGTCTAATAAATAACAAATAAGTGATAACTGAAATGGTATTTTAGCATGTATTAGATCTGTTCAACTCTTAACAGAGCCGTTTCAAGCATGGACTGGGTTCTATACTTCTCGGAGCACATTAAAAGGAATTGCAAGGAGAGCAAGTTCACTGCTTTATGCTGGAGAGTCTTTTTTCACACTGTATGTCCTGGAACACCCAGCAAGTTCTATTTGCAAATGTAGAGCCTTAAAGCAACTTCAGAGCCTTAGATGGGCAGTTTCAGAGGTAAAGACTGATTTATTTTTTTAATTTGAATGAAAATGGTTATTGCCCAAAGGCAAAGTTTTGTTTAAACATTTCAACTGAAGTGTCTTGAGGTTGTATTTATGTTTTTAAAAATAAATTTCCCCTTTACCAAGCCGTAAGTAAAAATAAAGCAATTTTTCAAAAAAACATCTTGAAACATGACTTCAGCCCCTTAGCCATGCATTCAAGACATGGTTACTGGCAAATGTTTTCTTTAGCTGGTAAAAGAGTATGTGGCTTCAAAATTCACACGTGAAATTTCTTTTCTTAATGTTGTTTTTTATTTACAAAATGGTTTTTAAAAATAAAATAACCAAAAACTGAACTAACTGAAAACTACTGATAAACTCTACTTCTGCAAGTTAGAACAGAAAGCAGAGATTTGTTTTTTCAGAATTCAGCAGCTAATTCATCAGCCTCATACCATTAACCATTTACAGGCCTCAGTGCTTTTGCTGGTAATATTTTGTCAGCTAAGTTATTGACCAGATCTTAGTAGGAAATGAAAACCCTGTCATGTTACGGTATTTTTGCTGCTTTTTTTTTTTTTTTGTAACTTGTATTTTTTTTTCCTCTAAGTATGTAACTTCAATAATTTCTAAATACTAGAAGAGGAAGATATATAGAGGGACCTATCTTGATTTTGACCATTCAATATATAGCAATTTGGAGTAAGCAAAATGTGAATTTGTGAATATAGCTGTGATACCTTATTATTTTAAGTTATATGTCTGAAGATTAATGGACCATGTTAATGCAAATGCAAACCTGAAGTTGTCATCCTGTTGCATTGTGACCTTTCAAATTACTCTTAAATGTAAGGTCCAGCACCACGATGGTATAACAGGCACAG
Source organism: Athene noctua (assembly GCF_965140245.1). Lineage (NCBI taxonomy): Eukaryota > Metazoa > Chordata > Aves > Strigiformes > Strigidae > Athene > Athene noctua. Next base: position 13,583,916 of record NC_134040.1, on the reverse strand, counting down.
AGTCTCCCAAGGTGAAGGACATGTACATGAATAACTTGATGTATGGAATGTTCAACGTAAAAAAGCTAATGGCTTCCATAATCTTTGACATGAACAATGCGAAGAAGAATGGAGAGGTCTATTCTTCTGTTTACAATATAGACTCAGGAATACCAGGTACATTTTAACACGGCTTTTCCAATTTTCAGGCTACCTTATAAAAGCAATTGTGTTTTCCTCAAAAACAGTCAACATACTATGTACCACTTAAGTTCTGTGAACCACAGCTGGAAAATCCTGTTTGCTTTGTAAGATCTGCTGGACTCATATGAATTTATGAGCTCTTAGATCTCAAGCATCTGAAACCAGGATCTTTAAACTGATGCAAGGCAGAGTGCTGTCCCAGTGCATATATTAGACCTGGCTCCCAGATTCAGACCTTAGCTGTATAACAGAGGGGTGGAAGAGGTGCTGATTAAGGTGATTACTAAACTAACCTGACTATGCAACATAAGATTACACAGTAAGAAGCACAGTCACAGTTGAGAAATGGCCTTGCTGTAGTGTACTGCCAGCTTGTGTGAAAAATACAAAGGAATTTTTATGGAGTCTATTCTAAAGACTGTACATTCCCTTTTATCATTACTTTGGAAACTTTTTAAACTGTCACATGGAAGTAGTGCCGTGAGCTGCTCAACAGACTGATTTTGTTTCTGCAGGGTTGTTTTTAGATTAGGCTTCTCAATTGATCTTCTGTATAACTCTGATAAAGTTAGTATTGCAGGACAATGAGTTGTGGTAAGCTGCTTATTTTCACTAAATCCATTTACATTCAACTCAGGTCCTATTTTCAGAATACATTGTGTCTTTTTATTGGGTAAAGAATAGAAGAATAAAGCAGAAGAGGCTTTTATGAAGCACTTTAAAATGTTTTCCTTTTTTCAGTCATGAAGTTTTACTGTGGGGTTTTATGTTAAAATTTTGTAAGATGGTTGTATCTAGACAGATCTCAAATAATTTTTAATATCACATTTTTAAAATACATCATTTTAGTGACTGATAACTTTTGTTTGTCTGCACAAAGGTGCTACAGATATTGACCAGTATGTTGTTGTCTATAATCCACTGGCATGGAACATCACTACCTTTGTCACAGTTTCTGTCAGCCACCTGGCAGTGAGTGTATATGATGAACTGGGACGTTCTGTACCAGCACAGGTACTTAACTTCGTTTCTTTCTGTTGCTTTTCTTTCACTTGTCAGTTTTCACTGGCTTGATCCTACCTCCTGCCAAAGTGTAGAAATATATAGTATTACAGAGAAAACAGATATTAGTTAAAAGCAGGATTTTCCTAGTCCTTCTTCAAGTTTTTTTTTTCTTTTTACTTGCCTATTCTCTCAACTAGAGCTAGAATGTTTTTCTCTTAATGTCTAGAAGGGCTTCCTGCTCTTCTGCTGTGTTTGGTTTGTCCTTTGCATGCCTGCTGTGTGTGACCTGGCACTTCTTATCTTGCTTTTCTTTCTATAAAAAACTCTGTTTCCAATAAAGCCTTTTTGGTTGAAGCCCTGCCCTGTAATTGACAGTCCTGTTTTTACAGTTCACAGATTGCCCTGGAAAGAGATTTAAGAAATGTAGGTCTTATTTACAAACCCAAAAGAAGCCGGGGACAGTCAGCTGCCATATGACATATCATTCTGTCATGGCCAAGCTCCATGACAAGGCCAGCTGTTCCCTGGGAGAGAAGGTGACCTCAAGTGAAAGCTAGCACTAGCCTTTCTCAGGAGCATCTGCTGTAGAGAGTGCATCATCATCAAAGGCTTGGTAAGCCTGTAGGAATGCCTCCTCCACTGAAGAGGTGTGACACAATTCCAGATGCTCCCCTGGCTCTGCGATGCCAAATAGCGTGTTCTGCCAGCTGGACAGAGTTTCTGTTATCAGTGGCTTATGACTATCACCATGCATCAAGGCACACTCTAGTCAGGTAGTGATACACAACAGCTATTTGTTGTTTCTGCATATATGCTTGGTGGCGTAAGACCATACCGGAAGCCATCAGTCTCCTGGGTTAGCACATGGTCATGTTTATCTGTCAGCTACTTACCTCTCAGAAGTCCTGCTGGCTGAATTGCTTTAGCCTGGTAAGATACAAGGAGGAAATTCACATGTATTTAAAGTATTTACTTCAGGTTTTAGGGTGCCCTGAATTCAATCTGTCATTCTTTATTTTAAAAAGACAAAGTTCTCTGTTGCAAAGTTTGTCTGTACTTTCTTTTGCTGGACATTACCCACATGTGCATGTGGATAGTCACTTGAGACTAAATGAAATGAGAAGGTGGTTTAGGGTCTTTTTCTTCCAGTATGTACTGTTTAAAAGTACATTCGTATTGCACCCACCTTCATTCTGACAGAAAGAAATCTTTAGCTCAGAATCCTGATGTGAGCATGTGGCTGAGAGGGGATTGAGGCTTGGCCAGTGCTCTGCTACCTTCTGCACCATATGTGTGAGTTGTATAGCGAAGGGAGGAAAGGGGAGAAGGCCCTGTTGATGCCACTAAGGTTAAGAGGCCTGCAGTGCGAGTAACAGGAAACATGCCAGTCCACAGTGTGAAGGTACAAACAACTTGCTTTAATTTCTGATTAGTCATAACTAACCTCTTCGTCCATGTAATCTCTAGCCAGTATTTCTCTAGCCACATTTTCTTGCCCCAAACCGAAAGCACTACTGAATATAACATTAATGGGCAGGACACTTGTAATTGAAAGAGGATTAAAAACTCTTAAGGTATTTTGATGTTAAGTAACACTGGTGTTCTCTTTCCTGTTCAGAAGTAAGCCACAAGCTTCTACCTCCCTCTCTGTGTGCCTTACTAAAGGTGAGGGCACATCTGAGTGCTTCCTCCTCTTTCCGTGAGTTTTCTCATACTTGCACTAGTCATGTCCCTTATGTTTCAGTCTTTTTTCTGTCATTTGACTGATCAGTTTAATTTGTGATTATTTCTGCACATATAGACATTTAACAATGTGATCTTAAATCAAGATCTATGATTCCGTGTTCACATTAAAATAAGATCTAATTTTGTAGTTTGCTTAGTGGCCCTCTTTCCTTCAGAGAAAGGCTAAAACTTAATCCAAGTTCACCAAACTCCCAATTAAAGGTAGCACTGATCGACATTATAATTGAGAATTATAAGAATGGCATGTTTAGAAACCTGTTTTGAAGTAGTGGCTACTTTATGAATTTAGGGCTTACAAGACATGTAGCTGCTTTGCTAATGAATTTTCTCTAATGGAACATTGTTTTGTATGTTAACATGTAGGTTCAAAGCTCAGTGGAGTCCCATTCTGCCTATGATCTCTATATTCTAGTTGCAATAAGTGGTCTGAGCTACAGAAAATACAGTGTTAAACCCTTGAGTGGTAAACAGTCTGCATTTATTGGAAGACCAGTCAAGTACAAGCGAAAAGACATAGCTCGTGCAGATCAACAAAGTCGACAGTTGTTTCCTGTGGTTAACAACTGCTACCAGGTCTTGTTTGACCAAAACACAAATCTAATGCACAGTATTACAGAGAGGTGAGATTGCCTGCTTGTTTTTAATAATGTTTCAGATTCTGTAAAACCTTTTGTAAAAATAAGCCCAAGGACTGTATCATGTGTCTTAATTCTGAAACTTAACTAAGAAAATGTTCTTCACAATTATTATTTTTTATCTCCAGTTCACATCATCAACTCTAGTCTAGGTATGATTTCATACTATTTCTGTAATGTTGCCCTGTTTAACCATGCAGTCAAAGATTGTGTATCACAGTATTAAGTAGCAGATCAGCAGGATCTCACTGTGCTTTAGAACTAAAGAGGGTTATGAATGTGTGTTTGTATTAAAAATAAGTAAGCACATACGCTGTGGCTATACAATGAGCCTAATGTAAAGCAAGAGCTTTCTCTTACTCATCAGTAGTGTTTTGCAAGTCCTGTATCGCTGTTTCAGTGGTAGGAAACTACAAAACTTTTTGAAAGGAAGCATTTAACTAAGGAAATTCTACTTAATCGGGCAGATAAAATGGAAGAACAATCAAGATAGAGGTGAGATTTGGGGTTTGCAGATTGTCTTTTTCAGCTGATGTGAATTGGCCCGATTCCTTCAGCTTCAGTGGATCTGTGCTGCTTTTTGCCTGCTCAGGATTCAGATTGTCAGCTACGTACTGATGGAAAATTTTTGACCCCTTTGGCACTGGCCTAGTGATTACTAGACCTTTTCCACCTTTTGAGTTTTTGTTCATAATTCTGCCTCTGAGAGCAAGAACTTGTTCTGTAATATAGTTAATAGCAGCTTTAAAAGTAACAGATGTGCTGTAATTAAGAGCCCTAAAGTAAGTACTTCCTCAAAGTGCCTCTGGATCCTAACTGTTTCCAGATACCATGAGGAAAATAGTAAGAACCACAATGAGGAAGAACAAAAATCTGAATTCAAATTCCATTTTTCTCTACCCTGTTCTGGCAGACAGCAAAAGCTGCAATTCAGCATGTAGAAAAAATGGGATATTCACTTTCTTCACAAGCCTTCAGGCAAGCCCAGCATGTTTGAGTCTCGGGAAGTTTGCTTTGGGGATAATGGGAAAGAGCAAGGCATCAGGTCAGAATGGGAGCAAAGGTTAAAAACTGTGAAGCCTTATAAAGTTTAGCTGCAACAGTTAGACCTTCTCGCTCCTGCCCCTGCACTGGAATTGCGTTATAACTGGAGTAGTAGATAAGAATTGGATGTTTCTCTCCTCAGTCATTACAGTTTGATTTCATACTGTAATAACACCAGCTAAAATAGTTGGCAGTTTAAATTTCTGTGCCAGACTAAGTGATTTTTCCTGTTTGCCAGCAAGGCTCCCAAAGAGGAGCAGAGTAGGTAGCTGAGGGCAATAACATCTTAAATTGGCTTCATATGACTTTCCAAAGACTGTGATACAGAGTTATGAATAGCTAAACTGTAATCTTCAGGGGAGAAGGGAAGACACAAAGTAGGTACCAAGTGAGTGTAAATTTTGGTATCATATTGCCATTATATTCGTTACCAGTGTTAGATATGGAAATTTGCATCATACTGATTTACATACCTACAAAGTCAGTTAAATGAACCGGATTATTCATTAATATGATGCGACATACTGCATTTTGTGCAATGGGTAGTGTTTGATCCTGTCGCAACTCTCCCGTCAAAACAATGAGCTAATGTGGAAGGTCTTTCTGTCTTAACATGTTTCTGTTTTACAAAAGTATAAAGTGACATAGAAATTTAATTTATTTACACACTGAAAGATGTCTTGAAGAGAAGCAATTTAATGCTCTTCTGTCTCCATTTCCTAAACCTTATAAAATCAGTTATTTGCTTTGAGGAAACTTTTTTTTTTTTCTTACATTCCCAGCCTCATTCCTGTTGCAGTTCAGCTTTGCATCTATTAAGTACAAAATGTATTTGTAAGTAATATAATTTTTCCTCTTCTGTGGATTCACAGGGAGACTAACCAGACTATCCAGTTGACCCAGGAGTTCCTGGAGTACCATGCGAATGGAGATGTGACGAAAGGGCCCATTTCAGATAACTACTTATTTGCCCCAAATGCTTCAGCTGTTTCAGTATCAAAAGCAGTGGGATTGGAATTGGTTTCTGGAAACTTGATCACAGAGATACGGCAGTATTTCTACAGGTACGACACCATTACAGCTTCACTTCACCAGAATGTTTAATTCTCTGTAGATATGTATGAGATGAATTCTTTATAATTACTCCTAAACAGTGAGCTCTGTGTACTGTTTAGGTTTTAGACAAAAGTACTAGCATGCATCTGCTAAATGTAGTGCTGAGGAAGCACTCCCATAAACAGCACATATTTAAAGAAAGATTGTTCAGAATTATCTTCTGTGGTTTGCTTTATAGTGCAGCTTCTGTTGGGATCCTGGTTCCGTACAGTTCAGTGAAAACTGCAGCTAACACCTTCTTACACTGGTAGAATTTGGACGTAATGGTTCATTTTTATAACTGTGAATATCTGCCTTACAAGTAAATTAGAGAGAGGAGAAATGAATCCTAGAGAAGGACACTCTGCCACCGATGAACCAGCTACTTTTCTGTGTTAAAATTGTATTAGTGTCTAACCCCTTCACCCTCTTTCAATTTGATTATTTAATTGAAGCCTTTTGCTTTACATGGCACTGTACCTGGATTGTAGTTGAGAAGGACCTTTGGAAAACAGTGGAATTCTTGCACCAAAATTAATGTTACCCAGATTGAAAAAATATCTGTACTCTGTAGAATGTAAATATGTTGCTTATGGAGTCATAACTATTTTTTAATTTTTTGTTAATTTTGAGAAAAGCAGAGCCTCTCTAATCAAATGAAGAGTCCTCCTTAACGCTTGCAACACTAAAGAAATTTGTAGGATATCATTTACTCCAACTGAATATCTGTACATTTGAAAATTCAATTGAAATTTAAAATAATTGTACATGAAATATACAGAAAACAGGCAAGAAAGTTGTCTACGTGTAGGATGATGTTATGAATGATTTGCAAGTCTTGACATAACCGATCAAGTGCTATAAACTCTGCATATCTTTTCTCTCATTTTTATAGTAATGTTACTGCTCAGGATTACATATATGCAGTATATACCAGGATTTATACAGTACCAGAAGGCTACGATGGGAAGTTGCTTTGCCATAGGATAGAGCAAGAATACAGCGTTGGGCCTTTGGAATTAAATCGTGAAGCAGTTCTAAGAACAAGCACAAATTTGAACACTAGGCAGCTCCTCTACACCGACAGCAATGGATATCAGATTCAGAAAAGACCATTCAAGGCATATGTGAATAACACGGTAGCTCGGGTAGGCACAAAGGTGTAATCCAGAGTCAGGTGTGTCTTATCTTTGTTCTCCTGTACTGTTACCTGAGTTAATTCTATCACTGCGTGGTTTACTGTGTGTTTTCAGAACTATTATCCTATGGTGCAGACTGCCTACATTGAAGACGATACAATGAGGCTGATGCTGCTTACAGAAAGAGCTCATGGTGTCTCAAGTCAAGGAAATGGACAAGTGGAGGTAACTTGTAAAAACTTTTTTTTTTTTCCCTAGGAGAATATAATTTTCTGGCTGCTGATAACATAAGTGAAGCATAATGGCTGATTACTGTTGTGACATTTAACTGCCCAATACAGGTGATGCTTCACAGGAGACTATGGAACAACCTTCAGTGGGACCTGAATTACAATCTCACTTTGAATGACTCTTCAGTGGTTCGTCCTGTCATTTGGCTTATTTTAGGAACCAAGAGTGTCACCAATGTTTTGTATCGCACAAGTGGACTAGCATTAGAACACAGACCAGTAGTAATGTTTGGAGCATTATCAGGTAACTCATTCCATCTCCTGTGCTATCTTTAGTATCTGAATGGCTTATTTGTTTTGCTCTGGTTTATGCTGTTAAGTTTGTAAATGCAGACTTCAAGCCTCCTGTGTGGCAAAGTTAGTATGCAGTGAGTTAGAAGGCAGATTTAGAGCCTGCTAATTACTTTGCATTAATTTCAAACATGGATGTTGTCCAAGTGTATGAAATGTTTCTCTTGTTATGTAATTATCTCTACTTTCAGAGGAGAATAAATTTTGTAGCATCTAATGAGAACAAAATATCCACACAGGGAATTACTGCAAAGTAGCTAGTGCACCATTTATCAGCTTCCTGAATGCTGGGTCCTTAATGACCATTTTTGAGTCAATCCTTTAAAAACATTTGTTTGACTTATTAGCTAAAACTGAAGCCTGGTAGTGGAATAGAAACTTCAAGCTGCAGTGAAATTTGCTTTATGGAAATCTCTAATATACTTCTCCAGCAGTTAAAATCAGTGCTGCTTTCTGCTTTGTATCTAAGGCCTTGGAACAGAAAGCATAGCATCTGCTTTGCATCTGCCTTGGCAGTAAAAGAAAAAATCTCTTTACCCTTCCACAGTACCCTAGCCAGGCTTGTGTGTGTGATGGATGTTTGATGTTTGCTTTGTTTCATTTTGCATGGTGGAGATAAACCAAAGATATCCGGACAACTTCAGCAGAATTCAGTCAGTTCACCTGTAACTGTCCCACCTAATCTTCATCTCCAGACTCTGAGCATTCCAGGGTGGAGATACAGCTCTAATCATGCAGAGCAGGTCCACAGCATCCGCATGGGTAGGTGCTTTCAAAGGGGTGGTTAGATGTTATGCTTTAAAGAAGCTGGTTTTCTTTTCTTTTTATCTTCTATGGCTATACTTTTATTTATTCAAAGTGTCAAATTCCTCTTTCAAGAAAGTTAATTGTACTGTGTGATTGCTTTACTCATAGTAAAATATTTCTCCTTCATGAGCTCATCATGCCTGTTAGTGTCTTTCCTGTCAACAGTGGGAGCTGGGTATTTCTTGCTGTTAGTGCTCTTGATAATTTTAAAAAATGGGAATTAAGTTCAAATTAAGAGCATATAAAGCTAAAGGAGAAAAAAGCACTGAAAGTTGGTTTTATTTTTAAAGTAAGAAAACGTTCACATTTTGTTTAATCTTAAAGGGAAACAGAAGCAAGGTGATGCAGACTTCAGTCGTGTCCTGCTAAGAATCAGGCACTTGTATGAAGTTGGAGAGGATCCTGTGCTGTCTCAACCTGTGATGGTAAATCTGAAGGTAAATTTAATCCTTTGAGACAGAATACCACTTGAGGTGGTTTTGTTCCAAAGAGAACTGGTTCTGGGATGAAACATCCTGTGTGCTAGAGACTGCACAAAAGATGGATATGAAAATACTAGTATAACTTTAACCTCAGAGGAAAGCAGGTCTTACTCTTACTCAGCTTTGCAGGAGCTGTTACTTCAGATGAAGTTGCTATAGGCTCAGCATGAAAATCTGCTTTGTTGAGCTCTTAGTTGTGTAACACTTCCTGCAGTACCTTAATCAGTGCAGAGAGTGAAAATCTGTTTTGCTGTTTCTTTAGTTATTGGAAGTTGTACCTATAGTTAATGAAATGTGGACAGGATTAAAGAAAACAGTTTTTTCCTCTGTAGTTTTATTTTTGCAAGTTGTTGAAACTTTGGTCATTTCCATCATGTACTGTGTATTTTCACTTTCTTGTTTATTTGCTCTTTCATATAGACATAGATTATTTTATAATACATGGCAGAGGTTTATTCTTTTAAAATGTTTCTGTCATCAAAATCAAAATATCACATGGGGAACAAGGTGTAGGGTTTTCTGGTTTGTTTTTAAAAGTGCAATGTGAGTTTCAGCTCTTGAATGGAGAGATTAATAGGCTCTGAACTCTGCTACAACACAGAGGAAGGTGCAACACCTCAGCTTCTCAGTTTGAAGTGTGGTGAATCTGTAGGTGAGCTTACGCTGCATGACCTAGGAAATTTTTAAAGTCTCTGCTGCTCTGCTTAACAGATCAGTGCTAGAGATGAAAGTTCTACTCTGATCTGTGTACTTGACTGGTGAGTGTGATGCTATTTTCAATAAACTGTGGGTTGTGCCTTGTGTTTTCTTTACTCATAGTCTTTGCTAAAGGGATTAGGATCAGTGGTGCTAGTGGAAGAGCGATCACTCACAGGCATCTGGGATGTAAACGCTTTGAAGCGGTGGAAATGGAAGACTGCGCAATATCCAAGCAAAGGTAGGTGGAATATGGTGGTTGGTGTCTCTGTTGTTGGCTGTTGAAGCTCGATGGATGGTCTAATTAGAAAAATTTAAATATTTGCAAAATTTAAAATGTATTGTTCTTCTATATGACAGACCTTGCATCTGGCAGAGCCTGCAAGCTGTAACATTTAGCAGATTCCCTGCAAGTACTAGACTGCTGTATTTCTCTGATGGCTTGATTTGCCTAGAAGTGTTAACTCCAGGAAGATTTCAAGCTTTTTATCTTTGTTCAGATAGAAATAGCTACTTTATGAATTCACATTTGAGACACAGATTGATTTTGAAAGATGCTGTTGAGTTGTGTTAATCTACTGCAAAAAAACAGATGAGTGCAGTTAAAAATCCCCACTTTAATCGGCTTGAAGTACTGTGTGGATATGAATCAAGTTAGGGCTGACACTCAACTGCTGTGAGTGACCTCATTTCATTTCTCATTCCAGTTAGTTGCTTGGACATTCTTACTGTCACTTACATCCATGTATGTGCCTTGTAAAAAGCTTGCAGAGGTTTTGGGCTGAGCTAGGTGAGAGTTTAGAGCTCTACTTGACCTGCAGCTAGGAACTTGCTTGCTCTTTACTCGTGATGAAGAAAAGGTGCATGACTGCGGAGCTGTTTCACATTTTCTGTGTGAGAAGGTGTGTGAAAAATAGATGAATTGTTGTATATTTTAATATTATGAATGGGTGCATCTTAGACTCCACACTACTTATAGCTTTAAGGAGGAGAATCTTCTCAAACACCAGCTTTTAAGGAAAGGATGACTTAAAACTGTTGAGATAGAATATGTATATTTGAGTAAAGCTGCTTCTTTAAAAAAATTACTAATGTTTGTGTGTTTTGCAGGATTCTCCAACAGCACAGACACCTCAGAAAACTGTATAGTAACTGTTCACCCAAAAGAAATAAGGACTTTCTTTATATACTTTCAAGGTCAATGAAGTCTGACACTGTATTTCAGGAATGAATATGTAATAGCTTCCAATTTTTGTTTCAAGATCTGACTGGTAATCTTGAAAAACATTCTACTGTTGTTAATGAAAGAAATAGTCATTTTGGAATAAACTCTAAATTTAATTAAACTGTTGGCCTGAGTTGTAGGTATTTTTATTGGTTAATTATTTACAGATCTTTTTTGTCTCAAACATGTTCAATTCAAAAAATTACCCTGATGTTGCAGTGCAAGCACATCGAACATTTTTGTGCTTGCTGTGGGTCGTTTTAAAGTGGTTGCTCCTGTGATGCATCACTGTGGAGCACTGACAAAGTAATATTAGTTCTTCAGTCTTTCTAATTAGTGGTGATCTTAAGAGTCTTCTCTTAAGGCTTTTATTGTTAGAGGAGATGACTTCCAGATCACAGAATATACTGATTTACCAAATTATGTTCTGTTTCCACATGCAAAGAGGAATGCCTCTCACGTTTCAGCTACTTTGACTTTGGACAACAACTGCAAAGTTTCTGCTTTGCTCTAAACTGAAATTGAATGTATAATACTGTTTGTATTCCTTTGCACTAAGTTCTTCTAAATTGTGTCTCTTAAGGCTCAGAACTGGTTGGCTTTACTTCATAGTATCATGGTGGTGGATGTTCAGTCTTGTGTTCTGGGTAAACTGGAGCTATTCTGTCAACAGAAGTTGTACTGCCACATGGCCAGTAACTGTCATCACATAACCTGAAGCAGGAACACCGTTCTTATGATACCATGAACTTTCATACTTCTCAGGCTCAAAGAATGTGCACTGTGGTAACAAGAAATGTTTCATTAGCATCACATTGAAGTTAATTATGGAGGACTGTGTTGAGGGGTTAAACTTACACTAAGTGCAAATTCTAGGAAAATCTGATTCAGCAGCAGCAGAAGGAAACTTGGACAGCAGTTAGCTTTCCTAATAACTGGTATGTATTTATGTCCGAAAGAAAAGTTGCATTTCTTTATTTTTCTTGTTAGCTCTGAACAATGTAGAGCTGTAGAATTTGATTCTGTTCACATGCTATGGACAGCTCTACGTATTTTACTTATTCACCGTAAAAATAGCTGAGATGAGAATCAAGTCAGTCACTTCACTGCAATGGTAATGATGAATTATGCTTGGTGCAACACTCTACAAAACTGTCTTTCTGACCAGTGAAATGTAAAACTGAAAGAGGAAATACATAGGTTTAAAAGAGGAAAATAGGTGACTTTTCAGTCAATTAATAATTCCAGATCTAGAATGAGGTAAAAATGACATTTTGCTGTGGTAGTTGTTCTGAATTACTTCAGCTGTTCAATAATTTTCTCCATGTGGAGACACTGTTCAAGAACAAAGGAAACAGTGAAAAGAGTTCTTCCAGAATAGCTATTGAGAAATAGTTATGCTGGAAGAGCTGCGCTAGTGGTTAGTTTTTCCATTTAGACAGCCTGTGTATGCTGACTGGTTGCATCTCATTAAAATCACTGCAGAAACTGCCACATTGTTATTGGACAAAGAAGTTTGTTTCATATTTTCTATTGGTTATTTTTTATACTTGGCTGTAAATATTTACTGATACGCTAATCTAGTTTGCCCTGCTACAGTTAAAGCCATTTTCCTGCAACATTAAGCCCAAAGGCAAAGTATATAGCACTATAACTAGGATGCAGTAAAGCATGATGACAACTATTTTTTGTTTTGTTTTGTGGATGTGTTTGGGAAATTAAATGTGTTCAGCTGAGTCATTTTCCTTGCTTGTATATCTTTCTCATTCCCTCTGTGGTTATACTACGTAGTATAATGGGTATACTGTAGATTACACAGTGGTATGATTACAATTCATATTTTTGTGACTGAAGTGGTATCCACTAATACACGTGCTAGTTAACAGCAAGTCATGCTGGTAGATTACAAAGATTGAACTATATCTTCAGTGGGCAATTGCATGGTCCATCCTGGCTGAGCAGTAAAGAATCCTACAGCTGCTAACTCTGGGCACTGCTTTCCCAGGTGTCAGGCTGATATATTTATAGTAGGCTTTGTTAGAACAAATCCTACAAAAACCTTCTGTACACAGGATACTATAAACAGGAATACCTCATTACCAGCTGATATAGGGGGGTGTGTGTGTGTGTCTTCAATTTGTGGAGAATTTCTGATTTAAAAATTAAAAAAAAAAAAACAAAACCCGCAGAATATTTTATCTGGAGTTATTTCAGTGCAATTGGTCATGAGGGAATAATTTGCCAGAGTCAAATCTTGTATTGCACTGGAGGCATCCAAGACTGTGGTCTGTAAAAATCATGGCATTCCTGCTAAGAAGAAGACGTTGTTGCATATTTTATATGTTCTTTTTCCTGAGATATCTCAGCCCAAGCAAACAGAAGCCTGCAGGCATTCAAATCTCCCATTTAATAATTATTCTTTTTCTTCCCTCACATGTGTCAAGATAGAAATATTGCAGTGCTACATCAAGACTTGATAGAAATCAGGCCACTCTGTACTTAAATGCATCAGATTGGACACACAAAAGAAACAAGGGTGATGTAATGTTTTAAGCAGAGGAAAAAGTCATGCATGCATGCAGCATATTTGTGCTATGGTAAATCAGCTTTGTTTTTAATTTTGGTTGGAGTTAAGGAAGTAGCAGTTATAGAGGGGAAGAGCTAGGAGGAAGTAGTAGAGCACTTTGGTACGGGGGAGGAGGGGAAGTGACAAGCAGTCAGGGTGAAACTGATAGAAGAAGTCCAAAATGCAGAATCTTCTGTTAACAGCTTATTTTGTCCAGAGCTTCTGGCTGCAGACCCTCCAAGATGCTGCTGTTCAGGGTCTTGTGGGAGATCTTGCCTGGAAAGCCAAATTATATTGTTCCATCATTGTATGTAATTTTGAGGAGTAGAAACATGAATGTCCTTGAGAGCTGGAGGAGTCCTGTTTATGTCCAGAGACAAAGAGTGGCTCTCAGTAACCCCTGTTTTAACATCTCCTTTGCCAGTGCCCAAGGCCACTTTGTCATGTTTCCTCTGTTGGCTCTAGGCTCTGCTGGCTCTAGCATTGCTCAGCATCTGATATGGCTTGGGTAGCAAAAATGTGAGCCTCAGTTGCAAAGTAGAGAGGAAGATATTTCCAACCACTGAAGATGCCAGATTTTCCCCCTACTTGGCATACACATGGTTGGGTTTGTTATACTCCACTTTCCTTCCCATTGCCCCATACTATCTCAAATACTCCTAGTTACATCCACATTGCTGAAATGTACATATTAGTTCTTTGGACTCACAAGAGAAATAATTTTTTTGTTAGGTTTTTTGCTTTCTAGGAAAAGTTAATTCATAACCTTTATTTTACATTAAATCGGGTGCAAACCTAAATTAAAGCAAAAGAAAATGGTTCCCCTTTCATGATGGCATTTATGTTGTTTGAGAAAGTCCTGCTGATGAATGCATTGGTGCCAGTACTCTGACCATTCTTTTTCTATTGTGTAAAAATTACATAGCTGCTATTTTGAAAGGACATTTTTGCAGTTCACTTCTTTATTTACTAGAGCAGGTAAAAGAAACACTTGCACTCTTAAAAATAATTTTAAAAGTAATTGTGGTATCCACAATTGGATATTTGTTTTGTCAGTCTATTTGTGCTGTGGAGCTGTTTTTGCTACTGAGATGTAATTTATTATTCACAGATTAAAATAAATTAGGAGTGTTTGTGCTAATAAATAAGTGTGCCACAAAGAGTCTTACAGTCAATAGCAAATTAAGGTTTTGGTGGGGTTTTTTGTGTCGTAGCTAGACAAAATTAATAATGTGTATGTATCATACAGAAGACATAGAATGCCACTATCTGTCATGAGAAATTACGAAGTCAGTTACACTGAAGTTAGGTACTGGATAAAAAGCCCAAGTGATAGTGTGCTTTCCACCTTGTGTTTGAGTTGGAAGAGGGGAAGATTCATGAGTTAGGCACAACAGAAGTCAAATTTCCATTTTCACCAGAACTTTCTTTTGGCACATCTGCAACTTTCTGAAGTCTTTGTTATGATTTGAAGATCTTGAAAAGGGAAATGTGAATTAAAACTTTTTTTTTTTTAAAGAATCTGATAACATGTCTTTGACTTCAGAATTTTGTTTCGCCTATGAAAATTTCAGATTAAATTTTCACAACAAATAAATGTAAACAGTTTTTGCTCCATTTTCTTATTCCAATGCGGCATAATTACAAACTCACTTGGGTTTCACACATAGTCTCTTCAATGCTGCTGTAGATGAATAAACTTTGACAGCTGACAGTAACACCTCAAAAATGCTGCTGTCTCATTAATGCTTGTGTTAGAAGCTCTCAAGCAAGCCTGACATACAGGAAGGAGGAGGAAGCAGGTGGAGGTTCTCTTTGTTTAAAAATTTCAAGTGTATTTTTCAGTATGACTCCGCGGGTGTTCTTTGAACGCCATGGAGAGAAGTTTTGGGAAGACAAGTTTGTGCAAAGCATCCAGATGATGCTTATAACTATCACTGCCTCCAAGAACAGAGTACCTCTGCGCTGAGCAGCTGCTCTGCAGTCATCTCCAGCACACCAATAAGTAAAGTTACACATTTACAGAATCCAAATTCATGGATGCATTTTCAAAGGTTAACTAAGATCAAGTTGGAGAAAGAAAACAAAACTTAAAAGGATATTTCTGTTGTAGACGCTTTCCTGACCCACATCGTCGTTTTGCGTGATGTGCTTATCCTGGCAGCAAAACTGGCTTAAGAAATTTTGTCACCATATTTTTCTACCCACTCAAGTAGTACTGTAACGAGAGTTTGTGGGGTTGTGTTGTAAAACGGTACAATGAAGTAACCAGGGCTAAAACCACACTTTTTTCCCAACCCCTTTTTCTGTGTGCTAGCTCATTCCATTTCTGACAGTAGGTGTTTTGGATTACAACCAAAGTATCTTTCAGAGTAAATATAAGCTGCTATCAGCACTACTGAAAAAATTTCACCTGCTTTCTAGACAAGATATTCTGTATGCTGGAGCAGCCTACTGCATAACTCAACACTAAACGCACAAATGTAGATATTTAAATGTAAAAGAAAACAGTTTTTTCTCTTTTACACATGCATACTTCATTTATTCTACATCTTTGATCAGTAGTACCAAAGATAGCATGGATGTCAATGCTAACAGAATTATTTAATATAATTAATAATTATAATAATTATTTGCTTTAATATATCCTTTCATTCACTTGAATTTAAAGGTATTTGTTATGTCCTCACTAATTCTTAAAGGTGATAACTGAATCAGCTAGGCACCATCAGAAATGGGGATAGCCTATAACACTATGTAACTTTTATCTTTGCTATTGTCTCATTTTTCATTTTACTTGGCAATCTAAACGACGGTGGGAACTACTTCTGTAGGGTAGACACTGAGAAGTAGGTGAGCTGATGCATCATGCTTGTTGCTGACAAATGGAAAGGGTGCTTTAAGCTTTAAATGTGACTGTCTTCCTTACAAATTGCAGTTCAGCTGTTCTGGATGCCTGCCCAGTACTGCTAAAACCTGATGTTAGTTCTAGGAAATTCTGTAGTTGGCAGGTTCTTATCAAGTTCTTAATTTAACTGATTCATGTTCTCAGCACGTTCTATCTGATTTTTTAAAATTCTTTTCAAGTTCTGTCATTGCAGTTTTGATTTTATCCAACTGAACATGTTTGTGGAACGATTTCATCAGGCCTAGTACCTTTGCATTTGAGACATCTGTCCAGGCAATAAGATGATAAATTGAGAAAATGAAAGCAATGTTTTGTCTTCCACTTCTCTGGTCAGGCAATGTAAGTGATTCTGGGTTGGAGCCAAAAATCAGTACTGGAGAACATTAAACAGCATACAGTTATCTATAGTTGTAGAATTTTTTAAAATAACTGAAGACAAATTACTTTCAACATTGTCCCTGATGACTTAACTGTAGATCATTTTATTTAACCCCTACTTATAATCTTATTGAAACAAGCCTTAGTTAATATACATGGCACTGGTATTGCATTAATGCAACCTCACCCGTAGATGTAATGGTGAGACACACTGCATACACGAGGTAGTGTCCTAGAATGTTTCCCACTGGCGTGTGGAATGCTGGGGCTATTGCAAGTGTGATCTTCCTCCATTGCTTCTGCCAATGGAGCTATGCTGCTGTTAAGACAAAAGTAGGAAAATACTTCTCACAGAAGGGAAAAATTTAGGCAAGATTTCATCAAGATAATGAAATTTGTGATAAAGAAAGACAGGAGTAATACTTGGCATCAATATAATCTATGTACAATCATAGTCACTTTGGCTTTGGATCAGATTCACCAGGTTGGCTGGAAGAGGCTGCTGACAAGCATGTACACAGTAGCTAGTCTCATTTTCATAAAATGCCTTTAAAGGAAAGATTTCCAAATTTGCAATAACAAACATTCACATGAGACAACTTTCAGTACAGAAAAGCAGTTCTTTGTGTTGTATCAGAAGAGAGGCTAATCTAGTGTTGAAAGGTAATCAGTTAGGACACAATTTAAAATTTAAAGAAGAAACGTTCTGATTTCAGACAGGATGGCTGGGCTCTCAAACAGGCATATCTATAACGGCAGTTTCAAAGAGTGTAGGGAAAATTTGGGTTGCGTGTAGGTTTCTATCATCTTCACCACATGAGGGAAGAGGAAGTTAACCTATAAACCTGACACGCTTTCATTTGTTGTTTTGCCAACCTTCAGCAAAGACACCTTGATGCAAGTGCCAATAATTCTGCGTGATGATTGTATTTTCACTGGAACTGCTTTTAACAATGTGTTTTGGCTTCTTCGGTAAGTGCCATTTATTTTCTTTGTTTTGTTTATAGTTAGTCACCTGTAATTCTTGAGCTGGATTTAAAAACCTTCTTGCAGTACATCCACCTCAAACAGAATTCTGTGTGAGACAAGGAGAGTGTTAAATGTATTTTCATAAATGAAAATTAATGGGGAATCAGAAAGCCTCTTCACAAACAGATTGTTGTAGGAAAAGTGTAGAGGAACAAATTGTATACTTTGACATGCAAGATGATGTTACATTAATGAAAGCACCGTTTTTCTTAGACCTTCAGGCTTGAATATTCATTGTGACAAACACTGAATGTAGAATTTTAAAATGCCGAGGAGGTTTTGTTCTAGATCATGTAGGTATGGAAATACAAAGCAGATAAGGTTTCATGTTTCTTATTCAATACAAATTCCACTGGATAATACTGGAGATGTTCAGTATAAATTTAAAAATAGAACAGAGAAGAGGGAGAGATTAAGAAATTAAGCAAGGGCAAAAAGATTTTTCAGTAGTATCTTTCGGAAAGACAGTAAAGTCACAAAATGGAAATGTAGCACAGCTTATAGCACAACTGTCTTAACAAACCAAATGAACAGAAAAACTGAAATTAGTGATCAGTTCTTTGACATTTGAACAGCTTCTAAATTGTCATTTATACACTACATCAATTCTTTCCCTTATTTTTTCTGCTGTTTATATTACCCCTATACTGTTCATATTGTTCTCTGCAAGTTGTCGAGTGCTGATTGTGGAAAAAATAGAGTTGCCTAACTCCTTTCAGTATGATGAATATGTCTGTTTTTCTAAGGGAAAAGGAAAAAAGTTTATTTGCATAATTCTCATAAAACTCATCAGATGCCATTTTATGGACCAGACAGGGGCAAAATAATCCCATTACTTACATGTTGGTGTGAAATATGCCTGAGTTACAAACAGGATAAAATTTGGAATAAAATCATGCAGTTTGCTCTCATTATGAGTAGTTCTTTAATAATGTAAATTCTAGAAAAAAGGAAGTTATAACTCTTCATGCATCTTATGAAACTAATGGTCTCAGCAGTCATGTGAATGGCTTTTATAGGATTAGCACTTTAGTGATGAGCATCAATGTCATTAGAATTTAAAAAAAGTTATGTGATATTCACATAGTGGCTTCACTTCTGAATAAAATATTTTGGACAGTGTTGCACAGTATCTCATGTAGATCACTTAGCATGTGGATAGTGAGTGATAAAGAGATTCAAAGCAGGAAAAGAGTAAAAGGTTCGGTTTCCTCTAATGCTATCTCAGTCAGCCTTAGCTAAAAAACAGGCAACAGACCTGATGAGACAACTGTGATCTCTGTGGCATATTGTCTACTTATTAAACTAAGGAGATGATGCTATAAACTACTTATCAGCAAAAACTTAATGAAAGAAGTTTAAACAAAATTAAAGAACCCACCTCAGAAATGCTGTGCATTTGTCACTAATTAGAGGCAGTACGGGACAAGAACACCACAGTGAACAAAAGTCGTAGTGGATTTTTCTTTCATCTTGATGAGTCTTTCACCATTCACTAATGAATCATTCTGGATGACTCCCTTTGGTCATTCTTTATCTTTAAATTGTTTAATATGCTTCAGACTCTACCTCTGTTATAAAAGCTTTTTACTGAAAATATAAAATAAGCGTATCAGCGAGCACACAAATGATCTTCATTTATTGCACACCAACAATGATGGAGGGCTTTAGCACACCAGATTAGAAGTAATCATACTGATTTTACAGTATTATTTTAAATACTGTGATTGTAGACATTACAGCTGTAATATCATCTCTTTGCTGCTTTAACTTTTAAACCTGTGTGTATTTCTCCACTAGGTACAAGTTCCAGTAATTTAACAGTCATCCAGACACCAGAGAAAATATATCTATCAGCTGGAGACTACACTGAAATCACCTGTATTTGGGAAAAATCTGTCGAGAGGTATAGAGTAAGCTGGTATCTTGTGAATAAAGAGAACATCAACAAAACTATATCATCAGAACTTTTTTATGTATCAAACATCACCCGTGAAAGCAAGGATGTGCTAGTGATAAAATCTGCCAATGTAAATGACACTGGATTTTACTACTGTGAGATAATTATTGAAATACCTTTCTGTAAGAAAGTGTTTGGAAATGGGACAACAGTGATTGTTGAAGAGAAAGGTAAGGTAGCAAGAAGATACGTGTGCTCTTCAACTTGTCACCATAAAGTTCTTCTGTTTGAACTATTTTATACATTTCCTCCCTCTCCCACATCCCGCCCTCAATGCTGTGGATGTCAGGATGAAACACAGAGAACCTGAACGGCTCTTAATGACAATTGACTTAAGACCTCTGCCTTAATACCTCCAGTGTAGTGTTTGGTTTTTTTCTATAAGGGTTTGCTAATAGAGATTATTAGTTAAGGTTTACAAAAAAGCTGTGCATCAGCTGTGTATTTCACAGGAGACCCAAACACAGTTCCTTCTCAGAAGGGATTTGTTAGGCTGGATGTGAGACAGGGAATGAATCTGCCTTGTGGAAAGGAGCAGCTGGAACAATCACATGGTTACTCTGTTCTGTAATATGTACCCTTTACTAACCATTTTCTCTTTTTATTAGAAGTTCTTAATAAAAAGCGGGAGATACATCAATATGGAAGATAGAGCAGTATGGGCTCTATATTTATAAGGATTTGTGTCCATAAAGTTGTTGTGACGGAATATTTTATTTAGAATGTGTCTCCTTATTTTGTTACAGGGTAAACTTTACAAGGGAGCAATTTAAGATCCTAATTCTGAATTAAGCATTGAAAAACATTAATACAATGAGTATTCAAACACAATTAAATTTTTCAGCAATAGCAGTGAGGTATGTTTTACCTTAAATTATGAAAAGAATGCGACATACATAGAAAATAATTTACTTCACTTGTTATACAATTGTCTCAAGACACCGCATCTCTACTTGATGATGATCTCTGCCTCTCTCTTTCTACTTCTAAACTGTAGAGAAAGACTAGAGGACTAGCTCTGACTAGACCTTTAACATTAACAAACATCTCTAGTATTTCAACTGGAGAACTCATGGGAAGTAACCTGTACATTCATCCAGCACAGTCCAGTTTTGGACACTATTTTACACTATTGGCTAACTGGTAGTCCAAAGGGAGGCACAAAAATGATCACAGATTTAGAAAACGTCAGTGGCAGAGAATGAATGAAGAACTGTTCAAAATGGGATAAATTAATGTAAAACTATTAGATAAAATAATCTGAGCTTCTAAAATGAGTTGAGTGATTGATTTCTTTCTTGGTCGAGTAGTAATAGCCTTAAAGTACAAGCAGAAGGGAGACACCAGAGGGGGGAAACTGTCAAGCTGCAGGAGCTATAGGAGGGACTGATGTTACTGTTCATCAGGCATGCGTCCCTCAGAAATGGTAAACTATAGATGACCTTGCACCTTGTTGGGGGGATGGACTGATTCACTCCTGAAGTTACTTTTAATTTTACTTTTTTTTTTTTTTTTTTCTATGGTGTTCTTCTTCTATTGTATCTTTGTATAGTACATAACTTCATTTAAAATATATAATTGCAGAAGCTCACTCATTGAAAAAAAGAGACTTGGCAATATGGACCGTCATTCCTTTCTTAGTGGTAGTGGGAAGCTTGTATCTTTGCTACAAAAAGAAACAGCACTCAGAACTTGCTGGTGAGTGACAATATTTCCATTAACACATACTCTCTAATTTAGGTGTTTGTTCTGAGATGGCCAGATAGGTGCACTTAAGAGGCATCACTAAGAGGAATTTCAGTGTATAATACTTGCTCACCTGGTCCTGATCTGCTAGGGACACCTCAAGCTGAGAGGAGGGATCAGAGGCACAGCCTGTAGTTCAAGTGTTCTTGCAGATATTTACCTCCATTATTTACCTTTCCAAGAAGAATGATCACTTAGGTTGAAGATCTTGACCTGGCTAGGATATTGAAGGATATCAATTCTGATAATTTCTTAGCAGACTGAAAAAGTGAGGAGCCAAAACTTAGCTCTGCATCATAGTCTTACTCCTGGTAGTGACACCTGGAAGTGACATTTGAGAGACCCGGCCTTGGGGACTTTGTTCTGAGCTGTTTTTCAAGCTGTGAATTTTTTAAACTAAGTATTAGTTTTTGGTTTTTGCAAAAATCCTGAAATGAAGGATGGAAAAAGTCACAAGAAAAAAAACAGTGAATGGCAAGGGTACAGGACAAGCATAAATGTAGGACATCTGTGGGAAGTGGGTACAGAACAGTGACATATAACCTAAGGCACCCTCCTAAGTAACTGTAGAATGAGAATTATGGTTGGAACGTGAGGCTTACTCAGCTTGAGCTGCTGGGGATATAGTTGCAGTATCTATGACTTGAGATGCAATTCAACTTGCAGATTAAAAAAGCAGGGGGAGGGGATTTAGACAAGTGAAGTCCCTAAGCTTCTATTTCAGTCACTGGAGTCCACACGGGCAACTGCTTGATATGATCCGGTTTAGGTGTTTACTTAAGGGTGAGCTGATCAGTTCTCTTGATCAGCTTTCATGGCACAAACTCTGTTGACTGGCTCTCCATTGCTTGAGGGCTGTTTGGAAACATGAAGATAGTTCATTTCATCTGCAAGCTGAATGCTGCTCTAGCACCTGTCATCAAACCTAGCTACACAAGGACTCTGCACTCTCCATTTCAGAGCTTCATGGAGCTCTGGTGGGGTACCACTGTGACTCTGGAGATGGACAGTGAGCAAGCAGTGACTGTACCTTGGTTTTTGCTAAGGTTCTGCACAACTTCCTGTGCTCGCCAGAAGGCATCGGGAGGAGCAGATGCTTGAGGTTGCAGAACTTCGTGGGACAAATGAATCCACCAACAAAGCAGCTGAGGAAAACTCATCATGTAATTCTGCTGGATGGGTAAGTGGTTTATAAAAAGGCTCTTCCTATGAGAGAAGGACTTTCAAAATGGGGCACTAGGGAGTGTGCTGAATAGAAAGCACAAAACAAGCTGCTGTTCCTAGGATGGCATCTTGCCACACATGAAAAAGGTTTAAGGCAAAGAAAATAAAAAAAGTTTTCTTGCAAGAGGCAACACTTGGAAATGAGGAAAAAGATATTTATATAGTAGGAAAGTATTGGATTCTGTTGTTATATTTAAGGACATTCTAAAATTGACTGGAGGAGAGGGCAGCGAAAATTGGAGAATATCAGTATAGAGCCTGAGTGAAAGAAGTGTAGAAGTAAAAAATGACAATAAAGTCCCCTTACATATAATTGTGTGTCAAGCTCAAGGGGTTTGGGCCATCTTCAACTCATAAGGCAACACTTGCTGAGAGCAGGTAGCAGATTTCAGGCAAGCTCCTTTTCCCAGGAAGTTATTAATCTTTTAATTACATTAAAACATAAAATGAGCATGGAAAGGAAGCTGTAATTTAACTCTTGAATAGGCAGGTGCTACTTTCATTACAGTCAGCTGGACAGGCTTGGACAAGCCACACAGGTGATGTAAAATGCCAAAGCCCATAGTCACAAATACAGTTATTGATCTTACAGATTCCTGAATTCTCCTGTTAGAGGATCTGGCTTCAATCTTCATTTGGTCATACTGGTACTGAAATCATGGTGAGAGAGAATATCAGGATGTAGGTAGTAAAACAGGATCTATCTTTTATTGTGCAATGGTCATCATTCTAAAAATTCAACATGTATAGCTGGGAAAATTCATTCTCTGTAATATGTAGATTCCCACTGAAGCTGGGACTTGCCATGGTAGAAAATTTTAAAAGTACAACCCATGAGATGTTCTGGTTAAGGTAATAAAATATTCTAATTACTAGTTATAAATGGATAACTCTTCTGCTTGTTAATATTTAATGAAGACATAAGAAAACAAGGTTGAGAATGAGAAAGCAAGCTTTACAGGTTGTGCAGAGTGAAGGGTTCATTAGTAGCCATTAACTGCTCAGGGTTTGTATGGACAACAGAACTCATCCAGAGAATGTGTGAATACAATTATAAAAGGTCGTTTGTTGCTGCCTTATAATTTACCAGCTGTTAGCCACAGTGACATGTCATGATATAGGTCCAGTGTTTTCTTTCATGTAACAGACCTTTTTACTATTTTAATGAAAGCAGAAAGAGTGATTTCACAGTGGTATCATTTTAAGTGTTAAAGCATAATTGGATCTTATAAATCTTTCAAGAGATCCAGTAGATTAGTAAAGCCAGTATATAGAATGTGCATGGCCACTATATTTCAAACAAATTAAGCCAGTAGTCATGAGCAAATATTATGGTGTCTCTGGAGCTGCACACATTGCCTTTCAATTGTGTTACAGAACACGATCAGGTTTGTGGTTTGTTTTGTTTTGTTTTTTCCTGTTGTGAAAAAGTAAGTCTCTAAGAAGTTCATGCTAGGTTTTTATGTTGCTTACACTTTTTTATTATCTTGGAAATTTGCTGTACATTCTGTGTATGTTTAGGCACCATTTCTAGAACAACAAAGGTGAAGGTTTTGTACGCCTCTGCAAGGCTACTTACAGTTTCCAATTTATGTAATTTTTTTTCCAATTCTTGGGGTTGCAAAGGCAATCTTGTATCACAAAACTTGAATCAAGGAATGGATTTTATTCTCACCTGTATTGTATGTCATAACCACGCTGAGCAATTAGGTTAGGTGACAACACATAGCTCCAAGCATCTAAGTTAGTTTAACCTGAGAGTGAACATCCTCATGGCAAGGCTGGCCTCTCTAGCTGTGCTTTTACTGTATAGCAGTTGTCTCTAACTCTTTCTGGAGATTCATCCCATATTTCCTGAGTTGAGATGCCCATGGAGTGTTTCCCAGACAGTGCTGCTAGCTGCAGGGGAATTTGGCCTTTGAGGGAATTCTTGGAGCAGTTGATGATTTTTTCATTGCTAAATTCTGCAGGTTCCAGCCCAAATCTAAGCACTGCTGTAGCATTAAATGCAAACTTTCAGCTCATGACACCACAAAAAAAGCACAATCCCAAGGGGCTCTGGTTGTGCAAAAATGCATAGAAGCATCATTCAGATTAGTTGGCCATACCTACCATGCCTTCTGTTTGACACCCAGCCAGCAGGTACCTCTCTCAGTTCTGAACATCCTTCATTAAAACAAGAATAGTAAACCACCACAGGAAAGTACAAATGTGAAGACAAAGAGCTACCACTTCATGACTTCCACCTTTTCATTTTTTTTTAGGCCATGTCAGCTTGCGAATTTGATTTGATATGTCTGTGAGCACAGGGCTTTGTGCACATTTCAGGGAGATCTTTAACTTTCAGGTTTTGCTAAAGGACTTACCTGAAGATCCCAAATCCTACATGTGCACAGTCCAGAATAACATCTGAATACTGCAGCAGTTTGCTACTTTACTGCTTCAAAAGAGCATCCATCTAGAAGGAATAGTGTGATAAAGCTTTTTGGAAATATTGAAGTTAAATGATTAAGGGGATAAAAAAGCTTTGCCATTTCAGATTTCATAGAACCTGGTTTATACTGGAACTTGACATCTTTGGTATTCTAAATTAGTACTTTGCAGCTGGTACCTAATTAACTAAGAGAATTAAATCCAAACATAGGAAGACTTTGCCTTTCAATGGTAGTACTGAGACATGCCTTCCCTCTGAAATTATAACTCCAGGGCCTGTGTTTCTCTCTTCCCTCAGGCTGTGATAGATGTGTCTTGGGTAGAAGTTCATTTTAAATATATTTTATGGGTAGAAGTTATTTTGACTGGCATTTTCTTTGCTTTTTAAGGTTGTGTCTACACTTTATGAATCACTTGATTCTTTTCGCAATGAATCAAGAAGAAAAGATGACAAATCCACTGCAACTATTGTATTCAATGCAGCAGATGAGCAAATCCCACAAACTAGGGCAGCTGAAAAGTCTAGAACAAGACAAAGATCCACCATCTACTTTGACATTCAGAATTAAAAGGATGACATCATAAATAATATGTCTAAATACCTATGAAACTGAAAACAATATGTTAATTTGCTGCTGAAGGATGGATTACATTAATTTCCTGTCAGTATTATGTCAGTCAGACAATATACAAGAAAAAAGATTGGTTTCAAGAAATCTGTGAATATTTGGTCACTAACAAAACACTGTAAGGAGTCTGAATTTGGAAGGCATGTCATTTTAGATGACTGTCTTCAACACTTCCCTCCATGTCCAGAGATAATAAAGGATGTATTATCATACTTTGAACTCTTCCAGACTGAACAATGTTCTCCAGCAAAAACCTTTCTTCAGGCAGCCCATGTATAAATAGCAGAAGGTAGAGAGAAAATGCACATGGTGGTAATCATTTGACCAAATAGACTACTGTCTACCAAATAGTACTACACATAGAATGGAGTCTTGATCTTTGAAATTATCATCAATGCTGACCACATCATAGCCACAGTGGTTTGCCAGAAAGGATTATATAGCTGTGGAAAGTGGCTTTTAGTGTTAATTCATTCACACACTATCAAAAGTCTTCCAGAGAAGGTAGTCTCCTATGCACAATGAAATACTAGGTTTAAATGAAGCTACATGTATTATTATTATTATTATGTACAATTATTGTCTAACTAGTGGAGGAGGGATGCTTGGAGGGGATGGGAGGGTTAACACTTGTTCCACTTTTGCCAGCTCTAAAACTTTGTAAAAAAATCGCTGAAGGAAAATCAAAACTGAAAATGTAAGTAAAACCTGGCTTCCAAGATCTGAACAGAGGTGAAGAGTATTGACAGCAAAGCTAACGGCAGTCATCTAAGGACTGCTGAATACTCAGAGCAGATATCCGAAATGTGAATGTATTTATGTACCAGGGTTATTTCATCTTCTGTTAATGTTTTTTCATAGTTTAGCTGGAGGTTAGATCATCTTGCCAGCAAGAAACAACTTCACTGCTCAAGAGATTTGTTACAGCTTGTGCTTGGGCATTGCAGCAGACACAGACTGGCTTTCCTTGAGAACAATTTGCATAGTCTAAATGTGTGACTGTCTTGTTACTCAATATTCTGTAATAAAATCTTTGAGGCCATACAGCATGGCTTATGCTCTGTCTCTGTCTATGCTGTAGTGACTACAGCTTGCAAAGCTACCTCTCCAGTTACCTCTCAGCAATGGCTCACTCTTTGGTGTGAATCCTCTTTCCTGGGCTGTTCTGTAACCTGCCCTGAGTGCCCTTCTGCAGTGAATATACTGCTGTCTGAAATCCACTGTAATCACTGCACTGCAAGCATACCCTGTATGAGAGAAACTATTTGCTATAGTACATCTCATTACATTTATGTATAAATTGAATTTCTTTTCTTCCTTCCTTCTTAAAGTTCGGTCACTTTAAAATCTTGATAGTCTTTGTTCTGAAAATAATTATTACAGATTTGTTTCCTATACTGCAAGGTGAAACACTGTCATGTGCCATATTCCTTTGAGGATAACAAATGAGACTGGATTTCCACAAGCCCTCTAACTCTGTTCCCTGCACAAGAAAGTAATAATCAGTAAAAGGAGTAACGACCTTCCACCCAGGTCTCTCATCAAGGAAGCTCTCAGTTATGCACCAGTGCTGTGAGTACAGTAAATTTTGGTCTTTCCATATATTACTGGTTACTTCTCTATTTAAGCACAATGAGGAGATGTAGAGTATTCAGGAAACTGTTAAAGGAAAACCACTAAATGAAGAGATTGCCACCAAGTCACAGTTTAATAGTGTCCAAATCATATTTTCATTACAATACTATCAATACATTTTTGATTAAATGTGGTTCCTACCAGCAAAGAATGCTGCCATATTAACAGCTGGTCATATTTTGTATGCTAACATGGTAATTTCCAACATCTGGCAGTTGAAGACTACACTCAATTTATCATGACCTATGGCTGACAGTGTCTGTGAGCCAGCAGAACATTTTCACAGCTCCCACTGATTGTCCTACTCCGTCAACAGGAGTCTGACACCTATGCATCTTGTATATCATCTCTGCTTCTGTACCACTTGGGAAACAACAAACCCTATAAGGATTTTCCATGACAGACAGACTTCTGCTTTTTCTTCTTCATGGTTATTTTGATAGCTTTAAAACAAAAAATATCTTTGTAAGTAACCTCAGCACACATTCTAGTGTCCAGTATCATCTTGGTTTTAACTGTTTAACTGTTCAGTATATAATGAAAACCATCTGCCTAATAACAGAACTTGAAGAGAATCCTGGGCCTTTACTTCTAGCCAGTTTTGGTGGTTATTCCCTCTGGAACAGGCTGCTGCAAAGTGATGGTTCCATTTCAGTTTAATTTGAGGTTCAAAGTCCTGTGTTAAGCACACACTAAAATGCGTTAATTTAAAAGAGAGACTAGCACAATGTTTTCTAAAGCCCTGTATGTGTTCTGCTGTGCTTTTAATGTCTCATCAATGTACTTGGCTTAGTCATAGTCCCTAAAAATGAGGCTCCCTCTCTGTTTCTGTCATGTTCACAACCCTGGTTTTGAGAGCTAGTACAGCCAACTTCAGACTATGGCCCTGAACTCTCTCTCTTCCTGCTCCATTGCACAATGATCCAAGGAGTTACAGCTTAATTAATCTACCTAGCACTTAGGCACCTAGTCTTAGCAACTGGATACAGATTCTTTCAGTCTGACTTGAACCACAGTTTTTTTGAGCCCTGGATTGAGTTCTTTCTTCTCATAGTATCTGAGGAAGAAGAGTACAGAGCAGGTATTCCTGGCTCCATTACATCTAAGATCTTCAACAGCAGGCAGGATGATGAGGTACCCCACCCAACGCATTGGCAAACTAGACATGTTTGTGTGTGATGCTATGACTAATAATATCATGCCTGATAACGGTGCTGTCAGAACAGCAATGACATTTACATGGCTGACTAAAATTTGTTTGAAACCTGATTTTATCTGAAGTGGTTTGTCTGCACTGCTGACATCAAGAACCACTGCAGAACTGCCACTGTTCTCAAAAACTCAACAGCTACAGCCTAGGCTTAAATAGACTTAAGGATTTCTTCACTCAACTACTTAAGAACACTCTCAGTTTAAAAACTTTCCTCCATTAGGCAGGTGCAACTCTGGAGACAGGCTAAATCTATAAAGAAAGTGTGATCTATGCAAACAGGGAGGGTTTTGTTTGAATTACAATTCTTGCCTAGTTCTCGGCATTGCTAGGGAAATAAAAGTTGAAATCAATACTCTGCCCGAGCTAAAATGTTTTTACCTGCTTCTCTATTAAAGACTGTGATCTTCAAATAGATCCCAAATTTAAGGAAAAATACCACTTGATGGGAAATTGAAGTGTGTCGTGGGGTCCACAGGGTCCATGTTTCCACTAACCTAAAGAGATTGCTGTGTTGGTTTTATTCTGCCTTGAAGAACTGGGCTTTTAAACTCAAATGCAATTTTTTATGCTGCATCTACTTCACCATCAGACTCCAAATCAAGATATATTGCCACATCCTCTGTAAATAACAGCAGAAATAAACTAGAGAGTAAATCTATAAGATGATGGGATGTGACAGATGATCAGAATTTATTTTTTCCATCAAGCTTATTGTGGGTAGTTATAATGAGGGCAGCTGTAAAGGGGTTTTACAATTATTATTTCTTTTAATAAGCTGTCGTGTCTCTGTATTTCATAAACAAGAAACTGCAATGCAACTGACAAAAGAATACTCAGATCAAAGGAGCATTAACCAATTTCTCTGACCAAGAGAAAATACAGGTGCTAATACATAAATGGTTCTCATTTCCTACCTAATATGAAATACTGAGGTGGGAGGAAGGATTCTGATGAACTACTACATTCTAGGAACAAGGCTTTGGCTGTGTTGCTGTGGTCTGGTGATGGGTGCTGGTGGATTTTGTTGGTCAATAAGATGTGACAACAATTAATTCTTTGTCCTTTTTCTAGAGCAGACCCAGTTGGCAGGACTCAGCAACATCTTACACAGCTAGAATTGCTCTTACCAAAGTTACTTCATAACTTTGTCTTGGGAAGTATTCAACTCCACAGAGGCAGAGGAGTATAAAAAGGATAAGGCAGAGAGAAAGTAAGTGTTTAGCATTGTTAGTGGACTAAAGAGGGACGGAGGTTAGACCTATAACTAAAAAATATAAGGGTTCAAAATAATAAGAAGTAATCTGACCTGTCATGTGCATCTGCTCTGAAATGCTCTATGTTCTGTTACCTGCTGATGTGCTTGTCTTGTCCTAAACTGAATGACTGGCTCCATGAGGTAGGAATGCTCTATCTGTACATTGCAGGGCATAACAGGATTGCAGTCCACAGTTGGGGCTTCTGAAACTGCTGTGGAAATAAAACATGAAAGCAAGTAATAGGTATTGCTTCCCCCCCCCCTTTTTTTTTTTTTTTTTTTTTTTTTTTTACTTTATAGCTTTTAATTCTGGAAAAAGGAAAAAAAAGATAAGCTTTTCTAATGAAGATGGTAGAAAAAAGTCAGGTATTAAGGTGGCAGACACCAAAAATACCAGTGGGCTGATGTGGTTTGCTCAGGTAGAATAACTTCCATTTCTCAGTTTAGCAGCTGTACAATATGAAATACAATTTGTCCTTTTAAATTTCTTTTTAAATACAGACTAAGCTTAACCTAAAAACTCTAGGTCTAATCTAAACAGGGACTGCTACTGAGCAAGAGAGGAAATGGAAAGAGTAGCTACCATTTCATTCAAACTCTTCAGGGAAAAAAATGAGCCAGTTGCCTCTGGGTAGAAAGAATACCAACTGGTTTCTCATCTCACCTTCAGATCTGCAGTGTGGTAGTGATACAGAGAAATGATTACTTGTTTTGAGACTTATTTACTTATAGCAAACTGCTTAGCAACTTATTTACTTACTTATAGCAACTTGTAGTATTACATATAGTATTTTTGATTATTACTAAGAATCCTGCTTGCCCAGACTGTTCTGTGGAATTTTACCAAGGACCACTGTGTTCATCAAAACAAAGAAGTTTACTGTGAAAATCTACCAAGAACTGCAGTGTTCAGCAAAATATCATGTTTTTGTCCTTGGGAAACAGATGTGCTCTAAATAGTTGGGTCTTGGTAATGAGTAAAGATAGCTATATATGGGTGGTAGAAGTACCATTGGTTCTCTTAGATAAGATAGAATGAATAAACTAGCTGAAAAACCCTCTTGTTATTCAAGAAATTGGCCAAGAGAATCTGGGCATGCTCTGAGGAAAAGTACCAGGTGAGAGAGACTGTGAGCCTTCCTCCCAAAGAGCCCCGGAGATGCCCACCAGGAGGCAACGCGCAGGGGCAAAGAGAACATCAGCTGCTGACACCAGCCTCTAGAACCAACCCGGCCTTACTCACGCATATGGATATTTGTATTGTGTAATCCAATGAATATGTATAACCACACTCTAGAAGTTTTTGGTAAAATGTGCGGTGGGTGTGCAAGCTTTGTGGAGAAATCCCCTTGCACTCTGGCACCAGAGTAAACATACCTGCTTTATAACTCTCTCTGAGTTGTAGAGTCTGTTTTCTGCAAGTCAGTGGCAAAGTAATGTGAGCAGCGGGCCTGAGTGCTGAGCATGAGGACCTCAGACAGGCACAGGTCATTTCTGAGACACCGTAACCAGCAGTCATCACACATTGCTACTCTACGAAATACACCCAGTAGACAGTCCATCTGGATAGATTTCAGCACATTTAAAAGACAAATTTTGTCCAAAATTATGCAACTCCCATATTTATATCAATGACATTTCCTCAAGACATTCAAGTATCCTCTGGCTTTAAGTAAAAGTCTGTTCATGGTTGGGTTCATGCTCATGTCCAAGTCAAAGACTCTCCAGTTCTATGCAGGTCCTTTTTTTATTTTTCTGTTCCTGTTTGTTCTCTTTTTCTGGTAAGCAAAACCTGAAGTTAAAATATCTGTTACAAAAGCATGCTCTGGTTCTTATTTCCCACCCCACCTTTCAGTATTTCTGAGCCTGGCATGCTCATTTGCTGCCCCGTTAACAATGACAGAAGGATGTCAGTGTTTGCCCACTGAAAAAGCCGTTAAGTCTTCTTATCAGTTGCACTACACCCTGTGATTACTTTCTGGAAACCAAAAGCAGCCAGCTCTCTGAAATGTATGTGCCCGGGGAACTTCCACTTGGCCAAATTGCCTTATAAATCTCCTTGACAGTGTATATGCATAGCACCTCACTTCACACACAGTTCTGTGATAGCAGGTCAGCCCTTCTCATTTCTTTAATGTATGCATAAATTAATATTTTAAAATACAAAAAAAAAAAAATTATGTTGCACACAAAAGTCTTTTCTTGATGTGTTGCTTGCACAGACACTCAACTGGAGGCCACTTTTTCTTTGGGTTTACTTCCCTCTGAGAAAATGCTTTTGTACAATAAAGGAAAAATAGTATAACTTAGTTCATGAGAGCTTAACAGAGCCGAAATATTCTTTGCATATGAAAGTCTTTTGGAAGCTTTCTTGGCATTGACTCAGTTATTCTTGTGTGTCTTTACCTCTCTTTAACAAATGGGAACTTCCTTTAAAATGTTCACTCAGTCTGTTTTAAAGTTTACAAAACAAATATATCCTCTCACAGTTCATTTCTTTTTTTTTCCCTTATCTTATTTTCCTTTTTCTTTTTGTCTTTCTCTTTTTCTTTGTGTTATTTTTGTCTTTTTTTTCCTATGCTTTCTGACCATGCCATAGAACTACTTTTTACGATGATGACCACAGCTCAGCATGGGATTTTATAAGCATTAAGGAAGATCAAATGACAATTGGGCTGCCTGTGTGAGACTGACTGAAAAATTGTGGTATTTGGAAATCATGACTAAAGCACTTGGGTGGACAATATTCAGCTACCTTAGGGTGTGACCTCTCTTTCTGCCATTATAACAAACAAAAATTTAGTCTTGGAAGCCTTAGCATCATGAACCTTAAAACTTGAGTATAAAAAACGCTGTAAATATTAGCATCCAGGAAATCACTAAATCAAGATTGAAAACTAGACAGAAGTATTTACACTGTAAATATTGATTTATTGGCTGTAATATATGCATTGATTTTACAGTCTAATATAGCTATGTGTAGTGCACTAATAAATGTGTTTGAGTAGAGTCAATATACAGTGATGAAAGTATGTTTCTCATGGTACAGCTTTGCCAGGTGACAGTATTATTACCCAACTCTTAATTCAGGAAGTCACACAGTCAGTTGACCTTTGTCTTCCCCATTTTATCTGCCTTTAAACTTCACTTGAACAGTACGTGAGCTTATTAATCGCATTTGTGAAATATATTTTAAGGATATTTTGTGAAGTAAATAAAATAATTGAAACCTATATGTATATAATTTACAGAACCTATACAACGTCACCAAACATCACACTGTGCTTGTACCAAATCCTCCTCTGTCTGTGCCTCGATAGTGCCTGTTTAGTCTAATCTCTCCAACTGTGTTTTGCAAAATAATGTAGTAATTGCATCATTTAATCACTAGACATAAATAAATTTACCATGCACTGTGGAAATTAAATGACCATTAAAAACTGTTACCCAGACTTAGAGCAAGATTTCAGAAACAGTGCAAAGGAAAACATTACTCTTTAGTAAATGGAGTGTGTTGATACTCTAAATTCCACGAACAACCGAAGACACTGGAAAATTTGAGGTTTTTGATAATTTTGTCTCAGTATGGAACATGCAATGCTTGTTTCGGTTCAGATGTTGTCCTCTTGCTAACAGAAAAATTAAGTACTTTTTGTACTGCTGCCAAGCTACAACTTAAGAAAAACAGAGAATTAATAATTTCAGGTTGTGTTTTCTTCCTCCTGTGCTTTTTCCGTTCAGATACATAACAGATTTGTGGAAATCATCAAAAAGTCCTTTGTCGCGGATGAAAGTATTGACACGGTAATGATTTAGTAAGAAATCTAAATTTATTAATAACTACAGCAATTTATCAATACAAAATAATTCAGAAAGAAAAGCAACTTATTCACAGATTCTAAAATTACAAGATTCACTCTAATTTACTTATCAGTACCTTAACTTATACATATGTATACATGCACATACACAAAAGAGACATATACATACAGAAACAAAGGTATTTGGATTCAGTAAAATGAACACAAGAGGGACAAACACACACAGGCACAAAGGCAAGGGTATGTACCCACATACACACCAATAAACAGGTGAAATAGAAAGAAGCTAGCTCAAAGAAAATTTCCCTCTCGAGTTTAGAGCAAATACTCCCAATGCCTTGGCATTCCTCAACGGGCGATAATTGAGACTCGAGCGGGGGGACTTCACCCTGGCCTTCCGTCTGGAGCAGACGGCACCTTAAGGGTTTTGGTACCTGAGAGGCGTCCCAGCTCAGGGGAGATGCTGGTCACAGGCCGCTGTGATCCAGGAGAGCTCAAAGGGCCTCTCTGGTGGTCGCAGTTTATAGGGTCCAAGATAACTGACTTTTGCCAAATACTATCTGGTGCCTTCCGGCAGTTGCACAAGAATTTGATGAACATGCAACCCTGTTATTGTTCCATCTGACCACATCCCAGGCCGAGGTGTGCCAGGCCATCAGGAGATGATGGGCCATTATAACCTTTTCCGAGCAATCAGAGAGGGGCAGGAGCCAGGCTCATTGACATTATCAGTTATTACCTCCACAGATTGGTGTATAGCTGGGGGGGGGCAGGGATGTGGTATGTGGATGGAATCACACCTAGCACCAAGCAGCACAACAAGGAGGGGCAGGGAGGGGTAAGAATTGCACCACCACATCCTTCTACTGTAACTTCCTGCACCTTTTGGAATAAGCTTTATGGGATGATAAACTCTACTAGAAGTTGAACATTTCAGCTATCCCATTTCAGCTATTCAACTGGCTCTGACACAAATGGTTCTTTAAACTAGAGCAGATAAACATATTTATCCAGACTTTTCCAAAACAGACTCTGTTGCAAAGAGCATAGAATAAAATTTATTCTGTAAGAGAAAATCAGCACAAGGTCACACAAATCTCATATAAGCCTGAACATCTGGCCAGGTGCCACAGGATTTGAGTATATCTGAGTGTTTTTTGAAAATTATTTGTGTGACTGTCCACATTTGTATCACATAAATAATTTAAACTTTTGGTCTGAGGAACAGCAAAACCTAATTCTGTACAAACCCTCAGTAAATACTCATTCAAGCTGTTGCCTATATCATTCTTCAAAGAAAGAAACCTGAAAGAAGCAAATAATGGATATTGTTTACATTAAAATAATAGTATAATATTTAAACAAGCACACAGAAAATGGGTTATCTCACTGGGAAGCCGGACAGATGGGTTGGCATCAAAACACCACTTGATCTCCTGTATGTGCCTTCTCTTTGTACTCTGTTTTGTTTTTGAAAACAGTTGCAATAGTCTGTGCCTTGTGCACAGAACTGCTATTTTTAATGGAAGACAAATTATGAGAAAATATTTAAACAATGCAAAAAGTGTGAACTGAAAACTCTGAGCAGTACTGATGTGTGTGCACATGCATGAATACAAATATGATACATTTAATAAAAAAAAAAAAGCCAAGCAACAGTTTGTAGAAGTTCAAGCCCTGTGGTTTATTTTGCATTTTAGCAGTTTTGGAGCTGTCTTCTCAAAAACTGTGTCTCCCCTGCAGAGGAAAATGTGTCAAGAACGAGGACACCTTTTCTGCCAGGTTATATGGCAAAGGTTTGAACATACTGACGTATCCTGTTGACTGAAGCTGATGATCTCCCCCCTCTGCCTCTTCAGGGTGATTTTTGCCCTTCTTTTTTCATAATTAACACCCATGTTCATGATTCAAAGTCATGAGAATACGTGAAGTTGATGTTTTCTCTTGTTATGTTTTTCTTTGGAGGGAGGACTCGTTTTTTCTTTAATGGCCATGTTTAATATTCATGTTACAGATACATGTCAGAAAAGGACAAAGAAAAGATCCTGGCACTTGACCCACCAGCGACTGCCATTGTGTGTGTATGCAAATACCAGATGAATGTTCATTCTTAACAAGGGCCAGTTGTTTGCTCTCTTCTTCCTTCTTCTGAAGGAACCCCACAAGTTTCAACGTGCACTTCCATGTAAAAACATCACATTTACCTTAAAACCCTTATCCACTTAATGCAAATCAGTTGCAAGTATGTTATGAAGTTGAATTCACAGGAACAAATAGTTCTCATGAACTGTTTGAATAAAGCATACAGCCTGAGATGGTGCTGTGATTTTCTGGGAAATGCAAAATCCCTTGTTGGAAAATGTAAGACAGAAAATCATGGGGGTTTTGTTTCAGAAAGGTGCTGGATTTCCATGTATTTGTGATGTGCAGTCTTGTTCTGAGATGTTGTAGCTCTTACAGGACAGATTTTGCCTGGTGAAAAATTTTTCTCAATTAAAAACCATTTTTTGATAACTTGTCTATAGCATAACATGAGTGGAAACTTATCTTCAAGCATGCAGAGTTATGTCCAAAGACATCCAAACTCAGGTTTAATTTTGGGAATCCATACTCAGGATCTTCTACGGAGAACACTGTACCCGGGGGTTCATCAGCATGATTCATGGATGATGCCTTAGTTTTGCTGGGTTCCTGCAAATAATTTGCTCAGTGTGTCCACTCTGCATCTAGCGTAGATGTAACTCACCTTAAATGAGCTCTTGCTGTTCTAGCACAGCCACCTGGAGTTTGACAGAGGCCAAGTTACCCTTCTGCTTGGCCAGAAATTTTAACTTGTTCAAAACTCAGTGTAGCTGTAGCTGAT
Organism: Athene noctua; assembly: GCF_965140245.1. Lineage (NCBI taxonomy): Eukaryota > Metazoa > Chordata > Aves > Strigiformes > Strigidae > Athene > Athene noctua. The sequence goes on along the minus strand of NC_134040.1, from coordinate 13,547,618 downwards.
CAGCTTCCAACACCTGAGATAATGTTGTCCATGTACCACTCAGCTCCCAGCCCAGATCCTCAAACAGCTCTGTTTTGTGCAGATGTCGGTCCGGTGTGTTTGGCATTTCAATGATGGGGCACCACAGATTTCAAGGAAACCACAGGTTCATCAGAAGCCAGAGGACCACAGGACTTCAAAGTGACCTTTTGTTTTCAATACAGTTACTTTTTTTGCAAGGTTTGATGCTGCATAGTGTCAATAACAAGTTATTTCACTTCAGATCAAGATGGCTTTTGGTACTGGCTGTTTGCTCAAGTATCAGATTTATTCCTTCAGATATCCCCATCTGAGCAAGTTCTCTGTGGAGCAGCTCTGCGAGGCTCCCTTCACCGGCCCTGGAGAGATGCTGGTTCATCAGACCTGTTTCAGACATCCACTATGGATGGAGTGCAAGCCCAGGGGACCAAGTTAGCTGTCTCTGTGGCAGACCTCTACTTTTGATCCAGTGAATCCCACCCCCAGTGTGTGCTAGTGAGCCATCTGGTCTGCAACAAGGTCCTCTGCATGGCAGAGAGGGCAGTCTATGTCTGCTCTTGGCTCAGCACAGGCAGCACCTTGCAGAGCCCCTAACTATGGTAGTGAAGTGACATGTTCCTCTTCCTCCTGAGCAGGCTAGCAAATACGCTGCTGGGCTATCAACCCTCTGCTCAGATGAGGATATCTGGGGGAACAAATCTGATTCTTGAGCAAACAGCCAGTATCAAAATCTGATTTTAATTTGTTAGTCACACTGTGTATCTTGAAGGAGAGGCTTGTTTCTGCTAGTGAGCAACTGGTTGTACCAGCCACACCAGGGTGATAAAGCTTGAGTTTTGAATAGCTGTGAGCACAGAGGTGTGTGCACCAAGCAGGGCTCAGATACGGATGTTTGCTAAGGGATTACTGTCCCTTTGGTGTGCGACCACGGATTGGATGGGACAGTTGCATAAAAAAACCCAGAGTAAGACCAGTCTGCATCCTCCGAGAGAGCCCTGAGGCCGTTCCTGTTCAGAAGAAAGCCGGACTCCAGCAGCAACCATGTCTCAGCTGGAAACTGCGATGGGAATGACCATTGCTGTCTTTGACAAGTATGCAAAGGCTGACGGCAACAGGCAAACCCTCACCAAGGCAGAACTAAAGAACCTCCTGCAAAAAGAGCTCCCAAACTTCCTGTCGGTAAGACAACAGCATGATATCATTTCCATGTAGCAGGTGCAAGGGCTGCCTGCAGACACAGGTTTTAGTATATACAATGGTTGGTAGAAAAAATGTGGTTTAAAAAGTATTTGCACATCCTGTGTAAAACTGATTCTAATATTCAGGGCCATTCCCTGTTGACTGAATTCATCACTTGAGTTATCAGAACAATGGCTTTGAAATTGAGTTTCATCTTCAGAATTCCCTGGATTTACTACCTCACATTGTGTCACAACTGCTGTGAAGGTAGTTACGCTGTTGGCAGCTGAATATCTTGACTGCAGATGGGGAATCTCTCTAAATATTTATACACTTACTTTCTCCAGGTATTTATACTATATGCTCAGTGTGCTCATCAAAATGATGCATAAACAAGAACAGCAGATGAACTCAGAGCAAACTGGTTTGCCTATGTCTTTAATAGTAAAGACCTGAAAAAGTATTTTACAACATAGATTTGTATGTCATCAGGTGCACTTAAATAGGTTTATATATATATATATATATATATATATATAAAAATATCTCTTAGTGGGTATTCAAAATGCTTAATATATTATAGTAAAAGCTTTAGCTGCCTGGGAGACAAAGTGCTTTTCGCTTTCAATTGGTTTTTATTTGCTTCCCTTCACTAAAATGCAGAAAACACTTCTAAAGGGCTTGTTCTTTCCACACAGGAGTAATGTTTATCTATCTGTACAGTTATTAGTTGCAAAAGCCTAGAATCAGATGTTCCAAATGTGGCTACCACGTTTTGTATCCAGCATAATTCAATTTTTTAACAACTGTTTCAGGGCACTGAAGCCAGGGTACTTGATACAATTTAGTATTTTTCCATGCAAGCTATATGAAATCACTGTACGAAATCCATGCCTGATGAATTTATGACTCACAAATGAAACACAGATGCAATATTCAGAATAAGAACCTGGATGGCTCGGGGGAGAGACAGTTGAAAATGTCTCTGAAAAAACTAAACCAGATCAGTGGTATGACCCAACAGCATCACAGGAAGCATCCTATTCCTGATCATGGAGCTGTATGCTACCTATAGCACTTCCACATAAAGAAAAACAAAACCAACAACAAAACCACAATTCTAAGAGGGCATGGAAATCCCCCAGAAACTTGACATTTGTTCTAAATAAAGGTAGGGAGCCGCTGCACTAGACAGCTACCAAATGGAAAGATGCTCAAAAGTCATTCCTGGCTACGTTTACTGGCCAGGCACCACTTTTTCCAGTTCCCCAGCAGCTGCTCTTAGTGGTTCTACTTATTTCCTGAAACTGCTGGAAAAAATGGAATTTTCCAGAAGGATAATTAGTGGTAGAAATAAATTCATGCCACAGAACTGAAGTATTTGACTTGGTTATAAAGAGTTTCCAAAAATAATTCCTACGTGTGCATTTCAGAAGTAATTCAGAGGCTAAAACTACTTTATATATTTCACTAAATAATTTTTAAAATTCACTCATAAAATTAAAACTGATTGTAATTTGCAAAGTGAAAAGGAATAACACCTTCCAGACACATTCATCAGACAAATCTAGGGAACTGGTTCAATTTTTAGTGATTTTTAAAGGTGCATATATTTAAAGTGAAACACGACATTACAGAATGAGAAATTTACTTAATTAGATCATGATCAAGAAGTGCCTTCAGTTTTCAATTAAGTAATAATTGAATTAAATAATAATAGTAATTATTTTAAAATCGTGGACATTTTCCAAAAGTTTATATAATTTCTGTCTAGTATAATATCAGATTTATTTTTTGGTTAGCTTCAAAATTCGCATGGTTGTTTCTTATATTAGGTAGGTCTCTACTGACATCTCCTGTTGATTTTTAAAACTGCGTTTTCTAAAATCACGAGATAATCAGTGGCAGGATTCAAGCCAAAAATCCGTCCTGTAAGCTACTTCAGAAAAAAAACCTTTTTTTTTTTTTTTTTTTTTTTTTAATATATATTTCGGTAAAAAAATTAAAAAAACAAATCTATTTTTACTTGATGGTGCCTTGCTTAACATCAGCCTCGAGATGTACTGGTTCAGTCAGTCCATCACAATTATGACAACTTAGACAGAAAAAGATTTCTCTGATATTTTTCACTGCTGTAACTCAAGCTTAGCATCATGCTTACTTGAGGAGGTACCTTCCCAGGTGCCAGCTTCTGTGAGCAGCTTGTGCAGGGCACCAAGGCCAGAGGGAGCACTCAAAGCACTTCTGAGGCTGTTTGCATCTTTGCTGGGGTAGCAGTGTTTAATGAAGCTTATATTTGACATTTGCCCCAGGAAAGCATCATTTTGCAAAACTTCAAACCGCCTGAGCTCCAGCTGAGCCTCTCCAGGGGAACACATGGCATATAATTCAGCTGGGTACTGTCTTCAGGGGTTTCCATTACACAGCATTAATCATGATAAATGTTGTTTTAAACATAGAAAACATGCCTCTCCATGCCGATGCATGACTGCAGCACTTAGGTATAATAAACCCAGGAGCATGTGCTTTCAGAGGAGGTGATGTGCTCGCTGATGCTGTGCAGAGCGTGGAAAGATGTGGGACTGTGCACATGCCATGAGGATGCTGGGACTTGCGCTTGGTCCTGCTGCCACCCAGAACCCCCAGCCTGGGCCTGAGGCCAGTGGTGCCATGAGTTCCTGCAGGAACGATGTGCTTTTCAGGCAGCTGGAGGAGGAGATGTGCGGCTCCCACCGAGATGGGCAGTCGGAGGTACAGCAGTCCCACACAGTCCCACATCCCATGCTGGGCACTGAACAGTTGTCTCTGGCAATCATGGTGTGAAGAAACTCATGGCTTTATACCCAAAGACATAATGCACAGAACAAGCAAAGACAACGAAAAAATAAGTCTCATGAGAAGAAAACGTGATAACTAGATATTCTGGGCAGGCCTATGACAGGGCTACATGCAAGAGCCGTTACACCTCCATCATGTCCCCACCTCCCAGGCAACTCAAGCACGATCCCCCACAGAGAAGTACAATATGTTCAAGCTGGTGTCAGCCTCATGCTCCCTGGATGACCCCCTTCACTCCTTGACGAGGGCCCAGAGCCCCACCAAGGCCCTTGTTCGGGTGTGGGTAGTGATGCTGCAGCGTTAGGGTTTGTGCCGCCTCTCACCTCAACCTGCTCCCTTTCTTTTGCAGTCGGGGAAGGACAAGGATGCTATTGATAGAGTGTTCAAGAACCTGGATGCAAATGGTGATTCCCAAGTGGACTTCAAAGAATTTGTCCTCTTTGTGGCATCTCTGACTTGCTGCTGTCACAAACATTTTGAGCAGACAGCAGCCAAATAAATGTCAAACTGCTCACAGAAGCAATCTTTGCCTGTGCTCCATATGCTAGTGGTATGGATCCCTTCGCTTCATCCAGGTATCACCATGCAAATAACAAGCATGCTGGGCTGTAAAAGTAAATCCTACTGTGCTTACTTCCCTGTCTTGAATCGTAATTTCTGCTCTTTTGTGGAAGACCCTGGGCTTAATGGCTCCCAGGAACTCACAGAATCACAGAATTGTCTAGGTTGGAAAGGACCTTCCAGTCCAACCATTAACCCAAAACTGACAGTTCCCAACTACACCATATCCCTCAGCGCTATGTCAGCCAAACTCTTAAACCCCTCCAGGGATGGGGACTCCACCACCTCCCTGGGCAGCCCATTCCAATGCCCAACAACCCGTTCTGTAAAGAAATGCTTCCTAATATCCAGTCTAAACCTTCCCTGGCACAATTTGAGGCCATTACCTCTTGTCCTATCGCTTATTACTTGGTTAAAGAGACTCATCCCCAGCTCTCTGCACCTTCCTTTCAGGGAGCTGTAGAGGGTGATGAGGTCTCCCCTCAGCCTCCTCTTCTCCAGACTAAACCCCCCCAGTTCCCTCAGCCGCTCCTCGTACGACCTGTGCTCCAGACCCTGCACCAGCTCCGTTGCCCTTCTCTGGACACGCTCGAGTCATTCAATGTCCTTTTTGTAGTGAGGGGCCCAAAACTGAACACAGGAATCGAGGGGCGGCCTCACCAGTGCTGAGTACAGGGGCAAGATCCCTTCCCTGTCCCTGCTGGCCACGCTATTGCTGACACAAGCCAGGATGCCATTGGCCTTCTTGGCCCCCTGGGCACACTGCTGGCTCCTGTTCAGCCGGCTGTCAATCAGCACCCCCAGGTCCCTCTCTGACTGGCAGCTCTCCAGCCACTCCTCCCCAAGCCTGTAGCGCTGCTGGGGGTTGTTGTGGCCCAAGGGCAGCCCCCGGCATTTGGCCTTATTGAAACTCCTCCAGTTGGCCTCAGCCCATGGCTCCAGCCTGTCCAGGTCTCTCTGCAGAGCCTCCCTACCCTCGAGCAGATCAACACTCCCACCCAACTGGGTGTCATCTGCAAACTGACTGAGGGTGCACTCAATCCCCTTGTCTAGATCATCAATAAAGATGTTAAACAGGAGTGGCCTCAACACCGAGCCCTGGGGGACACCACTCATGACCGGCCACCAACTGGATTTAACTCTGTTCACCACAGCTCTTTGGGCCCGGCCATCCAGACAGTTTTTTACCCAGCAAAGCGTGTGCCCATCCAAGCCTCGAGCAGGCAGTTTCGCCAGGAGAATGCAGGGGTCTCTTTCTCTTCTTTTAAAAATTCTATTCTTAGCCAAAAGGCTCAATATTCATCCCAGTGCAAAGGCTGCACAAGGGTAAATGTTGCTTGAGCCATGCCACGAATTAGCTGAAGGCTGCTTTTATACTGCAGCATCTCTGGGATCCAGCCTGCTGAGCTTCAGCTGATAGAGGCTGCAGCCTCAATCCACACATGTGCCACCATGGGTGCACTGGTCTCATCAGGGCTGCCTTTGAGCCTGTTTGGTACCCTCAGCTGTGTGATTGTTGCACGACTGCCATGTAGGCTCCTTCTTGGTTAAGAAAACAAAACAAACCCAAACACTTTTTTTTTTTTTTTTTTTTTCCCCAGCATGGAGGATTCTGTGCAGTTTTATGTGCTGGTGAACCATCTCATCCAGCTCATATGGACTGACTTCCTGTAACACAATAAAGCTTTTGCACCAATATAATCATATTACTCTACCATCAGCAATGTATGTAGGGTTGTACACTATAACCATTCTATTTTAAATAAATTTAAATACCCCCCCCCAATAGCATTCCATAATACTTTTTCCTGAAGCAAGACTAATGGCAGCAGTTATTGCTTCTTTACCCAAAAAATGTCCATGCAGAGAAGTAGAAGAGTTTGCTTTCAGTGGAGCAGGCTATCAGCTGTGACTGCACCTGGAGCAAGACTGAACCAATCTGTATTTTGAAGCACTTCACCTGTGAGCATCCCAGTGCAAACTGCAAAAACATCAATTTTAGTTCCTTTATCTTTAGAACAGCCTTGTTTGGTGCTATTCCTATCTTATGCCAAGACCTAAGTCATTCCCTGTCCTACTGCATGTGCAAATGTGCTGTGCAGGTAAAGGTGCTGCAACTCTCCATCAGCTGCACATCAGTTTTGCGAGGGCTCCAGGTCTGGCTGGAGGCCTTGGGAGATCGTGCAGCACAGCAAGTGTACAAACAAGAGCTCTGTAGGTGCAGAGAACTTCTTTAACAGCAAAAACATTTTCATCTTCCTGCTGAAGCCTGGTACAATGAGATGGTTGACCATAGTTGCATACCTGGTGCTGGAAAAAGAACTTAGTTTCATTATGCTTCTTCCTGAGTCTGAAGTTAAACCACAGGTTTAACCCATTCACAACCATGTATAGGCATTCATCTTTTGGGGAACCTGCTGGGAAAAGTTTGGGTTTATTAGATTATTTCAGCCTGTTTTAATCATCACAGGTATCCTCCTTTCATCTAGCTGTCTTTGGTTCCTCTGTTTGACTGTACCAAATAAAACACCACTTAAAACTTTATTCCTAACACCAAGGGCACAGTGTCCCAATGCACTTTAATGTATGTGACTGCTGGCTGCTTTGGGAAAGGCTCAGCTCTTCTCTGCCCCAGCACTGTTGGGTCAGATCAAGCAGTCGTGATCCAGGGGCCAGACTTTGCTTGGTGAATGTGGCTCTGTCCCCACCAGAGCCATCCAACCCCTCAGAGTCTCCTATCCCCTTCACACTACGCAGGGCTGGTGTACCCACCAGCACCGTACCTGGCACAGACACCTGCAGAGGGATGCCCCCACCCAAAAAGCATCAGAGTCACAACTGTTATGAGTGGCAGCAGCCACGGGTGCAGCTGCAAACAGTGCTGCAACGGGTGCTGTTGGCCTGTGGTCATGGTTAAATCAGAGACCATACCTAATATGCAAACAAAAACTAGTGAGTGTTGCCCACATTTGTACCTTCTCCCTGGCACCTGGCTGAGAAGAGATTCCCATCTTAGCATGGACATACAACAAAAAACTAATGATTCCTCATTCTCTAATAAATTCTTCATAAACTAGTATCTGTGCATGCAACAGATCGCTCAAGAGCCAGGCAACATGCATACATGTGTCCACCTGCATGTGTGTGCAGTCTGTCCCTGCTGAAAGGGACAGCAGGGGGGTGTCCCCATTCTAGTTCTGCTACAGGCTGAGCTCTTGCCACTGACCATTTTGAGCAGCGGTCTGCTTTCTAGTCCTCAAATCCTTGTGGCACACAGTCATGCTGAGCAACACTCGGAGGTCTGCTGAGTTCTTGGATGGCTGGAGATGAACCATCATATATATTACACTTGCAGAAGTAACTTTATTTGCTTTATTGACAACGGTAATATTTCTCTGAACTACCTGAGCAAGAAAACTACTAAACATGCAAATGTGCAAAATTCTTCCCAATCCAGGGATCCCAAATTAGCCTTTTTCTGAGAGACTACCCCATATTATTTCAGTTGTTTGAGATATTTTTATAGCTCTAATCCAGTATGTCCCTGCCCAATGGGTGCTGTGCAGCTCATCCCTTGGAAGGGCTGACACATTCCGGTATCACATCTCTCACTATTTCGTCAAGGCTATAAATAAGCAAAGTGCTCTCCTTATTGCAAAGGAAGTTGATAATAAATTATAGAAATAAATTTCATATATTGCATATCTAGCTAGCTAGTGGTATAAATCATACTCAGGCGAGGAAAATTTAGGTAATATCTGTCACCAATTGATTGGTGTATCCTAATTTTTTTTAGATGTATATTTCTTTTCCAAGTTTAGCATTAACATCTAAAAGGTTTCCTCTTTTTTGCCCTGCACTACCCATCTCACTGAAATTATTTTTTTTGCCACTGTGTGGCACTAAATGCAGCCTTTTCATTATCCATTAAGACCAAAATTCCATTTATCATTACTGAGACAGAACGTAAAGAATTTGTGTTAAGATTTTAAAAATTCCAGAAGTGTTCTTAACATCACAGAAGTTTTATTTCTAAACAAATACTGTATGTGCCATCAAGAGCATTTCACTGATTGCAGTGGTAGCAGCAGGAGCTGACAGCCACAAAGAGGCTCCATGTCTTGGGCTTCTGGTAGGGTTTAACTGCACCATCCTAGTCTCACCCTTATGAGAGTTTCCTCTTGTTTGCAAATTGCAGATTCCTTGTGTAATTTATTGTAGTATCATTCCACACCCCACTGAGATCGCTTTTAAAACACATCTCTTAAAGAGATTGTTGGTGGAAAGCTCCTGTCTTGTCAGCCAAGAAATTCACCTTACTACTCCATTTTATCTATTGGATTTTTAAAACCATGCTACTCAGCAGTGAGAGCTGTAATGTACACCACATTTCACTCATGTCCTAAACTTCCTGCCCCCAATGTCCGACACCCTCACAATTTCACTCACCCTCTAATGCCATTTTGCCCATTTTCCTGATACTGTGCAGGTTTTTTCTGTGCTTGTAGGGAACTTAACTTGGTTTACTTTGCTTATCTGCAGTTCTGCTCACAGCAGCCCAAAAGCACTTTGTAACCACTCCACTTCCCAAAATGGGCACCAACCAACTGTGATGAGCTCAAGCACCCTCCCTTCCGTGAAGGAGTACCTGAGCTACCCCTCTCACCACCAGCTCAAGTGTGCTATGAAACAAGTGGGCTGTTATTTTTCTCATTGTTCCTGCAGGCCCCAACCCTACCAACTCTTACCCTTGTGTTGAAGTCTCGTTAGGTGCCCTGGTCCTACCAGTACCTGTGGGGACACCCGGAGAGCTCAAAGGCTGTGCCCAGGAGCACACACAGATTCTGTGTGCTGCTTTGCTAACCAGAGGGAGCTGTGCATGTTCAGAGATGTAGAAAGACAGGGAAGAAAACAGTTGGGTTTGGGTTTTTTTTTCTTTTTTCCTGCAGATCTTTCAAAAGCTGTAACTCAGTGATGAATATTCATTTCAGTGTAGTACTGAAAATTCAACTGATGACACCTCAGAGAGAAAATGATCCAGGAATAAAAGAAATTAACATATAGCTCCCACCTTACCATAAAACAAAAGTCCCTTTTCAGAATATATTATTTAACCTAAAAGCATTTGAGTAGAGTCACTTTGATATCTTTCAATCCATTAATTGTCTTCCCCAATTTCATTAATTTTCACTACGAACCCACTTTACCCAGAATATATTGTGTATTTCCTTCCCTGGGTAAACTTTTGTCATTCAGGGTTCAAGCTGCAGAGATCCGAGACCTGCTTTTATATCTGCCATTTAATCTCATCTTTTAGGCCTAGATGTATTATGTAGAATGAATAGTTTAAGAAACTGTATATGTAGCTGTAAAAGAAAGGAAAAGACAACATAAAGAGCAGCTCAGCAAATGCGAGCTAACAGTTGTGGACAGCACATGTTTGACTTAGTTATGTTGATAGAATCTAAATGATATGTGAAAAGATATTACCAGAAAATGATGATAAGGGAATCATAGAACCATAGAATGGTTTGGGTTGGAAGAAACATTCAGGACCATCTATTCCAACCCCCCTGCCCTGGGCAGGGACACCTTCCACTAGCCCAGGTTGCTCAAAGCCCCGTCCAACCTGGCCTTGAGCACTGCCAGGGAGGGAGCAGCCACAGCTTCTCTGGGCAACCTGTGCCAGGGCCTCACCACCCTCAGTAAAGAATCATTATTTGCAATGAGTTTCGTATTAGGCAAAGACTAAAGTCAGAGGTCAGAAAGTCAGGTAAGCAGCAAACCAGTCAATAGGTATTTTTGTTATCTTATACAGTAAAATACTTCAGTATCTATTGTTGCCATTTTGAAATTTGATGGGGTACTGTCAAGGCTCTTCAGTGTTTAAAATGACATATTGAAATCTTATTTTGGAGTGTATATACAGGAGAAAATAGACATAACATTACCTGGCCCTGAAGTCACATGTGTTTACTTACACTGTGGTTTTACTTGGGAAAGTTCATTATTTTACCTTCAAGTTCACTGGGGCTTATGGAAAAAAATAATACACTCTGTCAAGCAAAGTGTTTATCTCCCTACTAAACCCCATTTGGGGCTGGAAACTGGATACTTCTCTCCCTAAGCCCTCCAAGCATTCCACACTAGCAATGTGCATCTTCAACATTTGATTTAAAGTGCCAAGATCAAGCTCTTTACAACCTACATTTTAGCTGCTGCTTTCCTTATAAAGGATGGGTAGAGCAGGAGGAGGAGATGTTACCTATCTTTTATGCAACAGTGTCACTGTGAAACGCTCTTGTAGGAGCTGGGAAATTTTGCTCAAACCTTTCCTCAGCTGAAACCCACACACGCCAGCTGAGTGCACTAAATAGCAGAAGCCAGGGTGGCAGGAGGCCCAGGGTACCTGTCACCAGCTCCCTGCATCCTGTCAGAGACCAGAGGCTGAGGAGGCCTGGAAAACTGCATGAGAAGTAGCACATCTCTGTAGCCTGGTAGATGGAGTATATAGCTGGCAGCACAGGTGTCTGTGTGCCACATATGCTATAAGGGCAGATTTTGTATTTTAGTCAATAACTATTTAATACGAAATACACAGTTAGAATAGCTGAAAAGATACTTTTTGCCAGGCGAATTCCCAAGTCATCAAATGGCAGAGCTATGATTGCTGATCCAGTCTTCTCTCTTGGACCATGTTCTCTGCAACAGGCTGAAAAGGTCTCATCAGAGAAGAGGGAGTGTCTCCTCCTCCTCAGCCTCATCTTCTTCCCTGAGGGATCATCCCCTCCCCCTCCTCCTGCCCTGTAAAATGGCAGGTGATTCTCAGCCCACCACCAGCATGTCTCCCCCACCCTAACCACTCAGCAGTGCTCAGCAAAGCTCTTAAATGGAAAAAAAAAAAAAAAAAGTTAACTCCTGCTCAGACACCTGCAAGGAAGGATCGAGATCTCTATTTTGCTAAAGAGGGTTCATGGCTGCAGCCCAGGTGAGGTTCAGAGCTTGCCTGGTGTCCTCTGGGCCATGACCTGCTGCCTGTGGGCATGCAGCTCCCCAACAGACCGACTTGTGTTTTTGGGTCCCTTTCTGAGGTACCTTTCCCATATGCTGGGGGCAGAGCCTTGGGGTTTAACACAGGTTTCTGCCGTCTGCTCAGATCCACCCACCTGGAAATTAGTCATTCCAGCAGCTAATTGACTATGTTTTTGTACAGCTTTTTCAGGCCATTTTCTTCCCCAGACTCATTCCTTTTCTTTTTCTTCCTAGTGAATGATTTTTTTTTTTTTTATTTTTTTTTTTTACTACTGTACCAACCTGAAAACCTCAGCTCCATTCTGGAAGCTGCTCATTGTCTGAAGGGAGACAAAACTTCATTTTTTAAGGGCTCAGCTCTGCTACCCTTGGGCAAGTGACCAATAGCTGCATACACTATATTATGCTGCAGGACCAGGCACCAGACTACTCTATAAATAGGTTTGATCTTGCCTAGTAAACCTTTCCATTATATCCAAATAAATGTACTGGGTTTTTTTTCCCCATAATTTTATAGCTTTCTATTTAGATGCAAATGCCAATAACATTTTCTTTGTTTTATGACAGGCAGAAGTAGGTCTCTGAAGTATTAGGTAGCTATTGACTATTGCATTCAGCAAGAACAAAACGTTTCTGAAAAGAAATGGATAAGAAAGCTGAGCAGAGGTGTGCTGTGAGAGCCAGGAGCTTCCTCTCCAGGATGTAAGTAGGAGCACAGAGAGACTGAAGCAACCTGCAGATCACTGACATGGTTTTAGCCTTGCTACCTAGAAGGGTTTAAATCTGATGAAGGCTTGAAATGCCAGGATTGTGGGTTTGCTTTGGAAGCATTTTAATATTCAAATATTTATTTTCCCTTAGCGCCATGAAATCCTTCTGATAGTGATTATATCTCCCTTCTTTCTCCTCATTTCCAACCTGTACTCTGTAATCTAAGTCTGTGACGTTTTGACCAAGTAGTTTCAGATGAAGGTGTTCTGGAAGCCACCAATACATCACAAAAGTCAATTTTGTGTTTCTGAATTAACTTCCTCACCTGTGCTGACCCCAGCTAGTTCAGTCTCCCCATACTCTCCATGAGATTTCCTGTCTGTCAGTGTCAAGTTAATAGTTTTAAAAGGCTGAGCAGTAAAACCTGCAGAACAGGTAAAAGGTCAAAGCCCTGAGAGGGCTGTCTGAAATGAATATTTAATATCCCCTGACAAAAACTTCTTCCTTTTCAGCACTGACTTCCCAAACTAAACAGGTGAGAGAAGGAGAAAGCACAGAGCTGCAGCTACAGGGGAGCTGGAAAGCATCTAAAGTAAATAATAAATCCCAAGTAAATCAGGGATGATGCAAGGTTTGCCACTGAGGGATCTGTAGTCAGAGGGAAAGACATGTGCCTTGCCTGGGGCTCAGCCTGGGGCTCGAGAAGAGGAAAGCCCACAGCTGCAGTTTTAGGGTGCTGGAAAGCATCTTCCAGAGCTAACTTGGGGCTGCAGCTTGATTTTGCTGCTGCAGAATAGATGGTCTGTACACGGAGCTGGCCATGTGTCACCTCAAACTCCAAATTCACAAGGATGCTGAAACCCACACATTCCTTAGGCTGGTATTGTTCCCAGCCATCTTCTTGGAAGCAGGAGGATTTTAGTCTGGTTTTGGCAGGGATAAGTGCAATTCCTGCAAACCCAGCTACTGCCATACCAGCCTTTCAATAGGAAGACTCTGTCGGCTTTTTCACATCACGAGGCAGCGGCAGATCCTCGCTGAGAGCCTGCCCTTGCTAACACGCTCCGCAGGCACATCGTCTCATCTCTGCGAGCTGGAGAGGCAGGGAAGATAACAAAGGACGGGGTAAAGCCAAGGCAGTGCAGCAGGGTGAGCCAGACCTGCAGAAAAGGACAGTTTCCCCCAGCTGAATTTGAGTTGTATCCTTGTTTATCCTTGCTTTCCCCATTTTCCTCGTTCTTTTCCTTCCTGTTTTCTTCCTGCCCGAATACGAAGGAGCCTTTTAGTGGAAAGCCGCTCTGTGGTTTATTTTGTAACTAACAAACCAAAGCATTTCTCTCTTGCTAAGTCCCCCAAAATCAAGCAAAAGAACTGTCCTCTTCTTGACAGAGGAGGCTGCTATTTTGGCTCACAGTTCAGCCAGCACAACGTAGCTCTTTCTAGCAAGTCTTGCACTGCTGCATGGCAGCTCAGTATTTCAGCCCTCAGAGAATGAGCGCATTAGGAACTGAATATAAGCAATGTTTGCTTCCAATTTGCTCAGGCTATGCCCAATTACTTCATTAATGGACTGGTTTGCAGAAGGGTTCACATAAAACAAAGCCGTGCTTTAGGTTTGGTTTTGCAGTCCTCCCAGTTTAGAGCAATAAAAACGAATCAATGTTAACTTTCTGTGGAACATTGTCTACAGAAGTGTGAGCTAAAGATCTCTCTACGGGCAGCCTGTCCTCTGCAGAGCTCAGTGCTAAGGAAAGCAAAAGGACAAATAATTTTATTTTCCTGATACCTTTGATTAGGAAAGGATGTCTCTTCAAGAGACAGTTCAACAGCTTTAAATATCTGTTTAATAATTCTTTTGGGATAATGAATGTGTTGCTTCCCTCCACCAAGCAAGTCCAGGGTCCATTTGGGTCTCCTGCAATCCCACTTTTGGATTAAGTTCTCCTCCACAGGAGTGTTTCATATACTCAGGAAAGCTGGGTGAAGGCTTTTTAGAGAGATCCAGAGGACCTCTGGATCAGTTGTCTGGGGTATTAGGAACACCGTTGCTGACAGTAGAGTGCAGATAGTGATACCTGTGTGCTTCAGAAAATACTGAGCGAGGCTGCTAACCCCTGAACAGTAAGGGGAGACAAGCATCACCCCCACCACCCACCTCACAGACAAAGGCCTTGAGAGTCTGGACAAGATGACAGAAGAAGAGGTATCTTTATATGGGTTTCTACTATCGTAAAGCATAATTTTGGCCACTTTAATACTTTGCCTCTCAGAGATGAAAACATCGAATACATGTGCTTGTAAATGCTTTCTGTAGAAGGAATCAGTGCAGGCAGAGCCATCTCATACAGAGCAGTACAAGACATGCCGGAAGGCTGCTGTCTTGTGAGATGATGTCCGGAGCCTGCTGTGATCTGGCCTCATGCCTGGACTGAGAGTCAGCAGTACTGCACACTGTCCCGTCCACTGACTTCTCTGTAACTTGAGGAGGCTGTCTTTAAACCAAAGGTTTTAGTGGTGGCTACTAGCTGCTGGGCTCTGTAACTGGTAGTATGACCTCTTCTTTCTTTTTTTTTTTTTTTTTTATCTACCTGTTCTTTAAAAGAATCATCTTCAAATAAATATAAATCAATTATTAGTATATCTACTCCCCTGTGAAGCCCATTACGTATTTCTTTTACAATTTTATTTTAACGACTTGGGCTTCATATAGCATTGTAAAAATAAACCAGAAAATTGGTTTCTGTACTGCCTGGGGAGAGCTAATAGGTCTAGCTGTTTTGCAATAAATACCCACCTCCCCTTGAAATTTTTTTTTCTGTCTTTGAAAATGTACATAGTACTGAAGCGCAGCTAGAAAAGTACATAAGAAGAAAAGGAGAATGTACAGATCTGGTAAGTGTCATACTTTATAACCACAAAATCTTTTCAACTGGCATCAAATGTCAGCTATACTTGGGGACTAGAAGCAGTGGCCCTCCTCCTGCCCAGCTACAGGAATGCTGACACATAGTCATCAAACAAGACATGGACCTTAGCAAAAAGATGTGGGGATTAAGATTCTTGCTTGGAAAAAGCCCTCACAGTGATTTGAAAAAAAGTGCTAGGTCCCCAGTTCCTGTTGATAGCAAAGAGTACTAAGTTTCACAATTGGTCAACAATACGGGGAGATAGAAGACAATTCATGATAAGAAACAAAAGAGCCTTAGATCCTTTGTTATAGGATACCATTTGTTCTCTATTTATATAGTGCCTTTGTTTCAAAGTACAAGTGAAGGATAACAGCAGTGAAACAGAAAGCAATACTTGACAATGAAAGCAAACAAGCCATCAGCTCTGGATCTCAAGTGAGAACAATAGATTGGGCTTACAGAGGAAAAGAAAAGAACAAGACAGTGGTTAAAGCAGCATAAAAGAAAGGAAATAGATTCCTATGGCCATATTTAGAGATGAAATCGTGAATGACAAGGAAGTATTTTTTTGCTGCATCACCTTGAGGTAAGATGCAGAGATGATGTCTTTTAGACCCTTTCTCATGTCCTCCCTTGCTGGTGATGGCATCTCAGTCTGCAGTACCCCATTGCAATGGATGCTGCAAGTTTTAAGTTACCTACAGAGTATGCCTACCTTGCACTGATGAGCCTGACCTTCTGAGAATCATTGCAGTACTTAGCACAATCATTTTAGCCTTGTTTGTGTCCCTCAAACATCTGAATCCCCCATGCTCTTTGCAGCCCTCCTTCTCCAAAGAGATTCTGCTTCACTTTTGTCATCACATACCCTCCACCAGGAGAACTGGTGTCCCTTTTGCCCCTCCATGCTCTCCTATGTCCCGTTTAGGGCTTATCTGCCGCTGCTCCAGGAACAGTCTGCAGCTGCGCTAGGAATCACCACAGGAAGACAGCAGAAAATGATGTGAAATAACTCTTCTACAGAGCGTGGGGATGAGATGGGGATGGGGAGGACCACCTTCCAGGGCTTTAAACCAAGACAGCAGTTATACTTTCTGTGCAGGCAGGATCAACCCCCTTCACTGTTGTCCAAATAAACCCAAATGTATTAATTTTCATAGGCCATACAAGAAGAAGTGCTATGCACAGCCAGCAGCTGAATGACTGAAGCTGGTGGCCTTGTTGTCCTGCAATCAGTTCTAGCCTGATGTGCCAGACAGGGGCAGACTCGGTCTTCCCAGTCCACCCTGGAAAATCCTGAAAGCAAATGCTTCAGGACTGGCAGGGTAAGATGGGGCCTCAAGATAAATGATTCTGCAGAAGACAGGCAATGTTGGTAGACACATCTCTGGCTTTGGCCTTCTAAAAGCCCAGGAATTAAAATTATAATTAATAGCCGTGCCAACAGCTCCGGTGGCTCCACTTAACAAGACCCCTCCAACAAATTCTGGAGCCTTAGCTTTCTTTCCAGACTGGCTTCCGCAAGATCAAGGACTATTTGCTCCAACAGGCTGGCCACTGACCTACATAGAGCAACAAAGCTCAATGCAATAAAGGGCAAAGCTGAACTTCCTTTTTAAAAATATTCTAAGTTTAGAAACAATTTAGATGCTGGTGTAGCCGTGTGACTCCAGAAGCTGCAGAGCCTAAAGCCAGTGGTTTAATCTGTACCTGGCTTTTGGCAGACCATGTGCTGCTGAAGATTTTGCATCTAAAAAATCTCTATTTAAGGTGTTACCAATTCCAAATGGCAGATGCATGGATGAAGGCACAAAGAAACCACATGTCTTAATATGTAACAGTCTCTAAAATCAGTATTTTTTATTAATTTAAAGAAGTCTGTTCTAATTTATGCATACTGCCCAGCTCAAAGGAGGTTCAAATTCCTGGTCTAGGCCTCCAGGCAGTATGGCAAGGTAAGTAGAAAATGTTAATAATATCACTCATTATATGTTTCTAGTTGCTTACATGTCTTTTAACAGTCTTCAGGGCTGAGATTTTCCAAACTGCTCAGTGTTGATCTAACTCCGACCTTGTTGCTTCCAGTGGTTGAGTCATTTATCCAAAACAGATCCCAATATGAATATATAATTTAGGACATAGAAGTAAATTTTTTTCTGCTCTTATTAAGTAATATTTTGCTTGTTAAATCACAGTCTTATGCCAGCCCTGAAATAATTTACCCTGGTAGATGCTGTATTCATCTTGCTGTTATTCAAAGTGGTGGATGTTTGATGACCCCAAGCACATTGTCAATCTTATAATTTCTTAATTTGCATTGGGAGATTCTAAAAGTGCAACTTATGTCACATCTAAGTAAAAAACCCTTTATGTGTGAGAAATTACTGGCCGTCCATTTTGTGATCGAATGCATACAGCAAGATTAGTGATCATCCGTAGCTCAGCTGTTATTTTTACTGGGTTATCAAAGCCCTGGGGAGGATTTTGTAAAGCTATTTAGCCTGAAGGAAGGGATTAAAGAGGTTTCTCCCCATGAAACATCTGTTGCAAATGTACTTTCTAATATTCAGAGTAGAATGTTAAAATTAATCAGAAGGGGGAAGAGTCTCCTCCATGTTCAGCAGCCATACTCTGCTCAGCCATCCCATGGGTCAACCCACTGTTTCTTTCTCAGCCCAAACCAGAGGTTGCCCCCACCACTTTAAAATGGAGGACTTCTTTGGATGCTGTGTCCCTCAACAACTTGATGGGATATTTCAACTTTTTCCTCAAGATCACTTCCCTTTTATCAACTAATGAGAAACTAGGACTTGAAGTAACTGTTATAGCCAGAAAGGCCAACCATCCATGATCTCCTTCTCTTTTTGCCCTAATTCCCAGACTCATGCTTTTGTGGTATATGTACTTGCACACACTTTTTTTTTTTTTTTTTCCCCCAAACAGGTACCTGGTAGAGTAGTGCATAATCATGCCTACTTTGAGCAATAGCTGATTATTTTCCCAAATGTAGCCCATTATCTACAATCCCCCTATTTTTGTGATTTATAAAAAAACCCCGAAACAACAAAAAACCCAAAATCTTTGCCTCCTAAAAAATAATTTAAAAAAATAATATTAAACAAACTTGGGTACAAGAAGTTCTGATACTGATACGACCCAAGAGCTGTTTTCTGTACCTTTTTTCTCTTCTCACAGGGCTCTCTCAAGCCCACTTATTCTAGCCCCAAGATAAAGCTTGTAGTATAGGGGCAAGGATAACTTTTTTTCTCCAGTAGCAGATAGGACTAGGTTGTGTTATGCTTTTATTGCTTATAGTATTGCTTTCTACAATATGTGGGGGGAAAGAAGATATCCGGTAATAAGCAAGCACATTCACTACAGAGCAATATATACTGTGCAAATTTAAGTGCTAAATGAAGTTGGCTAAAAGCACATTCTCAGTTTATTCTCCTGGTTCATACAAAGGGGGATTTCCAGAGAAACTGAGGAGACCAGACTTGATGTTCCACATTCTTAGTGCTTTTTCTATTATTGAGTTTAAGAGAACAGTCTGATTTTCTTTTTTCAAAGTGAAAGGAGAAGTAATTTAATTCTTCCCCTCTATATAAAAGGGGGAAGAATTACATACTCACGTTCATAGATGCTGGGCTTAGTAAACTGGAGCTTCAGGATGGTGGGGGAATGGCTTACTGGTAGCATCACAGTAGTATACTAATCAGAGCCATAAGTGACACAGGTCACACTGCATTTCTGTCCTCAGTTCATCCAGACAAGTGACAGACCCCTTAAAAACATATCATTGTTGTTGCTCTCGATGATATCTTGCCAAACACAAGATGTTGCACGACTGTGGTGACTGCTGAATGCTTAGCAGGACATACCTATCCTTGTCACTCAGTGCTCCCAGCTCAGAGGAAAGGAACTGAAGTATCTCATTCCTCTGGGCCAAGTTCACCTCTCCAGGTGAGCTGCTGCCAGCAGTCGTGAGTGTGGAGGCAGCGGTGAGGCAATGATGTACCTACTATGCACGTGCTAAGAAATATTGAAGCAAGGATACTAAGGCGAAAAACTCCTGAAGCTGGATACTTGAGGAGTTCCCAAGAGGGTCCAGGAATTACACCATGTAGTCATCCATGAATGAAAGAGGTTTCTTCTAGCAAAGCCAAGTTGTGGTAACAGAAAATAGAACAGAAATTTTTAAATGACTGTTCAGGCTGATATATAGAAGAGTTAGAGGCAGAATTTCTAGTGCTGAGTATGAGGACAAGGTCATAAATAAGGAGGCAGACAGCAAAACAACAGCAAATGCCCGTGCCTACTGTTACAAATTGCAACTCAAAGATTAACTGGTATAGGTATACCAGACAAGCTTTTCTACTATGGCATGGGCTTTAAAAATTCCTTAAGCACTTCACCTGATTGACCTTGTACTAGAAATCCTGGCAAATACGTCCTGAAACCTGAGAGTGGATACAGTGACCAAATGACCAGGATTTATTTCCAAGGCTATGAGGAAGGGGTGGACAGATTGCGCAGTGGTGTGCGCAGGCTATGCCACAGTGATTTGGGAGTCCAACTTCGGTGCCTTTTCAGACCTTTTGGTTGAGAATAACAAAATAGCAAAACATGTGAGCTCTTGTCTACTAAAAACTGGAATAAATCCAGAGTAATGTCATGGGGGTCATAAAACAGCCTGTAAATAACTGCTGAAAACCTAGGCTGTATTAAAACTGGTGATATGTGATTAAAAAAAAGCTATCATTGCCCTCAGCCTCTGTGCCCACATCTAGGTGACATGCTGCCCCCTCCACAGGGATGGCTGGGATGCAGCAGTTGACTTGGCAACTATTGCTGTAATAAAACATTCTCCCTTCAAATCAGAAAATATTAAAAACATACTGTCAAAATGCATCTTGCATTTTTCTCATGTAATAAATCTGGTTTTACATTTAAAGACCATACTTCTTCTCCTGGCAGGACATAACTGTGGAATATTTCTTTCCTCAGAAGACACTGTACCAGCCCAATTTCTGAAGGGCCTGTGAAGGGGTGATACAAAAGTGCAAAAGAGGAGCTTTGTGCAGGTTGCTGCTGGTGGAGGCCCAGGAGATGTTCAAGGGACATCCATGGGCTTTGCTGAAGGCACTGCAGGGAGGAAGCCATTATACAGCTCGCTAACTCAGCTGGCTGACACAGGACAGAGGTTTGTCAAAACCCGCCCTTCCCGGGAAAAAGACTGTCACTCAGTCACGTCAGAAATTTCCTGCAGTCCCCATAGTGCACAGGCTCCCACTCCAACATGCTTCTGAGCATGGCCCAAGGCAGGTGAGAGCATTTACTCATGCTGTAAGACCCCTACAGAATCTGTACAGGCTGTTGTGACCTGTTCTTAGAGCCATTTTGACTCAAGCTCTTCAGATATCTTCTGTTGAGGGGTGGGTGTACACCCTGCCTTTGGGGGCTGCTGCTTGGCTTTAGAGGACATGGAGCTGTTCCCTGAAAGAAGTAACCAGAAATAACTGCAGCCTTACATGACATCTGCAGCCAAGTCTCAAACACAGATGACAAATATCTTGCCTTGAATATAATCTTGGCTACTCTATTTAGTAAAGGCATCTATTAACTAATTATTGGCCGGTGGTTATACAGCACTCCCGAGTACAGCAGGATCAGGATTCATGGTGTGGATGGTAGCTGCCTCTTTTTCCTACACTTTTTGCAAAATAACTCTGGGGACACATGCAGAGAAGCAAAGCCTCTGAAACACATTTAATTAGATGAGCTGAATCTGCAATGTAGAATTTGGAAACTGTCCAGGTTCAGGATGGATAACTCAGTAATCTGGCTGGGTGATAGCGGACTCTGCTGATTTATGTGTGAATCAACTAATGCTCCTCTGGGTTTCCCTTTCCCCTCCAGCCCGGTAACTCATTTGACCACCCCTTCTCCCATCTAAAGCTTCTGGGGTTTTTCACGTCGCCATCCATCTACTTTGAAACACACACACACACACACACACACACACACAAACGCTTGCTTTTTCAGGACTGGTTTTGCAGGGGTAGAGAAATGGAGGTGCACAGATTAGTGAGATCATTGTACTCGATGGGTAATGAGGCCATGGAGGAGATGACTTCCCAGGTCCCCAGCCCTATGGGATTTCTGCTGTATCTTCTTAAACAAGAAGCTCCCTCTTCAAGGGAGGGAAGAAGGCTCTGTATATCTTCTGCTCTGGCCCTCACTGATATTTATCTCCCTGGAAGCAAACTATAGAAATAAAGAAATCAAAGGGACAGGACTACAACTTGCACAAGGGCTGAAAAACTTCTTAAAGCAGCTCCAGGGCCAATCACAGTCATTGAGATATTCTGAATTAGCAGCACTGTGTGTGTGTGTCAAAGGGTACCCTGATGAAGAAACACAGATTATCCTTCATATTGGCAAAGTAATATCTGGGACAACCTTGCACAATATTATAATCTAGAACTCAAGGTGTCTGTGGCCCTGGCCCAGGTAACTGCACCCAAACTGTAGACTGCTCACAGGTTGAGATTAATTCACTAGAATCCCAGTCACCATCTTTTAATATTCTCTGAAAAGTGCTGGAAGTGTGTCACATCCCCTGCATACTCATATCTGGGGGTCAGAGACAAAACCCAAGGTGGTCCATGGGGCTGAGGGCAGGAGGGAAGGGGCAGAGCTCCGATGAGCACAGTGATGGCTTCTGCTGCTGCAGGGAAGAGGGAGATTGGGAGCTGCAGGGGAATGTCTCCAGTGGAGGACAGAAAGCGAAATTCCTGAAGCTGCACAGCAGATTAAAAAGAGCAGTTGCTGCCTGGCATTTTCTCTCTCAACAGTAAACTGATGGCCAGCCGCTGTGGAAGAGAACTCATCAGTTTGCTTACAGTGTCACCTGGAGATCTAAAATAATTTTTCCGTAGCTAGAAAATATTTGGGCTTAACTGACACTGGTAGTGCTGCAACTCCAGGGAAAAATATGATGAGGGAGGGGGAAACAGGGTTGAAAATGCATGAGACATGCTGTGTTTGCACAGCAGGCTGCGGGTCCCCCAGCAGCCTGTAATCACTCCTGCCTGCCTCGCAAAGCAGATGCTCAATGTGTGCGTGCAGAATACGGCTGAGGAGTACACCTGTGCTCCAGAGGACGCTTCAGCTTCATCGGCCTGTGAGCAAGAATCAAGACATGTCTTACAAATAAATAAATTTTGAATGACAGAACATGTGAAGGCTGATTTCAGAGGGCTTTGTATGCCAGGTTGGATTATTATGTGTGTAATAATGTACAGGTAGTGACTGAAGCATTCCTTGCAGCTCTCTCCTCCCTCATGTGAGTTCCCTGGTACTCACTCACACATTTGCTTTCACAGTGTGATCTGGCTTTCTGCAAGGGGTGCTCATTTTCATCTGTCCTCCCACCTAAGTTTTGCAAAGCTTTGAAAGAAGACTATCTTTGAGACATCTAACACTCAATTCCTTTTGGTTGAAAAGTTTGAGTTTCCATTTTAGGAAAACATTTGTGGTGTAGCTCCATTGCTACACCATATCTGATGTCTCTTCAATTAATCGTACTTTACAAAAAAGTTTATTTAGTTTGTCAAAACTAAACAAAAATGCAAATAAGTCATGCACATGCAATATAAATTACCCATTCAATTCTAAAATCATTCAAGTCTCATGAAACTCCTTTGCTGGTATCTGGGCCTATTACATGAGAAAGTGCTGACTAAATCTAGTCTCTTCAAATCAGAACTGAACCCATTTTTTTTTGTGACTGAGCAGGGAAGGGAGCCTGTGCTTTATTATTTTTAATAACAGAACAAGAAGTAAAAGAGTTTTCTTTCTCCAGGATTCTCCAGTGAGTATTTTTCATAACCAATATAATTTCTTCTTTCAAGCTAAATATATTGGTCTCTTGCTGGTTGAAATATGAAGCCAAGGAATGTCATAATTTTAAACTGAAAAAAATACCTGTACTCTAAGAAGCTAACAAGAGTAGATAGCTGACCAGCATCAAGGTTTCCACTGTGGTTTGACTCTTGCTGCATGCCTGCTGTCTGGACAGTTCTTTGAATACAAAGGCCAGAGTTAAAGTGTTGCCTTTATATTGTATGTGTGCACTTCAGCTAAAGCAGATTTAGCTGTGGACACATACTAACTCCATTTCTCCTAAAAAACATATCACTATTTGTCTCATCAACACATACCAGCATCTTTTCTGCAGAATAGTGACTACCATTGCTCCTTCTGCATGCAATGTGCACATGCATGCAAAAAAAGAAACAAAAGAAGAAATCCCCCAAAGCAAGAAACTGATGAAGTAGTAGAGCAAAACCAAATGGCATAAAAACAGGTACTGTAGGAGTATGGTGAGATTGGAATAATCTAATTTACAGTTAACAACCCAATTTTCCATGGGAGCAAGAGGCCATGCTGGAGCCACGCTAATAACTTTTATTCTTTCTAACAAGTCTATTATCACCTGAACTGTACATCAGTGGGTCATCCTGGTCACAGATGCAACACAGATTTAAAGGTCAGCCACAGGAGACCCAGCAACCATCACAGTGAAATTCAAGAGAGATATGGACTTCAGAGAAATGCAGAACTTAAATAATATCCAAAAATAATGCAAACTCTATCCTGATACCATGAATAAAAGGATATTAAGAAGTTCAAAAGTTCTCTATTAAGAAGTACAAAGTTGCCTTAGTCTTAGGAGCCCCAAACTAATATATGTTAATACTAGTTGGATGGTTACTATGTGCTTCCACAACAGGATAAAATTATATTGAAAAGTTTCCAACACTATTTACTGATGTATTAGGATGTGGTTTAGAAGGAATTTTTTAAAAGTATGCAATGGAGGGCCAGAGCTGCAAGGCAAGGTGACAATTAGCCCCCAACTGTGTGACACTTTCTTTGGGTACCCTAACAGGATAGCTTTAAGATTACAGATTTTCCTCCCAGCTTAAAGATGAACTGATGGACTGTCAGATTAGTTCTACCCCTGAGCAGATTTGCCTTTCCCTTTTATCTCCCAGCTTTCACTGCCTTCTGTCTTTCTCCATCTGATTAGATGAATTATCGAAGCATATTTTTGTGCTGAGCGGAATACCCCATCCCAGTGTAGCATGGATGGATTTTCAAAAGAACCTAATCTTGGTTTTGATGAGGCTTTTGATGAACAGAGAAGATGAAGCCTGCTAGTCTATGCAATGGGTCCACCAGGTACTCCTGAAGGTTAACCGATGGGTGCTCATTGATCTCTCTGAAAGGCCTCCAAGATTTTTCTTTTTAAGCCCAGGCTCCATCACTGCCACCTCTCTGTCTTCACTCCCTTCCCTGCACCTTCCTGCTGCCTCCTTGCCCTGAGCCTCTCTCTGACGTCTACCACCACTGCCTTGCCCCACAACCCCCTGCTCACGCCTGAATCTCCTGCAGTCATGGCTGGAGCCAAGCCAAGCAGCCTTAGTGGAGTTTATCAGCTCAGGATCTGTCAGCAACAGATCTTGGCCCCCGCTGGGGCTGACGTACCTCACCAGCAAGGCGTGTCTCTGCTCTCTGAGGCAATGTGGGCATTGAGGTGCCTCAATGTCACCCAAAGCCAACAGGGATCCGCAGCAGCATTCCCTCCAGCCATGCCATACCGTGTCAGGAGCCTCTGCGCAAATTACTACGTCTGCATATCACAGCGATCTGCCTGTCAAAAATAGTAGCTTCGGTCTTGAGGTATGAGGATGATGCTGCAATGAGCAGCAGATTAATGAGCACACTCACTCTCAGCAGAGACAATTACCCGGGGTAGGCTGGTGGGTTAATTCAGTTCCAGAGCTGGCTTGTTTTCTAGTTGTGACCTTGTTTGCCTCTAATTTGGGTATCTTTGCATGCTGTCACACCACATCTTGAGACCTGGCAGCATCTATGCCACTTCTGAAATGCTGCTTAGTCATTTAGTTCATATAAGCCTTGTCACACTCAGCAGAGCTATACATAAATATGTTTTAAATATCTAGGCACCAGCACACTTCTCAGGTGGTTTCAGGAATCCAGCCCACACAGCCATTTAATGCCAACCTGAGAGTGGTTGATGGCTGCTTCATGAAAAAACTGGACTGATGCATTGTTTAATATATCACAAAAGTAAATCAAATTGCAGCATAAAATACAAGAATCAAATTAAAATGTTAGTGATCACCACACTACTAGTCCACATGAAGAAGGAACAGCTACAATGGGCACCTAGAATACTGAAAATCAACAGGAAAATCCACGTTCAGTGACAAGCCTGCGAACTGCTTACTTTTATTTGAAGAATAAAATCCTGTCTGTCTCCCTCGTTTGCTCTTGAGGGAGGAAACTAACACTTAAAAGATGTATACAAGGTCTTCAAGAAAACAGTTTAAATGAGGTGACTGTCTTCAGATTTACCTTCAGAATAAATTGCCTTACACTGGGCTCATAGTCACACAGCTCAAGGCAGGGGTAGAGAAAAATTTAGTAGTCCTTTACTGTAAAGACACAACCTTAGCCAAAAAAAAGAGTCAAAATTTTTAAAAGACAGGAGAAAATTGCTCATTAAACCTGCAATAATCTGTATTACTGTACGATATCCATATTTTAGTATTACTTAGTCATCGATTGAAATATCTTGTTATTGCCATAATTCTCCAAGAAGCAATTGCATTACTAAAGACATTATGAAAAAAATGGAATTTTCCTAATTAGTAGGAACAATGTAGCAGGACCAAAAAAAAAAGGTTCTATTCAGTATCTTTGAGGGCTAGACATAACCAAATTTCTGAAAAATTGTCTCTTTCATGTCTCAGAAAATTGAGCCTGTAGTTATATTTTAGATCTTGGGAGACTTAGTATTTATATCATTGTTATGCACTTCTTCTTTATATGTATGTTAATGTGCCATTTTTAAAGTTTTCATAATTTTTATGTATAGATGATTCATTTTGAGCAGCAGTAAAGGAATCTTGAAAATTTTCATCTTTCCACACATTTTTGCAAATCCAGTCACAGCTTTGCATAGACGTGAGTTTGTAACCAAGTATTTTCAGTCTATGTATTTACAGAAACAGTTCTGAGTTAACGTGAAGTAACCACGGAAAGCTGCAACAACCTTCAGACTCCAGCAAAACTGTAAGGAGATATTGGAAATGAGCTGCTGTTAAGAATAACTAAGTTAAATAGGAAATACAGATGTCAGGGTTGCGCAGGGCGGGTTTTGCAGGAGGCGAGGGGAAGGCAGGCAGGGTGGGGAGGTGAGATTAGCCAGGGCCCCCCCGGCAGGGTCAGGGTTATCACCAGGGACTCCTGCCAGGTCATGGAGCAATACTTCTCTGAAGCGGACAATCTGCAGGAGTTTAGTCATAATAAAACCGGATAAAGTGTGTTTTCGTAAACACAAAAGGGACACAGGTTCGTGCTGCGAAAACAGCTGCGAAAGCTGTCGATGTTTTGGAGTCTGACTTTCTCAGCTTCAACTTTTGAGATATTTAATTCTTTACAGAATATTTAAACAATGAGTAGAAATTGAAGGTCTGAGTGTGGGGGAAAAAGGTATTTTCAAGGGAATATAGTGTTTGGGATTTTTCTGTTGCAAAATGTAGTGAAATTAGAGAGAATTGAGGGAAATAAAGGAAGTAAAATTTTTTGTCAGACATATTTTCCCACGGAATGATCACTGAAGCAGAGACGCTTGTTCCAAACTGCTCAACTCTGGGGGAGTTTCAGAATTAAATGTCCAGGTCTCTCAGACCCAGATCCTGCACAGAGAAACCAAAAGAAAAACCTCAGGCACTGCTGGCACTTCCAAGATTACATCAATAACTGCATAGCTTCACTCACCTTATACTCACTGTAGGGGGGCTATTTTTGTCTGCAGTTGTAACGCTGCAGCGCAGTGATAACTCACTGTGAAAGTGCGTGGGCCTTCACTGTGTAGTTTCATCTGTGCTTGTGCTGATCTTTCAGCCTGAGCCCCACCACCTGCCTTGGCAGGGCTCTGGCTAGCAGCGTACATTCACTTTCAAAGCTCTGTTTCATACTGTGTCAATGCCTTCTTTTTTGCTTATAAAAGGGTTTCCATTTTTAATACCTTAATTCCTGCTCAAATTTTAGACATTTGCTAACAGGTAAAAAAACCGCATGCGGGTACCGAAATGTTTAATCGAGTTCCATGTCTACTACTAGATGACTTAGACATTACTCATATACTCTTGCACAGATCAGAACGCTTGTGCTCGCAGATCGCTTGCAGGACTAGGACCATACTTCATCAGTTAAGAACAGCTCTCTATGCTCAGCCATGTTTGGCTTTGGCATGTTGCATATGACAAGGTCAGCTGTACTAGTAGGGGTCTGGATGTCTAATCAACCAGAAAGAGCAAACAGCTATCTCTGGCGTCCTCCCCCGTCTCCCAGCAGAACACATTTTTCCAGAGCCACTGATATTCTTCCAGAGCCACTGATATTCTTGCAGGACAGACTGATTTATGACTAGAGTGCCTTCAGGAGCTACTGCAATGCACATACTCAATTTGATAGTAATAGTTACCGTACCACAAACTGATAACATTTACAGAGGATCTTTCTGTAAATGACTTGTATTTACAGAAATAAATTCCACTGGTATTTCCTATTTTCAAACATTCAAATCTGTGATTATGAATGCTCCTGCATTTGTATAAAAATATCCTCAAGATGCTCATACTAAAACATTATTGAAACATGCATGAATGCATATGAAACACGGTATAAGAATTAAAGAAGAGAAATAAACCAAATATACTCTACCAGAGAAATACACTAAATAAATACCTGGTTTTAAATTGCTTATTCAGCCCACGTAACAGTCTAACAACTACATTGCTCAGGCGGATGGTCCTCTCAGCTACTTTCAGCTGAAGTACACAAAGCTGAATTTAGGAATTGGATAAAAAAGTTGAGCTACTTTCTAATTTCCACACGTTCAAGTACATTAAGCAATTAGCAGGAACACTCTGTGGATTAGCTTTTGCAAGCCCTACTAGAGGGGCCTCACGCCCTTAGCCTTGCTGGAACTGCACGCTGAGGCGCTCATGCACAGGTTGAACCTGCGTAGCCCCGTGCTATTGCCTGCAAAACACTGTGGTATACCGCAGGGTCTCTTCTATTAACTCAAAATGTTTTTAACATCTATAAGTTATTTGTCTGATAGAGGGCAATAAAGAAAGGTGAAAAGGGCTATCCCTTTGACCCACAGTGCAGTGTTCTGCAGCAGCACGCAGTAGCCTCGGGTGGTTTTTATGCCCAGGATTAACAGGGATTGGGAACGATGCAGAAGCAGCATGCTGAATCAAGGGTCGGAAATCGCTTTGCAGAGCAATTTCTCCAGTAAGATTCAAAAACAATGATGATTTCCAAGTACAAACAAACACCCTAATGCCCTACATTCAGAATTTGTTTATTTAATCTCAGTTTTTGTACAGTAAATGGTGCAGCTCAGAGCTTGTTTGGATGAGCTGTCAACACTGCGTTTCATTGCACAGAGGTTTGGCTGCAAGTGACAAAACTATCAGAAAATTTGGGAGAAGTGAATGCAAATAAATTTGTTAAACTTTGACAGCAAATGAGAGAAAAAAGAGAACATGTTTTCAAATAGAGACATCACATCATGCCCTTTTTCCCTTATTAGGGAAGGCAGTGAAGCATTTCTGTTTATGCTGAACTTACTCCTGGTAGTTATGGATACAATTAGTTTCAGATATGTGCTCTTTTTAAAAATCTTTATCTCTCAACTACATATTGACCTTTGATGAAAAAATATTCTCTTGGATCCATTCTTAGTCAGATGGATTTCTACCTCTGGGTTTATTTTTTTCCTCATATTCATTTTGGCCTTATGAAGGCTTCAGTATTAAAGAAAATGAAACATTTCTTTTGCTGCAAAGTCCTCTCATGATAAAAGCAGCATGCCTCTTTTTTTCCTCATCCTTGATTCTCTGTCCCTTTGGTTCATTTCTTCTCCACAGTCTTCAAGCACCACAAAAGCTTCAATTCTCTTTTCCCTAGGTTTCTGATAATTATCTCTTACTTGTTTCTACAGTCTCTCTCCTATTCCCTTTAAGAAAATTGCCAGCACTCTACAAACTGAATAATGAATAATAATGAAGTATTTTATTGCACACTTAGCTGTAAGCATACTCGTGAATTACCTAAGTTTGATTGTGAATGAGTATTTACACTTAACCTTGCCTCAGACATATACATGCATTAAGAGTATCAATAATATCTGTGACAGACAGAAATATCTCCAAGTTTTCTGTAACAAGGGAGAAAATCCTGTCTTTATTTGCTTTTCTGCAGTCTCAAGAATGTCTGTGGAATAAAAGTATTTTTTTTCTCTTAGCTGAAGGACAGAGTTGCATAGTTATCATGCCAAGATAATGTATATATGGTCCGAAGGGCTCTCCTCACCCTCAGACTTCAGGCTTACAGTGGAATCCAAGGTATGTAATGATGATATGAACATGATATACTTTACTGTAACCTGTGCTTGAGCAGCTGTTAGTGCCAGTCTAGCTTTCTGTAGTCTGCAGCCAAAGGAAAGTTGTCTGCAGCATATGCATAGCTTCAGTCTGCAGCATACTTACTGTGAAGTCAATGGCATGCTAAAGTAGATGCCACGGAACCAAAGAGCCATTTGTTAAAATTCAAGTCTGAGACGTTAACATATATTTGGGATCATTTCTCTGCCTAAGAAAGAAATTACTTTCCTCCCTGTTAAATTACTATTGCAGGAGCGTCTAAAGTCTCACACACAGATCCAGAGACACATTGTACTAAACTTTACAGAAACACTGGGAAAGATGGTCCTGCTCCAGAGAGATAAAAGTCAAAGGTAGCAAAAAGGTCAAAACATAAAAGAGAAACCAGGAACTACAGTGGGAAGGGAAACAGATAGATGCACAAACCTCCCCACAACTGTTGAGCAGACCAAGAACAGAAGTATTTGAACTCAGTCTGTTGGCTCCTAGTCTAATCTTGCATTGTATGCTGCTGCTTCTGACAATCCTGGTCAGGAGAGAGATGCCTTACTATTTCAATACTGCCCCAAATAATCTCTTTTTAAGTTCTCTTGTTATGCAGACCCATAAATTTTCAGCTACAGTTTATGCAAGTTATATGCTGCTTTGTTAACCAGGAAATCATTACATTTTTCACCGAGTGTACATGATTTCACTGGCATGCAGGTCAATAATATCCGACTCCCCGCTTATTTTATAAACATGCAACACTTATGCACGATGTAGATCCAAAAATGTGCACAGTGAGTTTCTCTGCAGCATCTCAATTAGTGGTTCTGGTCCTGAACTGCCAGTGAAGAGAATCAATCTCATTGCTTTTCCTTGGACTTTTAGTCTCACTGATCTGCAAAAAATAACATGAGTAATTTTTAAGTTCAGATCTTCAAGTGTGGAAGGATTGCTTCGTTTTATTTACATGCAACACTCCTCCTAAGACATCTTCATAGGATGTTTATTTTTGTGCAGCAGTATGACATTGTTGATTCATACGTGCTTTTTAAAAATTCTATAATCTTTAAACATTGTTCTACTGAACTGCTGCTAGTAAGCAGTTCCCATTTCTTAATTAATAATTTTAATTTAACATTAAATTATATTTATCAGTACCTAAATGTACCTCGGCTATGAGAATGCTGAGTGAAGTATTATCAAAGGCTTCATTAACCTCATCACGTATACTTACAGCTTCTTCCTATAGTCTTATTTATGTGCATATATTAGTGAAAGGAACAGCAACATGTATTGATTGTACTGTGGATTAGATTTTATTACAGTTTATAGAACAATGACACAAGTTCATGCATTATACTACTGCTGTAGGATAACTTTATCTTCTTTGCAACACTTTCTAGAAAACTTTCTCTATGAAGTGTCTCTATTTTCAATCACACTGCCAAAATATAAAACTGCAGTCATAATTCAGGTCCTGTACACCAAGTACATCTTCAGTGTAGAAGTCTCAAGACCTTTTTGGAGTGCAGGGGCATCACCCATGCTTGCAAAGAGGGGAAGCTCAGGTATGGACACAGCTATCAATCACCCACACCTGAATTTCTCATCTACAGAGCCAGCTATCAGGTGCCAGACTGAATATGCAAGTGCACAGTGACAAGCAGGCATTGTGGACGACCAAAGATAAGAACTAGGTACAGAATTTGCAGCAGATCAATGTGGACAGCACAGACAGGCTATTTATCTTCCCAGGGCTCCTTGGAAAGGGCTCAAGGCACCTTCAAGGGCACTTCCTCTTACAAGAGAGAAAGTGAGAACCTCCATGGCTAAACTCCTTAGTGATCTATAAAGGATTAAGCATTAGGGGGAAACAAGAAGAGCTAAAGTTCTGTAATTGATTTTTGGCAGAGAGGAGCACTCAAAAAACTCCACAGATTTCGTAGTAGCAGGCAAAACTGATTTTTTGGATTTAGTGCTACACAGAAGTATGAAAAGGGCGTAGACAGGAAAAGATGACAGCAAGACCACAGGGCAAAAATAGAGAGTAGGAACTGGCTGCACGTTAAGAGAATGAGAGTGAAAAGAAGGCAAAATATATATTAAGGTCAATTTTCCTTCCATAAAAGCTTTATTTTCTACTTGATTTTTTACATTTTACCTTAGCCTTTGATGTCAGTGAATGGCATCTGTTCTTTCTATCAATAAATCTAACCCACAGTTTCTAGATCCCACTATTTAATGAGATTTTGGAACTTTGTAATTTGACTATTTGAACATTTCTATCTGGTTATTTGCACGCTTCTACTGAAGGATTTATCTGTGTGACATTCTGACCACTACATCCATCCTAAAACACACCTTGGAGTAAGTGTAACAGTGGGTTTTGCTTGCCTGAGCATTTTTAGAATTGGAATGCAATCCCAAAAGAGGAGCTAACCTGCGTGTGTAGAATCATGAGACTACTTTAGCATCCTGCAAATACATTTGGAGAGTGCAAAATTAAACATTTAAGCATGCTGATTAAGGCATTGATTCCGCAAATACTTACTACCAGGCTTAATCCCTTTGAAATCAGGAGGACTATTCACGGTCAGAAAAGCTGTGCCTGTGAGTAAACACTCACCTCTCTCAGCCCTTGAAAGCAATTGCAGGCAATATTTTCCTCGTAGATGGACTGTGCTCAATCACTGGCAGTCCACAACTATGAAATGACATCTATTATAATTGTGAAAATTATATAGGACTGCCCCTAATAACAGCCTGTAGTCAGTAATTGGCTCGGTGGTGAGACGAGAAGCGCTTAGTCATGGCGAGAGAGCCACGCAGGAAATGCCGAGATGAACTGTCGTAATTAGACACGTTACTAGTATTTATTAAAACACAACTAGTTACACTGGTTGCGCATATTCTGTAGGCAGACCTTTTGAAAAACTGAGTACTCCAGCCTTAGCCGTGCAATATAGGCCTTGTTTACAACAGAAAGTTGTTCTGATGTAACTATATTACTAGAGTTAAAGCTGTACATCTCCTGTTTAGGAGCTGTATCAGAACAGCTTCTTGTTTCTTAGCAGAAGGAAAACCAGCAGCAGCATAAAAACACCTTTGTACCAATATAAGCATGCATCATTTTAAATAGTACAATTAAATGGGTTGTAAAAAATCACACAGCTCAGAAAGCATAGTTAAATTGGTATATGATATATGAAGAGACCAGCCAGACTCTCTCTGTTTCACAAATAAATGTGAATCAATGAATCTCCCCTCTCTTGCGTGCAAGGAGGAGGAGAACAGAGAAGCGAAAATGCCCAGTGTTTAGGATAGAGTCTTTTATGCCTGAGCATCTTGTGACCTAACCAGCATTTGCAACTCAGTGAAATGCAATGTATTCATTTGGTGGTTGCTTGTAAAAGTACTTGAATCAGTCTGAACTGATTCTTTGAATAGGAACGAAGAGGGAATCACTACAGCTGGAGGGAGAGAAGCTGCTCATTTAAGAAAAACAGCAAAAGGTCACAGAGGGATAAATGTTTCTGCCAGCATTAATTTTACTATAATGTTCCAGTTTCTCATCTTGAAAATTGAAGGGATTTTTCCTTGTTCTTCCAGTCAGAGAAAGTAATGCATATATATGAATAAGAAATGCACTGCATTATGGTGGAAGCTGGTTAATACTCTCTGAAGAAGATTTTTATCTGTGATCACTGATGAACACCATGGTGCTGGTGGACAGACAGCAGGACCAGGCAGCAGAGACTGAGCTTCTGCTTGGGACCCTGCCTCTGTCCTGCTGTAAAACCTTTGGTAAATCACATTCTCTCTCTGTGTCTCAGTTTCTTCCTTTACAAAATGAGAGAAGGTCAAACTTTGAGAAATAACAATGACGAACCGGTGCTATATGTTAGTTGGGTGGAATTGTTATTAGTTTATATAAGTTCTTTTCTTATGCAATAGCCACGATTAAAGACAGAAATTTCATCTTTAATTGCTTAATAATTTACTAATTTTGGACCCAAATCTGAATTCAGATTTCACATGAAGTTCAAAGCTTCAAATTATTGAATATGATTTTTCAGTTTCATGTTATAGAAAATGCAAACTTTCATACAGAATACTTCAAGAAAACACATTTTTTTTCCCTATTTATTATCTCTAGTATCCAAATGGACACAATCGATCTGCTCAGCAATGCTACCTCTTTTTGAAGATTCCCCTCATTATGTATTTATAGAGAATTTGCTACAAGTAATTCCATTACCAATTGCTACCAGTAATTCCATTAGGCTGAATCACTGAGTAACCTTATTTCTGACACTATAACCAGATATATCACATGAAGTAGTGAACTGAA
Organism: Athene noctua; assembly: GCF_965140245.1. Taxonomy (NCBI): domain Eukaryota; kingdom Metazoa; phylum Chordata; class Aves; order Strigiformes; family Strigidae; genus Athene; species Athene noctua. The sequence continues at coordinate 13,513,473 of NC_134040.1, read as the reverse complement.
TGCATCATGCACTGGGTGGCTGCTGAGAAGGATATACTGAAAGTTAGGAAAAAATAGCACACAGACATGGGATCTAACAAATTGAGGTGGGATTTGGAGACCATTGTTTCTTGCTGTATCTTACCAGTAAACTTACTAGAATTAAACTTAAAAAAAAATAAATAATTGATTTGCATAATTATTTGGCACATGGCACATCTTTTACATAAAGTCTCAAATATGGAAAGAAAACTATTCACATGTCAAAATATTTTCACAGTCAGAACTGATATCATAAATCATTGAATCATGGAATGGTTTGGGTTGGAAGGGACCTTTAACAGTCATCTAGTCCAACCTCACTGCTATAAGCAGGGACATCTTCAACTAGATCAGGTTGCTCAAAGTCCCATCCAGCCTAAACTTGAATTTTTCCAGGGATGGGGTATCTACCACCTCTCTGGGCAACCTGTTCCAGTGTTTCACCACCCTCATCATAAAAAATTTCTTCCTTATATCTAGCATGAATCCACTCTCATTTAGTTTAAAACCAAATGTTCCTGTCGTTCTTATGTTGGGGGCCCCAGAGCCGGACACACTACTCCAGGCGGGGTCTCACAAGAGCAGAGTAGAGGGGGAGAATCACATCCTTTGAACTGCTGGCCACTCTTCTTTTTTAGGCAGCCCAGGATACAGTTGGTTGTGAGCACACTTTGCTGCCTCATATTCAGTCTTCCATCCACCAGTAACCCAAAATCCTTCTCTGCAGGGCTGCTCTTAATCCTTTCATCCCCAGCCAGTGTTGATACTGGGGGTTGCCCCGACCCATGTGCAGGACCTTGCACTTGGCCTTGTTGAACTTCATGAGTTTCACATGTGCCCACTTCTCAAGCTTGTCCAGGTCCCTCTGGATGGCACATCCCTTCCCTCAGGCATGTCAACCACACCCCTCAGGTTGGTGTCATCTGCAAACTTGTTGAGGATACACTTGATCGCATGATCTATGTTGTTAAGTTATGAAACAGTACTGGTCCCAGTAAGGATCTCTGAGGGACACCACTAGTCACTGCTCTCCGCTTGGACATTGAGCTGTTGACTACTACTCTCTGGATGTGACCGTCCAGCCAATTACTCGTCCACTAAACAGTCCATCCATCAAATTTAGAGAGAAGGGTGTTGTGGGAGACCATGTCAAAGGCCTTACACAAGTCCAGATAGATAACATCTGTAGCTCTTCCCTTGCCAACCGATGCAGTCATTCCATCACAGAAGGCCACTAGGTTGGTCAGGCAGGACTTGCCCTTGAACAGTTGTTCCCATATGTAAGTTCCAGGCAGTGCATTCTGTCACTGTAAGATTGTATTTGGTGTCAGTTTTACAGCTTTAGTTCTGTAAAGGATCAAATATATGTAGAGTTAAACAGGAATAAAGGAAACAGAAGCTAGTCTTGGCTGTTTGTATACTGGGTGTGGGAGAATAGCTACTCTTGCTTAATTGAAATTGTCTCTACTTCTGTTTTACAGTTGTTTCTATTTTGTATTTGCTAGCTAAATTTATGCATGTTATTTGCACATTTTATATTTGAAATGTTTATATTATGATATAGTGTTGATACAGCACAGAAAATAATCCAAAACATATATTTCAATAATATTATTTGTCATATCATTGTATCTATTTCATAATGGACTACTTCTTTACTTTTTTTTTTTTTATTATTATTATTTCCTGTGTTCTTGGTATATGTAAGAATTCTCTTCATATGGCATTGAATCTTTGAATTATAATAATTCATTATTTCCTGTAAGACAGAAACTTCCTAGGTATGAGAATGGTTCATTCCACAATTCCTGGTAAATCTTTCCAATATCTGAAGTTATTGTCTTGAATACCTGTGACCCAGGCCCCACTGGTTTTATCAATATCAGTTTTACTGAGCTATTTGCCAGGATGCATGTGATGAAATACACAAATAGCTTTTGGTTTATTATCTTTTGGATATCATCCCAGCATTTCTGGCCATTCCAAATCATGTTCACTAGAGATGGGTTTGAATTAATTCTCCAAATTCAATGACTTCTCAGTTCACAGAAGTTCAGAGGGAGGCTCTGATGTGCTCCCTTCTCTTACAAATTTCGTGCCTGTGTTCCTTCATCTGGTTCCATGCAGTTATCTGAAAACCCTGTGCAAATTAGGAACCCTTTTTAAAAAGCTCTAATTTTGCACAGATTTGTATAAAAATAATATTGTAAACATGTATATATGGATAATGAGAGCAGTCTAGGATCTTAACAGGTTGTGTTATTTCTGTTCAATTAGTTGTAAATTGTGTATCTTTCTGGCCCTAACATAGGAAACCACTTTAACCTGTGATTGAATACCAGTGAAATCAGAATCTCAGCACACATTTAAGGCTTAGCTTACACGTAGTGTTCAAAAGAGCAGCTTAAAAACATGCATTCCTGAAGGAATATTTATCATGGTAAACCAGTATTTCCCTGTGATTGGGACACAGTGTCCAGGCAATCCACCAAAAGAGATCTAAGAGATCATGAGACACTGAATAATTTATTAAATAACACTGAGACAATATTAAATATTCAACTTTTGTGAGGTCTGACATAGTAAGTTTGGTAGCTCCACCCTTTCCATACCCTGCAGGTGACTCTTGGCATTATCTCAGTGGTCCACAACGCACACACCCTTATCATTCACCTTCAAGAATTCAGTCAATCTCTTGAAACACGCATGGAAATGATGTATGCTTATACTGAGAAATGCAGAGACATACCATTCAGCGCTCCTATCTGAAAAAACAGTACAATTTAGAGACAGGACTATATATCAGCATATACACGTACATTTATGGGTTTCTGCTTTTACTTTTATGAACCTGTGCAACAAACTTTGCAACACCAGTATTTCAGACTTCCCAGGGGAGTAAGGGATTTGTGTATATTAAGCAGCTAAACATAGATTCATCTCTGTATAGTGTCTCCTCTGACATTTTGCTAAACTGAAAAATCATCTGCATCATTGTTATTCCGTGCTTTCTAGAAGTCCACAACTGAACTGTCAGCATGCTGGAGCATGCTGATATAGCATATATATATGCTATGTATATACATATACACATATATGCTATATATGCTATATCCTGTCAAAGTGTGGCAGAGCTCCTATGGTCCTTCCGCAGAGCCCTTCCAGGCACTGGGGCTTAGAGAATATGTTCCCTTCTGGAAAACTAAATGTACTCCATAATGTTTAACTACTGCTTTATCTTCAAAAACAGGTTTTCAGATAAAATAAAATAAAATAAAATAAAATAAAATAAAATAAAGCAAAACCAAAATATAAATACAAATATAAACATATAAACATAAATATAAATGTAAATATAAATATAAACATTCTGCTGTGACTTCTTGTGGACTCTCTTATATTGTAGTGTAGAAATGTGGTTGTGTTTTTTTTTTTATTTATTATCTGTCACATGGAAAAGGGACCGAAAGTGAAAGAAACAAATCTTATGCAAGACAAAACGAGTATTCATAGTTGTATGTGGTAAAACCTTCCCAAAGAGATAATGTAAATTATGAAATTTATTTTTTCCATTGGCATTACATCAGTCTCTTACCAAGGCATTTATCCACTGCAAATAGTAACTGATATTTGTATGCAGATATGATACACTACCATGGGTGTTGTACAAGCCAAATGCAGCCCACAAGATAATTCCTCTCGTACCATCATTACCACCTTGTACATCCTGGAGTGGAGATGACAGGAAATGACTAACTCAGGAGGTGCATGAATCTCAGCAGAAGTTGCTGCTTCCACATGCAGGAGTGGTTTGCCATTGCTTGGCAAGCAGACACTGGCATATTTGTCCAGCAGCAGCTTCAGGGTTAAAAAAGTGGAGCATGCAGGTGCATGAACTTCTGATAAACCTTCTCAGATCCTTCTGAGAATGAGTTGCTGCTGCAGTAACATTATCACAAGAGCCTGTCTGTAGAGAGTTCTGCCGCTGTTGTGTGTTGAGTGCAGAAACATGTTGGTACAACCTCTCTTCAGCCCCGGGAAGGCTGAGAGCCAGGTGAGACCAGTGGAAAGACTAAGCTTCTACTCAGCGGAGAAACACCATACTGTCCACTATAACTATGATGATGTACCCTTGACAGGTGATAAATCATGTCAACCTCCCTAGCTGCCATAATGTTTCCACTGCAATTATATCTATGTATCCATTTATTGTGATGTTTTATCTTACGGGTTTTAAATATGATGTATTAAAACATGGTGCAGTGTAATCCAAATGCAATGAGGCAAGTAACTGTAAAAGCCAAAATTAGGATAGAGAGAACAATGTATTTCAAATTAAGTGGGAACAAGATTACTTGTTAGCTGGAAATAATGAGCACTTTCAGTGCCTTATGTGCATGCAAATGATAGGTGTGCCAAAGGAATATAATATCAGTTGACATTACAAAACCTACCACCATGAAAAATAAGAGAAGGGCACTGGAGAACCTAATCATTACAGAATTAAAAGAAAATCCTCCCCAAATCAACATCAGGAGCAAAGAAGTATGCTGCCACTACATAAACCCAAAACCTGGCTGCCCCCAATGAGACATCTCAGGTGAACCCCTGCAATGGGATGGTGAGACAGAAAAAGGTATGCAGTTAAAATATTCACTGCATCTATGCGTAAAAAAAAATTAACAAATCATAGAATCGTCTCACATAACTATAGAAAGCAGAATAGTCGATGCAAACAATCACATGCTCAAATTTTGAGACCAATCACAGAAAAAAATAAGCACTTATCATTGACTTTGGATGAGACTACCAAGAGCAGTGAAACCAGGCAGTTATTAAATAGCTGAGCTATTGGTAGGGTTTTCTTTGTGAAACAAATGGGGCAGTACTTTTAATGTACATTGGAAGTACTTCCTTCTACCACCAGCTCGTGTAACAGTTTTCAAAACTCCCTTGTCACAAATAATGACAAGCAGTGACTGTCTAGAAAAGTCAGTGAGTTTGCTGAAAAGAAACTGCAGCTGAATACCTCACTTTCACTGCACGATACATTATCAGATGGTGATAAATCTAAGAAACAAGGAACATGAAGACTAGTATCACGTACATGGTTAACCTCATTCACAGAAGAAATACTGCGTAGACACCCAGAAAATGTATCAAATATCTTAAAGAGCTGAATCCAAACTATGGGAATTTACCCCCTCATTCAAAAGTTGGGTGACTGTAAGCAGGGAATCTGCCTTCTTTACTTTTCCATATGTGCATGTCTTGAAGATGAGAGAGCAAATAACACATTTCAGCTATAAGAGCCTATCTCTGCTCATTGGTCTTTCTACCAGCTTTGTAATAGTTCCAGTCTGCATGATGCCTAAAATTCAAGAGTGCTATTCAGGTCACCTATTATCCATGGAAGAGCTTAAAATTTACTAGAGTTTCCATGTCGGACTGCAAATTTTGCTAGAAATACACACCACCCCACCCCCCTACTTAAGAGTATCCCAAAGTGAACTCTTAAAGGTTTAATTGAGAAAGAAGTGCCTGAACTCTAAACTCACCCCCAAAGAGCCTATTCCCACACCTAGCATCCATGAATAGCACTGAATTTAGCTCAAAATCCATTTAGTACCCTCGGCTGACATTAGCACTCTTATCCCACCTGTGGAGCAAGCTCTTCCAGAAGACTGCTCTAATCAGCAGTGTAGAGAGTAGTTTAGGATGACGTCTGTATCCTCCTTCCTCTTAACTCTCAGTAACTCACTCATGAGATAGAGATAGTGTTTACATTTTGCATTACAGAGCTGGGTAAACTGCAGACATATAAATGGAAATAGAGATTGAATTCCAAAACTTTTAGACTTTTCATTTCAAAGGATTATCTTAAGCAAGAAGATACAGGGAATTTGGGTCTGGGTTTATACTCTTCTTGGTTCTGCCTTTCCTTTCTGAACAATAAGCTAGTCTCAACAAGACGGATGGAGAGTGGCCTGTATCCTAGGGCATTCTACAATTTGCTCATTCCTTTGAAAAATCAGAATTAGTGGGTTCAGCTTACTCAAGGCTGAAAAAATCATAGAAGAAACATTTCTGTCTTCCAAGACAAATGCATGAATCTACAGATTACTGTGTACAGGGCTGTCACAGCTACATCCTCCACTGTTATCTGCCTGCTATGAAGACACAAATCAGTATTTTGAACTCTGAAGTTATGTTTACAGTGGCATATAAACCAAGACTAGGGTATGGACTTGAATGCAGGACTACATAGTCCATAACTATTAGCATAGTTGGCCAGCAGCAACTGCCTAGCATCATCTGGAGATGGCACGTGCCAAGAACCATCTCCGTTGGGAAACCTGGATGCAGCCACACTGGTTTCAGGGAGTGAGGAGAGAAGGAAGTGTAATCACACAGATGTGAAGTGGAGGCCCCTTGTGGCCCCTACTTACTTGTAAGAAAGTCTTGGTGTCCAGAGTTATTTCTGGCAAAGCCAAACCTGCTGATTCTTCAGATGGTTTTCTGCAGTATTTTCTACTGATGAGCTCTAAGCAGTTCTCCGTTTCAGCATATGGTAGTCCTGGATCAGCTGGCAGCCCTGGGCAATCAGGGCAGAGAAGCTGGTGCCTCATACAGGTGCCCTGAATCCATTTTTACAGTGGCTTTCAGTTTTCCACTGACTGCGGAAGAAATGTTGCCATAATATTTTTTTGGCACATCAGTGCTCCAATTTCAGATATCTTTTTTATGCACAACAGTGAAGCATGGAATTTTCAGCTTGCTTCTTAAGGATATCATTTCCTACCCAAAAAACTTTGCAATGAAGTACTGTTCAATGTACAGGAGCACATGCAGTTTTGAAAGTATGCTCCCAGAAATAAAAATCTGTAAAATCAAAATACCGCAACAAGCCAAAAAGCAATGCCATTGGCTGCCAGTTTTTATTCACTGCTGTGAATACTGACATTGACATTTAGGAAGAAAATATTTATTCTGAGAAATAAACTATTATGTTCTTTAATGATACTGCATTCATTTTTCCCCTTTAACAAATAAAGTCCAAGCAATCCACCTCATAGGATTATACTCCCATCTGTGATCTGTAGTTGTGGCCCAAACCTGGCATCTAATATTCTCCTCTGACATGCCACCACGGGATTATCTTGGTCTTACGTGTCTCCTCCTTGTGTTATCTGATCACAGTAGGTTCATTATTTAGCTCTATCTGAGCCTACAATCAGCCTCAGAGAAAAAAAAAGGTTGCTTTCTTAGTGGAAATGACCTCCATCTTCCCCACACCTGGAAAAGCTGGCTGGATCTAGACATTTAACCATTTCTTTATTTCATGACCTCTTCAGTTGTCAAAATGTGTGAGGTTCTTTTAACATCAAGACAGCAATTTTCATTCAGCCAGTTAACTATGTGTAGTTTTTTGTCTCTGGGCAGTTGATACTGAAATTGTATGGAATGCAAAGACAGACCTATTTCAATGCAAAATCCTAATGAAACCAGAAAACAAGTAGTTTTCATCTCAACAGAGATAACTTTCCTGAGACAAAACACCTTTATAATATAAATACAGTAACTGGCCTTGGAAAATGGGATAGTTTGTTTCCCATTAACAAGTTCCTCCAGTGAGTAATACTGCAAAAGAAAATCTAAATATCATTCAGTTAAAATTACAAGCCAAAATATCATGAAAGATCCTTTAGAGAGCATATCAATGTAGTTGCAAAGTATTGAAATAATAGCTACTTCTTGACAGAAAAATATCCTTTCCTTCTCTTGTGCTGCTCAATGCTTTCTATTTCAGGCTGACAGCTCTGTATCCAGTCACACTAGCTAGAAATCTCTCCTTAGTGCAGTTACAGGTTTGGAAATGCAGGTACTAGATCTCATAATGTATTTCCAAACAATTTTTTTCTAAGATTAAAATGGTAAATATTTTTGGTTGGAATTCAACAGCCTTTTTTGAAAGTTGCTTTTGTCAAAGTTGACTTTTATTCCCTATTCTATATGGGCTCTTTATGATGGCTGTTGGTATTAAATAGCCACTCTTAATGGTTCTTCAATATCTATGGAATTAGTTATTTTTAATGGCAGCACTTCTCAGCTTATCAGTTTTATCAGAAAGCAGCAGCGGCCATTTTTCCTTCTACTCCCACACAAATAAAACTGTTCACACACACAAATATACGTAAGTTTATTACAGCCTCGAAGTCATGCACACAAATTCCCTTACCTGCCAGAGCTTTGAAAACATGTTAGTTTCTTTCTTTTTAAGCCTCTGAAAACATGCGCTCTTATTGCTTTCCATTTTTTTTTAACATGGGATCAGATAAAAAAGCTTTTTTGATCAGTCAAAACATGTCAAAGTGCAAGGACAATAAGCCATTGATAGACAAAGGATCTTTTCTTTTACTAGGGTCTGCAACAGAATAACATGTTAAGAAAATGCTGATGCATTGGATGAAAGAATAATACCTTCAATGTAATTACTTTAAGAACTTGATATATTTTCATGTCTTTCTTTCACTTTTTGTTTCATATAAACCATTAATAAAGACGGAATGACTTTTAATATATTCATTCCAAAATCCGTGGCCAGATCATCAGCTAGTATAATGCGATCAACTCTCTTTTCAGCATTTTCGCTGACTGAGAATATGGCCAATATCTGAAAAAAATGTTTGGAGGAATTAGTGTGGAACAATAATTGTATTTCTGACGAGTAAGGCAAGGAGACTGGATGCTGATGCTGCAGGCTACTCAAGGATGGTTAATTGTATTCATGAACTATTTGTAAGACAGCAAGCTGCCAAAACCTCAGACATTTCCAACATGGTAATTCTGGAATGCTGTAGTAAATAGGAAAAAACAGATGTCATAATGTGTTTCATCTAGTTTAAAACTTAACATGTAATTAACTTAATGGCTCGACAATAGCTGATGTAGCAACAAATATAATGCAATTAAATTAGTACCTCATTATGACATCAAATACTTCTACATATGCATTACAAAAAAAAAAGATCAGATTTTGAGACATTGGTATATTTGATGGTGACTACTGTCTTTAAAATGCAATCACATGTAATACTTGCTTTGTATTTCATCACTTGTGGAAATTATTTCATTTTTATAACACTGTACTTTCTGTAGTCTTTTCATTATACCACTAGTGAAATCTGTGCCTTGGTTTATCGTTTCAAATGCACTATATAGGTACTTGGACTTTTACATTCATTATGTAATATAAAGCTTTCATTTTCTTTATCTTTTGCACTGCTTGGCTGTTTGTCCAAAGCGGTGTAGGCAATTATAGTGGATCTTTCACATCATCTCCAAGCATTTCTTACAGTAGACTTCAGGTGGTCTGTTTTATGTGCACAGCAGCATGTTGAGACAGAGTCCCGTTCATGTATTATTTTGGACTTTCCAAAGGTTTCTCAAGGTATTATTAGGGGTTCTCAATTGTTAGTACTGCAGGATGAAAAAGGGTAAGAGTACACTGAAGCAGAATAACTTTTTAAAAAATTGTGAAGTTGCAAAGAAATGCCAACACCAAGTCCAGATAGTCTTGTTACAAAACCACACTGCCTGACCTGCAATTTCTGTGACAGTTTCCTATGTGCAGTTTGTGTTCAAAGAAAGCAAAAATGCATTTTGAGGTTATAGTGATAAAGTTGTATTAAATAGACCATAATTTTACTTTGAATTATGTAACTGATTTTTCAAATGACTCAGATCTTCCAAACTCACCATGCCAGCGTGTTCCTATTAAAGATATTGAAAACTGTTAGAGAGAAGTCTGAAAGGGAAAAGGTCAAACTGTGGCCTTATGCAGATCTTACTAAAATTTAATGTTACTTTCCATTCACTGCGGTAGCTGAAGTCCTTGATGCTGACAACAAAGTGGCCCTCTGATGCCATGGGTATCTACAGCTTGCTTTTCCACTGTGCAGGGATATTATTAGGAAAGAGGGATCAGTAAAAAGGAATCTGAAACCTGATCTAGTGCTGAGGAATGCCTTTTGAATGTGTCATTTGAACCTAGTTATTACTTCTGGGAGGTGTGAACATTTTGCATAAGTCTTTGCTCAAAACCTGAAATGGACAGTGAAAATTAGTAAAAAAGTTATGCAAGCCTTCATGCAATTAAGCAAAATAGTTTCAAAGAGATAATTATATACTTCTGAAGCTGTACATCAAGATATCCGATAAAATGCATCATGTATCTATTGGAATGTTCCTTGTTTCACCTTAAAGTCCATCCATTTTATGCATTAAAAAAATATCTATGAATTTATGTATATACTTAGATCCTGCACACTTAGATGATCTTTTTTTGTTCTTAAACTACATTTATTCCCTCATGAATGCTGCTCTATCTCAATTTCTAAAACGCTGAATGGGCAGATTGTTTCTATCAAGCATTTATTTTGAACAGTTTATGAAGTGTGAACGTAGAGGACTGTCTAATGATTGGTTAGCATGACTTTCAAAGTTAACTGATACAGAACTCCTGCTCAGGGAAAAACGGGGGTTTTTTATTTGGCCTAGCAGGAAATTTTAGGGAATATTATAAACTGACCCATTTTAAGGAAGTAAGATGGATGGCTGACTGTAAAATGCTTACAAGCTGTGGCTATGTAATATTGCTGTTCAATTCCTTCTTTAGTATGTTCCTTAATAGGAAAAAAATAGTATATGATGAAATTGATACATTTTTTAAAATTTATTGGAGACCCTTTCCAGCAGGGGTCAGAATGAAAAAGGGAAACAGCGGTACTTGGGGAGGCCGACAGCTAAAAGAACAAGCCCATCAGTCACTCAGATGTTGTTTAGCATTCTTTTCAACACAGATCATTTAGCCTTGGTTTTCCAAACAAGTGCTGTCACCTGCAATGCACACCCACCTAGTTATTCTCCCTGTGTGTAGGCTGTCACACAGGGCCAACAAACAGAATTCCCATAGAGAACTTCCACCTTTGATAGCAGTTCAGAAAAGAAAGCCACTGATTTGAGTTAGCATGCTCTACCCCTACGACTTTTTGGAGGAAAAGTTCATTAGCTGCTTCGCATGCCAAGGGACCAGCTGTCCTTCAGCACATGGAGCAGTTCTGATTGACCAGGAGGACAAGTGGGAAATAAGCTCACAGCAGTGCCAGCACGGCATATGGTTGTGTACCAGCTGTTTCTAAAACGCTTGCCAAATGGAGATCAGAATCAGGTTGGCTGTTAGGAAAATAAACCCCCCCCAAAACCAACAAGCAAACAAAAAATTCCACTGTCGGGATTCCTGAGATCTGACCACAAAACCAGAACTGTCAATTTGAAATGTCACACAGCAACTATGTGGATATTCAGAATAATCTGTCACTGGCTTGCATGTTCTGACTTGCTTCACTAGAACACTGATGTTCTGAGCATCTGTCCCTTCTGCAGAGCTTTCACAAAAAAAAAAAATTCTAGAAACGGTGAAATATGGTAAGAGGACTCGTATTATTGCTATACTTCACTAATACATTTAGAATACGCTCAGAAGACTGAATGCAGATTGATTTAAATTGGTGCCAATTGATATTAGAGACCAGTTCCAGGTGTCCCACATTTTACTATATTTTATTTCTACCTTGAAAGGGGAATTCAGATTCTGAGCTCATGAACAAAAGGAGATTTGATTGCGATTGGCGCGAGTCGTTTTACAGTGTTGGTGAAATGCTTCTGATAAACCAGTGGAATGACTCAGCAGAAAACTGTCAGCAGGATTTTTCCCCCAAAGCTTTTCAGTTTCAGCTTTTCATAACAAGAAAATAAAGTGAACAGTAATTAAAAAAAAAAAAATCCCAGAATGATGCTGTCCCTCTATCATGGGGTTTCAAGCACTACTTTCTCTTTAGAGCTTTCCCATATACTCCTTCAAGGTTTGGAGAAAGCCAGACAGATTAACTGCACATTCATGACATCAATTACTGCCTCGCTGGTGTTTAAGAGAACGTTAGTAGTCCATTGTAGCTACAGAATCCTGCATATTTAACTTTTGACTAGCCTGAACACATTTATGACCAAATTAGGCGCTAAGGAAAGCAAAACCTAGCTAAAAGGCAAAACCTAGGTAAATAAAAAATAAAAGTAATGCTGCTCCTGTATCAGGAAATGACGATAAAGGCTGGGAGGCAGTGGTTACTATCTTGGCTTGTGTTCATGTTTCTTATGATATGTATTGTTATAGACAAGCTTAACTCGTTGAAAGGCCTGAATGGGGCTACATCCGGGGTGGGGGGGTAATCACCTTTTCAAAGATGAGCCCGGTTCCAGTGACTGAAGATGTTGTTTGCACAGAAGGAACGGTGTTAGCCAACGTAGATGACATACCGCATTTTGGAACTCAGGGAGCCACATTTAGCAGTGAATAAAAGGAAGAAAACCCTCAGGATTACGCACAGAGGACTTACTTTGACATCTTACATAACATTGACTTTCCTTAGACCCATAAGTGTTCGTATATTTGAGAAATGTAAGGTGCTAGTGTACACCCGAGAAGGGCATTATTATTCTCCCAATTAAGGACCTTAATTAGTACTTTGGTGTGTCTTGTCGTATTTTCAGTCTTACAGTGGCCCATTTTCACCCATCTACTATGCTAAAAATGTTGCTCTTTCATTACTCTACGGTTGTGTAAACAGTTCTGATTAAGCTGGCATTTAATCAATGGGAATAAAATACTCCCGGCTCCTGAGGAGCTCACCTACTAAACCCGACTTTCAATAGCATCAATCTTCTAAAAGACAACTTTCCTTCCAGATGGGCCTTCATTTAGCAGCAAAATAAACTTTATTTGCTAACCTTGCCCTCGGAGTCGTTAAGGATTTCAAAAGGACCTCACATTACCACCACACTCCATCATTATCCCCCATTTCCTCCTTCGCATTCCTGCCCCGGCCCTGGGTGTTTCCCTCCCAAGGGGGCCGGGGTGGCTCCCGCCGGCAGCCGGCTGAGGGCGGGGAGGCGAGGGGCCGCCGCCCGCCTCCCCGCCCGGCTGACGGCTGCCGCGGGCATGAGGGACGGCGGCGGCGCCGCTGCCCTGGCCCGCCGCGGAGGCGGCCCTCGGCGGCGCTGCGCGCTCCCGGCCGGTGACTTTCAAACGCCTCGCCCGCCCCTTTTCTCCTCCGGCGCCCGGCGGCCTGCGCGGCGCTCCCCGGCGGGCGGGGCCGGGCCGAGGCTGTACAACCAGGGCAAAGGGATACTTCCCCTCCTGCCCCCCGCCCTTCCTGCGCGGCGGCCCGCCATGGACCGGCTCGCTGGCGCCCGGGCGCTACCGGAGGGGGCCGGGCCGGGCCGGAGCGGCACCCCCCACACCCGTTCGCCCGCCGCCGCGAGCCTCGCGCGCCCCTGGCAGCCCCCGGCGCGGCCCCACAGCCCGGCCCGCCCGGCTGGGCGGCGGGATCCGGGCCGCCCTCTGGGCGGAAGGATACGGGGAGGAGCCTGCGGCGCAGTCCGCCGGGGCGCTGAGTCCTGTTGCCGGGTGACGGAGCGGCCGGCCCCCCTCCCTCCCCGTGGCGCTCGGAGCCGCCGCTGCCGCCGCCGGTTTACGTAACGCCTCCCAGGGCAGGTCCCGGCTCCGTCCCGCCCGCCTCACTCGGGGACGGCAGCAGCGGGACGGAGTCCGCCACCTCCTCCGGCTGCCAGAGGCCCCAGGGCCCCGCTCTGCGCCGCCACGGCAGGTAAATACCCGCCGCGGGCTCGGGGAGCAGAGGGAGGGGCAGGGCTGGAGGGAGGGAGGGAGGGCGGCTGCCGCCCTTCCCGTGGCAACGGGAGGACCGAGCCGGGAGGCGGCGGCCGGTGTGCCCCCAGCCCCCCCTTCGTCCTCCTCCTTCCCGCCGCTGCGCTGAGGGACGGGCAGGCTCGACCCCCGGCGAGGGCCGGGCCGGGCCGGCGGCTCGGGGCCCGGCCGAGGAGGCCCGCGCCGGCCCGCTCTTCCCTCCTCTCTCCGCTAACAGCCCGGGAAGAGGAGGAGTTGCGGGGCCGGGCCTGGCCGGCCCTGGGAGGACGGTTTCCCGGGACGGCGCGTCCCGCTTGTCGACTGCGCCTGCCGCAGCGCGGCGGGAGCGTGCCGGGGAGGCCGAGGGCAGGGCCGGGGGGAGAGAGGAGGAAGCGCGGCGACGGGAGGAGAGGGGCCGGGGAGGGGGTGACAGGGAGCGCGAGGGGCCGGCCGGGGGGGCTGGCTGCAGGCCGGCGGCGAGGCAGGGGGCGGGGCCGGGGGCCCGGCCGGGGTGCCCCGGTCCGAGCGCCTGCCTGGGAGCCGAGCCCTCCCCGGCCCCCCCCGCACCCCCCCCCCCTACCGCTCCTCCATACCGGTCCGGCCCCCGGGGTCCCAGCGTCAGGTGAGCGGCTTGTGCCGGCGCGGGGAGGGAGGGGGAGGGAGGCAGGCACCGGCCTGGAGCGGGAGCCGGGGCTCCGTGCCTTCGGGCCGGGTCACGCCCGGGAGGAGAGGAGGAGGGAGAGGGAGGTGGCACCCAGCACCCACCCGTCGTGGGTGCCGGCCGGCGCCGATGTCACCCGGCGCAGTGGACGGGAAACCGGAGGATGCGGCGCTTCGGGTCGGGGTAGCGAGAGCCTGAGCCTGGCAGCCCCTTCCCTGCCCAGCCTGACCGTGAGGTTGAAGTGACGGGGCTTTGCGCACCCTCCCGGCAGGCCCGGCTGCTGTGCGGGAACGGCTCACGCCGTGACCTTTCGTCTGTGCGTAGTTGTACAAAGCGCAGACAGCGGCTGCTGACCGGTGAGGAGGAGTCGGGAGACCGGGCGAAATGCCGCGGATCGGGGTAAATGGAAGGCACCGCTGGCTCAGCTGCGGCGTTCCGGGGTTACCCTGGGGGCCAAGCTGGTGGGACTCGTTCCCCTCTTTTTTTTTTTTTTTTAACCCCCCTTTCCAATAGCATTGTCCTTTAGGGCCTATTGAAGGCAAAAGGCGGATGGAAGGGCTAGGGCTGCTGCTGTTTGAGGAGGAGGAGCTGGGCTGATAGGAGACGGATGGGAGCCGCATCCTATGGCCGCTCGGAGCTGCGCGCCTGGGCGGGCCCGGCAGGGCCGCAGCCTCTCGTCGGCAATGGGCGGGGGGGAGGGGGGGACACGGACAGACAAGGTTTGGCGAAGGTTACAGCTGAATGCAGAAGTGACACAAACTGACACTTCATTCCAGCAAACTCATTTCTATCTTCTCCTCGTGTCGTCTGGATTAAAAGTATACATTTGTTTAGTCGTGTTATGAAACTTTGAGAAAAGCGAAAGTGCGGTGCTTTTTTCGGTTTTGCCTTTGTTTTAATTACTCATTGCAGTACCTGACACTGATCTGAAGGGTGAAAACAGTACGATTTGCTTGTCCATTCAAGTAAAAGGTATTCCTGTATTTCGATGTTTTCCGAATATAAGTAATTCGGGTTGTAGTTTGTAGGCCTGGGATCAGAGGACACTGTGGTACCGGTAGTTGGATTTTCCTCATGCAAACCCTTTTAAATGTTTAGATTTTTACCCTTCAGTGGCACATGGCATATTACTTCTGTGTTCCTGGGATGAGGTGAGAATCGTAGATCAAATTTGGTTTCTTAGCTGTCAAAAGTGAGCTCGTGATGATTCAGTAGGTAATTGTGTAAAACAAACTACTTTGCTGCAGTGCTTAAAACCCAAGTATCGCGGGCTTCTCACAATCCATGGGAGTCTGAAAGTGACATTTTTTTTTTATTATTTAAGACAAAAATATGCCTTATAAAAGTAAATGACATGGAACTTGATTGTTACTTGACATGTAACTGTACAGATTTTATTTTGTGCTAATCCTCCATCTGCTGTTTCTTGTCAGTATGGATATGCTAAAATGGTAGTGTAGAACCCCTCCCAATCAATAAAGCATATCGTATAGGTATCAAAATCGTCTATTTTGATCACTGAGATATAAGAGGGGGATGTAGGTAACTTGAATACAATGAGTAGCACACGATGTGTTTATTATGTTCTTCGTTTTCAAAGACTTAAGAATTACAGGGGAAATCCCGGTTTGTTGACTCCGTTGAAAGCATCAGCAGTTTATATCCCTGCCATATTCTGTTTAGCAGATATTCCCACATGTACAGTCACAGAACTTTATCAGTTGATTTGTTTTGTGCATCGTGCGGGTAATGATTCCTTGAGGCCACAGATTTTGCAAATTTGGATTGGAGACATGACCCTCCAGCTTTTCTGCTTATCAGCAGGGGAATCAGAAGGAAAGGAAGGACAGATCTGTATGTGACCCAAAAGGGAAAATTAGAGGCCTTGAACTTTACTTATCTTAATATGCTGAGTTCATAGTCTGCATTCCCCACTGCTTTTGTTGTTGTTGCTATTCGTTATTCTTCCAAGTAAGAGAAATTCCATAGGGGTAAAATGATGTCAGCATTTTCCTTCGCTTGTTTGCTGTGCATTCTAGCAGGAATAGGGACAGGGGAAGAGCTAGATACTGCTCTTTATTTGTCCTTCTTGAGCATCTTGTTTCTAGGTGATTAAGGGGAATGAAGGGAGCCAAGAGGCTGGTTTAATACTTATCGTGGGTGAATTTTGAGTGGAATTTTATTGGGTTTTAGGCATTGTGCTGTAGAGTAAGAATAGACTTTCTAGCTACTTAGCTAGAATCCTAGCAAATTCATCTATCAGTCTGCTTCTCCTTTAAGCTTTGCATAAAGCAGCATACAAAATTTGTAGTGATGGATGTTGAAAGTAGTATGTATGTGTTAAATATTTCCTTTAAAGCCATCTAAATGTTCGTGTGTTCAAAATAAGAAATTGGAGGGTTTTTTAAAAATCTGTTTTGTTTTCTTAGTTTGCGAGAGTAAAAGACCCTTATTTCTTATTATTCCATTGCAGCTTATTTTTCTTATTTCTTTTTCTTAAAACATGCACTTGATAGCATAGGCTTCATACCTGTCTGCTAGACTGATAGTGTGAAGCCACTAAAATTGTATAATGGTAATAAGAACCAATAGTTAGTAACTAAAAGTAATAACTTACTGCTATAATGAGTAACAATGTCTGGTAAAGCAGAATGTGATGAAGACAGCAAGACTTACAATTCCTGTAGGCAAAGAGAGGTAGCAGG
Organism: Athene noctua; assembly: GCF_965140245.1. Taxonomy (NCBI): domain Eukaryota; kingdom Metazoa; phylum Chordata; class Aves; order Strigiformes; family Strigidae; genus Athene; species Athene noctua. The sequence continues at coordinate 13,496,324 of NC_134040.1, read as the reverse complement.
AACTATTCTAGTTATCTGCGCTTGTAGTGGAGCTTGGAATAAGAATTATCTTCTAGAAGCCATTCAATATGCTCTGCTTATTAGGATAGTTTCTCCTGAATTGTGGAAACGGAGATTGGAATCTTTCATTTTAGTCCAAGAACAGTGACAGGCTGGTTGGGTAATTTGTAAATGTAACTATAGAAAGGAGTAGTTGTGTTGTGTCCATCTCCCCAACTCCACCCCAAGAATTTTTTCAAATTTCATGATACAAAATAAAAATGTTCAAATGAATATTTGAATGATCAGTTGCATTTCAGTACACAGACAAAAAGAAAATTGCCTGATAGGAGGAAAAATTATGTTTTTCAGAATTTGGAAATAATTTATCAGATTTTTCTAGGCAGAAATGCCGGGTAACTGCAGGGCTGTCAGAGTATTTTACTAGAACAAGATCTCGATGAGCTAGCTAGTTACAATATTTCTAAAAAGCATCTTGTTCTGCTTTCCTGAAAGTTAGTTGGGTGCATTTATAATGGATGCTGAGGGACTGAATGTGTATTTTATTGGACCACAGTGGTGGAAGGGTTCAGTAGGTTGAACATTCAGGACAAAGATTATTCTTTTGCAGACTTCTTTCTATAAGTTACTTCTCTAGCTATATTGGAGGCTACTGAATGTTTTAAATTTTTAATCTTCTGTTTGCTTTATAATTTCACATGCAAGTGTTTGGATTTACTTGCATAAAACTATTCATTGATTATTTCTGCGTCATGTAGATTCTGTTTGTAACTTAGCTTCTGTATGTCCACTTTGATATCTTTCTTTCTAAGAGATATATTTCTAAGTCAGTAGTGTGAAAATCTCAGTTATAAAGGATTTAAATTCATTTTTCATTGTTGTGGTACTGCATGTAATTGAATTATATTCTGCTAAGTTTGTGCATAGTCTGTGCTCAGGCTTGCTATAAAGATTTTCATTTTTAATGTAACTCGGGGAATGTTTAAATTTGTCTTTTTTACTGTATTGAGGAAGAATTTTCAAATATGCGGTCCATGCTAATCTTACTTTTGTCTGTAATTTCCTAGGCCTTATTCTAGAAAGGATTGCATGTGAAAATGTATACTGTGTGCAAAAAAACTTGTGAATAAATACAAATAAATTTTAACAGGGATGAAATCTGAGTTGTCTTGTGTTCTTTTTGTAGCTTTTAAAAATCTTCCCCTAGTTATTTATCAATTTTTATAAGGAACAAGGTCTGCTGGATAGAACGCTGGACTAGGATTGAAAAGGCCTCCAGTTTTCTATCAGCTCTGTCACTGAGTGGATGCAAGCAAATTGTTTCATCCTAGTGTGCCTGTGTTTAAGGTGCTGTATGGAAAGGAGGAGCTGTTATGCTTTTTGTATGTTATTAAATCGTGTGAGTGTGGGTTTTTTGTTGTTTCTATAGTATGGTTAGATGAACTAGCTTGGTCACAGAAGAATTCTGAAGGTAGCCATAGTTGCATTGCAGATTAGATTTTGCATATATAGACTGTGGAAGAAAGTACACAGAGAGAAAAGAGAGTAAGAGGCTAGGGGCAGTGGAAGGCCAGAAAAAATAAAGGAACTTTACTTAAGATTGTATAGTTTTAACATCAGAACAGCAGAATTGAGTTGCAAGAGACGTATACTCTGCAGAGTTACTCCAGGTAGCGTTAGCTTAGTCAGGACTTAGACTGAGATGATAACCTTCAACAGTAAAGTGAGAAAACATGTTAAAACGTACCTAGAGTGATTAAGGAAATTATTTTGATCATTTAGCATGTGTCATATGTGCTTTTAAAGAAAATAAAGTGTTTTATTTGCCTAAAGAAAAAAGGCTGCTTGAAGCATCGCTAATGAAGAAATCAGTAATGCGTATTGCTGCCATTGGCTGAGTAATTAATTCTCACTAAATCCTTGTGACACTGTAATCTGTTATTACAAACTTGAAACAAATTTGAAGACTCCGTGGCTGAGTGGGAGTGCGACATTAAAACACTGCATTGAATTTAGGACACTGGCATATCTTGAAAGAAACGGAGCCAGCTTCCAGTGATTTGTTGGACTGATTACTTATGAAACTTCAGGAAAAACTTTTTACTGTTTCATGATATTTCAATTTTGCTGGCTGAAGATTTTGAGTTAATGACTGTTACTAATTAGCTAAAGGTCTCTGTTGAGTGAATTCCTATTATCTTGGTTCTGTCTTCTGGGGTAGAAGTTCACTCTGCTGCTTATTCGACTATTGCATTTAACAGTGAAATTGAATTACCTGTATAAATTTTTGTTTCATTGCAGTTTTCATAGCTGCTTTACTGGAAGTAATGTTGATTTCTGCAGGGTGACACAAGAGTTTTAGAATGCTTCTGTAAGTCCAGATGTTAGTTTAATTTTCATATTTACATAGATCATTTTTTCTCCCAGCTTCTCTGAACAGGATATCTTACCAGCTTGAGAGAAACCTCAGAGTTCCAGTTTTTAGTAAGTTTGTTCTTGAGTTGTGAAAGAAATGCTTTGGTTAACAGTACAGTAACTTCCTTGAAGAGAAGTAATATGATGCTAAGCTGCTGGATTTTGTAAGAGGTTTTCTGGTGGTGATAGTTAAATATTTTGCATTTTAGTAAAGTAAGATTTCCAACTGTTACTTGAAGTAGCAAATAGCAAATTTATTATTTTAAGAGCAATATTAATCTGTCCTACCTGTTCAGTTTGTAAACTTTTTTTTTTTTTAAAATAAGCAGTAGCATTTTAGGCTACGTACTTAATCATAGAAGTGGAGATATGATATGACAATAAATATCACCACTGTTTTTAAGAAAAAAGAAGAAGAAAAAGACATTTTTCTGGCAGTCTTACAATGTAAATGGAACAAACAATGCATATGCAAATGCACTCATGATAAATATACTTTAATGTGAACTGTTCAGAATTGCAGAGTTCTACTTCTGATCTCAATTTCATAAATACACAGAATTTTATTTAATAATATTATGGATTAAAAATTAGAGGTGGTAGAAGTACAGGAGAAAAGAATTTGAAACAATTTTCTATGTAGGTCTGCCATATTTTCTTTGCTGCAAAGTCGGTATCTTCTCTGCTGGTTAAGTCATAGAGCTTGCAAATTCAACTTGTCAGAACTCTTTGTGATTACTGAACCTCTTGTGGCTGACACGTTGTACATTTTTACAGAGTTATTAATGAAAACATTGTCTATATGTCGCTTCCAACTGAATTTATGATGTCTTTTTTTCATAAAGATTACTGTTGAAAAGACTATATGGTTAGGCAATAGTTATATTGGGTTTTAAACCCTTCATGAGGCTATTTTAAGCTTTTCAGAAAGGTAGTATTAACTCCTTGAATTGCAGACCAAGTATGGAAAACTTCAGTAGTAAGCATTCAGAGAAGACCTTCATACAAAATAAAGAAGTTAAAATGTATAGTGTGGTCATTAACTAGTTAGGTGTTTATATATACCTGAAGTATAAATAGCTGGAGAAATACCACAGCCTTTAAATGGACAGTAGTTATTGGATCCTTGGCATTCATAATTCATTCTCCTTTTCTTGCCCCAGCCAAAAGATGCAATATATGCCTAAGAATAAATTGTATATTAATTGAAATAAATTCTATATGGTTGCATGAGGAGAATGGCCACTGGGCTACTTGGTGCTGCAGTAACATTCCAGCTGGTGTGAAGGGCACTATATATTTTATCAGGGTGGACCCAGTGGCAGCCTGGGGGATGATTCCTTCTGGTGGCTGCCTGTGCCTCGGAGGAGGCTGGCAACACTTGTTGGGCACACTGGTGTTCTTGTTGGTGCACAGAGACATTATGAAACCGGAGGCAAGTCTGTTTTAATGGACGCACATGTAACTTGGCCTCCAAGCCGTTACTGTCCCGTAAGGGACTTCAAACACAATCAAATAGCTGTTAGTAACAGGTAGTTTGAAGTGCTCTAAAAGTTGAACTGCAACTTTTATAGCATCAGGAGGTCAGAAAAGAGAGTGATCAGAACAGTTGAGAGAACGTATCTGATCTTTGTGTTACTTGACTGCATCCTCTGTTGCATTGTTAAGCCCTGTGTGCAGTCTAGGTGGTAGGAAGGCTAGTAAATATCATGAGACACAAGTAGTAGAAAGCTTACAGATTTTTACGTGCCAAAAGACCTGAGGATAAATGTCTCAGCTTAAAATGGGTTCATCCTTTGTGATCTTAGTTATATTTGGTTTTTATTAATGCCAAATGTTAATAATATTTCCTTAAATCTGAAAAAGAGTAATTGGAGTATGACAACGGTAATAAATGATGCATGGTCTGTTGCTTGTGTACATATAAAAGATAAAGCTTTTGATAAATAGTGTCCGTGTGAAGATTCTCATGGGACTGAACAAAAAAGGCTGTAACTGTTTCCTCCTTGAGGTTACAGCTAGACAAGTATTTCTCCCCAGCTAGACAAGTATTTCTCCCCAGCACCTCTCGGGCCCTATAGCAGTCCATCCAAGCAATCCTTGTGTGTATAAAACTTGAGGGAAACAGGCGAGAGTGAGATGCTTGTCACTTGCTTTACTCTGGTATGCTGATAAGGTCTACAATTTTAAATTGAAAAACTTAAATCATGCCAGTGTCTTCAATGGTAAAAAGAAATGTTTTGGAACAATCTGATGTTGGTGATACTGAAGTTACAACTGTGGTTGGGGAGTAATGTACAGTATGAGCTGAGGCAACATCTATGATTTTGAGGTGTACACGTGCCAACTTCTGCATTAGCACTCACTTCCCTTGCATTCTCCACACTTCGGTAATCCTCAATATTCTAGGCTAGCTCCAGTGCAACACCTGCCTCTCTCTTACAATTTTAAGCAACCGGTAATTTCTTTGCCATCTCCAGGTTACTGTTGGAGTGGGATTCTGTTTGTTTTGAGGCTGAATCTGCTGAATGATACAAGTATGGGATACAATTGCATGGGTCAGTAGGGAATTTCTGTAAAAATGTTGTAAGTACATATCCTATCTATTTGAAGTACCTGGATTGGCTTCCACACTTCATGTTCCAAATAGTGGTGATTTGAAAGACTTGCATCTGAATTAGCTAAAATGTAGTTTCAGAACTCTGCCTTCCTAATGTTTATACTTAAGTGTATCTAACAGTGGGCCGCTGCTGAAAGGGGCAATCCCACTTCATCTCTTATGCCAGATGTAGAAATTTTGTGGCAATGGTGCAAGCTGATCACTTACTTGTATTTTTTGAAGACTGCCCCCCCCCCCCCCCCCCCCCCCCCTGCATTTTTTCCATGTAGAACAAACTGATCTAGTTTGTCCTTGCAACCACACGGTGGATGGGTTAAGTACAAGAACAAAAGGGTGAGAATGCCAGGAAGGGACAATGTGAGACACAGTAGAACGTCCTCTCTCTGTGGCAGTATGTGGTTGCAGTGTGGTTTGTCTTATGCTAACTATCTTTTGAGTCAGCCACACGGGTTCCTCTGTCAAGACGCTACTGCTGCTGGTGGTCTCTTGAAAGTTACTTACTGCTGGTATAAAGACCATCACTTCTGGTTTTTGCAAACTGGTACATATGCTGGCAATAGTAGTAATTACTTCAACTTCTGTCAGTTATATGCAGCGTTAAGTTCATTTTTAATGTGAAAAATATTTACTTAAACTCATTATAATTAGATGTCTATTTGTATTTTTAAACTTACAAAAATTAACATATTTCTAAGTTATGTGATGTGTACATTTTCCTTTTTTTTCAGGTAGGATTTTTTTTAAAAAGTAGACTTGTTTAAACAAAGGAGTAAAATTTAGTTCAAACACCAATTCTAAGCAACCTAGAAATTTATTTCAGTATCTAGTATGGACAGTAACAAACCAAACTGGAAAAAATCTTTCTCATCGCGGTTTATGTTCCTCTTTTTAAAGAACAGCATGGAATTATTTGGACTGTACCAGTAGCTTTGTTTGGACAAATTCTTACTAAAATAATGTAAATGTTGCCATTGTTAATGGCAGCTGGGCATTAGTAATTGGTGAAGCAGTATTTCACTTCTAGATTCAGACAGTCTATAAGTATCTTTCAAGTTATTAAATTTGATCAATGCTTGAAAGTATTTTGAAGAGTTGTAAGTCCTTAAAATTAATAATGACATTTTTTGAGACATAATGCTTTAGGTTGGGGGAGTGCAGGTTACAGATATACTGTACACGACTTATGTGGTACAGCTGCACAACAAACTGTGGTACCAGAAATTGTTTTGAAAGTTTTTTAATTCTTGTGTTTTATTTTGTCAGAAATGCTTTGGAATCCATTGTGTTTATTGAAATGGAAGTCATGGCTATGTACTGCATAATAAAGTGCTTGTTTTTGATTTTTCATATGCATCTTTAATGTTGAGTCTTGACCTTCTGAAACGGTTTTCTGAGTGATGCTATGGAATAACAATACTTCTGTCTTGAAGGTAAAATTTGCTTTTTAAATTACCAAGACAGCTATTGAACCACGATCTGCAAAACTTGCCAACTACTAGGGCTTATTAATTAAATTTTTAAGACATATTACACATAGTGAAGAACCACTTGCTAGGTCTCCACTACATAGAGATGCTTCTTTACAAGTCTGCTATATGTAATAGGAACCCTTTCAAAAGAGTCTGTCTATGAAGCCTCTGTGAGACATAAATCTGTGAAGTGATGAAGGTTTTGTTTGTGGTGGACATAGTATGCTGTGGCTGTTGTTCACGGTGTTTGGAGGTTTTGCTGCTAGGTCTTGTTTTTTCCTCTTTCCATCTTGAGGTTTTTTTCCTAACTTACGAATTGTACTTCTTACAGTTTTCAATCTTATATTACATGTTCATTTTGAGGAAGTGGAGAATACTCAGATTACTGAGAATCTGGGGTTTTGGATACACAGCTGAACCCCTAGTGTAGGTGCCTCACCAGCTAATTCTGCAGTCCATTAAGAATTGTTTCCTGTAGCTCAGTTTTTGCGCTCTGACAGGATTGGTGTTCTGGCATCTTGTAACAAAGTTCATATATGTTAATAATGTGCAGCCCTGTGAGTGCATCAGCTAACTGAACTGCTCCAGCTACTGTTTTTTGAAGTGTTATTCTTGTATTATGGTGAACATAAATGTTTTATAAGAACAGCTGTACTGGTTCAGACAAAGGCTTTGTCAAATCTGGTACTTGTCTGCAACAGCATCTGTAAGTGCATTGTTAAGGACAACAGAGGATAGGGAGAGTATATGTGGTACCTCTCCTGAATACTCCCTCAGCCTCACACCCTGTTCATTCTAGGGGATTTCTTGAGCCCCATGTAGTTTGGCTAGTAGGAAACTCTCAAGGGATCTCTCTTGTTCAGTTTCCTTTGGGTCCTCAGTATCTTCTGGCAAGGAATTTCTAGTAGCTGTTGTGTGAAGTTTTGTGCATAGCTCTTACTAGCTGGTTGGCAAGTTCTGTTTAAAAATGACATTAGACAGTCTATCCATGGAGAGGCATGTCTTCTTTGATATTACAGGACCAGGGTTGCATGTTATATACAATATGTGTGCAAAAACTTAATTCAGTGATGCAAAGATTACTTTAGTTTTGTTCTGTGATTTGACTAGTGCTAGGTTTGAGTTTATAGTTTCATGGAATATCTAACATTCGACCTGGGAAATAGATCCTGGGATTAATAGTCAGCTCACAACTTGGTGTTCTATGTCTTAATAGCATGGGGTAATTATTCTCCCTGTGTCTCATTTCAGGTCTACCTATGATGAGTTTAGTTTGCCTTTTAATTTGCCAGTCCAGTTTCATAAGGTCTTTCTGCATTTTTTCAGTTATTTTGTGTTCACTATCCCTGACAGTTTACTGTTGTTTGGTGGTTGCTTAACTGTGTCATCTTATCTTCCTGGTCACTTAATGAAGTTGTTAAGCAATGCAGGTCCCAGTGCAGAATCTACAGAACTGTGCTGTTGATGTCCCTGGTATCATCTTGATTACGTCTCTGTTCTTTTTCCTTGCTAACCTAAGTAAATGAGGCTTATATGGTAGCTCTTGAATCCTTTGAGTAATTCCAGTAAGATTTTATACAGGGTTAGCAGCTTCAGATTTTCATTTGGATAAGCGTTATGAAAATAAGCTTGCAGATTTACAGGAGAAAAAAATCCTGCAGTAACACCCACACACTGGTTTCTGTCTCCTCTCTGGAGTCTCTGACTTGACTGGAGTTACACTAGAACCATAGCATAAGCCCAGCTTTGTTAGGTATCAGTCAACCATAAAACATATATCCATTACAAATGAGATTGTATCACTCTTGCAGTTCCCGAAAGTAGTTCTTAATAAAAGGAAATTCTCTGTATATCTGAAAGTTAATTCACAGAGCTGCTTTTACGCTTCTGACCACTTGTAGTGTTCCTTGCTTTGATTCCAGCTAGGTGTTTTAATCTGTGTTTCTCATGGCACAGCAAAGCTTCTGAAGCTTAGTGGCAGAAATTGTCTGAACTCAGATGGAGGGAGAGGTTTGTTTATAGTGTAGGCATTATCAATTTTTTTGTTTTATGATAGTGTTTCAGTGCCTTCGTCATGAATCAAGTCCCTGCTCTGCTGTTTACTGTACAATAACATCAAACATCACCGACACACAAAAAAGCTGTCCTTGCTCTGAAGACTAGACAGCCAAATTTTGTAGATTATTGAGGAATGTGATGAAAAAGTATTAACTTCCTTTTACTTCTGAACTCACATGTCTTTTAAATGCCATGTGAAATTCATTAAGGACACAGATTCCATTGTTTGTTAGATTTTAAATAGGCTTTGTTTCTGGGCTTTGACAGTGCCCTCCCCAGTGTGTGGCTGTTTGGTTTGTATGTTGAGGGTTTGTTTAGATTTTTCACTGAAAAAAACAGATGATGGTAAAATTGTTGATTCCTCCATAATATATAAGAACAGTTTTGGATTTCTGTTACCATCATATGATGTAACCATGCTTTTGATTTTCAGTCTTCTAGAGGGGATTGAAATTTTCTGAATGAATATGTGATTTTAGTATATTATTGACCAAAATTGACAAAATTTTCACTTTGATTTATACAAATCAGGATTTGCATATTTTTGCTACATGTAGTGTCAGGGAGAGGAATAATTGTTTTCTTTTAATAGAACCATTCTGGGAAAAAAAATACTGCTGCTAAAAAACTTTGTCCTGACTAAAAAAATGTGGATGCTTATATCCATGTTAAATAAATTTAAAAAAATAAAATTAAAAAAATATCTTTTTTATTCTCTTTGTGTTGAAAAATTGTCATACATTGTCAAAGACCCTAGTGGGGAAACTAGTGAAAATGAGAGCTGTTAATTGTAGACTATGTAATGTACTGGCATATTTCAAAGAATAATAAGAGGAAACTGTATAAAACAGCAGTTGCGACTTAACTGTTGTGTGAGAATTTGCCTGGTCTAATTGTTAACATGTAGCAGTAGGCAGAATGAAGCACTGGAAACACAGATGTTGTTATGCCTTTTGGGAATGGAAGGAACAAAAAAGGTAGCAGCTGTAGCTTTATCCCAGAGATCAACTTCTATGTAGTAGAGGTATAAAAATGTATAAAGAGTAACTTTGAGGCTTGAGAGACTTCATTTTCAGATTATACAAATAAATAGTATGTGTTTTCAACTTTCTTCTATATGTAGATCCTGTTTGTTTGTTGGGTTATTTTTTTTTTTTTTTTTTTTTTTTTTTCCACTGAGAGTGTAGACACCAGTGTAATGAATTCAAGCCTACAGGCAATTTTCTTCCTTTAAGTTACCTTTTTATGATCTCCAAGAAATAGTCTGTGGACCTTTAGTCTACCTGAAAGAACAGTAAAGGGTATGTTTTTTAGTCTCCTACTAGAATATTTTCTGTTACTTTAAGAGCTGATAGTAGGTATATCTAAGAAAGCTTGAAAGCTTGTTAAAACATTGACACTTTTTTTTCATTTACAAAAAAATGTTCAGAATCTTGCTATGTGGATACGTAATTTTCAGAGGCCTCTTGGTGCTGATAAAATATAGATGAAGTTACCTTAGATTAATTCAGTGGGTTTTGTGGTTTGGCTTTGGTCACTGTTTTCCAAGAATAGAAACAATTGGGAAAAAAAGGCCTTACTTTTAAGCTCCTTAAAAGAACAACTTTTTTTGTATGAAGGGAAATTATGAAGAAAAAAAGCTGTTGAAGACTTGAAAATGTCTTGCCTGATATGATCTTTTAGCCAATCTGCCATTTCTGTTGATAGTCCAATAAGAAATTAATTGAGAAGTGATTTATTTACACATTTCTTTTACTGCACTCTTTGGTTATCTTAGTGTAATTTTACACTATTATGCTGTATTCCCATAGACACAAGTGTCAAAAGGTGTTTGTGTGACACTCACTATTGCAGTACCAAGCCACTTTTTAAAAAAAAAAATTTTGTCTATTTGTTATGACAATACCCATATTCCATTTCACTTACGGGGAGGACTAGGTTTTTTTAGTCTTTAGAAAAGGTTATTTATGATGCAAGAACAACTCTGTTGTAGGCGATGGACCTGAAGTATTCCAGCTTCAGTTTCTGTACTGTTGATCCTCCTTCCTGTTTCTTGCTATAGATAATTTGAAGTTGTCACTTCTCTGTAACTCAACCTCAGGAGACTAAAACTCAGTTATTGTCTTCTGCTGTGTATTTTAGGTCAAAGGAGTGTTTAGTGACTATCACACTTAGAATTTTGAGAAAAAGTATCTATTCTAAGATAGTCTAAATTGTAAAATCCGAGTGTTTACACAATATTGTATTGTCATTCCTTTACAAGACGCTTCATAAACTGGCTTTTGTTCCTCTAGTTGTTAAGCTGTTGACAGTTTATCTAACAGTGACCTTGTTAAGGTTGTTGATGAGTATTACAGAAACTGAAGGTTACTTAAAAAGAAAAATTCTAATAGGAATTGGAGTAAGTATAAATTCTTTTGAAAGAATTTATCATTAGTTTGTGAAAACTACAGATTACTTACAAATCCTAAAGTAAAAAATATATGATTAGAGATGTGTAAATTTTAATTTGGTAATTCTCATTGTAAGGCATGTCCCTCCATCATATTTTATAGCTGAAAATGGAGAATTCTTTCTGATGTGATAGTTAAAATAACTAGCCTTGAACTAATTGCTTAGGCTGTAATGTAGTCTCCCTGTTCAGATTAGCCATGGTCATTGTGAGAACAAAGTAATTTTTAACAACAGTGTGAAAAAGATTAGGAGGGGATGATAATTTATTTGCCAGAAAATGATATCTCTGAAATTCAGCAGAAATATTTGCTCTCTGACATACATTAATTTGATATGGAAAGCCTCTCTCTAGTACTGGGATGGGAAAGTACTCAGTTTGCATTAAATTTTGTTAATTCTAAACCATAATGGAAATATGTTTAAGACTTTCTGTAAAATAAAGTACTTGATACAGTTGTAAAATGAGAACTCTCAAATATTTCAGAATTTTATTCAAATTTCCAGCTTTTTTATATCGTGTATATATTTTGAAACTTAAAAGAATGTTAAAATAGATAATTGAATATAATATTCAGAAAAGCTGGACTATAGTACTTGAACACAATAGGAATTTTGTTCTCTCATTTTTTAATTTCTGTGATAACCTGTCTCTCTTGCTGTCTCTCCCCTCTCCTCCTCATCTGGAAAAAGCAAGACAGGCTTTAACTGCTCAGCCAAAGTCAATCAGATTTTGTCAGCCTAGATCTCAAGAGCTGAGTTTCTTAAATGTCTCATGAAAGTAAGTGTTAAGATGGAGAAGAGAGGCCACGTTGTTACCTCATTCAGGGAAAAGCTGAAGCATAAACTCAATCCTTACTAGGTGTGGAGGATCTAAACCATGTGTCTAAGTAAGTTTTGACTGGAGTTACTCAGTATCCAGAATCAGAATGGTTTGGGTTGGAATGAACCTTTAAAGATCATCTAGTCCACCCCCCCTATGGTGGACAGGGACATCTTTCACCAGATCAGGTTGCTCAAAGCCCTGTCCAGCCCGGCCATGAACACTTCAAATAGGTCATCCACAACTTCTCTGGGCAAGCTATTCCAGTGTCTCACCATCCTCATAGTAAAAAATGTTTTCCTTATGTCCAATCTACATCTCCCCTCTTTCAGTTTAAAACCATTGCCCCTTGTTCTGTCACTACAGGCCATCATAAAAAAATCTGTCCCCACAGGCCACTATAAGGTCTCCCCAGAGCCGCCTCCTCTCCAGGCTGAACAACCCTAGCTCTCTCAACCTTTTTTCATAGCAGAAGTCTTCCATCCGTCTGATTTTCATAGCCCTTCTGTGGATCCACTTTTAACAAGTCCATGTCTGTCTTACACTGGGGACCCCAGAGCTGAACACAGCACTCCAGGTGGGATCTCACAAAGCAGAGTGGAGGGGGAGAATCACCTCCCTCAACCTGCTGGCTATGGTTCTTTTTGTGCAGCTCAGGATATGGTTGGCTTTCTGGGCTGCAAGCTCTGGCTCATATCCAATTTTTCATCCACCTGTATCCCCAAGTCATCCTCTGCCAGGCTGCTCTCAATCCCTTCATCCCCCAATCTCAATTGATACTGGGGGTTGCCCCGACCCATGTGCAGGACCTTGCACTTGGCCTTGTTGAACTTCATGAGTTTCACATGGACCCACTCCTCCAGTCTGTCAAGGTCCCTCTGGATGGCATCCCTGCCCTCAAGCAAAGCGATTGCACCACTCACCTTGGTGTCATCTGTGGATTTGCTGGCGGTGCGCTCAGTCCCACTGTCTATTTAATTGATGAAGATAATAAATAGTATTAGTCCCAGTATGGACCTTAGGGGGACAGCTCTCATTACTGTTTTCCACTTGGACGTTGAGCCATTGACTGTAACTCTTTGGACATGGCCATCCAGCCAATTACTTATCCATCTAATATAGTCCAATCATCAAATCCATATCTCTCTGATTTAGTAGTAAAGATGTTGTGTGGGACCGTGTCAGAGGCCTTACAGAAGTCTAGGTAGGTGACGACTATAGCTCTTCTGTTGAATTTCCAGTACCCATTGCTTTGCTATATTGGATACTCAAAACTTTCAAGGAAAAATATAATCACCTCTTATGGCTGGTTTTGATGGTGTCTTTGCAGACCAAAGACTACTAGGAACGTGCATTTGCTGTCCCCCTCTCCATTCTCCATACACTTTGTAAAAGAAAAGATAATGGGTAAATGGGACACCTGCTGAATTAGAATAAATTAATTTCTTGTTTGGTCACTTTCTCACTTTTTTCCCCCTGATTTTTCTCCCCATCCACCCTTTTGTAATTCCCCTGTCCAGTGGAATTTTATGTCAGCTCTGTCAAAAAATTGTTTGTTCCCTGAACATTCAGGTAGTTCTACTCCATGTCTTAAAAAAGACAAATCAAGAAAGTCAGTTTTCCCAGATCTTTGAAACATGGGGCTTGTGGGGCTGACTGGGATCGTGGCACTGATGTGAGGACAGCGTTCATCACATGTTGTACCAGCAGGAGAAGGATGAAGTAGATATTTGAGTTGAATGCTGTTCTTCAACAGTTAAGAGAATATGGGCTGCATAATATTTGCAGTTATGGCTCTTGATTTGAAGTATTTCGGTCACAATATTAGACTTTTATCATATGTTCTGTTCTCTGATTATGTGATGAAACAGTAACCTCTGGGCCCTTTGCAGGATGTTTCTACCTACTGATATATATGTTTACGAGATTCTGACTAATACAAACATGTTACTGACAAAGATTGAATACTCTTGTATTACCTACTTTCTCAAAATGAGCATTGGCATCAGAGAAGTAAGGTGACTTTAGATGTAGGATTTGGGCAGCTCTATAGCAACTGATTATAATGGGTTTCTTCTCAATGATGTCGCAATTGACTCAGTAAGGATCAGAATATACAGTTGTACCTGGGTGGTGATGCAAAGAAAGCTGGTAAAAACTGTGATATTCTGGACATAGATATCAACTGTAAAGTCACCTTTCAATTTTGTTTGGCCACAAAACATATGCTGCCCACATGAAATGCTGCACACAGTATGTAGTTTAGATAGTTATATTAGGTAATGTCTGTTTTGAGTGTGTTGCTCATCATGTGCTGGGGTTGAAACAAAACAGTAGATTTTTGCTTAGATCCTTTAGTTTTACTTTCCACTGAAAGGAAACAGCTAGGATTTGAGCTTTGTTTTCTCTTGCTGAGAAGCTGGAGAGAGGAGGCCTATGCAAATGTCAGATTGGCATGTGGTTGATGGTCAGACCAGTCCAAAAAATGCTTTTTTTTTTTTTTTTAACTGACTGCTTCTGGATTAGAGGGCAGAATGCCTGTGCATGTGGTGCTTGCACCTTCTACCCCTTATTTATTGAGACTGATTTGGGGTTGTGGTATAGGTCTTAAGATGGTTTGTCTATTTTAGGATATCATTTAGAGTGTAAGCTCTCAGTTAAGACTGGTGTATACTTTCTGTAAAGAGGGTTAAATGTTAATTCTGACACTGATAAATTATGTTCTGCTCAAATTGTTTTAAGTTACTCCAGGGATTTGTATTTTTTTGAGGACAGATTTTGGATAATAAAATGCTTTGCTGTCCTGAGGCAAGGCAAATTTTGAAACTAAAAACATCTCCCAAACCCAAGCCTGAAGATAGCAACTATTTAGTGGTAGGATTTATGAAACTTCTGGCCAGATGAATTTCATAAATTCAGTGTTTTATAACCAAGACACTTTTTTCTATTCCAGAAACGGAAATCACTGCAAAACCAGTAGGATTATATTGTCTTCTAGTGATGCAAAATAGAGTCAGTCTTTATGCAAACTAACATAGATTTTTTTTTTTTTTAATCAAAGTGGGGTTTTTTAGCTGATAGTGAAAGTAATAAAATCTCATCTTTCCCATAAAGCTGGGTCAAATGTGGTTCAATCAACGGATTAGCTGTGAAGTCTTTGATGAAAGAGTGTCTCTTCCTGCCTTAAAAAGTACTTTTCTAAAAGTCACCTTTAAACTTGGAATAATTCCTGTTACTCTTCAATATGACATTGAATAGGTGTACTATATATGTGGAGTAAGCAGTATGTAATGACTGCTTTCTACATTGGGGTTTTTTGGTTTTTTTTCACTGTTTAATATTATTTATGTATGGATACATATTATCACAACTTATCGTTTTTTCCTCTTTATAGGTCCTGCTGGGGACTTGCATCTGGCCTCAATGTGAAATTAAGGTAGAAAAACACATCTACATATGTGTTTGCTAGTAGGATTTAGTTTATTCACTGGTCATGCCTGAAGAGTGATGTTCGTCTCTAGACGGCTAACTGCCAGGAAATATAAATGATTGTCCTAGAAGTCAAGCCTCTCTCCTATTTACTGGAGTGAAAATCACCTCCAGATATCGACGGAATATCAACTACAGAAAATGCTTCACGTTATAAGGATGCCAACCACCTAGATTCATGCGCCCTATCTGTACAGTTGTTGTGGATGGTTTGCCATCTGAAAGCTCCTCAAGCTCTTATCCAGGCCCTGTATCTGTTTCTGAAATGTCTCTGCTACATGCTTTGGGTCCAGTGCAGACCTGGCTGGGACAAGAGCTAGAGAAGTGTGGCATTGATGCCATGATTTATACTCGGTATGTCCTCAGTCTTCTGCTGCATGATAGCTATGACTACGACCTGCAGGAACAGGTATTTACATATTTTAGATGTTGTCCAGTGAAAGTGAGTTTTTGTATCAGTTATGTTTTGTGTATTATGGGTATGGCTCAGACTGGGGGGCGGTTGTCTTTCAATGTGTGGGTGGAAGGGAGGTATAAACCACAGGAGGAATCAAATTTGATGGGTGGACTGAGATTAACGTAGTTAGTTTGCTGTAGGAGCAATTACATTAAACAAAATTTTCACACTGCTACAATTGATATCAGAATTATTAACACTGGAATGTTCTGTATCAGGAATGCAGACCATCACTACTCATGATTATAAGGTTAATTTAATAATGGAACATTAGTAAACTAATGTAATTCTTGTAAACTGTATGTCAAATTGGCCTACTTCACAGTAGTTTGTAGACTCCCCATCAGTTCTTCTCATGGATTTCATCTTGTGCTATTTTCAGTAAAGAATAAAAAAAAAAACCCACTTTTTATTTAGTATTTAAGTATTTGAAATACATTATTGCACATACATAATTCATCTCTTCTAAAAGAATGTTAGTGCTGAATCCTGATAAAAGGGATGCAAAAGAGTAGTGGAACAGTGAGTCGCTATACATGGCTGTAATTCAGAAAGGGCAGGGGAAGAAAAGTGAAGCTACATACAACTCTGTTTTCATGTGTGCTTATTGCTGTAGATCTTACATGTCCCTAGAACATAGTTTACAGTTCTGATTTTACCTCTTTTCTAATTTTCTAAATTTTAATTTCTCCTTATCATCAACCTATATAAAAATTCTTCTAATAGTGGAGTTTTCTGTATGTAGGACTCAGGGATGTTCTGGTGTTTGCAAGAAAGCATGAGGATGCTGTTGATCATAGACTTCATCCTATAAGGTGGTTGCTGATTACGGTGGGAAGGAAGGAAAGCAAATACCTCTTATTCGGTGGCTTAATAGTTAGTTCTTTTTTGTTGCTGTTGTTTTGGTTACACTTCACACATTGCCACCTAACTGCTTCAGAATTTTCATTGTTTTCTAGTTTACAGTTTTAAAAATCCAGCAAGAGCAAAGCAGGGTATTGTGGAATAGATGTAAATGTAGCTGAAGCATAAAAAAAATTCATGTCAGATGCAGCCAATTTCTGAACTCTTAGCAACCATTACTGTTCATAAAAGCCTTCATTCTTCCATTGTGCAAACCAGAAAACTTTATGTGCAAAAGTAATTTTTGTTCAGAAGTTTATCTAGGAAGCAGTGGAAATCACCAGAAACAACTAATAATGATAAACATTATTTAAAAAACTCCGCTGTAAGCACTCTTTAGAATGTACCTTAACAGTGAACTTACAGGTCTTGATCAGACATGAATAGTTCTATTTTAGAAGGGGACAGAATAGAGTTCTAAAACCTGTTTGAAAGGAGGGTGTAAGGAAACCCAGTGAAAACACACCAGAATATGAGGAGCTTTATAGATAGCCCTGTGGCCTTAGGGAAAAATGAAGACTTACTACTTTTCAGTCCGTTTTAGGGTATAGTCATAACTGTGAATTCACTACTGTTTTCTTTTTATCAGGCTTTGCAAGAAGCAGGGTAACTATGTTATGAAAACCTCATTCAGTTTATTTCTCATTTCGATACCTTAACTGGGTGCTTTGTGGGTTGATAGCCGAGCATTAAGGAATGTGTCTGTTCTTTTTCCAAGTTGATTATCTGAACCTAATGAGCCAAACAGAGAAGAATACCACATGCTGATAGTGTAGCCAAAACCTGTGTTGCTGAGCGGGTGCTGTAGTACAAACGTACAGGATGTCTTCTGAAGGACATCAAGATTTGAAAAAGCTGAAAGCTTCTTTTCCACCTCCTCCAGTTTGATCCTGCTTATAACATGCTTTTATCGCATTTGTTCCCTCTACTTCAAATAATTGTTTTCTAAATTTTGAGACCTAATATCAATTTAGTTTGGGGATTATATTCTATAATAGTGATTGGATGCATATGTTGTGAAACATACTGCTACCTAATTCCTTTCTCAAATAGCTTAGTCTTTAGAAACTTCAAATACATATGGAGAATTGAGGAAATATTAAACCACGTGTGCTTGTTCTTTTATTTTATTTTTTCTTCATTTGCCTACTGGTTATTTTTATGACCTGATATTTTAAAATTAATTTTGGTTTAGTTAAGTCATTGAGAAACAAGAAAATCTGTACTCTAAAGCATATGTTTGCAAATAAGCAGTTTCAATCCAATTTTGTTGATGGGTACAGCATTAAGACAAAGGGGAAAAACAAATACTAGTTGTGTTTACAAATAGAAATCAGGGTAGAGTGCTGCAATTAAACATTTAAATGAGAAATAATTTAGGAGGAAAATACTGAGAGTTGCTGAGCTCCTTTAATTTGGATTAATTCCCATGGAAGAGGTGGCTGTTGATATCTCAGGAATTTTTTCTCCCATACGATTCCATTGGTTCTTGAGAAAGATGACAGAATTTCCAGGAAGAGAACTGTTCTCAATAGTGGGTTTATTCCAGTGATTTCTCCCCAACTTGGAGGACAGCCACAAAGAGGATGGGAGGCTCTCTCTTCACAAGGAACCACAGGGAGAGGACAAGGGACAATGGGTGAAGTTTTGTCTTGTTATAAGAAAGAAATTACTTTTTTCTTGTTCTTTTTTTACTAGTGAGGACAATCCTCTTCAGGAATGTGATGAGTCCCCATTGCTGGAGGTTTTCAAAATGCAGTAGGACATGGTGCTAGATAATCTTATCTAGGCTCCCTTTCCCTTGAAAGAGTGGACCAGATTGTCTTTTGGCGGTACCTTCCAACCTGGGCTACAACTCTATTTCTGTGGAAGTGTTTAGCCATTACATCTTCCCAAAAATACAGCAATGACTGTTTTGAACTGGTTAAGAAGGAATGTGTGGTCTCTGAACACCCAGAATAGAATTATACAAACAATCCATTGCAGTGCACTTTTTTTGCAGGTGGGGAAAAGGGCAAATTTATGAAGTCTTAATCTTATGGTTACTGTATAAATTATCTTCATTAGAAATGTTACAAACTGAAGTTAAGATGGCCATTAAGATCTTTCCACCTCAGAATGTTGATGACATCATTAGCACTGTTTTAGTTGCTTCAGGGAGCCTCCTTCCATGCTTTCTTTATAGTGTTCTGATGTCATCAACTGTAGCAGGCAAATGGAACTCTGAAGTCCTGGACTGAGGTTCTGTCAGGTAAGTACAGGAAGACTTAAAATAAAAAATTATTGAAAAAACATCCCCAACGTTACTAGGCATACATACCCAGCTATTGAAAAGATTAGTTCTGTTGTTACCAGACACTTCTGTTTACGTTTAAAATTAATACTTCAAAAGAGTTTGGGAGTCTTGATTGACTAGATCCTGCGGGTTGTTTTTGAGAAGAAGCAAGGATGGTCCCTTCTGGTTTGTTAGTAATAAGTAATAGGTGGTTTCTGGTCCTGATTCTGCTGCAGACTTCTGTGGCTTTGGTCACTTGACCTCTTTTCCTCCAGTATTATCTGTCTCTGTATGGTGAGGTAGTTTGATATGTGGATAGAATGTAAAATGTGTTTAAGGGTTTGGTGTGTGGGGTTGGTTTTGGTTGTTTGAGGTTTTTTTCATTTTTTTGTTTGTTTTGGGATTTTTGTGCATAAGGCTGGTTTTCAGGAGTCTTTTTTGGTTTTCTTTGGTTGTTTTTTGTTTTTATTATTACTGTTAATTCCATGCCTTGCCCAATTAGAGTGGTCTCTGTTGGGTATCATTATATGGATTTAGGCTTAATATTGCAAAATGATAGATCAGTAAGTCATGAGTTTTTTGGAGAGTTGATAGGGGCTTTTTGCAAGTACTTGTGTGGGGGGCCTGTGGCAGGAGGCACAGTAAAGAGAACACATGTGAAAGTAAAACCCTAATACACTGCAACCAAATTTTACTAGCATGTTTGCAGTCTATTCTGATTCATTGGCTTAAACTGAAGTATCTATTAAAATACTGGGAAAATTGATAAGCAGGTTTGTTTTGCCCAGCTGTGTTTCAAGGCGCTAGAGAGCTTTCAAGCAAGGAATCTTGTTATGGTAAATTGCACTGTGGTTCCAAGGTCTTCCAGAGCTGCTATGATTATACATATGTTATATGTACCTATTAAGAATTATCGTAACACCTCCTGAATATATACACTTCAAATGTTTTTTAAAAAATACTCAAGTACTGAATTTAATCATTGGTGTTTATAGCACAATTCTTATTCAAGCCTTGCTACTACTTGCTACTTTTGGAAATGAGTCTAAAAGCCAAAGATGTAAAAGTTCCTAAGCAGTCCTTCATTCTTAGTGTGTGCACTTTTTATTTTTTTTTTAATTATTTTATTTCCCTCTCCTGCCTCCCCTTGCTTTTTTTGCGGCAATTATATTGCTGGTGGGAGAGTTTAAGAGGGTCAAAAGGAAGATGCTCTTTTGGATTTTTCCCCAGTGTGGACTGATGGAGGAGAGAATACAAAGAGAATATGAACTGGGTTTGCATATTTTCCTTAATTACTGTGACACAGGATGTTCACAGAAGTAGTTTGGGGGTTTTGTGGCTAATTAGTTTAGGTCTGTTATATCAAGACAAGTAAGGACTTCAGTGGTAGATTTGCTCCCCCCCCGATGTTTCTTGCTTACAAACTTTCTAGAGAACATGATTCTCAAATTGATTTACATATAAATTAGGTGTCTACATGGTCAAAATTACTAAAGGAATCTGTTGAACCATGTTATATAACACATTATATTAATTATTTAGGTGTGTTAGGGGTTTTGGTTGGTTTTTTTTTTGTTTTTAAAGATTTGAGTCCTATCGATGGTCTCTGTTCAGAATGTTCGGAAACCACTAGTATTTTGTTCTGAGGTAAATGACCTTTTAGATGTTTTTAGTCTGTTACGGAAAACCTCATAAAATTGGTATGGATTTAAAGACTGTTATGGTAACTAAAGTGCATAATGTTTCTGTTAAATGTATATGCTTTCATCATTTTATAACTGATTTTTCTTATTTTAGAATAAAGGATAAATTAAGGAGAAAACCCAATGAAATTACTGACAAACTTTAACTTTTGGGGACCCACAGACCTGCTGTTCTGAACATTGTGAGACAGCCTTTAGACTTCTAACTAGATTGATTTTTAATCAGAATGTCTTGCTCTTTCCTGATGTTAAACAAACTAGGTGCTTTTAAGATTTCTGATTGTTATTTAAGTGCTAGTTAAAAGTATATTTGTAGATACATATGTTCTCAAACCAGTTTGTGATACAGTAAATATTGCATGAATATAGTATAATCTGTGTGAAGCAGAAGGCATTGCCTTAAAATATATTTTGTGTGAAACCTTTTTTCATTGATCTTTATTTGTACAGTATTAAAACCAGTGTTCTGTGTTGTATCTTTTATATACTATATGTGAGCATAGCTGTTTCTGAATATAACAAGTTCATGGTTTTTTTGCCTGCAGACTGTTCTCCCTTTTGAAGGGATAGAGCCTTTATTAAAAAAACCTGCATAATAGCTCCAAAAAAACCCCTCCAAACCTACCAGTTAGACACTCTGCAAGATAAAGGCTTTGTTTGTGAGCCTTTGGTCATGCAGCATGAAGGTCTAAATGCATTTGTTATGCATACTTTCCATATCAAGTGTCTTCTGTTGCTTTTGATCTACTTCTGTCAACTTGGTTTTGGGCGTTTACCTTTTTTTTTGACTCTCAAAAGTAAAAATCCTAAAGGAGTTTTTTCTAAAAGATAATATTTTCCTGACTCTCAGAGTTAAGTAGCTGTTGTACTGCAAACTGTTACTCTGTGACCAGCATGAGATTTTTCCTTTTGATTTTTCAGTTTATATGAGGGAGGGTTTCATTCTGGAAGACTGATTCACAGACTGATTTGAAATAGTTCCATTCAGTAATCTTTTATGTGGGGAAATAGAAAAAGTCTTCAGAATGATAGCTGCACTTCTGCTGACTCTCTGCTCATAGTTTTTATTCTTGCTTTTTCATCATTAGCACCATACATATTTAAAGTCCAAAATGTACTTTTCTTTTTTATACTAAGAACAGAGGGGTGGAAAAGAGACCTCTGCCTACATATGATAAATTTTAGGTCTTTACTTGGTGGTTTTATCTTTGCAAATGCTTTTGGCCTATCACTTTGAACTGGGGTAGGGATATCATTGGCAGCTCTTCTGCATTTGGGTAGCGTGCGACACGGGTCACTTTTTGCTGACATCATTTGTGATGCACTTTCTAGGTTCCAAGATCCAGTCAAATGTGGGGCATTTATTATCCGTGCCATGCCATGTTAACCAAGTAGAGGGACATGATGTCTAGACTTATTTTCTAGTAATAGATATTTTGTTTTTCACAGATACATTTTAGGGAGAAGAGGATGTGATTTGTTATGTTTGTTTTGAAGTGAAAATCTCATCCATAACCTAAAGATAGGAGGAGAAATGAGGATTTGGTCCTCTGTACTACACTGACTCTGTATTAAATGTTGATCTGGCTGGCATGCCTATTTAACAAAAGTTGACGATGCAGGTTCTAGTGTAATTACAACTGCTCTTTTATCATCCCTAAGAAATAACTGTGGGTCATTGAAACCTTTTTTTAAATGCTTTAAAATATGCAGATTATAGTTCATTTACACTGTGGTAATGTGTGACTGCTGCACATAAGAGTTGTTAAGTTTCAAAGTTCACCAGCAACACGTACATTTCTTGAGTTCAAGACATTTTCAGTTTAGTTTGTATTTGTGTTTCTGCTTATTAAGTTGTGCAACATTCCCGTAAGAACAATTTTTAAACTTTTCTGACCTTTTTTTAATCATTACCCAAACTAAGTATATAAAATTCAAGTTGTGGAAATGTGTGTATGAAGAAAAGGGTGGTTATATGAGAAAAGGAACTGTGAGACCAAGACTTCTGCCTGGACTTTTTTATATGATTAATTTGAAGTCCTTAGAGTATTTAGATGTGAACATGTATGCAGGGTTGGGAATAACATCCCTCTTTTTTTCCTCATACATAAACATGTAAACCAAAGAAAAATCTTTATTTTAGAAAATAGTGCTATATCCTCATGTTAATAAGCCCATAAACCTTATGTACTAATAGAAAATAGTTTAACTTCTGTAGAATCTCAGACAACTAAGTTAAAAAGTTCACAGAGGAAAAACTTAGCTATGCTCCCTCTCCACCCCTTTCAGGAATGGCTAGCTGAGGACTATATAACTCACACTGTCATATTTAAACTTTGGAAAACAGCTTGGTGAGAAAAATTGGGGAGATATGGAATCCTCTTCAATTAAGCAGTGGAAAATGACTGAAATGGCTTTACTGTAAAGGCACGTGCCTCAGGAAACTCCGATATTCTCTCTGAACTGTTGCATGTGCAGCAGAGTAGAGCCTCTTGGTTTTGGTCTTAGAGCAGACTTGTGATTTCCCCCAGTGCAATGGGCTCTGTCCTGTGAAAGCACCTGCAGTTCAGCTTGTGAAGAACAGTCGCACCTACAACTGCATGTCCTGCCGTGGTTTCAGTTGGATTCTTTTTCAAGTGCTGTCCGTACAAGAGCCTCCAGTCAAAGCTCACCTAACAGTTCTGACCAACGCAACTGAAGTTCTTGCTTATGCAGTGTCTCTGGGACTTAGTATTTTTTTTTTTTTTAATTATTAATAATTAGTTGGCATTTGACTTGTTAATTATGAAAACTGTTCTGTTCTATATTTCTGTCTTGGTGACTGTTAGACATGGGGTAAATTTTGGAGTATGATGGACTATGCATTTGTATGCTCTTTTAGGGACAGGAATTGCAGTGGCAGGGATTGGAGCTCAGCAGCTAGGGTCTCAACGTTATTGTATTTGTGCAAACCGTACAGGTTTTAGGGTACTTAGCTTCAGCTGATATGTTACTGGAAAAGAAAAACATTTGTTCTCAAGAACTGTGATTATCTGATAAATTTTTTTTTTAAACTTTTTTGCCTTTGTACCAGTGTGAGTGATGATGTTGAAATGCTGATTCCTTTGCAAATATGTCTGTTCCAATATGTGAAACATCCATTTCAGGACATCAAACTTAGGTAGGGTCTGTGGTGCCTATCTTATGTGCTATCCTATTGAAGTAGGCACATCTGTGTAATAAAGTTAAAATGCTATCTTTAGCTTCTGCTCTGAGTAACCAAAGCTATCTTTTAAAACAGTACTATATTACCTGCTGTGACTTTCTAAATAGCACCTAAGGCTTAGTTATGGTGTATCTCTCACAGTCATGCAAAAAGAATAACAGAATCACTTTTTTATTGTTACAACTACTACTGTATTCCCACAAAGGAATATACATAATATAAACCAGAGATACAGACTCAAGTGCAAAGCGGGTTAGTCCTCCTAACAGTTGGGATTTATTTGCAGCTATCTCTCTGCTGGTATAATTGTATTGTTTCAAATTCTGGGTCTAGCTGAGATACCTCCATAGTGTTCTTTGTACAGTAGACCATTGTGTGACGGTACACTCCACACACATCTCCAAGCATAGGGGTGCACTGCCTATATTCTTTGAAGGCAGATGATTACAGTGGTCTGTGATGCTTGCTGTGCAACTTTATCCCTAAGTCCAAGAGAGCTACCGTAAATGCTGTGGAATAACTTCTCCAGTCATAACGTGACTCTTTCAGGTATCTGAACTCTGTTGTGGCGGTGTCTGGTGAGTTCTTGGCTTTGTTTTCTGCCATGTAGGTAAGATGTACAAGTACAATGATGTCTTTATAGCTATAGCCTTGCTAAATTTTCTTCTTTTCTGCTTTTACTGTAATGGGAAAACTCTAAAGGCAGCCTGCTCAACAAACATAGGATTTCAACAGATGCTGCATTTGCATGTTCTTTCGGTCTTGGGAGTGGGTGTGATCAAATTTCTTTTGCTTGGTTTCAGGCTAGAGTAAGTTCTAATTAGTGAACAACACATAGACTGCACTTTCAAGTTGGTAGGATTATAAGCAAGAGTTCATTAATTGACAGAAACTCTCATTACATGATTTTATACTCAGATTGATTGGTTTTGATAGATAGAGTTCTTCCCTGCCTGCAGATAGTGGAATCATCAGTCCTGAATGCCTTGAGGACCTTGAAGTTGTAGCAGTGTGTGATGTGGTCTGATAAATTATCAACTGTTCCATTACAGTTAGCATAGGTTTGTAATGTTTCAGTTAGAGCAGCTGGGAAAGAGGTGACTGTAGTGGTTAGATGATTCTCAGGCTTTTCACAAGAAGTCTGAGATGAATTCTTTATCTGGTAATATCTGGATTTGGAGTAATTATCTAACACTAAAGAACGTTTTTCAGTCTTCTCCATTCTGTTGTAGCATGACTTTTGATATGGAGAAAACTTGTGCTGCTCTCTGAAAGTGTACTAGTCTGTTGATCCTCTTGTTGCGTGTCTTCTGGAGAATATAAGCTGACCTTGTGTCACTGTTCTTGTGTTTTCTTCTGAATTGTCTTGCATATGTATTATCTCATTATCTTTGTCTCAGGTCTAAGGCAGCCTGTGAGGAACCTCTGAGCTGATCCTGGCCCATTATAGACTTTTTTCATTAATTATAATGAGATGCAACATCTCTTAAAATTTTTTGCAAAAGCCGTTATGAAAAGGTGTATATCCCTATGGCTGTAACTGATCTATGAGAGTTTTTCTGGAATCTCAGTTTAGGGAAGTATTTTTTCAGGGAAGAACACCCAAGGTATTTATACGGTCTGCTTCTTGAATAATCTTAAAGGTGAATTGCACATGTGATCTATTGCAGTTTTCTCCAAATTCTCCATTATGAGATCCTTCTAGAGGTAGTGAGGACTTATTCCATTTTGCATATAACTTATGGGCATTTTCTTCCATTGCCTGCCAATCCAGACATCTCAAGAAATGATTTCTTTGAATAAGTTTTTGGAGAAGCATTCTTGCAGTGTGCAATGGTTCACACCTGTCTACACGAACATTGCATTTAACTAAACACCAGTGCTGTAAAAACTGTTGCAAGAAGAGACCAGGACTGCTGGACTACCTGGGGTTTTGTTATGTCAGATTATAGAATCTTTGATTTTGTTTATTCACTACAAACCTTGATAGTTGTCATTGATTTAAGACATATTGATGATACACTTTAGCAGGGAAATTTTGCGGGCTGGGCGTTGATGTTCAGGAATTATGTTGCCTGTGTTTGTGGAGAGTGAGAATGTGAATGCCTTTGGGGCATGCTGCTGGCTTGAGCTGAGACTGTTTTGTCTCAGGCAGAGTAAAGATCTGCAAATCTGTAGTTTCTATCAGAACATTTTTGGGTTTGTGGTGTCTTGTACAGTCCATGACCACGGTATAGCAGTTAGTTTGGGTGATCCATCTTTTCCTGGTTTTGAGCTTCTTTCTAAGGAGTACCAACATATGCACTCTTGATTATTTACCCTGTTCATGTGAGCATTCAGTTTGTGTTTACCTTTGGTCTGTCCAGTAGTTTGATGATCTATTTTAATTGTATTTGATCATCTTTATAAAAGTTTTGTAAGAAAGGTTTTTCCTCCAGCTTGTTAGAGGAGTCTGCAGACTAATGTCCCAGTTTGAAACAAGCAGACAAAACTTAATCTTTTAAGGAGCTGGCCAGGCATTCAGTAGGCATACAACTCCAAACTGCTCATGGCAACAATACTGATGAACTGTTTTACTGAGTTTGTAGCAAATGTTTACCCCTTTTTTTTTTTTTTTTAAAAAAAAGGGTATTTTTTTTCACACTTCCTTGGAGATACCTCTTAACCTGTTGGCTGAGAAATATAAGAAGGAAAAATTGTTCACATGTGTTACTCAATCTTGCAGGACTGTGTCTGCATACCTTAACAATTTGGGAAATTATTTTTTCACATTAGATTATCTTGTCTGGATGTTTAGGTTACTTACTCCTTAGATGAATTCTTAAAGGGAGAGACTGTGTGTGTGATTATTCTTTATTTGAGAAATTATGTCATTGAATGCTTCTTTTTTTTTGGTACTAGAACTTGCTTGTTGAAGCAGCACATTTTGTCAGGCCAGCAATAATTTCTATGAGCGCAAGAAATGCAAAGCTGGTAATATGCTTGAGTAGTAACTGGTTTGTGCAGAAATTAAAATGCTCAAAGAAGAGGAGGTCTTCAAAATTCTCTGATTCAGAATTTTTAAAACTCATTATTTTATTCTCTCCTCTAAGAGAGTGGAAATTCTGGCCTTAAAGTCTCTCATGTATAATTTGAAATAGAAATGTTGATCACATAGATAATGAGATAATTAAGGCTTTTCAATACATTATCTGAAAACTTGATATACATTATATTTCTTCATCATCTTAGTGTGTATCTAATTCAATCTGTAGTGCATTTATACAGGGACAGTCTTAGGGAATCAGTTTCCCTGAATTTACTTTAAGAAGAAGAAAAAAAAAAAAGATGGTTTTAAAACATGTTTTTCTGCTGATTTGATATTCCCATTTGGGGAGTTTGTTGACCAGGTTATTAAATTTGATTACTTTCCTGTGTGTTCTGCTGATAAGGCAAAATTTAAGCCTGTTTACTTACCTGAATAGAAACTGGGACCTTGAGTCATCTAGTGTTTCTGCATCAGTACACTTGAATTCAGCTTTTATGAAAAATGGGTAGTTCCTGCAAGATTCTTGAAGTATGTTTTAACATTGATTTGCTGTTTATGTAGACTGTGAGCTTCAAAACTATTTTCAGTCTTATCACAAGGTGTCATGTTTGTTCACTTAATCATAGTAAATACTTCTCTGTTATCTTTCTAACAAAATAAGGTAAGAAAAATCACTACCAAACTTGCTTTTGCTTCTCCAGTTTCTTGGTAGTGGGAAGGGAAGTGGTGGAATTGCTGCTTTTGTGTAGTTGAGCAGGAGAAACAGTTTAGAAATCTTTTTATAAAATTTGTATCTGTATATTAGTTTAGGATTGAATTATGCACTCCAAATACTGGATTTCTTGAGGCAGCATTAGCATAAAGAATACTTCATACCTCACCAACTTTTTCTTATCCACATTTCTGATTCTTAAGTTATTCTTGTGTTATGGGGAGCAACTAAGCACCATGCAGCCACTTGCTCACCCCTTCTCCCTCAGAGATGGATAGGTGAAAATAAATCAAAAGTCTCAGGAATCAATATAAGGACAGGGAGGGATGACTCACCCATTATGGTCATGGGCAAAAGACAGACTCATAAGGGGATGAAAAAGAGCATCGGTTTAATTCAAACGCTAATACCACCATCACTTAATGGAGTAGGACAGTGAGAAGTATAATCACCTCTTAAAAACACTTCCCCCCCCCCCCCCCCCCCCCCCCCCCTTCTTCCTGGCTCAGTTTTGCTCCTGATTTCTCTACCTCCTCCCCACCAGCGGTGCGGTGGGTGGGGGGTTGCAGTCAGTCTCGTGCTCATTCCTCCTCAGGGGGAGGACTCCTCGTGCTCCAGTGTCGAGTTCTTCTCGAGGAGACAGTCCTCCATAGACTTTCTCTGATGTGACTCCTTCCCATGGGCGGCAAACTCTTCTGAGGCTGCTCCAGTGTGGGTCCCTCCTGCATGTTGCAGTCCTCCCAGTGCTGAACTGCTCCAGCATGGGCTTCCCTCAGAGTCCCGGCCTTCTTTGGCCCCAGCCACCTGCTCCGGCGTGGGGTCCCCCACGGGCTGCAGGGGGGCATCTGCTCCACCGGTGGCCTCCGTGGGCTGCAGGGGCACAGCCTGTCCTCTCACCATGGGCTGCAGGGGTCTCTGCTCCAGCAAACCTCTCCCCTTCCTCCTCCTTTCTTCCGCTTGTGTTTGCAGAAGTGTCTCCTTCACAACTGCTCCTCACAACTCCTACTCCTCCTACCAGGTTCCCCTTCCTACATATGTTACTGCAGAGGTGCAGCCACCATCACTGATTGGTTTGGCCTTACCCAGAGGCAGGTCGGACTTGGAGCTGGGGAGCTTTGAGAAGCTTCTCACAGGGGGCCACTGCTGTAGCCCCCTTCCTCGCTACCAAAACACCACCACACACACAAACCCAGCTCAGTCGTCATGAAATTTTGTGCTTTCGGTGTCTTTACAATAAAAAAATCTCGTAATATAGAATTTAGTTACTTAGTACAGTAGGATTCTGAAGAATAGATGTTTAAATAGCAGTTGAGATATTAAAACTTGAATTTTTTTTCTATCCAGATGGCCTCAGCTTGCTGTTGATATTTATTTAATATCAATATAAAAATTTAAGTAGTGGTAGTGTGTTTTAAATAGAATCTTGTAAGCCAAATCTCAATTTTAATTCTGTATGTATGCATGCTTTTTAGATCTGTAAGTTTGGGGTGGCATTGCTTTCATGAAATATTCAATGACCACTAAATAAAATTGTGAAAATTCAAAGTTATGGTAGAGCTCTTGCATTAAAATGAATATTATCATATAATCTCTAGTTCTGTTAGGAAACAAAGGTAAACAAAGGCATCTAGTAGCTGAAGAGTACAGAGGTCCTTAGTGATTCTTTCCATGTGAAGTAACTAGTTTACTTGCCTTGATGCATACAGAATGTTTTGTTTAACCGTTTTCTTCCCTGTTTGTCATGGACTTAATATTTTCCAGTCTAAGGAGTAAACCTATTAATGGGCTCCTGACCACTGGAGACAAAGACAAAAAAAAAAAAAAAAGTGTGGAGGGAGAAAGCAAGAGATTAATTTAAACCATTTGAAACTACAGGATTGTCTATTTTTTTTTTTTTTTTTTTTTTTTTTTTAAAATCAATTTAGTTGTCATAAAAGGAGAATTCCGCATGGTTTCTGTGTCACACCTCAGGTTCTACAAACTCACTCTTAGGGTATATGACATTGTCTTTAGCCATTCTGTTGTAATGATTTTTTTCTTTCTTTTTTAAAAAAATTGATTTAGAGTGGTTCTGATAGATTATAACTCAAGAATTATGTGTAAGGATTTTTCTTCCCTGTTTTGCAGTGTTTTATGGGTGTAGTGTTTGATTTGTATGAAGAAAGTGCAAGGTCATCAATTTAAGCTATATCAACATAGTGCTGATAAATATTGTAATTTACATGAGGATTTTAAATTTTGTGTGGAATAGCTGTAATCCATGGTGTTTGCTAATCTTGTAAAATCTGAGTCTAAAAACCCAGCAAGTTTGTCCAGGAAAAAAAATTCAAACCTCCCAGTTTTCAACAGGCTTTTTCCTATAAAACCTAAAATGGTGATGTGAAGCCCTCGTAGCCAGGTGTGACTGAAAACCATATGTTCAGAAACAATTTTTCTGTATATTGTATAAAGAGGTAGAAAGGAGAGGATTCTACTGGAGCTCTGTCCTCAGTTGCTGCATCCTACAAGAAGATGAGTTGTTCCCAGAGTGCACAAACACTATGCTTACTGTGGAGGGAGGGATGAGACTGTGATACATGAAGCTCTGGCGTGGGGGCCTGAGAGAGAATTCCATTTAGCTTCCCTTCCCCCTGTATAAAAAATTGGGTATTGGTTGCAAGGATTAAATTTTTTAAAATTGAAAACTATTAAAGTTTTGTAGACAAGTATTAGATTATCTTTCAGATTATGTGTGTGGAGGGAGAACTGAGTGAAAAGCTTTATAAATTTCTGTAAGCGTGAAGGTTCTTACTGCTCTGCTGACTGCAAGCATGTATGGCTAGTAAAGCTGCTTTTGCAGAGGTTAGCTTTAATGTACCAGTATAAAGCAAAGCTTTGTTGGTGTAGATAAAACAAAGTACTTTAATATATAGCATTTTGGTAATGTTTTCCTAGTGTGGATGTTGCCTTAAACAACTTTTCACCTAAAAGCAGAATGAATTAAATTAACCCGGGGACATTTGCTGGTGTGCCTGGGTCTCATCAGTTTGTATACTTTCATGTGAATATTGAGAGGAGTTGGAGTGCTTTACAGGCTCATTGTATATAAAGAAATATATAAACTACAGTTTTAGAAAAGGTTTATGAACTTATTTTGTAAATATGGAATGTATATATGCACAGTCTATTGAATCTATTTTCTGATAATTTTTTCTTTTCTTTCCCTGTTATTTCTTTCTGTTAGCCCTTCTAATAACACAACAGTATCCTGGTCAAATTTCTTGTTCTAAATGAATCACTGGCATCTTGCACAAGTTTAAGGAAAAACAGAGTGACTGGTAGCCTTTTGCTCAGAACTAAATCCGTTTCTCCAGTTCTGGTGATCAAATAAGACTTTAAGAAATGAATTCAATAAATTGCTCTACTCTTCCCTGAAGGACTCAGTCATGTAAAATCATGAACAGCAGCCATTTCAGTGGCTACTTCTGGAGATGATCGGTCACTCTCCACCTCCTTTTTTTCCCATCTTATTCTTTGATTGCACAGACACAACTAGTTTCACTGACAACTTGTTTTTACTTCATTTTGAAGCCATGAGGAACTGTGAGTTGTTTTAAATGACTGTAGGGCTTAGCCTGGATTTCATTAGAAGTGGTAATGAATATGTTGAAAAGCATCAGGTGATTTATTATCATCAAATCTGATAAAAAATTTTATAAATTCTGTAAAGTGATATCAACCAGATGCTTACATGTCTTCGGATACATAATACAATAATGCTGTTCTTTGATTTTATTGTTCTTATATGTATGGGAACCCAACCCTGCATGTCCCTCTCCCTCCCGTCCCTCCCTCACAGTGTTTAATTTTCTTCTGAAATTAGTTCAGTTTCATTTTAAGGTAGTCACTGCTATCTCTAGTCATAATGATGTTCATTGTGAGACTGTGAAGCTTTGGGATCTAACATTGTGTTTTCTTTTGGTTTGTTTAGCTTTCTCTTAAGCTTGATCCTAATTCTGAACTACTTGCTTTTCATCCTTATTGTTTCAGAGATCAGTGAAAATCTCTAACATATTTTGTGTAAATTGCAGTAACACACGCAACCCTAATTTGGCCATAAAATGATCTTTATGGATATGCTTTGCAATTGGAAAATATTGCAGTGGTGTGAATAGCTTCTGTCCTGTGAAAAATATATGTGCTATTCTGTATAGTAAGTGCAAGTTTTCTGTAATCAAACTAGTCTTTCATTTGGCAAAAAGTAGTTTTTAGTAGATAGGATGAGGTTGGTTTTATTTTGAACAGTATGTTATTTGTAGTCCTGTTCTGCTATAGTACTGGGATATTAATGCATTTTAAATAATGTAATTTCTTTATTTTGATTTTAGGAGAATGACATCTTCCTGGGCTGGGAAAAGGGAGCTTACAAGAAATGGGGAAAGAGTAAGAAAAAGTGCTCTGATCTAACACTAGAGGAAATGAAAAAACAGGCTGCTGTACAGTGTCTTCGCTCTGCTTCTGATGAAGTAAGTTTGGACTATTTAATAGATTCTTAAGACTTTATGCCCTTCTTTGTGTTAAATATATTTCGCTTGTGATTCTTATCTTTTAATTTGTGGCTTCTTAAAATGCAAGTTCGACCAGAGTTCTCTGAGAGTTCTTTATTTTTCTTTAGGAAATTATGAAATCTTTGTATGGCAGGAGGATTTCACAAAAGATTCTGTACTATCATACTTTCCTTGCTGTAAGCCCTCACCTATTCTTGTCAGGGACAGTTGCAATGCACCAGTTTGTGTTGAAATTACCACAAAGCTTTGTATAAAGGTATTGCTTAAAATTCTGTATTTACTTTGTGTTTTGTGCGAGCAGCAAGGAGTGGAATATTTGGGCAGAAATCCATCTTGCTTTGTGTGTGCTGTACATGTAATCCAGAATTGCTGAATAAAATGTATTGTGTAGTAGCAAATGTTCACTTTCCAGATTACATCACTGAGTGGAAGTGGACTGACTGGAGAAGGTGAGGAGAGGTGAAGTCAACAGGTTGAAGGAAGATACCAGAGGCAGCAGATACCATATAGCTCAGGGAAGAATGGAGAAAGACTATTAAAGGAAATGTTTAAAAAGAAAAAATCTGTAGCACAGGTCAGTGAAAGCTCTTCAGGGAGATTTTTCAGCCAGCAGAAATGAGAAAGGCTATCTTCTAGTTTACAGAACTACAAATACTCCAATCTGTCAATAGTGCAAGAAGAAACTCTACTCTGCCTATGCAGCCTGGTTGCATTATTGCTCCATACAGCTGCCTAGTCACAGTTTGTGCTTGCACAAGCATTTGTGTGGTTGTGCGGAGAACAGGATTGGGAAAGTGAATCAGTTTCTTGAGATTGGGGTGGAGGAAATGTTAACCTAGAGAGGTTTCCTGGTCAGATTTGTCGCACGGATGCTTGTGCCAGCAAGAGTGAGGAAGGTATGTGGCCAAGAATAATGAAGGAAGGGGGGCTGATTAATGTGGTCCCACCACCACCTCCAGCAGCATTGCCTTCCTATACTGGTTTACCATTTGTGAAGCTGCTTGAGCATTTGTTCAGTTACTAAAGTGCTAACTGACTAATTGGGAGACTTCTGAATTGCCATTTTCCCATTACTTACTATTCTAACAAAGTGATGTGAAATATAATGTTGTTGGTAATTTGCTTTGCTCTCATAGTTACAGAATATCGAGGTTGGCACTCTGACTACCCCAAAAGTTAATTTAAATATGAAGCAAATATGAAGGAATAATTGCAAGAAGTAATGTCTTTCTTAAGGATATGACAATTTTTGTATACTCATTTTATGAAGAGCAAGAAGTAGTAGTCTTATACATAGACCAAAGGAATACTGTTGAAATTCCTCTTTTTATGCATCTTCACATAGCTGCAAGTCAAAGCGCATCACATAGAGCTGAATTTATATTATGTAGAAAAATCTAGTTGAAAAGAAAAAGAAAGGAGGTCAATTTAGTAATAGTCCCTGTCTGCCTCTACTTGAAAGTTCATATAATCTAAAACAGAAGGGAAAAAACCCTTTAACTAGAGTTTTGAAAGAATAAAAAGGTGTGTGATCTGAAAGGTTAAACAACTAACTTCCTACTTTGACTCCTGCCACCCTATCAGATTTTTATTCTTTGACATTAACCTATAATCTACAACCTGTAGACTTGTGTTATTTCAGGGCTCTTTTGACTTGTGTTGCATGCTCAGACAATTAAGCTTGCACATTTGTTGTCCTTAATGAAATTGTAGGTCATAATTTTTTAATGTATTTTCAAATACAGGGTGAAACCGTAAAATCTTAAAAAAAAGTTGTCACATAAAGCAGTTCTGTAGGTAGTTTAACATGTGTATTGCATAGGAGAGAAACACAGATTTTTTATTTTTTTTTTTACCCTGGAGTTGTGGGGGAGGAGTGATCCTGCTTTGACGCTAGTCATATTTTAAAGTAACTTGTAAGGTATCTTTTCTTCCTTCTTTTCAAACACATTTCCTGTGTTGGTTGGTTTCTGCACTTATGTGTTTGTGCTAATCTGATGGAAATAATCATTAGTTTTCGGATTGTGAAACATAATGTTAAAATACTATTTCTGCTAAGGTATTCAAGCTGCTCCATGCAATGTTCATGATTTCATCTCTACAAAAAGACAAAAATACTCTTTCAGCTGTAGCCAAAATTAATGATTAGTGGTGTGTGAGTGAGGAGCACTTAGAAAAACTGTTGAGATACAAATAAATACTTTTTTTCCAGTGCCACTTCAATTTTTTAAAATTGTTTTCTGAATCATCTGAAAATGTTTTCCTGTAGAGATTTTTTTGATCAAAAAGGTAGATGTGTTCATTAGGATCTTCATAAATATGTCAGCTAGCAGCTTTGTTCTCGCAGGTTTTTTTTCTTCTTGCAGTGGGTCTGGCAGTAGTCCCTCTGGGCAGTTCTGGAGCTTGCTTTTAGTTTTGCTATCTTAATGTGATCCTTTTTTCGAAGTAGGTGGATACAGAAATACCAATATCCTCACACATATATGAAACACTTGCTCTTCCAGCCTAACCCCTTCTTTCCACCTTATCACTGGAGCAAAACAGGCAAGGCTGAGGTAGCCCCTTTAATGGGAGTAATTGAAAGAAGTCTTAATGTGTTCAAACTTAAGTATATTTAAATAAAACTGTATTTAAATGAAATGGTTAGAATGTTTACCCTGTGTGTGTCTGTAGAGAGAGTGTATGCACGCACATGTGTGTATACACACACAAACAAAAGAAAAAAAATAGGGAGACGATTAAAGGAAGACTTTAGGATTCTGCAGCCTGATCTATTTTAGCAGGAAAAATGTGCAGAGGGTGAAAAGGTATTGAGGGTTAATAATAACTTTTCTAACTTTTATAGGAAATGACAGAGATTCAGGTACCATGATTGTGATGTTTATGTTTAATTACTTACACCAGCAATGTGTTGAGAAATTGCAGTCTACCTCCTCCCTCTCCACCAGTAATCAAAGGCCCTAAAATTGGGTGATCACTTCAAAAAGATGCTTGATGGGCAGAGGAAGTCATAAAATAGATTAAGTGAAAATTGACTTGATAACAGTAAACACTGTTTTGTCAGTCTTTCATTTAATGAGTGAAATATTTTGAAATCTTATTTTTTCTGGATTTTCATTTATATAGTATTCGTTCTTAGGGATTACTTTAGTTGGTAGTTCAGTTTTGTTTGAATTAGGTTTTTTGCCTCATTAAAAAGAGTAATGTGAAACACTAGTCTGAAACAGAAATCCAGTTTTATGCTGGAGAAAACCAACATTTGACTTCAAAAAGCCTACAGCTTGGTGTTTCTAAAACATTTCCTAAGTTATGGAATGTGACAACTCAGAGAAGTTGCAGTCTCCGGACTGCTGTGCGTCAACTGTCTTGCAGTGGCAAAGCATGTTGTGGATGAAGTGCTTTTGTGAGAGGAGGCCTGATTTTGACAGATACTCTATGGTATGTGTAAGAACGCAAATTGTTAATGTATGTATGTTTTCAGGGCAGTGTTTTTTGTGACAAGCATTTTGATGTCTCAAATTGTCTATATTCATATGAATCTTTGGCTGCAGATGCTCTTGATGCAGTCAGAAGCAGAGAAAAGATAAGTATGTTGCAACTTGCCAGAAAATGAAGACAAAATGATGGTGAGAACTTTTAAGACAAGTGCTTTAATGTAGCAATCAATTGCTATTCTTACTGCAGTTCTGAAGTTTTTTCAAAAACACTTGAATGGAGTATAAATAGCAGTTCAAAGACATGCTGAAGAATTGTTATTATTGACCTTGAGTAGAGACTTTATCTTAATTCTTATCCTGCTGAATTGTAGAAAAAAAAAGTCTTAAAATGTTGCTTTGCCATTAACTGGCAAAATAGAGGTATCCATTCTAATGAAATGTTGGGTAAAAAACCCACCTATTTAAGACCAGGCAGTATTTATGTAAAAATCCTTTGAGGAAAGTAACAAATTTTATTCTGAAATTACTTCCCTAAATTTTAAGTTAAAACAATATCAGCATTAAATGGTTTTCTTTTGTTAGTTTAGCTGTTGGTTTTTTAATTCCTGTCTGGTACACCCAAAACTGAGAAGGCTGGTTTGTTCATGTGCAATTTCTGTGATGATCTTTTTTTTTTTTTTTTTTTTGTTTTTAAGCCTCTTAATTCTGAAAGTCTGTACATTATTTTAGTTTTGAATAATCAAACTTGTCAGTAACAAGACAGAAAGCAATGTTTTTGAGATTTAGAAGTTTAGTAAAAAAGTACGAGTTTAGAAATTCACCTGTGTTTGTGTTTTTGCAAGGTGGATACTGTCTCAGCAAGATTGGAAGTAGAGGTTACTTGTTAAGACTGATATGTATAAGACTTTTCAGTCTTACTATTGAACTTACTCATATTGCCTGTCCATTTGATCATAAATCCAAGCTTATTTAACTTCTAACGTACTAGTTTGCTGCTAAAATTGCATTGCTCAATAGAGTAAGTAGATTTTCAGCTGTGTTATTGCAGTTCCTATATAATACAGTTCATCCACTGAACACTTGTAGGATTACATGTGGAATTCCACCCCAAGATGGTGCTAGAGTTTCAGCTAAAGCAATCGGTGTATCTTTATTCTGCTGAACTGTATGAGGACATTTTAAGAATGAGCAAAGGAGTCTACTTCATATGTATCTTTCTGCACTGATGAAACCAGATGTCCCAGACTCTTTTCTTCTCTGCCTATAGATAGCCACTTCACCTAAGCTGTTCCTCAGCACATACCAAGATGGTGCTAGTATCTAATGCTCTTATCTCTCAAGGCATGTCCTAAAGGGGTTCAGGCAATGTGGTCCATTTCTGAACTATCCAGGCTCTCAAAATCTGCTCACTGCCACATGAAACAGCGTACAACACGTTAAAGTAAAAATTAATCTTGGTTGGTAGATTCCATAATGAATTTTGAAATAGCGCTGCTCTGAGATACTTGACAGAAGCAAACAGTGCCCTACATCCCACTGTTCTAAGAATTTACTGCTTGGGGATAACACTGAAACAATTGGTGAAACATCATAACAGTAATTTCTTTGAAATGTAGCCAGGTGTGGGCATGCTAGTATTTGGAGCACTGGCTTTGTTTACGTTGACTTAAGAGGGGGAATGTGACCCTTCTGATATCTGTGTTATCGTATAGGAGCACTTAGAGGAACAAGTGTGGCTCTAGTGCACAGTGTTGTTAAAAATTTGAAATGGTAATCTTACTCTCAAATGTACCTTGCTTTCAGAACAAATTTGAGATGTGTCTGAAATAAGATTCTGTTGAAAATTTAGCATTTGTCATCTTTCTTACTCTAAGTGCAGAACTGTCAAACTTTCTATGCAGTTATACGTAAACCTCATTTGAAGAATTAGGCTCCTAATCAGGCCAAATTAATCAGTTGGTCATGATTCCATGTCTGAGCA
This sequence comes from Athene noctua, assembly GCF_965140245.1. NCBI lineage: Eukaryota > Metazoa > Chordata > Aves > Strigiformes > Strigidae > Athene > Athene noctua. Next base: position 13,458,751 of record NC_134040.1, on the reverse strand, counting down.
TGTTTTTATTGGTGGCCAGCTATTGTAGTCTCCAGAGATGATGGTATCTGTGTGCCTGTTAGGCCAAGGCGCTATTGCATAATCTGTTTTGCATTTGGCAATAGTGATGTGCAAGAACTGAGGCAAAAAGACCGGTGGTGCCTGTAGCACAAGGACTATGTTTTATTTCTTCCTCTGTAGGATGCCAAGTTAACTAGATTATTTAAAATTCATTTATTATTATTCACTGATTTACTTCTGCTGTTCTCCTCTTCTGTGATATAAACCAGTATTAATTTGGTAATACACTCTGACTACCATGCTGTGGTATTAGGGAATCAGCTGGTATACATTTGATGGTTTGTTAAGCGATTGTTTTGCTGATTAAGGATACTAATTAAACTCTGACACCAGAGTGAAAAGAGTAGGTGTTTTACTGGTGATAACCAAATAATGTGACAGTGTAATACAGAAAGGATGCAGTAAAAAAAAGCAGAATAGTTCACTTAAAGCAACAAGCAGGAATATACAGGGCTAATGCATCAAATCATTATTACATGAGAGAGAGAACAGTGATTAAGAAAGATCCATCACCACTTGCATACGTTACCATCACCCAGCCCCGCCGTGGCTGGGCAGCCCCGGTTACAGCGAGGGTTTGCAGAGCCTGTCCCGGCAAGGGGGAAATCCTACGCTGTGCCTCCACCCGTAGGTGAGGCACCCAAAGTCACTGCAGACGGGTCCAGCCTTATATACCAGAGATCGACAGGCCAGAACAGCTGGCACCTTTGTTCTGAGCGGAAAATTTCTGTTTTCATTCTCCTGTTGGATTCCACCCAAAGCCTGGCCAGGGCTCAGGGGGAGAGACCAAGGGAGTTTCTAACAAGGCCAAATACATGGGTTCTCAGCCTTGAACAAGGCTAAACAAGGGAAGTTGGATACATTCTCTCAGCATTTCGTCCTCACTACTGATTATATTCCAGGCCGCCTCTTTCACTAGTGAACTCACATACTTTGTTAATAATTACATACTAAGTTAACAGCTTTGGCTTGAGGCCTGTTTTTCAGGCTTCAGTATTTCAATGCTTTAGCACTTTTTACATCAGCATAAGTGGGTTGTTATAACAATACAATACCTACTAGCACGATAGTTTTCAGTTATAAAATATACAGGATTCATCTATAGGTCAACTCTGTCTTGGGCTGATTGTCCAAGCCTTAGCACTTCAGTGATTTAGTGATTTAACTTACGTGTCTTTACATAACTAGAAGTTAACATGAACAAGAGATGTGTAAAAAAAAAAAAAAAAAACAAAAAAAAAAAACAACAAAAGAAAAAACCAACCAAAAAACCCCTCAAACCAACTGCCCAATATTTTAACTTATTTTTAAAAATAAGTGGAAAACATCAGTCAAAAAGCCCTGTAAGGAGGGTAACAAAGTGCTAGGATGAATACTGTTAATGTAAAGGACAGCACAAGAATGAAGCACATTGTGTAAAAGCCATCTTAACAGATCAGGAAGGTGAAATGCTGAAGCTGCTGTTGAAAAGTCCAAATTTATTAAGCCAATAAAATGAAGTGAAGGTTCCAAAACTACTGTAATGCTTCTTGAGTTATATATCTTGACTATCTCAGTAGTAAGCTTGTCAGTGTGTCTGAGGATGATTGTTCAGAACTTTTTTACAGGAAATGCCAAAAAATGCACCAAACTAATGAATGTTATCTTTCTTCTGGGTTGTATCCAGTTGGCCTTCTGGAAAGGGATATACTAGCTGTTTCCAGAATGTACATCACTATTTAGGAAACAAATTTGAAATGTTTCAGGAGCTAAGAAGAATTTTAGACAGGATGTATGTTTTGAAAAATAAAATCAAGGTAGGACTGATTCATTCAGCTGCTTCTGTGAGAAAGCGCCATAGGGTTTTATTATTTCCAACAAGTCATTGTTTTTTTATGATAATTCAATTTGTATTGGTTTAAGAGAATTTTTATTGGCTCTGTATTGTCAAATCCATGGGCTTCTAAAGTTTTTTTTCCTTACTAAGTAAGCTATGTGGTACTGAATTTTGCAAACTCTATCAGCCTGTGTTTTATAACTTCAATTACCATATAGAAAATAACCATCACAGAATAAAATAATTACAGTAAATCAGTTCCTTTTTCCTTATGACTTTGGTATTTAAATAGATATTCATAGTACCACATACCTGAATTATCAGGTTACTGAAGCTGCTACTGTCAGCATAATGGTAAGTTTAATGGAAGTTGACAAAAGTTTTAATTTATTTCAATTTTTGTATGGTTTTCTTGATATAGAAAAAGTATATATTGAACTGGAGAAATTATTTGTGGGAGCTTCATAGTACTTTTTTTTTTCCTCATTTTACATCAAGCTAGCATAAGTAAATTAATACTTTTGTATTTCTTGTATTTACTCCCATAAACAATTTTGTCTTGGAGGCTGAAAGTGGGTGTGCAGTATGACTGAAAGTTACTTCATTCTGCATGCACTCCCAATGAGAATGGGAGCAAAATGGGGCAAGGCAATTCTCTTGGCAGCAGATAAGTCTGGGACAGAAAGTTTGCATATGAACATTTTAGAGAAGGTGGCACACTCTTTCAGATACACAAGCGTGGCCATGAAAATGCCAGAGAAGTTGGTTACAGAGCTCTCCTGAATAACACATTACGTTTTGTCCCAGAACAGTGTTATTAGATAGTAATTTTTCTTAATGTAGAACAATAATTGTCACCAAAAATTTGATTTGAGGTCCGTTACGAATTTTTATATGCACAAGCAAACTTCAATGAGTATGGCAGAGTACCTACTGAGGAAATTTCAAGTGTCCTTTCTGCATTTCACTTGATGCAGAAAATAGCTTCTGCATAATTGGTGGGAACACACTTTAAAAAGTTTCTCCCATTTCACTGATAATATAAATAAGAACATTCCAGCATATGCAAGCTGAAGTACTGTGATAAAGTGAAATCTTACAGCAGCACTTCTTACAAGGATAGTAAGACTTCTCTGGCTTTGAAGTCAGCATGTTTGTTTATAAGCAATACATAATAATAAAGAAGAATAGTTTCTAGAGAGGAATTATCCTTTCTTGGGTGGGTAACTTAATCTCAGTGTAGTCTGCTATGGGAGAGAGCTACAAGAACAGAGTTTTAAATAACAGAAGTCTGATTAGCTGCTCTAGTAACCTACATTTAGGGATAGTGTGATCATTTTAAGTTACTTTGAGCTGGTAGTTGACCTCTTCTATCTAGAATTAGTAAATAACGTGCTAATATCTTTCTGTTTTAGAGTGTGAAGTGGTGAATTACAGCTCTGGAATCCGAGCGTGTACTTAAAATATGTGATTTACCTTTCCTAATGCTGTTTTAATACAGAAGACAGGGCTAAGAGACTTGCAGGAAAGTATTTTGGTCTTGTTGGAGTGCTATTGCTCTTGTATTGCTTGAGATTGCTTGAATTTTTTGTGATATTGTCAGTTTGTCTGCTTGAAAACTTGATGTTCTAAGGTTGCACATCTGTTGAAGATTACTTGAATCGAGTATTGGTGAGCCCGAGAAGATAAGTTAATAAATAGAATTTGTTTTTCTGACTGGTCCAGTGCCTTTGTTGTAAATCTTTATGTATTCCAGAGAAAAATAAAGATTTAATTGTGTTCTCAGTACTGAAGGATCAAAAAGTTGTTGTACAAATACAATATATGAAATGTTTCTTAGTGTCATCCACTTTACTATGCTGGAGGAAGATCCCATAATGCAAACTGGAACCTTGTTTTATTCCTTTCAACTCTACCTGGATTGAGCACCCCAGAGAGGCTGCTGTTTTGGTGGATTTATTTGTTCATTTATCTATGTAGTGCTAATCTTGGGGTTAGGTGGTTTTTTTGGTTTGGTTTTTTTTTTTTAGTCTTGAGCACCTCTTTTGAGAGTACTTGTAATCAGATGAATTATACTGTATCAGAATGTTAGAAAATTAAAACCTAGACTTTTATCTAGCTCTCATCATCCTACAAAATATAGAAATAGATATGTGGTTGCAATGAATCACATTTTATGCCTTATTCAGTTCATGTGGCTTAACAGCTGATTGATATAGAACAGCTACCTAATCCTGCTCTTGGTGACAGGCTACATGCCAAGAAAACAGTCCTGGTACACTACAGTCAGAGTATCATCTTTGGAGAGTCTTATGACCTGTTAAAAGAATGATTTGAAACTATGAATATATTGATTTACTTTGATTTCTAGATTGTTTGAACTTGTATTCTGTGAAAGAAGCATCTATATTCTGCTCTAGTTGATCCTGCTTCAGTGGGGGTTTGGACTAGATGATCTCCAGAGGTCCTTTCCAACCTAAATGGTTCTGTGTGTCTGGGAAAGTGAAATGAGGATTTATTTTAAAAGTGTAAGCTAGAAAGCTTTCAAAAACCTAAACCCAAGTGAGTGATTATTTTAATTGTTAAAGTAAGATGAAGTGTAATGCTTTTGTCTTTGCAAAAAGCTTAAAGAGGAACAAGGAACTTTCCTCATACCTTACAGGTGTGAAGTAACAAGCTATATTTAGTAAATATTTTTACACTACACAGTTCAAAGCTTCTGGAAGAAGCTATTAACTTATGTTAGTCTAGAAAAAAAAAAAAGAAACCCCCAAACCAGAGGCTCCCAAAACAGTCCTTCCTTTTGAGTTGTATAATCAATGGAATTTTTCAGTTTCTCTGTATGTTTATAGCACATCAGATGTGGAAAGCTCATTCTAGCTCATTCTAAAGACTGGCTATCAGAACTTTGTTTTCTCTCTTCCCCCCCCCGATTTTTTATCTATCGCATATGTGCAGATCTGCAGAACAAAGTATATATCTGCATTGCATTTTTTTGGATGGAAGTACGAGAGCCGTAACTAGACATTACTGGGTGATGGAAAAGGGTGAAAGCTTGGTGAAAACAAAAAATTTTGCTGACGAATGCTGTCCTCAGTTCCATAGAACAGCTATGTGAAATAATAGTGGTACATGAACATTTGTGGTCCGATTTAGGAAAGACTTGTTCAGTCTCCTGGATGGTGACTGCATAGTGCTTGTTTGCAACATTCAGAAGTAAACTATTAGTAGAGATGAATGTCAGCAAAGATTAAAGTGATTTATCAAGAATCTGAGAGGAGCTGATGTTTAACAGCTTCTCACTAAAACCTCTCAGAACATAGAAGCCAGTGCCCACCGTTAACATAGGCAACAGTTTTTAGTGGGTTTGGATTTGGTGTACCTAGTATTATTTTGTTTCCATAGTTCACAATTAAACTGATTATTTTAATTTTCTAAAAATATTTCAGAAGTAACTAAATTTACATATTTAATATCTTCTGGGAACATTTTTTGCAGCTATATAGGAGTGTGAATGTACATACAAAAGCTGTTGGGTTGCTTTAAGCTAATGAGTTACAATTTGTCACCTCTCACTGCTCTACGTCCAAAGTAGAGCATGTTAAAAAACTTCGATTTAAGATTTGACATTATATATATATATGTGCATGTGTATTAAACAAAAAACCCCACCCAAAAATCCCAAACAAAACAGCAACAAACTTTTACATAGCTGTATATATAAAAATATTTGAACTTTGTTTTTTTTTTAACTCCTCTCATTTGTTGTTATGCAGAACTACATTAGTCTGGCTCTGAGTAGAGTCATAGTGGTCAGTAAGGAAGACTTAGCGTCCTGTAACTCCAGCAGTCAGATTGTTCTTGTTCATGCTGACTGAGTTCAGAAGCTTAATTTATCTGTTAGCACAGTTGCTCCTATGCCAGTAACATAACACCTGTCCTTTATGTAATCCTTTCCTTGCTTCAACCAGCTGATGAAAAGCCAAAAAGAACAACTTTTTATGGAACTGGATGTAAGTTAAAGCAGGGGAAAGAAATGGAAATATGCTGGAAACAGAGGAACAGAATAAAATGTGTTTGGTATGGAGGAAGTTTTGTTATGAAAAATGAAAAATATGAATTAAAAAAATGACATGCTACCCTTTGTAATTTGAATGAGAGAAAAGGTTAGTAGGAATCTGGGCCAGCAGTTTAAGTAATCTTAGAGATAATCATGAGATTTAAGCCTTTCCTGCTGGAATTACAAAAGCAATTGTAATTAGGCACTAAGACTTCCATGTTGAAAAAATGGTCTTGAAGTACTCCAGTATTTGTACTATTTGGGGACAGTCTTTAAATATGAACAAAAGCAAAGCAGTTCAGGCAGATCACCTGATTTTGTTTAACTGATTCTGTTGTAGTGAACCAAGCCAGTGCCTGGAATATCTTACTTTCTGACAGCAGGGCTGCTGCAACTACAATGCATTAACCTAAACAATGAAAAAACAGAGTAACTAAATCTCATAGTCAGAGAACAACACTGTCATATATGAAAGAATTGCTGAGGCATTCGTTACATTAAGTCTGCAGCTTGTTTTTATATATTGCAGTAAGAGGTTGAGCAAGTGGTCTCTAGGGACTTGGCATTCTGCACAGTGGCTTCATGTCCCATCCCGTCCTCCGTGTCCTGTCCCGTCCCGTCCCGTCCCGTGTTCCCCCCCCCTTTTTTTTTTTTTTTTTTTTTAAAAAAAAAAGCTACTGCTAGCTACATCAGTGTGCTATGCAGAACAGCGTGGAGCATGTCAGCTGACACAAGTATTAGTTTCATGGTACAGGAGGAAATGAAGCGTTTGATTCCAAAAGTTTTCACTTCTTCGGTGTAATGGTGAGCATATTGTTGCCGGTTTTGGGATTGAAATTTTTTTTTTTTTTAATGTGATGTTATGATTAAGGAATTGAATCCATATTCCTTAGATTTTGAGTATATTCTATGGGCGTCCTTTCGATTAGACAGTTTGGAGGGCTAGGCATAAACAAGGCCAGCTCCTCCTCTGTTGCCCTTTTGGGGGGATGAGGGGGAAGTCAGGAGTGGTATAGGCATAAAGTGATGATTATTGCAACTACTTAGGTTTGTCCATATTACTGTGCTGCTTGGTTCTTTCTAAACATTTCAATTCCTGTTGGTAAATTTGATACAGAAGATGCCTTCTAAAGTTTAATATTGCTAAGTCATCCTCCGTTAAGTATGTGGCATAAAGGTTTATATTTAGCACTTCAGTGCAGCAATGCAGTTAGGAATAGAAAATTGCTTTCTCACTTGACTGCAAATAATTAAAATTTAGAAGTTAGCATATAAGTCATTGCTTCAGTATATGATTTTTCAAGTGTGTGTCTCTGACAGAATTAAACAAGCTAGTTTCACTGTATAAATTAGTATTCTCTTTTACATAATTTTTCTTGTGGTTTAGCAACATACAGTCATATTTCGCAGCAATTTCTAGACAATAATCAGGAGAGAGGAGAAACTCTTAGATCTTGGAAAACCAAAATCTTTATACCACCATGGTGACACAGCAAATCCAACTAGTTTTTTACGCGTTTCTGTAACTTGATATTTGATCTGTGTTACGTTTGGAGAGAAAGCGTATTCTATGACTGCATGCACACAAGATCATGTCAAACTCAGAAGGTGAGATGATTTTTGTAGGAGGTTTGTATAAGTCTCATCATCTGCAAGCATGATGGGGACAAGATGCTGTCGAGCTGTTATTGAGGAAACTGCGCATAGGCTGCAAGAAGCTGCACGTTTCTCCCATGTTACCACTCCCAGCTGTATGGAAATGTGCAGGGGACTTGCATCCTTCTCACTTATTTTGGATTGTTGCATTTTGCTGTGATTCCAGCCTTCTGTTTGCAGTTATGGAAAGTACAAAGTGTGATTTCCAAGCATGATCCCTGAGCATCTAAATACTAAGAGCACAAATATTTATGCAGTAGCCACCTCATGTAGTTTTCCTTCCAACAGGAATGGTCATTTCAGGCTGTAGGTTGGTATTTAGTATTTCACAGGCGGAATTCAACTTTCCATTAGAATAGCACAGGGTTTTCTCCTATGGGACTGTTGGTAGTATATTGTATCATTGTGTGTGTGTTTATTTTTTCAGTATTTTGCTGTTCTGGTGCTTGCAAGTCTAGGCAGATAGTAAAAGCAGAAGTGTGTGAGAATAACACAAAAATGCGATTTAAAAGGAAGCTTGAGTGTGTGGAAGGTTTTTGTGGAGAAATAGAGGAAAATAGAGGATTCTAGAGAAGATTAGTAAGGTGTCTATTTTTCCCTCTGCTCTCCTGAGCAAACAACACAATATTTAAAAAGAAAAAAAATCTGGGTATTGTAAACTGGCAATACTATGGGATAAGTTTTGCATGAAGATACTGTAGAAGTGTTTCCTCTTCCTCTCCCTCTCTGCCACCTATGTGTGTATGTTTTCATACATATGTTTTCACCTTCACTCATGATTATCCTTTTAACAGTCCCTTTCTCATAGGTATAGATTGTGCAACCAGAAGGGTCAGGCTTAGCTTTTTAAAATGCATCTTAGTGATCAGTTGATTATTGAACTTTTATCCTGAGACTCTTGGCTAAATCCTAAGTGATGCAGTGCAGTAAGTGTGACAGGGCAGAGTTCACAAAACCTTGGATATACAATACTGCAACAATCTAACTTGTAGTCTGAAACCTCTGTGTCAATGTATCTATGTGTTTGTGGAGCCCTTTTGACCTCTAATGTATTTAGAGGGAGGGATTTATACCTAATAATAATATTTGTTGCTTTTTAATGTGTAGCTACCATGCAAAAAGAAAAATATGTCTGCTAAGATATGTTTACAGTATTGATGTCTTTCTATAAAATGAGTATTTGTTTTAGTAAGTTATATTTTTTTCTTTTTTTCTCCTTTTCCCCCCTGCGCTTTCGTTGTTGTGCAGAGCTCTGGGATTGAAACGTTAGTGGAGGAGCTTTGCTCCAGACTGAAAGACCTTCAAAGTAAGCAAGGTGAGGAATAAATCTTTAAACTTTGGCAGCCATATATCAACTGCGTAACATTCTGAGACGTGGAGGTGAGAAACAGGCAGTTAATTCAGTAGCTTTTAATACAGGCCATGCAATTTAAAAATACATTTAAGCAATTCTGTGCTGGTATGTTTTGTTTGCCTAAGAAATAGTAATTCACAAATGAAGTTTTCCTCATGAAAAGCTGTAATTGTTCATATCCAGCTCTGTCTGCTTTTTTAGTAAATATTCTATATTCAGCATCTGCCTTCTCCACCAAAAGAAATAAAAATAAAGTAAGCTTGATTCTGTTCCTTTTGTGTATCGATACTTGCAAAGAGTAGATTGGCTTCAGAATTGTTATATGCTAACTATTCCTGTGAAAAGCATCCAAGCAGCCATCACAGAGAAGTGTGCCTAAAATTTCTGGGCTTTAGGAAATGATGACAGGGACTTCATGTTGTCAAACTGAGGGCAGGGAGGATAATATAAAATTGTGGTGTCTCCAGTGAAAGTTCATTGCACATAAATGTTTGTTCAGGTGCATAGCTGCAGCCTTTGACACTTACAGTAAAGGTAATACGCTTATCACGTAGTATAAATAGCAATAAATAAGGGATAAATATTTACTGGCTCAGAGCATGATTTTAGCAGTCACCATTCCCTTTTTGGTTTTTAAACAGTAATTACTAGGCAGCTCTTAGTATTTCAGTGTTATGCTGTGACATTTTCTTACTGAGTCAAGGTGATGCTGACCATTTATTTTGAAAAAGAAAAAAAAGAAAAAAAATTAGCGTGTATCTCACAGCATTTTTTTTGGTCTGCTACAGATGTTAAAATAGAGAATTAGAAATATTTAGAGCCACCTCTCACACAGGAAACTTGCCTTTACATCCACCCAAGGCACAGCAACTACAGTAGGGGTATTTCCTTTAGTGATACACATGAGAAGTTTGATGCAACCATTCGTAAGAATATTTAGTTAAATTTTTTTTTTTAATATCTTTTTTTCATATGTAGCAATGCAGGAAGGAGAGAAGGATGTGGTTATGAAATCAGTAAAAATTCAATAGTAAGTCTCCTAGTGGGAGCACTGCTGCAGCTGCTAGCCAGTCATGTTTGGTGAAATTTGCAGGGCTTAACAAGACAACTGTGGAAAACTTGAATCTTTATGTATAATAACCAGGCTATAAATTCTTCTGTTATTTACAGTGCTCTATGGAAATTTGCTACTATTACAGCTATACATCCTGGTGCTTTTTCTTAAATACTGTTGTAAGATACACTGGCTTTTTTAATTTTTCTGATAAGCATTTGGAATTTTCTTCCAAAACAGAGGAGAAGATTCACAAAAAGTTAGAAGGCTCTTTGTCTCCTGAGACTGATTTATCTCCCACAGCAAAGGATCAAGTAGAAATGTATGCTTTTTAAATTATTATTATTATTGTTATTATTATTGTTATTATTATTGTTATTATTATTGTTATTATTATCTAAGATGCTTTTGTCTTTTCTCCTTTTACTTCCATATTTTAACACAGTGAAGTTAACTTAGTGGGGAATCTGGAGTCTTGTGGATATTAAGAAAGACATTTTTTTACCTGCCATCTTTATATATTAAAGAATGAGCATTTGGTACCATGGGCTAGTTTAATTTCTGGCAAAGTTCTTATTGCTTTCTTTTTACTATATCCAGAACTCAAAATATACTGTATTTTAGTTTCCTTAAGACCAAAAGCCTTTAAAACAGCATTAATTGACATGTTAGACCTTCAGGGACAGAATCAGTTTCCTGGGTTCATAGAATCATAGAGTAGTTTGGGTTGGAAGGGACCTTGAAAGTTCATCTAGTCCAACCCCCCTGCCAACCCTGATCAGGTTGCTTAGAGCCCTGTCCAACCTGGCCTTGAATGTTTCCAGGGATGGGGCATCTACCACCTCTCTGGGCAACCTGTTCCAGCGTTTCACCTGCCCTCGTAAAAAAATTTCTTCGTTATGTTTAGTCTAAATCTACCCTCTTTTAGTTTAAAACCATTACCCCTTGTCCTATCTTGTTCAGAATTCTTTGTCTTCTGTTGCAGAAATGGGAAATTGAAACTCTTTTATAACCTTTAAACTCTTTATAATCAAAGTGGTCTACTAGTTACCAAGTACCTGTGTCCAGTGTTACTGAAGTACCCAGGAGTTTTTATCATTCTCTTGGAGATATGACTTTATCTCTTGATAACCATTGGTAGCAACAGTGTAGTAGAAGTGTTGCTAAATGGATGATACTTCTTCAGGAAACTGATTGTGCTAATGTGCATTTAACTTAACTGACTTCTGAATGGTTTTTGATAGGTTTTCATTGAAATATATGTGATTCAGTATAAATGTCTTTACTGTCAAACATATACTACTTTAAATGTTGCAGAAAACTGTATTTTAATTTTGTCCCTGTTGTACAAAGTTAAGCATCTTAAACTGTTCAAGAACTAATCTTGTTTTGCAATAGTTGGAGTTTTTTTTAAATAACTGAACCATGAAACTATTTAGAACTTAACAGCTAGTGTCTCATTTTACAAAGGAGTATTAAAAACCATGGAATTCAGGACTTCCTCATTTATACTTTAAATCAAACATGTTTAAGAAGACTGCAGTGAATTGCTACATTATCTAATAAACCTGGAGTCAGCCTTCACTGTTTTAAGCATCCACAATTTCTGTCTACAGTGAAGTTTAGGAGTCCCTAAAAATGGGATTGTTTTACTTGGCAGTATATTTTTAAACCTATATTAATATAAGCACTTTTAAAGCTTATCTTAATCTCCCCTTTTGTTATCCTTCAAACAACCAGTGCAATGAGTGAATGTGCACAAACTGGATTTTTTGGCAGTTAGATTGGTACTGTTTTGATGTGGTTTTAGTAATAATTTATAATCTTAATGCCTGTCTGAAGTCCTACAATCTGAATGTCACCTTTTTATTTTCCTTTTAGGTACTATGAAGCATTTCCTCCTCTTTCTGAAAAGCCAGTTTGCCTGCAGGAAATTATGACTGTATGGAATAAATCCAAAGTATGCTCTTACTCTAGCTCCTCATCTTCATCCACTGCTCCACCAACTAGCACAGATACATCTTCTCCAAAGGACTGCAATAGTGAAAGTGAAGTAACTAAAGATAGAAGTAATAAAGCATCTGCCACTGTACAAGAAAGAAACCAGCAGAAGAAAAGTAAAAATGAGAAAGAAAACAAGTTTAGTAACAACACTGTTGAAGAAAAGCCGGTTTTGTACAAAAAGCAAGTCCGACATAAGTCTGAGGGAAAGATGCGTCCTCGTTCCTGGTCATCTGGATCCAGTGAGGCTGGCTCAAGTTCTAGTGGTAATCAAGGTGAATACAAGGCATCAATGAAATGTATTAAAGTAAGACACAAAACAAGAGAGGTTCGAAATAAAAAAGGGCGGAATGCGCAAAGCAGGCTTTCAGTGAAACCTGGTGAAAAGGCCGATAGAAAAGTCCACAGTGGAAGCAGTAGCAGCAGTAGCAGCGGGTCCATCAAACAGCTGTGCAAAAGAGGTAAAAGGCCATTAAAAGAAATTGGAAGAAAAGAAGCTGGCGGTAGCGACGGAAAAGATTTGTATTTAGACAGCAGAAATGAAAAGGAATATAAAGAAGAACCCTTGTGGTATACTGAGCCGATTACAGAGTACTTTGTTCCTCTTAGCAGAAAAAGCAAGCTGGAGACTACATACCGCAACAGAGAAGATATACGTGGCGTAACATCAGAGGCTGTAGAAGAGTTGTCTGAATCAGTGCATGGTCTTTGTATTAGCAACAATAATATTCATAAAACATACCTCGCAGCAGGTACTTTCATCGATGGTCACTTTGTAGAAATGCCTGCAGTTCTAAATGAGGATATTGACCTCGCTGGGACCTCAATATGTTCTCAACCAGAGGACGACAAATATTTAGATGATGTTCATCTCTCAGAACTAACACACTTCTATGAAGTGGATATTGATCAATCCATGTTGGATCCTGGTGCCTCAGATACGATGCAAGGGGAGAGTCGGATTTTAAATATGATTCGACAAAAGAGTAAAGAAAAAACTGATTTTGAGGCAGAATGTTGCATAGTGTTAGATGGAATGGAGTTGCAAGGGGAAAGTGCAATATGGACAGATTCGACCAGCTCTGTTGGTGCTGAAGGGTGGTTCTTGCAAGACCTTAGTAATTTAGCTCAATTTTGGGAGTGCTGTTCATCTTCTAGTTCTGGTGATGCAGATGGGGAAAGTTTTGGAGGAGATTCTCCGATCAGATTCTCCCCCATCTTAGACAGCACAATGCTTAACTCACACATGCTTGCTGGCAATCAAGAGCTCTTTTCAGATATTAATGAAGGGTCTGGTATAAACTCTTGTTTTTCAGTGTTTGAAGTGCAATGCAGTAACTCTGTTTTACCATTTTCTTTTGAAACACTCAACTTGGGAAATGAAAATGCAGATTCTAGTAGCACTGCTAATATTCTTGGGAAAACACAGTCTAGATTGCTAATATGGACCAAAAATAGTGCCTTTGATGAAAATGAACACTGTTCCAATCTTTCAACAAGAACCTGTAGTCCATGGTCACACTCGGAAGAAACACGTTCAGACAATGAGACTTTAAATATTCCATATGAAGAATCCACGCAATTTAATGCAGAAGATATTAATTATGTAGTTCCTAGAGTGTCTTCGAGTTATGTAGATGAAGAAATTATAGATTTTTTGCCAGAAGAAACCTGCCAGCAACAAGCTAGATCTTTAGGAGAAATGCCCACTTTGATTTTCAAAAAAAAATCTAAGCTAGAATCTGTCTGTGGTATTCAGCTAGAACAAAAAGCAGAAAGTAAAGACTATGAAACTACACAAGGGTGTAGTGAAAACAGTCCACATGGAGATGGCTACAGCTCAGGGGTTATTAAAGATATTTGGACAAATATGACAGACAGAAATTCTGCAGCAATGGTAGAAATAGAAGGAATAGAAGATGAATTGTTTTCAACTGATGTAAATAACTATTGCTGCTGTTTGGATACAGAAGCAAAAGTTGAAACCCTCCAGGAGCCCAATAAAGCAGTGCAGAGATCAGAGTATCATCTTTGGGAAGGTCAGAAGGAGAACTTAGAGAAGAGAGCCTTTGTCTCAAATGATTTATCAAAAGTAGATGGTGGTGACTACACTACACCATCAAAACCTTGGGATGTTAACCAGGATAAAGAAAACTCATTTATACTTGGTGGTGTGTATGGGGAACTCAAAACATTTAACAGTGATGGAGAATGGGCAGTGGTGCCACCTAGTCACTCAAAAGGGAGCTTATTACAATGTGCAGCTTCTGATGTAGTGACAATAGCTGGTACAGATGTTTTTATGACTCCAGGTAATAGCTTTGCCCCTGGTCATAGGCAATTATGGAGGCCATTTGTATCATTTGAACAGAATGAGCAATCAAAGAGTGGAGATAACGGATTAAATAAGGGTTTTTCTTTTATCTTCCATGAAGACTTACTGGGAGCTTGTGGTAACTTTCAAGTTGAAGAACCAGGGCTTGAATACTCATTCTCTTCCTTTGACCTGAACAATCCATTTTCACAAGTTCTTCATGTAGAGTGTTCATTTGAGCCAGAAGGAATTGCATCTTTCAGCCCTAGTTTTAAACCTAAATCAATTCTGTGCTCTGATTCAGACAGTGAGGTTTTACACCCCAGGATATGTGGTGTTGATCGAACGCAGTACAGGGCTATACGGATTTCTCCAAGGACTCACTTTCGCCCAATTTCTGCATCTGAACTTTCTCCAGGTGGTGGAAGTGAGTCAGAATTTGAGTCAGAAAAAGATGAGGGAGGTATTGCTGTCCCTTCTCAAGTAGATGTATTTGAGGATCCACAAGCAGATCTCAAACCTCTGGAAGAAGATGCAGAAAAAGAAGGGCATTATTATGGAAAATCAGAGCTTGAATCTGGAAAATTCCTTCCCAGATTAAAAAAGTCTGGAATGGAGAAGAGTGCACAAACATCATTGGATTCCCAAGAAGAGTCGGCTGGGATGTTGCCAGTAGGAAACCAAGATCCCTGTTTAGAATGCAGTATGAAAGAATCTATAGATGGGCGGGCGATGGAGAGCTCTAAAGTAAACTGCAGAATAGTGGAGCCACGTGAGGAAACTAGCAGGTTTTGCAGTTGTAAAGCAGGGTGCCATTTCCCCACGTACGAGGATAATCCTGTTTCTTCGGGAGAGCTTGAAGAGGTATGTGGATATATAAAATTACAGAATTTGTAGCTGGCAGCTGATAACCAGCAATTTGTCATGTGATAGTATAATTTAAATGTTTGTAATTGTATAGCTCTCTAGAAAAATACAGTTTTGTAGAAACACTGGAGGTTCCATCTGAACGTAAGAAAAAGCTTTTCTTACTGACCTAGTGGCCCAGTGCCCTAGCACTGCCACAGGTTGCCCAGGAAGGCTGTGGAGTCTCCTCCATTCTTGGAGATAGTCAAAAGCCATCTGGATGTGGTCCTGGGCAGCCTCCTGTAGGTGGCCCAGCTTGAGTAGGGGCAGTTGGACATGATGACCTCAGAGTTCCCTTTGAACCTCAATCATTCTGTGATTCTGTGAAAAATTAACTGGCTTCAGGCATTATCGTGTCATCTTGCATACCTTTAGAAATATATGCATATGTACACTCATGTAACTTTAAAATCTCTTTACCTTAGGTTTTTGGCTTACCTGATTTACATGTAGTATGTTACAGTGTGCGTAAAGTTTGAGTAATGAGATATTACTGATTTTGATTCAAACGTATTTTAAAATTTTGAAGAGGAAAATCTGAAGTCAGTCTTTTCAATATAGTTACTTCCAAGCAGAAGAATTTGAAGTTGAATTATTGGATGTCAACTTCAGCAAAGAAAGGTTTGTAGAAAGGCTTAATTGTCTGGAAATTAAAATGTTCTCTTGTCAGCATGACACAAAAAGAGATAAAACACGGATGCAAAATTTCCATCACTACCACAGTGCTATAAGGAGGCCTATCGGTAACTGTGGTTTAGGCCTGAGTTTTCTTTCAGGTAATTGTAGGCATAGGTTAAGTAATGATCAAGAGCAAAAATCCTTTCCAGCCAAAAATACCCAAGTTTTTCTTGCTATGAGCTCCCTTTGTTTTTGAGAAGAAATATTTGACCAATAGAATAATTTAGTTGTGTGGCCAGCTCAGAGGTATTGTCTGGGTAGTTACAAGTTGCATCTTATGTTTTCTTTTGTTCTTCCACATACTCAACAGTTGTAGCTACATCAGGAGGGAATTTTTTTTCATTTTCAGCTGAAGAGTTGCACCCAGCTTGTGTTGTGCGATTTTATACTCCTCAATTACAAGTTTGAAACTCTAATTCATGTATGGGAAAGCTAACCTTTCTCTTGCTAAAACTAAAGCTAACCTTTTTGTTGAACAAAATCAGAGTTCCTTATTTTCCTTCTTCCCCACTGTTTCTCCTTTTATCCTGCTTTAATTACTATCACAGCTTCTTTTCCCAGTGTCAATAAGTTGATGTCTGCTGCTTGCACGTGAATCAAATTTGTGACCTTTCCAGACCCTTTCTAGACATCTTGATTCCTGCTGCTTTGTTAACAGAGATAAAGTGGCTCCAAAAATCTTTTCTGGAGTCTGGGAAGTTTCTGTGTTTGTGCCAGGCCTTGCAGAAGGAGTCACCAAAAAAATTAATAAACTTAGCCTGTAAGTCAGAACAGATTCTGGAATTCCCTTTTACCGGGAGTAAGCAGAATCTAACTTCATCATGCAGTAGGACATAATGAATAAACAAATAGTATAGTACAGTTATTTGTGACAGCAGGATTCTCAAGTTCCTTCTCGTCCTTTCCAGATCTCCTTTCTGTATGCATAGTGCTCTGTAAGGATGTTTAATTTCATCTTTGCTTCAACCATTTATCCATTCAAGAAAGGATTAATTGTCTGGTGTAAGTTTACAGTGGTTCTCTAGTTTATGGCAGTGATGAGACTAGAAAAAAACCAAACCTGAGGTACTGAAGAGTGCTCAAAAAAGCTCTGATATTTTATTTTCTTTTAAGTTCCTTAGTGCAACCAGAAAACTAACTGCTTCCCTTGCTTGGGTTACATGATTTTGTAGGCCTTTTCACAGCTTCAAAATTATAAATCAATGAGAAGTACAAAGGGCCAACAACCATCTCAGCAGTCTAGACTCCAGTTTGGTTTGCAATTAAGGTCTTCCAAGGAGGCTTGAGGAGCCTGATTACAACATAAACTCAGAAAGACTGGGTTAACTAGCCCTCCTGTATCTAGCATGTCTCAAGAGGATGTGTGTACACTCTGGGCTTTTTTAAAATCACCATTAGTGTGCATCTGAAGCTAACTGGCTTTTTGGCTCGAGAACATTTGTCTAAATTTATTATTGTACTTAAGTATACCTATAAAAGAGGGGTTTTTCTAATCATTAAAACAACTCTAATAAGTTGATTATGAAGTAAACCTTAATCAGTAAAGATGATGACTATATCATGTTCAGGAAGGGGTACAAATGTCATTCAAATGTGTCTTACATGTGCAAGCTTTTTTCTAAAAAATACCTAGAATTAGAACAGTTTAGGAGAAACATTCTTCCTGGACATCCCACACATCCATGCATGGGAAGAATAGTTTTAACTTGAACAGAGTCTATGGAATTGGCTGATAGTATAGATCAATATTTGTAAAGGATGTTTTAAATGAAACTTCTGTGCTTTCTTTTATTGACTTATGATGAAAATTAAAGTTACTGTTTAACTTGCTGGTATCTAACATAAAGTTTGTGTTCTGAGGTATCTCCAATATTTTTGCATAAATAATGGCTGTGAAAATAGGAATGTAGACCACGGTGTAATAGTAACACATTCTGTTTTGCATTACATAAACTTGACTTTTATATGTGCAGTGCAAACACACATCTTTGAGTATCTCCTATTTATAAGACTGTAGGAGAATCTGGTTCAGTTTCTTCCCTCTTACCTTCTATATTAGAGCAGTTCTAGAATTATAGCATATTTTGCAGCAGGAATTTTTTGATAGCTTCTGCAGTTCTTCAAAAGTGAATTATAGTTATATACCTAGCCTTAGGATTAAAAAAACTTAAAACCTCACACTACAAAAAACCCCACAAACCAACCCCCCAAAACCCCACTGATCCACCCCAAACAACAAAAAACCCCACAAAAAATTCCCTCTGAAGTATAGACCTTTTTCCTCCAGGTAAATGCTCTTGCCATTTAGCTGTTGAGTTGTGGGTAAGTATTCAGTCTGGTCCAGTTAATGTTCTCTGTAACAATGCTGAATCTCTTATCAACAAATTTTATATGGGCTCTGATCTAGTAAGTGTATCCTAAGAATGCTTATCCTATTGAGTTCTTGAGGTAGATAAAGGGACTTGTGGGTTTTGTTGGGATTGGCGCCAAACTTTCAAGGTCTGAACATGCCCAGGACAGTGCACTTGGGGATGAGGAAATTTTACTGGCAAAAATTGTTTGTGGATCTCACGATTTAATTGCCCATTAGATTCGGTGAGGTTGACTGGAGTAATGCAATGTAAGTGTGTAACTCCTTTAGGAAGAGCTGGCAAGAGAGGGAGTGCCTTACATACATTGGTTCTGAGGTCAATAGCGTAGGAGATAACCTGCTATAAATCTAGGTGGTGATAAGAGGGAGACAAAATTCAGAGGGATCTGCATTGTGCCTTAAAATCAGGAGAATCAAGTGGGAAAAACATCAAAGAGCATGTAGAGTGTTCCACGTACAAAGCAAAGGACTTCCTTGAAAAAGAGAGAGTAGGGATTATCTGAGAAAGAATTGGTCCAGATAGTTCTTGATATGTGCTGATCACAGCAGATGATGAAAACAGCTACAAAGACTCTGGGCTCTAACTTTCTAATTATAAGACATTAATTTGCTGAGATTTTGAAGGGTGAAAGTATCTTGTATGAGAGGGACCTTAGAAAAATAGAGTTCACAATGATAGTATAAAAATCATGAGGACAAAACCAATGTTTAAGCCAATAAAATAAAGATTTGGTACACCTGAATGTCCTATAAGTAAATCAGAAATACAAAGATGACTGAAGGATATTTGAGAGACAGAACTAACAAGCTATGAAAAGATAATGTTGAAAAGATATTGTTTAGTGCATTTTTTGTCATTGTTAGAATTGGTGAAAAGACAACTAAGCAAAGGAGTAGTACAGATAAATTACACTGCTTCAGCTAGTTGTAGGAGTATTTGGCTAAGTATCATGAGAAGCAGCAACTAATTTGAAAAAGCCTAGTAGAATACTTGTTTGAGAACACACAGAAGGTAGAAAATATATAAAAGGAAACACATTTCCATCCTTTTAGAGGAAAATGGAACTTGGGGTATTACCAATGACATTTAAATTCCTGAAAGATGTTTTAAACTGTAAATGGCTTAGATGCACAAAAAACAGAGAATGTTTCTAAGTGTTGGTTTGGCAAAAAGATTGCACTCTCAAAATAAGTCAGTGGCTTACTAGAGGACAAGGAAGATGATTAATTTTTCTGATCTGGGGCATAAAATATGTGATTGAAAATCCCTGGTGATACCAAACTGGGAAAGTCTGCAGTTACACTGGAAGACAGGATTAGAATCAAAAGGTTGTTAAATTGGAGAAATGGTCTGAAAAATAAAATGCAATTCAGGAGGGACAAATAGAAACTTCTAAAGAGAATAATCCTCTTTACAAACAGTGTGAGCAGTGACAGGTAAGGAAATTATGTGAAACAGAAAAGCATCTTCAAGTAGGTCGTAAGTTGAGCATAAATCAAGAATGACACACTGCAAAAGACAGGAACATTGTGATATATAAATAGGAATGCCCTTCTGTAAGAGGGGAAGTAATTGCTTTTCTGTAGCTGGAACTGGAAAGCCTTTTGCGGGGGTACTGGGCTCAGCTTTCTCAGTATCAAGAAAGATCACAACTTTTGAAAACAGAGTGAATGAACTGGGGTTGTCTCAAAAAAAGAGAAACTCAAAGAAAAACCCAGCAGTTTTGTAGTTAGATGTTCAGTTACATTAATTTATTTGTAAATGCACGTATTTCTTACTAAGTCTTGCTTCAAATACTCTTGAGCCCTTCCCTCCCTCCCCTCCTGTTGGGGTTTGAACTTTTGGAAGGTGGTTCCGAAAGGACTGTTACTCAGTGTTTGGAGAGGAAACCAGAATAGACAACTTCAATATTCATTATAGCAGAATTTAATGAGAAAAAAAGTTTAATCTGGCACATGCTTCTGAATACAGCTCTCTTGAGTTGCTCGTTTGGTTTGAGAGGGGCTCCTCTTTATTAAGCAATAAGCATTTGTAAGTTTAGGTTCTATAGGTTTGTAGTTCTGCAGTAACTTAAGGAAGAACAAAAGGAGGTTTGGTTAATTTTCCATGCTTAAATGTTCTCAGGTTTACAGAGGAGGAGGCTGGATAGAAGCTCAGTGTTGAAGCTCATTTGTTACTGTTTTTTAGTAGCTAGTTGCACTATGTTTTTAAATCATTCTGTCTAGTATCTATAAGGGATGTTACAAGCTGGCATCATCTTTTGAAGATTAATGGGATTACCACAGGTGCGGTTATAAAACTAGGGACATGTCTGTTGTGACAAGCCTTTGGTATTTCAGCCACATCCATTAATTTCATAAGAATTTAGGCATCTTTAGTAAGTAGATTTGAGATGATTTTTAGCAAAAAGACAAATTATTAATCATCCTCATAATTTTTCTTCACGTTGGTACATTAGTTCTGTAGTTTAATTTTATGTTATTGCACCGATGGTACTTCAAGCATTAAATTTTGCCACTTTATGTTTGCTTTCTTTTCTGCTTTGTTTTACACTGAACTATTTGTCATGTTGACTAATGTTTCACTGTATTTTAATCTCTTGGGTAGCCATCTGTTCTCTTCTGTTTTGTACTTAAAGTGTAGGGCTGGAACTTGTCCTTTTTTCTGGATTTGTACAACTTTAAATCAACAAAGTATGAGCCCCTGTGTGGAGTTTATATTGATTATAAGAGTTCAGATAATGGGTATTCTATTGTAGTTTGACGGTCCTCCCATTAGTATTAGAAATTGAACAGTGTGACCTATAAGATCTAGCAAATCGGTTGTAATACCAGTTTCCTCCTTTACATGTAAGTATATTATTTATGGCATAATGAAGCATGATTATTGTCTAAACACTTTCCTATATTAAATACTAATCTACAGAGAATGAGTGGCAGCCAGGAAAAGCAATGCTGGTGGGAAAAGGCGCTCTATTCTCCCCTTTTTCCTGCATCACAGTGTGAAGGTAAGAAGCCATAATAAATTCTCTTATCTGTGAGAGAATTGGGATGTCTTGGTTGCATTTGTAATCTCTAGCATGCTTCTTAAGAGTTTTAAAATGAAAGTACTGTTAAAATCATCTTAATATTTATGCAAATTTACTTAATTCCAGGCTTTGGAATTAAGTAAGTAGAATATCAATCTCTGACTCTGAAAATACTTATTTACATTTTTAAATATGTTTCAACCTGAATAATACTTACTAGGTAGCTAATTTTGTAGGAATGTGAAAACATGATAATTACCTTTTATGGGTTTGCATAAATAACATGCCAGCTATTCAGTGAATGTGTGGAATTTCTCTCAAGCTGGGAAGGAGAGGGATTTGCCTCTTGGCCACTCCTTTCAGTGACAGTCTGGGAGTTTTTCTGTCCCGCACAGCGAGTACACCCAGTGCTGGTAGGCAGGCTGCTCGCAGGCGGAAGCAGGTGTGCTTCCAGCACTTTCTGTTGCTTCCCAAGAATCTGTAGCATCTGACAGCTGGCCCAGGCCCAGGTTTTCAGTGGACAGGAAGAATCCAGACAGCTTTTTTTTTTTTTTTTTTTTTCCTCCATAACAATTTACCTTTTCTGGGGAGAAGGCAAGAAGCTAAGTAAGAACTTTCTGTATACCAAATTGACAGGCTGTCTGATGCTTTCTGTTGGCAGAGGCTCAGTGCCATAAACTTTTGATCAGAGACTTGGTTCCTAAATAATCTGGAATAAGATTAGCTAGTAATTATTACTGAATTATTTTTGGAGGGCACTTTAAAGTGCAACAAACTAAACTGTGTTCTTGGTGCCTAAATGCCCTTACTTTGCTATTTACCACAGTTTGGGTTACTTTCAAGAACAACTTACTTCACTCCCAACTATGGAAGTGCATTTGCACAGTGAGAGAGTATGATGTTGATGTCTGCTGGACTCTTGATTTGCCTCCTGGACTGGTCACAGAACTTCCCATATTAGTAAAAGTACTTACAAAGCAAATATATTTAGTGTCCTTTTGCGAAATTGTGGTTGGTTTTTTTTTTTTCATGGTGATAGTTGCAGAGGTATTATTGGTCTAATAGCAAATGCAGTGACATGCACTTGAGTACATACTTTGAACTCCTTGAACTCCTGTGAGTGACTTGTGTCATCTTTTTGCTGACATCTGCTGGTGAACCTCCATAACTATGCAAGTGTTTCACCACCTTAGTTCATCAGAGGAAGACAATATACAGTATAAAATACTATGAAGTCCAGAACCTGCTTTGGTACAGTGGCTGAATTTCTGTGAAGCAGAATAGTTCCAGGATTTCCTCTTTGAGGTTAAGTTTAACAAAACCAGAGCTTTATCCTCAGAGCTAATGTTATTCTTCCACAAGTCTTTAGCTGTATCCAGTTTTCTGTATGGGTATTTTTTAATTATGAGTATTGATGCATGTGATCCATATATATCTGTATGATATATGTTGATATTATATATGGAAGTTTAGTAAATAGAAATCGCAGCCATTCACATCAACTTTTTCATTTGGGATCAGTCTGTATTGTAGTATATTTTGTATTAGTATAGAAATAAGACTGGTCTGAACACCATGCAGTATCAGAACTGAAAAATGTACTGAAGCATTTATAATAAAAAAAGTAATTCTTGCTCTTTGTCCCTTACTGTTTTAGATGTTTTAATCAATAAGTAGCTTCTTATTTTTAATCAACTAAGTGCTTCTTATTTTTACTTATATAGTTATCCAGGTAAGATTTTGTGAAGGTTCCATAAGGTATTGTGCTTATCTTTTTAAGGATGTCAGACTATAAAATCCCCCACAAGCACAGAGTTTACATGGCTTAAAGTGTGAATTTCAAAAATACTTCTCGAGAAGTATTGGCTCAATGTAAATAACAGTGTTCTTCAATTCTGTTTTTTCTTCCTTTTTCTTCTGAAACACCCCCACAAACACAATGTAAGAGTGTTATACAAATGCCAAGGGAGAGAATGGTGTAGGAGAGTTTGCAGATGTAAAGGAAATATCCAATGATGATGAACATCTTTTAGATTTTAATATGGTAAGTTTGCCATTGGTTTGGGGGAGGAGTTCTTTTGTTTATTTTATAAGGGTGTGCTACTACATCTTTCCTTTCATCACAGATTTCAGTCTGGCCTCAAAGGAAATTCCTATGAAAACCTTCAAAAGCTTTTCTTTCCTTACTTTGTTTTTCAATCTCCTCTGTGTCTTGAGTGTTCTGAAAACTCCTCAGTGTTGTACTTTGGGGAGTAGAACCCTTTGTACAAACGGTTGCACTGGTAATAGTTAAGCAAATTCAGTTTCCTTTGGGAACACTTGGCTTTTGCTTGTCTTGTGTGTTAAACATGATCTGTCTTTTCCTCAACTTCTAATTTCAGTAAGTGTAGAGTGTGCTGATGTGCACTATGAGGGCAGAAAGAACCAGCAGCTAAAGGCGTAAACATAATGTATGCTGAATTCTGTCCTGCTTACAATCAAAAACCCTGATCTTTTTCTGTAGGGAAGAAATTCCGTGTATGTGTGCACTTACTGACACACTTTTAAACTTTATAGTGATGATAGGACTTAAATTTACACTTGTGACATGCTATAGATTTACTGATTCAGCTGAAAATATATTGAGTTTGCTTGAAGTTTAGTCAGGTCTATGCTGTGTTTTCTTGGTATTTAAGACTTACCTTACTTTAACTACCAGATTTTGGAGATAATTTGTACAGTAATTTTCTACCGTGAACTGTGATAATGATGCATTCTGACTGATTCTCTTGTTGGTTTGTGCAAATCCTAATCTTAAGGAATAGGAAAAAATAATAAAAGTCCCACCTTTTTTTTCTGCTGTTCTGCAGTCCTTTCTACATAGTGGACTAAATCAGGAAAGAGGAGGACTTGCCCTGTAATTGTGACATCTCTCTTGAACAACTACAAACCTGTAAAACCTCCCAGCCCAGAAAAAAGCAAGCATGTTCTTTATTGTTCCCCATCAACACTGTCAGTTTAAATCCTTAGGTTTCTTCTGTTTATGAAGCAAGATGTGCAGATGATATAAATGCTGAGGCAAAACCAAATGGCTTCAGGAAGAAGATCTACTCCAGTGATAGCTCCAGCTCTGAAGACACAGCTTCAGAAGGTGGAAGTGAATGGGCTGATCCGTGTGAGGAGGAGCTTTTTTCTCGAACTCAACTATAAAAACTGCAGAGTAGAACAGATGATTTAAAAGTAACATGAGATGGAAAACTATCCTTCCTGAGGGTCTGTAGCTCTAAAACAACAACTTGAGTTTCCTCTTCAGTTAATGGATTCAGATGTGTATTTATCTTTCTCTTCTTGCTTATTTTATAGATGAGGACACAGCTGTCCTGTTGAAGATTTTTTTTTTTTCCCCAAAAAAACTGTTAAATTCTTGGCTATTTGAACTAGACTAGATTGTGTTGTCAAATCAAGAATGGATGTGCATGTGCTTGTCTTAGTAGTACCACTGCTTTTTTGCATCTTAATTGCAGTTATTTTCATTCGTAACTGTAGCCCTACCACTATTACTATCTTCTTAGCATCGCAGTGTCTACAACTACTTCTGCTATTCAGAGACTTCAGCTTTCTGCACATTAGGCTTTGTTCTTTAAGAACTGGGAGATAAATACTTAACACTGTAATCTATCAGTGCCTTTCTGAATGCAGGAGAAAAGCATGAATGACTTGTCCAGTCTTCATTCAGTAAATCTCGTAACTTTGAAGTAGGAACAACAGGGTTGTGCTTTAGAGACTTACAGAAACTGTGTTTTCTATCCTATGATTCCCCCCTCCCGCAAACCAACACTGAGGATACCATGGTTTGTATTTTTGCTAACTGGAGAAGCCAAGGATTTTTTTGTAGGTATGGAGGCTATGTGGGGTTTTTTTCCTTTTTTTCTTTTTTTTTGTCCTTTTTAGCAACTTGCCAATGTGGGGCAGAAGTTTAAAAAGTAACACCAAAAATAATAAACCACTGGGGTGATGTGTGGATTGTTGTGAATTTTGTAACGAGTAATGAGAATGTTGTCTTGTTGCAGATGATGGCATTCATGTAGCCTGCAAAAGCATCCTGTACTGAACTTGAGCCTGAATGACTGAAACTATCTAAAATGCTCAGAGTGTTCAATGTTTAAATGCAAAGGGTCAGTGCTTCACTTGAAAGATATCCTGTGGCTGCTGCAGTTAGCTGCTGTTGTGGCTGTAATTTAGTAAATCTCGTAGTTCATTTTGTGTTTCTGAGAGAATGTGTGGGGCAAGTTATGTGTGTGGTGGGTGGGGGTAGGGAAAGTGATGACTTAAAACATACATGTGTGATTGCAGTAGTGATTGTTGCTTTATGTGACTTGCTTTTAAATTTTATTTTGTTAACTTAGAAAGTCAATACATTGTCAAGTTGCATCTGTACAAGACTATCAACTCCTTGTGCTTTTAACACATTATGCAAAATGTATAAGCCAGGAGGAGCAATATTTGCAAAACTAAACATTCTAAGTTTTTACCAACTCATAGTTTAAACAACAACAACAACTAACTAGTCTATACAATAGCAGCATGTCTATAACATCGGGAAGTGCAGAAAGTCCAATACTGACTTGAAAAGCTTAACCATTAATTTTGACAGGCAATAAACCTCATGAGAACTATAGCTGTTTGAAATGTGAGCTGAACTGCCTTTGAAATATGTTCTGTGCTAGAAAGGTTTTCAGAGTATAACTGGGTTTTGTTGCCTTTATTCAATTGATAATGTAAGAATTTAAATACGTGTTTGGAAAACCATGCTATTCTTTGTGCAACGCTTTTGTTGAGATCTTTACTTAAAATTGGCTTGGTTTGTCCTTACCCAGGGACTTTCTTTGGGTCCTCCTCTTAGACTATGTTTTAGGGTTTGTATTCATATGACTCTTTTGACACTTTACAGTTTCTTAATTTATTTGCAGACTTTGGATAGATTTTTATATATTTTACTTTCTTCTGGAGCTTCCTTGAGAGGTTGTTTAGCACCTGCACTGAGAACTAGATAACTGTAACATGAAAGTAAAAAACAACTTTACACACAAATTCTTCAAATCACTACAGTGAAGAATAGAATAGAACTTCATTCGAGAACAAGAAATGACCAAATGGACATATTTCAAACACAAACTTCAGCTCAGTTAATTTTGGCTAGAGCTGCTTCTTCGGTAAGAAAGGGCTCAAAAATAACAAAGGTGTTGCTTATAGTTACATTGTGGCATGTAATAATTCCAGCACCTTTGGGGAAAATGAAATCATATATTGAGCTTGGGCAATAACAAATTGTCTTTACTTGTTTTCATAGTTTAATGGCTAAAGCTCTAAAGCTTTCAGTGAGAGTTGAAGTGTGGTTTTTAGTTTTTCTGTATGGATAGAAACACACACAACAACAACAACAAAAGCATTAAAGGTTGGCATACGCTGAACCGCACTGTGGTATGAAGCGCATTGCATATCCATAGCACTGAAGTATCAGTTTTCCATTCCTGGGCTGAAATTTGTTTCTACTTTTTGCTTCAAGTGGTTGTATTGTTCTGATTTCACGTACACCAGAGTAACTGATTTTGTTTTCTTGTGGAGTTACTTAACACCGAATAAAAATATAAAAGGACAATTGGATGGCGTGTGTGCGTGTTCATTTTCTTTGGCTAACGTATATAACTTAGCTACAACATGGCAGTTAAGCATTAAACATTCTGGAGAGATAGCATGAGGTATCTAATTTGGGAGTCATTCATTGCCATAATTTGTTAATCTATTTTTTTTATTCTTTTTCAATACAAGGCAGAAAAAATAAATATATTCTAGATGTTCTTTAAAAAAAAAAGTGAACAAAATAAGTGTAGTTCCCCACTTTATTTCTGTAGAAAATCTCATTTCAAAAATTAATTTGTAATGACAACTTCATAGTGAGAGAACATGAGACCTCTTAAAAAACAAAACCAAAAAAACCAAAAACCCACAAAACAACCAAGACAAACCCAGACCCTCTCTCACATCACAGCTTTTCTTATATAATGCCAGATCTAAAATAGCAGACTTCTATAAAATAGTAGCAGACTTTTATTTCTGTTTTCAACTGTGTTCAGCCATCAAATGGTCAGTATCTCACTTCTACTCTTAGAAAAACTGCACCTGTGACAAGAAAATGTATACTCTTAACTCTGTGGCTGGACCTCATTTTATAAAAAGGACAAAAAAGACCCAGTTTTCAACAGCTCACATTTCAGCTTGGTGCAGACATGCGCATTATGTTGCTGTATGTTTACAGCCATAGTGACTTGGGATTCTGTGTAGAATGATTCAGGCTCCCCTGAATTAGAAGTGCAATGAAAACAACACATAAATACCCACTTGAGAAATAATGGAAAACAGTTGGGTGAATACTTTTATTCACTAGTATCTAGCATGCTTTAAACTTGGTAGTTAAAACTTTCAAAGGCATAAATTCTTTTAAATTATTTCTTAAATACAGCAGGAGTATATTTTAATTGTGTTTATAGAAGATGGTTGATGAAAGAATTAAATTTAATCAGCTGGGCCTTTCAGTTATTGTATCTGAATTAATATTAACTCTATTTACCCTAAAGAATTACTTTCCAGTGTAAACAAAGCTTTGTTTTTGCAAAAACCACTGTATAGTCCTAGGCAGCAGTTGCATGTCAGACTTGTCAGACTGTGACTGCAGGGGAGTGCTGCCCACAGTGAAAATACGGGAAAGGTCCTGCAGCTCTTGGAGAGCCAGTCTTCTTCCCAGGATTCCCTGACAGTAACTCATTCTTTTCCTGCCAGGACCAGCATATTTAAGTATTATCCCCAATCAGTTATCTATCTTTCACACACACAGTGTCTCACACAGTTTTCTTTTATGACCTGTGAAACTAGTAGCAGGACTCCAGAGTTTTGGAACAAAGGAGACTTAACTGATACATTTTAGTGCTCTACAGTGAGCTCTCTTTTCCATTGTTCAAGTTGTTCTTAAAATGTATTGTAACATGCAAGCGCTTATAACTTTTAGGAGCTACCTCTACGCTCCAATGTAGGGATAATAATGGGATTAAAAGGAAAAACAAAGCTGACTGAGCTGGCAGTGTGTCAGCATCCTGCCAAGAAAAAGGGACTGGGTGGCAAAACATTGGTTTCCCTGCCCTACTTTATTGTGGTGTATAGTTTCACCTATAAGGAATGCACCAAGGACAGAGACTGAGATGAGAGACTTCTGTGTATGCTGCC
This sequence comes from Athene noctua, assembly GCF_965140245.1. Classification (NCBI taxonomy): domain Eukaryota; kingdom Metazoa; phylum Chordata; class Aves; order Strigiformes; family Strigidae; genus Athene; species Athene noctua. The sequence goes on along the minus strand of NC_134040.1, from coordinate 13,430,195 downwards.
TTCTCCTACCTGGCACCCTCCTGTAGGACAGGTGCTTCTGGAAGAACTATACCTGTTACTGTAATGTATTTGAAATGCAGAACCCAGTTAATCCAAGAACAGGAGGTACAAAAGCAGTAATAAGTCTCTGTTTCCCCCTCAGTACAATGTAGGGTCACTTTTATCAACAGCAATAACAGCTATATAACATTGCTACAATTTCTTTTCACATAAAGATTTTAGAAATTATTAATGAAGAAGGCTTAACTGCCCATCATTTCTGTGTACACCTTATTTTACTCACTACAAGTAAATGGAGACACAGATGTAGCAACTCCTTATCACAGAACTGAGCAGTCTCAAATTCTTGAATTTCTTCTAAAGTCAATCTCAGCAATGAAGCCTGTTAAAAATTATGAGTATATTTTCATATTCGTTTCAGTGCTTTTCTTGTTCATAGCCACAGAAATGCTTGAGCAAAGGCACTACAGTACAGTAGCAGTGCTGAAAGCTAATATATAAGCACTAGAATAGACTGCCTAAAAAAGGGATGCTACTTCCACTGTTAGAGATTTTCAGGAACAGATTAGAGAAATGTGTCAGCGATCGTGTAGGTATGTATACATACGTCCTGCTTCAGGGGAAAAATAAGGAACTAAGTGATCTTCAGATTTCTCTGAATTGTTTTCCATACAGGAACAGCTTATATCCAGGAGGGTGATTAAATTGATTCATAGTTTACAGAGAAAAAAGAACCATTAGATTGCCTTGGGCAGTTTTTACTTTATTGATCCCAAACTTGTGTTTGAAAAAAAAGTACAACTTGTGTGTAGTTTAAGACCATCATCCAAAGAATAATTTGCCTCATTAATCCCTACCTATTATGGTAGGCCCACCCTTCCAGATACTGGACAGAAATTGGGTCTGCATTTTTCTTTTTTGCACAGTTACTTTATTCATGCAATAATGAACATTAAGGACTGTTAGCATCTTTCTTCTTCCTGATACCCTTTTGGTTAAGATTTTTCCCTTTTGCTATTTTTTCTGCATTTGATAACATATAAATTTTGTACTGATGTTTGGCTTTTAATTGTCGTTGCTTTGTGATGAGGTTTTAGCCCATAGCCTTTTGACTCTGGAAACGTTATCTATTTGACAACAAAGTCTACTTCAAGAAGTCTCAATTGTTATTCATGCTTTTTCAAGATTTTTCCTCCATTTTTCTTATAATTTTATTCAATACAAAAATAATAAATCCTTTGAAGCACTGCAGATCCATTGAGACATAATAATTGGATGTTATCTGCCCAAATTGAATGTTACTTGGTTTCATTCATCATTACTAGTTCCAGACAACTAATTTTCAGTCCAATACTTAGGTTTTTTTTCCTACCGAGTTCCAAGAAAGTTACTGTATGTTGGGTGCAATGCCTGCTGTGTTACAGAACTAATATATTTGGTTTTGGAAATGTAATTTAAATTGCGCTTGCTTAAGAAAATAAATCTGCTATAGCAGCCCAGCTTTTCATTACACAACTGTGCATAATAAAAACCTTGTTTCCTTCTCTGGTATGATTTAGTGATGGGTGAAGACCCGTAACAGAAGTACCGTGAAGTTTTTTGTTAGCAATTATTTATGGGCACTTAAGATTCTGCAATTCTCAGATATTAATACAAGTGGCAACATTTGTAGTCTTATTCCTTCACACCTTATTACTCATTTTGTCTTTCCTAAACAGCTTGTGGACAGCAATAGAAACAATACAGTCACATGCATCATGTTTCAGGAATATCAGTTTGAATGTTCTGGGAGGTCTCACACTATCTTCCCCCACCTTCCCTGCTCTTCATTTTCTTGATGTCTCATGGAGGGGAACTTTAACTATGTAAGTCTATTCTTAACCAGTGGTAACAGAAGGGTTAACAGTAATGGTATTTACAGACCTGGCTTCATTCTCCTCATCCTTTATCAGGTTTAAGTACCTACAGGAGGAAGCAGCCTTTGGAGAGAATGAAACGGCATGTTTTCCAGCTGTTCCTGATTCATCTCAAACCTATTAAAATGGTTTGGTGCACAGAGGTTCTGCTGCTAGCAGGCATGGTCGTGCAGATGGTGGCTGAGCTGGAAAGGGACTGCTATCAAACAGATGTGCAAAAGAAAGCCAAGAACTAGTTTTGTGTGAATGTAATTAATTTGTGATGAATTTGAAGTAGAAGAGCATAGTAGTCAAAAACATCACCATTTTCTTGTGAGGTATTGGTATTTTTGATAAAATAATTATCCTGCTGATTGCTGCAAGTCAGTAAAAACCTGAATTTATTCATTGATTCCTTTTCCTGTGCCATAAAACATGGATTTGTTACTTTACCATACATACAGGTAATTCTGTAAAGCAAGGACAAAAAATATCGACGTCTCATCTCTGTTCTAACACTTTCCTTCAAGAGAGCACTTTTCTGTCTCCTACCATGATGGATGATAACAGATTATCCATCACTTGCTACACTTAGTACACTTGCACTCTCGCTAGTGCGAGCCCAAACTGTGTTAAATAACAGTGATGGGAAAGGGAGGTAGGAGCTATTGGTCAGCTAGTATTCAATAATGTGTGTTGTACCTTCACAATATGCAAATCTTTGGTTAACTAAAGAAAAAAATATTACATTGAAATGTTTTCTAGTTTATGACAGAGAATTACTGACCTCAAGATGGGTAGGGAGCTGCACAGCCAATTCAAATGAAGCTCAGCTTGGCAGTCTCTGGAAGCTGCTTGCATCATACTTGGCTTCTGATGAATGAAAATTCAATCTAGATGTTCCCATCTTAAAAAAAAAAAAAAAATTAAAAGATATATCAATTGCAAAATTGCTGAAGCTTCAAAACAGAACTGAAAGCCTAAGCGGAGAATGCTTTCCCCCATCTGCACACATAAGCAGTGTGAGGGAAGCTTGCGTTTCTGTTCCTTAACTCTAAAGGAACAAAGGAAGGACTTTGCATATTTTTTCATATGTAGTATATTTTTGAGAAATCAGTGAGACAGAACAGAGAACAAACTCTTCATTCTTTCTTATAGAGTAAACATAAAACTGGTATATCAAATCCTGCTGGCACATATGATGAGTTTTTCGATTGAATGTTTTCAAAATAATTAAATTCTCTAGCACTGATCTATTATTAGAGTATTTTACAGGTTTACAGCTTTACCCGACCCTGAATCAATGGCAGAGGACAGATGATAACCACACTGAGTAAGTGCCACAACTAACTTATCAAGCTTTTGAGGATTTACTTAGAACCCATCTGTTAAAACAGGAAGATGATTTCTCAGCATGCCCTTCTGGATGAAGTTTAAATTTTGCACAGCTAAAATCCAAAGGCACAAAAGATCCCCTTTGCACTTAGTTATGCATTTATACCTCCTATACCTCGTAGTACCTGTTCTGTTTCCTTTCAATAATTAGGACATGCCACGCTTCCGTGAGAGCTACTGGTGTGATGCTGTATTTAGTCACATAATGGCAGCCCTTCAGCTTTTACACAATACTTGCAGACAGAATCTACGTTATCTCAGATGGACGTGGCATTAGCAGAACTGATGCTAACTGCTAGTGCAAAAAGTCAACTTTTGCTAATAGCTCACAACAATCAGAAATGCCATTTCCCCTTTTCCACAAGTTACAGAGTCATTCTGATGCAACAGAATTTTTTTTATACCGTCTTGGCTGTGGTTTTCTGTAAACATTCTGAGGTCCACCCTGGTATTTTCATACTGCCTAGCACACTGGAACCCTGGTGGTTCTGGTTTTCTTCAGTGCAAAGAACAGTAAGAATTTTGTTGTGAGTGGGTATCAAAAAACCTACCAGCTGAATAGGGAGTAATCTGTGGGTTGGAAATGGAAAATGTCCACTAAAATAAATCACTTAGAATGGGAACTTAAAGGTATTATGATTGTTAGGCAAAATTCTACCCTTAAATAACTGCTGACTCAAAAAATGTTTAAGTGCTTAACTCCCTGTGTTATTTGAAACTTAGCTGTACTCTACACTCTGCTGCTGTTGAAATATTTCCTGCAGGTTTTTTTAATAGCTCCTTCAGCCTAAATATTGCAAAGACGTGAGTATCATTATTTCCTTTGGAGACACTCTGCAGACTTAGAGAATTAATTAAGATATTTCCATTCTGTTATTTACCCTAGGAACCTAACAACTTTGACCCCAGTTGGATGATACCATGATGACAATACACTCTTATGGTTGCTCCAACAGAAGAACTGATTCCCACTCTCAAAACCAAAAGGAAACTGTTAATACTGCAAAAGGAGTTAGTGACAGTATATGCTCCAAAATAGTATGTCTCTTGTATATAAACAAGTTTATATTGCTTTTATTTACATCTTAATAATAATACACAGGCTGTCTTGCAGAGGTAGCAGTGATTTTCAAGGAGAGATATGGAGAAATCAGTGCCAATCTTAATTGGTTTATATTGCTATCTTAGAAATCCAGCAGAGTAAGCACTGATACTCATCAGTGTCTGACCCAGTTGCAGAAAGTATCTGTAGAAGTGTAATTTTTGGTCGATGCCTGCTTCTCATTTTGATAATGACCCAATTCTCATCTTGACAGCATGGAACTGGTGTCAATGGGGTCATGGTGGCAAGTACTTCCGTACAAGTTTACTCAGCCTCTCGCAATTTATTCACGTGTAACTTGCCCATATCAAAGCTAGAATAATCACGGGTTTGCTCTTCTTGATATTGAACTAATTACATTAACACAAGTTCAGGTATTTCTGCATTTGCTGCACTCATACTTGCAGCTTCAGGGTAGATGTAAGAGGTGTGATGTGATGAGAGCCTGGTACTTACATCCTCAGTTAAGATGGGCGACAACTTTCTTACTACCAGAGACGTTATCATCGAGTCTAGGTGCAAAACTCATGTGACCTTTGCACAAAAAAAGCAATGAGTTTCAAAGGGGGTAAGGAAACGAGAGCTCTGCTGCTGTAAGGTGCTGACTGCTCGTAACTCCTTTCACTTCAGTATGGGGGCGGAGAGAAAGGTTGTGCATGGCAGGTTCACTACGCGCAAACGCCAGAAGGGAGCACGTTTGTGATGGAAGATGGACGCATGAAAAGATAAACCACCCTAGAGCCTCCACTTCTGGCGTTACAGGTCACCTCCACAGAGCGAAGGATGCACCTTCACTTGATGTCCCAGACCTTCCACACTTGTGAAAACCACCAAATTTGTTTTCCTCTTAACCGCACCCGGGAGCGCACGGGCAGCCAGGCCGCAGACCCGCTCCCCCCGGGGGCCGCCAGCGCGCAGGGCCCGGCCGTCCGGCCCCCCGCGCTGCCACTGGCAGTCCCGCCGGACGGGCTGCGGCCGCCCGGTACCGAAAGAGCTGCTCCCCTCCAGCGGGGAAGCCCGCTGAACGAGGGCCCTCGCTTCAAGCCCACCGCCCGTTCTACCCGCCCCGCTCCCCGGGGCCGCCCCGCGCCTCCGCCACAGCTGAGCCGGGCGCGCACACACCCCCCCGGGGTGCTGCCCCCCCCGGGGCGCGCTGAGGCGATTCAAAATGGCGGCCGCTCCCCGCGTGCCTCCCCGCCCCCCGCCGCGCAGGCGTCTCCTTCCCCGGCGGGCGGCGCCTCGCTCCGCCGCGCTGAGGAGGGGGAGCGGAGCGGTGGGGCGGGAGGGGAGGAGACGGGAGGCGAGGCGAGGGGCTGAGCCGCAGGGACCGGAGCGTCCCGGGAGGAGCCCGGCACCTGTCCCGCGGGCAGAGCCCGCCGCTGCGCTCGCAGCCAGGTGTGCGCCGCGCCGTGCCCGCCGCGGGGGCGGGCGCCATGGGAGGCCCCGTGCCGCGCGGAGAGGGCGCCCGGCGGGCGGGGGCTGCGCCGCCTCACCTCCGCTGAGCCCGCCGCCCCTCCGCGGGGACCGGGCAGCGACATGGACCGCCCGCCGCAGCCGCCGGCCGCCTCCTAGTCCCGCAGCAGCAGCAGCGGCTGTGGGGCGGGTTGGGCATGGCCCAGCGTGATGAGAGCGACGGAGGGCAGCGCTGCCCCGGTGGGTGAGGCGTCGAAGTTCCTTCGTGGCTCTTCCTCCTCGGGCGGCGGCTCGCAGTCCTGCCGGGGCTCGGCCCCGCTGGGGGCCGGCGGGTGGGGTTCGGTGGCACCTGTTGGGGCGAGGGGCAGAGCCCGGGGGGGCGGCGGGAGCGGACCCCGGCGGTGAGGGTTCGGGGGGCCCGGCTGGGTGGGCGGCTGCTGGCGTGGCCCGGCCGTGGCCACCTTAAAAAGTTAGAGGCGCGGCGCCGCCGGAGTCTCACCGGGTGGTTTGGAGACCACAGAGGAGGGTGAGCCTTGCTTCCTCAAGGCTTTGGGGAGGGGTATTGCTTGTGGGGGTTTGTTTCTTTTATTTATTTTTTTTTTTTTTAATGAAGGCCACCAGCTAGGAAACGTTCGCAGTGCCGGGTCAGCCGCAAAGCCCGTGAAAAGGGTTCGGCTTTATTTCTCTCTCTGTCTCTCTTTCTAGTCAGTCTCCTAGGCGATTCCCAAAGACCAAACAAAACTACAGCAAACATTAGCTGAAGTTCTCGTGGCGCTGCTGCTAATTTAATGTGGCCTCAGATTTTTCAGTAGTATTGATGCGAGAGGAAAAAAGCCCTGTAAACTGCTTCTGGATCAGAGACTTTTAAAGAACATTGTGACTCATTTATATTGCTTGCCTGACGTAGCAAAAAGGGGAGATGTGGTGAATGGTTTACTTAGGATCGCTCTTCTAAGCGCTCCGTTCACAAGGCAGATTTGTAAAGCTCACGCTTCATGAAGGGCACCAGATGTGAGTTAGATAAAAGACTTCTAAATAAAAACAAATCCTAACTTGCTTCTTTTATTTTGCCGTTTAAGTTTTGGCAGTGCTTATGTAGCCTTATTTGCTATATGCCGTGCTTTGTCGAAAGCTCGACTTCTGTAGCCTCAGGAATTCTTCACTGTCGGCAATGCTGTGGCAGTTAGAATGTGAACATAAACAATCTGAACCAAGAAATGTTTAATAAACAAAACTAGGTTTGATGCTTTTGTGCACTGAGGTCACCTGCAGTTGCACTTGATAACAGCAATGTGTTTCTTGCTACATGCAACAAAAATATTATCAAATGCATGGGGAGTATAATCCTTTAATTTAAAAAAATAATTTTCCTTTAAGAATGAAAAAAAGGGATTGCAGCTTTGTAATTGAGGAAATTCCTTGCTCTTAAAAACTTAAAGAAATCGTTGGCAGAGGTGAGTGTTGAAATGACAAGATCTGTGATAAAAATTGAGATATTAACTCTTTGAGAACTGAGCACTATATGTAAACCATTCCTCCTCTTATTTCGATGAGGCAAGAAGATGTAAAGCTTGTATTGTACGTAGCTGTCTTACCCTTTCTTCTAAACAGGTTAGTTGCCTAAATTGCACTGCGGTTCACAGCAAACTTGGAAGAAGGTGGTTTGAGTTGGCATCTTTCTGATCTTTGTTTTATGCTAATGGTTTGGCATTACTGTTAAGTTTCTTCAGATTTTACATTAAAATGGGTTGAAAAGCCGTTTTATTCTAGGTCTTAGAAAATATAATCAAATACGATTTGTTCCCTCTGTGTGGTTGAGTGATATGCAAAGTCAAAATCTGTTTTAAAGACTGTTTATTTTCAGAACACACATTCTTGCATGCCATGATCAGAATCTGGGGAATGTGAGGCCACAGGGATGACTGTAGTAGAATGGACCAAAATATTCCACCTGTCAGACAAAAGGGAGACCTGGGAGAGAGCCTAAAAGCAGGACTAATGCATCTTGATAGTCCCATGAAATTCTGACACTTGCAGTTCAGGGACTTCCTGAGTTTGTTTAGGAGTTGTCAGTGATTTTTTTTTTTTTTTTCTTCCCTGAGTTTACATGTAAACTTCTGGCATCCACAGTGTACTGTCAGCAAGGAGTTAAGCAATTCAACTACCCTTTGCAGGAATAGCTACATCCTGATGTTAATTTTGAACCTGGCTACAAAACTATCTTTATCTGGTGTCCCTTAGTGCTTATGGCTACAAAACTATCTTTATCTGGTGTCCCTTAGTGCTTATGGTGGAAGAGGTAATGTGTAAATAATATGCACCTAGTCTCTCACTGCTACTTGTGACTTCTGCTGTATTTTTCTGTCTCGCTTTCCCTTGGTATCTCTCTACTGGGGGATTCACACTTACGAGATCATGGTTCCTATAAGATGTAGGATGTTAAGACTTAACGAATATCAGATTTTTTTTAGATGATAATATATTTAAGTAAACCATGGGGATTATGAATGTTGTGCAGACAAAATTGCTTATTCTTTCTCAATAGTTTATCATACTACTAGTACTCTAATAATGCTATGTTTATTATGATGATAATGTTACCATGCTATGTTAATAAATTATTTATGGAAAGAAATTAGTATTGGAGCACATGACACATAGAATGTTTGACGTCAGTTGTCAGATTTTGCACTTAGCAGTGAGGCAGCTAAAAAGGAGTATAAATATCACTTCACTACATCCTTAAAAACAATGCTACAGCAGTCTAATGCAAAATGAATCAAGGTGTTCTCATGTATGTTTTTGACAGCTGATTACATCTCACGTTTTCATTTAAACCCTTGATGGGTATACTTCAAAGCTTCCCACAGTTTCACTGAACTGTGTAAAACCTTTATAGCTTGCTGGAGCAAATTATGCAATAACAAGCTACAACTGTTAGGTATTTTGCATTTGCTGGTTGCCCATTTAAAGGATCTCTTCCTGTTAAATTTCTTGCTTAAAAATTACAGAGCCAAGTTAAAATAGCTTCAGTACCCCATGTGAAAATTTATTTTCACTTATCTTTGAACCTTGTTGCTCATTACTTGGCCTCTTGAGCTGCTGTGTTTACTGGCTCTTCCAGGGCTGCTTGATTGCTTACCATTTGTAAACTTAGTCAAGCGGAGCCATGAAGTTAAACTAAGGACAGTCTGCTACTTGGGAAAATCACTGAGCAGAAGTGAAGGCGGTCACCGTAGGAATTCATTATGGGACATGCTTGTGCTGTTTACCCACATCATCAGAGTTATTCCTGGCTGATTATATTACTGTACTCTGTTTTCTGGACTGCATTTTCTAGATGCATTAATGAGTATGAATTGTGATAAAGCAGACACCTGCACCCTTGTTTATACAGTTCCATAGCATGTATATATATGTTTTAGAGTAATGTTGGGGCTGGGTGGGCTGTTGTTTTAAAGAGTAATATAATGTGAATGAAGGGGTGGGTAGGCATGGAGAAGAGGAAACAGGCTTACCTTAGAGAAATAGGTGAATCCAAGCAGGAAGGTCTGAGAGCAGATGCAACAGTAATTATATCTAATGCTCCATGTTACATCATATTTGTACACTTCGACTGTCACAGTTGCCTTCATGAAGTAGAATAGTTTGTTGCCTGTATTCGAAGATTGTTGTTTAGGGTTTTTTATTCGTTTTTTTTTTTTGCTTATCCGTGCAGTTTTAATTTAGTGAACAGAAAGGTTTGTAATGTTTGTAGTTGGTATGCTAGCTATCTCAAGACATCACTTCTTTAAATTGCAGAGGATGTAAACTTTTCAAATCATGGTAATGTGAAAAAAGTTGCTATAGCAACTCTGTGAGAAAAGTGTGCATCTTCACAAGCTTTTTAGTCAAAACAATACATTTGAAACCTTGTTTATCTAAAGGATTAGGCAATTGATGCGTTGTTTGATTCCAATGGTGGGTTCGTAGTTGGCTGTAAAAGTTCTTAAAAGGTCTAAAAGATGAGATATTCAGAGTTGTGTCTACTTGACTTTTCCTTACACTTAGGAGTGGATTGAACTGGAGTGTCAGGTCAGCTGGTGAATAGCATTTGTGTAGTAAGCTAAAGAGTTGGTATAGCATACGAAATATGTTTGGATTCATCAGCTTGTTATGTGACTGAAAGCTTGTGGAAAAAATTGTTATGGTTTGGACCAGTGGAATATGTTTGAAATGTGTTTCCTGTCACTTAGTGCCTGTCAGTGTCAAAGCCAAAGTGTATTGATGAGTTTAGATCTAAGAATGGACAGTGTGTTAAACCCTGGTGTTTGCCAGGGCTTAAGTACCATTAGCCAGTGATTTGCAACTGCTGGGAGGAACCAGTTTTCCTAAATGAGATGTTCGGGTTTTGTTTTGGTGTGGAGGTTGGCGGCCGGTGGGTGGTGTTTGTTTTTTAAGAGTAGAATGTGGGGAGGACCTCCTACAGGACAATTGACACCTTTAATTAAGTGCTACACTTGAGAGAGAATAGGATACCAGAAGTAGGAGACCAGGCTTCAGGAACTGGAGAAATATCTGTCCAGAAATTGAGCTGCTTGCACGACGGGAGGAGTATTCTTCACTCCTTCACGCTTACTCCAGAGTGTTTCAGAGTGAAGAAACCAAAGCAATATGTGCATATTTGTTCTGCCAACTGCTGCAGCTTAATTACATTGCAGACTTCAGCAGAGCTGTAGATAATGTAACTATTCATACAGAAAGAGTCAATGTATGTAACGTCACAATAATAATCATGTAGTGTTTTAAAGGGTCAGTAAGAGTTCTTGGGAGCCAGGGCAGCAGTCCTGATGGTGTTCCAGGTTTATGAAAGGCTGCAATTGCACACGAGGACAGTGCATCTGACCTGCAGCACATACTTAACTGCCCTCTCTTTGAGGGTGTACTGGGTCTGGCTGATCTGGAATTGGTTTTCCCCTACAGCAGCCCTCACGGTGCTGTGTTTTATGTTGGGAGCTGGCAGGGTGTTGATAGCACCCTGGTGTTGTGGCTGCTGCTGAGGGGTGCTTACACAGCACCAAGGCTCTTCCCAACATTTTCCCCCCCTCAGTGGGACGGGGTGGGCAAGATCTTGGGAGGGGACACAACCAGGACAGCTGACCCAAACTGACCCATGGGATATTCCATACCATATGATGTCTGCTCGAGTATAAAGCTGGGAGAAAGGAGGAAGGGGGTGGGGTCATCCTTGGTCCTCTGAGGCAACAACTAAGTGTATTGGAGCCCTGCTTCCTGAGACGGCCCGACATCACCTGTTAATGGGAAGCAGAGAATAAATATGTTTTCTTTTTTTGCTTCCGCATGTGGACCTTTGCTTTGCTTATATTAAAACTGCTTTTGTTTTACCCATAAGGGTTGTGGGGGTTTTTTTTCCTATCTTATTTTCTTTCCCTTCTTTGCCCTGTTGAGAAATCAAGGGGAAAGAAGGGGGAAATGATAGAGTGACTTGGTGGGTACCTGGCATTTAGCCAAGGTCAAATCACCACAGAGGGTCACTCAGATTTAGACTGGAACTGGGGCACTGACTGGATTAACTAACCTGCTGGCAGCTTCTGGGGAGGCAGTGTGAATGTATATTGCAAATATGAAGGACAGTGATCCCTGAGTGCAGTAGGTACTGTATATTTGCAAGTGTCAGTTTTACCGTACCTGCAGTGATGAAGCGCATCATGTGCGTTGTCTAAATGTTGACTACATGGATAGCTTTATAGATAGTCAGATTTTGCATCTCTTGCTTAATGCAAAACTGATACCTTATGCATTCTATTTCAGTGACGAATTTATTATCAGTTTTATGGTTTCCAGAAGAATACCAAGAAATTCTGTTTAAATTAACACTTTAGAATTTTGGTTTAAGTGTATGGAAACAAGTTTTGTAGCCCCCAACGTGAGTAAATATGGATTTATGACTGGATAAAAATAAATTTCAAATATTTGTCTTAATATTGACATGGAGCATTAAAGTACCACAGTTTTTATAGTATGTAATTTCACTCTCAGGAGATGTATGCAAAGCAAACACTGGCACACACTTCTTCTGTAAAGCTTTTCATGCTTGACATTTTCTAGAAGCCTAATTTAAGTTGCCATTGTCCTGCTTGTTCAAGCAGGGGGAAGGGATAGTAATCATGTGCAAGAGAAGATGAATGACTTTTAATTAAAAATCTAAATTATGATGGGACTGAGTGTATGAAAAAGAAAAAAAAAAAAACCAAGCAAAACCAAACCACTAAAAAAACCACGCTAGCAGCAGTCAAGAACAAACCATAACCTTCCTGCAAACTTATAATCTTGTCTTTTCTTTCTTTTTAACCAGTTTCCAGTTGGGCCAAGACAACTGATGTAAATTTATCCAGCTCCTTAAATGGTTTGAGCTTCATGGGAATTCTGGATGCAAGAGTGGGCAGCAGTATCCAGGGCCTTCAGAACTTGAACTTGGGGACCCCAAGATCTCTCTCATTGCCTGAGTATGGGCCTGGACAGCTGTCCAGTGCTTTGGAAGATTGTCATAGCCTTAAATCAGTGGATTCTGGTATTCCAACTCTTGAAATAGGAAATCCAGAGCCTGTTCACTGCAGTGTGTTAAATGTGAAGAGAAAGCAGTCAGAACCTGAAATCGTGCCTGACAGGGCTTTTCAGAGCGCGTGCGCGCTGCCATCTTATGTGCCTCCACAGTCCTTGACTTCTGAACATGACCATGCTGTGCGAAAATCCTCTACTTTCCCAAGAACCGGGTATGACACTGTCAAACTTTATAGTCCAACTTCAAAAACTCTGAATCGAAGTGATGATATCTCTGTCTGTAGTGTTTCTAGTCTTAGCACAGAACTGTCAACAACTTTATCAGTTAGCAACGAAGACATTTTGGACTTTGTGGTCACAAGCAGTTCAAGTGCAATTGTGAATCTTGAGACTGATGAGGCGCACTTCTCGGATGTTACCTTGAATTCCTCTAAAGAGACCAATGATCAGAGCCAGCAGGAGTCTTGTCAAGAGACAGACCTGGACAGTAAAAGAAAAATACTGGGACCTTTTACAAACTTCTTTGCCAGGTAAAGTTTCTGTAAAATATATTTGTATTTTAACAGTGACATTAAGTAAGATCATAGGAGAAAGGTCTTGTGTGAATATTTTACTTTGAAAGTGGTAATAGCTCACTGTTTTAATTTAAATTGCTATTAACAACATTTTTTCTGTTCTGAGTAAGTAGGCAAATAGTGCTACGAACTAAGTCTCTGAATCCTACTCTGTATTATCTTTATGATATATGGAAGCATTTAAAATCTTCTTTAAAAGATTCCTTCTACATTGCAGTAAAAGAAGCTAGAAAAAAGGTTCTTTTTCATCTGAACAAGGTTTTCTTCCCGGCTTCTCTGGTGATGCCTTTTGTGATTTTTGGCCAAGGTCCTTAATCTTATGTCACATAAATAGGTAAATATAGGTAGGATCCATACCTGTATTGACGAGCTTTGACATCTAAGGGTTCATAAGTGGTCTAGTAGTGATGGAGTATTTTATTGATCACTGTAAGTATGTGAAGCTTAAAATACAGGCATTTGCCAAACACGTGACTACTATGCTTTTTCCAAATCTCAGTTACAGTTTTGTGAATACCATTTTTTCCTTCATTTTTGTATGGAATGAAAACATCTAACATTTTGTCATTCAGTTGTTGAAATGGAAGCACTGGCCACTCAAAGCAGTTACGTGAAACACAGCCTTTGTATGAACGATAAGGTGTTCTAAATGCAGATACCCAGTGAAAGCGGTGAATGAGGAAAAGGACTAGTCTACTTCTTGAGGTTTGGGTTGTTTATTGGTGACTTTTTGGGCTTCTGTTTATTTAAGGCCTTCATAATGTTTCTTCCTTTTAGGATATAATGTCTGAAGTATGATACATTTTCAAGAAACAGTTCTAGAAGTGAACTTTAGACAACAGAGTTGGCTGCATCTAGCCTGTTTCAAACATATGGTTGCTTCAGCTAATCTTTTTTTCCTGCATGAGAAGAATAGGCTGCTATGAATAGACTGATAAAATACTTAAAGAACTGGCAAACATCATTCTTTGAAAGGCTGCCTTAATTGCAAAGCATCAGTTTCTTTAGATCTGCTAAACTGGTTGAAGCCTTCATTGATTTTTTATTCTTGAGTACTGTGCAGCAGAACTCCAGTCATCAGTCATGTTTGAGGTACTGAAGTTTTTGTGGACCTGTCTGTTTGTTGCCATGGAACCAGACTTAATTCTGGAGCAGGAGGCTTCTCAGCACATCAAAGCATGAACTTTTGTTACCCATTCTGGTAACACAACTGCTAACTCAAACAAATGCTGTCCTTCAGCCTGGAGGGAGCTCAGTGGAACAGACGCATTTAAACCCTGCTTCAAAGTAGGATGTTTAACCACTTCTCAACTTTTCTCATCCAACAAAATAAAGCCATCTGTCCAAATTCTGTTCTAGTATAGCCTCCAGTGGTTTTTCCAGTGTTACAGAAACAGTGGTACTCACTAGACTGCGCTTTTTAACCTGATTTTTTTCAGGTACATTGATTTCCAGAGAACAAAGACCTCCTCCCTTTCAAATGGGGAACAGGTTGTCTTGGTCACCACATGATATCATCACGAGAATATGAGAATTAAGTTCAAACTAGGTGATTGGCATTGAAGTTCCAGATGCTCTGTCTGTAACCTGGCCTTTAATGTCCTTCCCTTTAACATCCACTTTCTACGCTGTTTTGAAGACAGGAGCTGCTTACTTTTTGTCTGTACTTGCACACCACACCCCCAGTTTTTATGCATCTGTTCTCTAATGCCGTGTGACCTCATGGTGAGTTTCACAGGTATTGAATAAGTAGGGAGCGTCTGAAGGTCCTTCTGTGCCACAGGGACTACTATCTATATTTATGCTGTCAACATTGTTAAGGATCAAAACATGCTGTTGCTAGTTTTTGTTGATACTTGCAATCTGCTGTCTGTGGGGTTGTAATTTCTTCCTCTAATGATCCCATACAGTCCCTGTTCCTTATGGGCTCCTTGGATTCCCAGGGTTTAAACAAGTACTTCAGTAAATGAACTTGGGCCCTGCAGTGTTTTGTTTGAAAGTAACTGACTTCTAGGGGCCTTCCCACCTTGCTTACGCTGTACTGTGTACCAGGGTTTATGTATGGTGTTAGACAAGGAGGATGCATTTGGAATGGTATCTTTGAAAACCAGCTTGCTGAGAAGGGAGCTTCTGAAAGTAGTTTGTAAAAAGTGCTGTGATGGTAGGCATAAACAAAGTCCCAGAGAGGAGCATGCTCTTAGCACTTGGTGCTGAAAGGAGTTTCACTTGAGATTCAGTCTTGCAGGTTAAGTGTGTAAACCTTTCTCTTTGAAAATCAAGGGCAAACTATGGCAGGAGAAAGCCAAATTACTTTGTCTTTGATCAGTGGCTGACACACTTGTGTACAGCATGGAAGAACAAGCACCTGAGTGGTTTGTACACAGCCTTTCTACCTTCCAGCAGCCTCATGGTCATGGTCTAAGGCTACAGTGTAGGAGCTCTCGGCCTTAATCTGCAGGTTTAGCTCTTTGAGTAATGGAATATGGGTTTGAACCACTAGGAGTGAAGATGAATCAGCTTAGTTTTTGCTCAAGTTGTTGACATTTGGTAAAAGGAGAAACCTTGTTTCTTGAAACAGCATCTGTGCTTGTATTGAACCCCGTCTGTCATCTGAGAATGTGTTAGTTTCTCTGAACTTGTCAAGACTGAGTTTGCTCTGGATATGTCAGTTAACATTTGTGGCTGCCTGTAGAGATAATGCTGACAAAAATTAGATGCCTCCAGTGCTTGGTCACATGTACCTAAGCTGCTTATGTATCAATTAAGGGTAAATCTTCTATAGTATCAAGAAAATGCTTAGAGAAGCATCTGCTTTGAAATGTAAAATTATTTCTTAGCATTTGTAGATTTGTTTTTCCGTGCAAGACTGTATGCATGTGTGCACGTACGCAGTGCATGAGGTTGTGTGTTCTGTATCAGTTGTAGCAATACCTGTGGTGTGTTACAAAGTGTTGGTCTTGGCTTGGGGCTGCAGGTGAAAATTGAGTTGTAGAGATCAAAGAAAGGAGAACCCTGTTGGCTTGTTGCCTGTCAATCCCAGCACCTTCAAGGGCACTTGGGAATAGAGTGCTCCTGCCCTGCCTTCTGGAGCACTACAGGGAGGAAAGTTTCCTGGGTTGCTTCTCTGGCTCAGTTGCTGTCTCCAGCAGTTTGAGACTCCAAAAGGGCTGGTTGTTTCTTCAGGCTGTTACGTGCTTCTTTGGGTGTGGCAGGAAGATCCAAAGTGAGGAAAAGAAGCCACTTTCCTGCTTGTTTACCCATAGCTCTCCTCTTGAAAGAGCTTAAGGCATCACGGGTACAGTGCTAGGTGGAGGACTAGTGCTCTCATTAGGCTCCAGGTTAGCACATGAAAATGGATTATGGCTTCTGAAAGGCTGACTGCTGACAAAGAAACCTGGCATGTTAGTTGTTTTCAAGTGTCATGCATACTTGTATCAGGTCTAAAAGGCCGGAGGTCTTTCACTTAGAGTATGAGTTTGAATTCATTTCCTTAATTTGAATATGTGCAGGAACTTGGTTTGAGAAATAGAGCAAGCAGATAATTGGCTGGGAGTCTAAAGAGTCAGTGGCTTGTCTGTCCCTTTACCCTAGTGACCTAGAATAGCATGGGTTAATGTGTTTTACCTTTGGACTTTGCCTCTCTACAGTACTGCTGAAACACAGACTTTTTAAATGCTTGGGTTTTAAACAGCTTTGCTGAATCAGGACTGTTGTGAACTTACTGTAGAAGTTGTACTTCCCACTTAGCTTTTTCATTTATCATTTTCAAGACTGAGGATGAGGCTTTTTATGGTTACAGGTAGAGTGACCGTAAAATGGACTAGGACTATGTTCAGTTAAATAATAATTCATGCAGTTCCCTTCCTTTTTAATGGACTACAAGAATCCAAAGTCTTTACTTAGTCCACTGCTGTGGATATTGTATATTTTTCCAGGAATATGGATTCTTTTTCTTTTCAGACTACTAGGAACTTTTGATCCAAATGCTCTAGTAGCAGGATCTCATGGAACCTCTACAGAGAACAGGGACTACACAAGAAATACAGGGCTTTAAGAAGAATATTGCATTTTACTCTTTCCACAGAATCTCTGTTTCTGAGAGAAAGCTTCTGAAGCAGGATTGGCATCCTGTACCATACAGAGAAGCACAAATCTAGTTCAGACTGTGGCCTTACTTGTAGTCTAATAAGAAGGGCTTAAGTTTCAAAATAATAGCTACTGGTTTCAGCAGTGAGCCTGAAATCATGTGATTTTGATATGTTTGTTACATGTTATGAGGTGACTGGTCACATGTAATTCAGAGTTCTGAATTTAGGAATTAGAGCCATCATCAATAGCGTAGATAAGTCACATGTGTTAATGAATAGGACCCTTTCATAATGCTGTTTGTTGCTTTTAATGAGAGGACAGTTTATTTTGCTTCTCTAATTTTGATGTTAAAAGAAAGGTAGAACAACAAGGAGCATTATAGTGTTGATTTCCCTTTCATCTTTCCAAAAAGGGAAATCACTGTCCATAGAAGGGAAGAGAAAGGATGAAAGTAATTATGGTTGAGTAAGCTGAGATATTAAACTTTATATATGTTATCTCCTCTTCTGTGCGTGTTTTATGTTAAATGAAGCCTATTTTATGGAGTATCGGCTGTTCAGGAGGAGACAGGGCGAGAACAGGACTTGAAGTGTGTAGGATGAGGGACAGAAAGAGCTGGATGCACTGTGGGGGAGGATATGAGTGAACTGCTTTTAACCACAAATGAACAAAAACTAGTTGAGCTGCAGGTGGAGTTGTCCAGAAGCTGGGAGTAAGGACTGCAGAAACTCTGCCTCTGGCTGAGGGAATCTGCATGGACACTCAAGCCCAGGCTGCTTCACTGCCCTGTGGGCAGGCTGGGCTCCCCAGTGCTTCAGCTGCCTCACCCCTGAGATTCAGCCTCTTCTTGGAGGGAAAAGAGGAATTTGGTGGCAGTTTTGTCCCTCCCTGCTACTTCATCTGGCTGCATTTTGAGCTAAATGTTGTCAGTAATGGGCATCTAAAAGGTCTGGGAAGAAAGGAAGGAAAACAAGCTTGTTTCAGTGGTGTGAGAAGAGCATAGACACTGAAGATCTGTACTAACAGATGATGGTGAAAACAGTATTTCAGAAGCTCCTGAGGTGTTCAGGTATACTTCTCTGAGTGCTTCAGTCTTCACGATATGGTTTTGGATGCTACTTATTTGAAAGCTACATTCTGTCTACTTGAAAGGAAAGATTAGTGGTCCTCTCCTCATCTGGACTCAACCAGCCTGTCTCTGTGTAGAACCAAAGAAAAGTTGCAGAATTTTTCTGAAATAAATATACTCCCAAAGCAAATCTTCCATAGGTGCAAAGTTGGAATTCTACAAAGGTAACAGCCTTTTGATAAAGGTTGACAATTATATGATACACTTTTCAGAATTCATATCCTCTAATTCAGTGTGTGAAGTTTTGAACTTTGTCATGTGGCCTACTCTCCACTAGGTGTTGAACTGAAACTGTCCACATAAATGGAAAAGAGGCATTAAAATTATTGTGTGGAATAATGTAATTTTTGTTTAGAATTACTGTTCTGTTAGTTCTTCCTTAAATTTTGCACTAAATCTTATTTGAGATGTGGCCCTTTAGAATAAAGGGAAGTTGCTTTTGTAGATAAAGACTACTTTAAAGTCCTATTTGTGCAAAACTGTTTTCAGTTACTCAACAGCAAAACTAAGAGGCTTGTTGAAGTTATTTGTTCGTTATGGAAGTTCAAAGAAAATCTGCTCAGCAGTCCTTTGAGTTTTGGGTGTTTTTATTTTTTTTTAGTAGTGGTACAATATTCTGCAGTAAGTGAGGACTTAATGTGGTCCAGTTACACATCTGACTTTCTTTCAAATAGTATGTTTCTTTTCTAGCAGCTGGTGGGAAGCATTACAAAAATCTCACACCAGCTAGTAAACGAGCTTTGTAGCGTAGATGGGTGTTCTATGTTGCTTGCAGCATTCAGCTATAATGCTTTCCGCCGTTCCTTCTACTTCCTCTCCTGTGTGAGTCTGCCTTTTGGAAAGCTTGCAGTTTTCAGTTCTACACATTCTACGTGCTTGCTTTTGAATAGTAAGACTTACATACAATTTGATATATATATACAAGACTTCAGGAACTAATTCAAGTGAATGAAATTAAGGTCTGCTTTGACCTTGAATTAATGAGTGAGTTAGTCTTTGTACCTTCAGTTAAATTGCAAGAACTTTCCTGATATGTTCCCCTTTGTGAAAAGGATCTGTGAGGCTAAGTGGATGGGCACTAGGGATGAGAGAGAGTATCTCCATACACTCTCTATCTAACCAAAATACCATTTAATGTTCAACAGACTTTTTGCTTCCTCCCTTCTGTAGCAGCAATATTAATTGTTGTAAGTTACTGCAAGTACAGAAATTATTAAAAAAAAAAAAAAAAAAAATTGACTGTAAAGAGAACTTAATTCAGGGTCATCACTGATGGAATGTTATGCATGCTTAGAGATTCTGGAAAATGCAGTGAGCAAGGTGAAATTAGATGGAATAAATATCAAGTTGTGCTCCTTTCAATACCATCTCCCTTCCTGTGTTATGTAATCTGTGGGGAAGCTGGAGTCAACATTAACTGTTGTTTTTAAAGATCTAAAGGCTCAAGCAAGAAATGGCCTATTAATAAAATTCTGTGTATGGATGAATGCTTGTTTAACAGAAATAGTATATGGAGACCATGGATTTTCTGGAGCAGGAGTATGTGTGTTTATGACTTGCTCTGGATATTTAGAGTTCTGTTAAATAAATGTTGAGTTTGCTGGCAGGAAAAAAACCCCTATGAATTCTTTATGAACTGTTAATTGCAATTTGGGCATTAGTTACATTGTTGTTTTAAGGAGATATCCATATTAAACCTCTCTGTCATTAAGTGCCTCAAAAGTTTGAGCTATACTGTAAGAATAATAAAGAAAAAAACACCCTACAGTAAAAATGGAGTTATTCACACCTTACAGTGACAACTGGCAGAATAAACACAAAAACTTGGTAGCTGTCCTGAAGTAGGGCAAGGTATTTACTTAGTTCTTGCACTCCCCTTTGTGAGCTGCAGATTTTGCAAGTACACAATCACAAAACAGTTGAAATCAGAAGGGACTTCTGGAGCCATCTGGTGTAACCTCCTGCTCAGTGGAGGGCTGGCTTCAGCACTAGATCACGTTCCTCAGGACCTTGTCCAGTTAATTGTGAGTATATCCAAGGATAGAATTACCACACCCTCTCTAAGCTACATGGTCCAGGATTTATCCACTACCACGATTAATTTTTTTTTGTTTTTTTGCTTCCCTTTTATCCAGTTGGAATTTCCCTTGCAGCAGTTTGCCGCTTTGCGTCTTGTTTCTTCTCTTTGCATCTCTGGCAGTGTCGATGCAGGTGGAATGATCTCTCAGGATCCTTGCTTGTATGTCATAGGCCTTGGCACCCAGTCATCATAGTGGTCAGCCGTTCGACTTCCTCCAGATCTTGATCTTTTGTTATTTTAGCCCAGGGGCCCCAAACTGGATACAGATAGAGTCTCATGGGTACCAGGTAGAGCTTTTAATACTTTTTTCCCCTCTTGATCTTGCTAATACAATCCAGTCCATGTTTCATCTTTATTGCTGCAAGGTCTTATTCCTGACTCAGGTTCAGCTTTTTGCTTAGGATGACTTTTCATGTATTCATTCCAGTTTTGATTTGTGTGGTAATAGTACTTAAGATCAATGAAGAAATCTGCTTTTAGACTCTGGGAAAAGAATTTTTTGGGTTTTTTTGATAACATTGGGATAACTAGAAATATTGCCAGCTAGAAAAGAACCATTATGTATATAGCTGTTTGACTCTTAGTAGCTTGAAATTGGACCCGAATACTGCTTTTGTGTAAGAGTCCTAACTTGCTGAAACTCCTGTTTCTGAGAATTCTGCCATATTCACATGGTAGGCTAGCATTGTGCATCATCAACATGTACAATAGCTCTTGGTTTACTGCAACCAGTCCTCACTGCTAAACATGCAGGATTACTGTTGGATTTATTTTTTCATGTCTTTGACACTAGTGCAGGCAGCTCTGCTTTGTTCCCCTCTGAAGTAGGGGCTACCCTCTAGGAAAAAAAGATAAATGCAGAACATCGTAGTCATGATAAGTATTTTATCAAACGCTATTTTTTTCCCCAGAAATCTAAAGAAAGATTTCCAAGTTACCCCATTGCAAGCTATCAGGTATCCTGTACTGCTAATTTGTATTGTACTACTGTCTCCCTCAACTGTGGAAATCTTTCTTCAGAACTGCAGGTATTTGTTACACTGTAAAGTGTCATTATTCTTGGTTCTTACTGAATATACTGGAATGTCAGTGGTTGGAAAATTTGTTTATAAAATGTGACAGGGATTTATAAAACATGATTTGTCATTAGTTATTTCTTTCATAGTTAGGTCAACTTCTAGGCTGTCTGGCTCTACTTCTCTTGCATTTGTTTATCTATAAACCAGGCATTGTTCTTCCTTTACTCTGACATTTGGCAGTCTCTCAGAGATAAAGTTCTGCAAACCTTGCATTTGTATGTAATTTTTGAATCTTATTCAAAGAATAACTTCTGATTGTTGATGAAGGTTCTTCACCATAGCTGAATACTTGGACTTTTTTTGGTGGTGCTTTTGTTCTGTTGTGTTTTTTTGGTTTGGCTTTTGTTAAAAGTGTAGGCTGACTGAGAGGTGATCTGGGGTTGGGAGGAGGGAATGCGAGAACTGACTATCACTGCATGTAGTGAATTATTTCTAGAACCCAGCGTTGTCCGATCATGGGTACCAACTGTTGGCATTTACCTGTTAAGAATGTAGATTTAGGGCCTTGCAGGTGATTTTGGTAGGTCTCCTGACAAGAATTTCTTCTGAAGTCCATCACAGTTATCATGATTTATATGTCTGAGTCTTGTTCCTCCACTAATCAGGTAACTGGAATTCCTGTGGTAGAATATATTACTGATTTTTCAGGGTTTGTTCTCTGTGGCTCTGGAAATTCTTTAAGTGGACAGAATACAAATTTGGAACATCTAGAGGTGAGAATCTTTCTTCTGTTCAGCTGAAGCTGTGAAGGTTATGATTAGTACAGAATACACAAGGTCATTGAAGGATGAGAAGAAAACAATGTTGTTACACCTCTTGCCTAAATTCCGTAACAGTGTGAGAATGTTTCCTAGGTATTGGTACCATTTTAGGTAAGATGGCTGGACACTTTTGCTCACAATGCAGCAAATACTTAATAAAATCTATCCTAATGTATTTTTTTCTTAATAGGCATGGTATGTTACTTAAAATGTCTTCTTTCAATGTAGGTTTCTGTTACTTCGTGGAATGTCTGGGGAGACATCTCTTACACTGCTTACGTGCTTGACATGGGTTTACCTAGTTCTTATGATTAATATATGCTTACTGTCAAACTCTTTATGTAAATGCTGTTATATGCTCCAGTATGACTGCATAGGCTGAGGGGCTCAAGACCTTAGTGGTGTCTCCTCATAGTTTAGAGTTATCAGGAAATTTCAGGGTCTTCTTCCAGAAGCAGCTGAAATGAACTTTGACTTGCCTCTGTTTCTTAAGAATTCAGGCAAGTCTTACACTCATTTGAAATTGTTTTTCAAGATAATTTTGTTCTACAAAATGTGAACCTGTTGAACTTTTTCCACTGTCCTTATTTTTCATCTGCTCTACTCAAGAGACTGGTAAGTCCTTCCAGTTGTTAATTCGCATGACTATTCAAATTGTTTTGTCTTCTGGAAATAACATTCATAATTGAAAAACTAATTAAAATTTGGATGAGAGCATGAATCTTGAGAGTGGGAAATGTTGTATGTGTTTTTAACACTTGTAACAAATTTATTTGCAATTGCAAATTAGTTTTGGGTAAATGCAGATTTAAAAGTTGCATCAGTCTGTGCATGAGTTGATTCAGTTTCTGGTTCTCATACATGTTTCTTTACATGTCTTTTTTAAGAGTAAGGAACCCATTTCTTTACAAATAAAATCTCTATGCTAGGTCAGTGTTAGTCTACCACAGAGCAGCATATGCCAGTAGTTCGTGTACTGTGGAACTTCATCTAAGTAGCCACAGCAAAATAGTTAAAATCATCAATTTCAGATTTTCTGAAGAACCCAAATACTCTAATCATGAAAACTCCTAAGTCCTAAGCTCCCATACCCTTTTATTTCAGGCAACTGGTATATCTTGGGAGTTCTTAGGGGAAAAAAAACCAAACTCTGCATTGCCTGGAAGTCCAGGTGTAGTGGGTGTGTGCGTACACCAACAGGTGTCAGTGGGTGCATGTGTGTCTGTCTTGCTTGACTCCACCCTCTGACAGCTACTGTGTTGGAGCACATCCTTTTTATCTGTTGTTCAAATGACATGTGTAGGAGAAACAGTTCTTTGCCTCCAGTGTTGCAGAACTTGAGAGGTATCTTGAGGTG
Source organism: Athene noctua (assembly GCF_965140245.1). Classification (NCBI taxonomy): domain Eukaryota; kingdom Metazoa; phylum Chordata; class Aves; order Strigiformes; family Strigidae; genus Athene; species Athene noctua. The sequence goes on along the minus strand of NC_134040.1, from coordinate 13,406,759 downwards.
TACAATGTTGAGCCTAGCTGGCTAGAGAAAACTTTGAGACTTTTCAGGGAGGAGGTTTACAGCTGACTTTGAGACTGAAGTAAATTGGCAACGCAAACCATGGCAGCACTGTTTCTGTTCCTTTTAGTGGGCAGGTTTGTATACTGAACTGGGGGGGGTGGTGGGGAGGGATGACCTTTTGAGGGGTGACTTCACAGAAGCGGCTAACTTTTCTGTTTGTACAAACCACAGCTGAAATATGGAAAAAGTGAATACTTGAACACTTGTGGAACAGCCTACGAACTCATCATGTGGCAGTAGTTGCTGGTAGTTGTGTTAGAGCCTTCCTGTCTTTTTAGAAAGAGAATTGGGCTGAACTAGATAAACTTTCTGCTTCAGTGGTGATGTGGGACTTTGTTTAAAAGCATAAACTTGAAAAAGCTGTAATAGATGCTGTATGGAGAGTCTTGGCTTGATTACTTGTTATTGATGTGGTTCTAATATTTTTTTTTGACTGAGTCTTTAGCCTGACCATGACAGCACACAAGGCTACATAAATACTGGCAATATATGAATGTGCCATATGTATGTATGGCAGCTAATTCAGTAAGTTTATCTTAGCAGTGCTTATAGAAACAAAATGAAGTGGTTCTTAAGTTTTACTAAAAAATAAGGTTTCCTCATACTGCTGAACTTATCTAACTGGTATTAACTTCCTCTCTTCCCCACAAGGCAGTTGGGCAGATCAGTATACAGTAATGGTGCAGAATCACAGAATCATCTAGGTTGGAAAAGACCTTTAAGATCATCCAGTCTAACCGTCAACCCAACATTGACAGTTCCCAACTACACCAGATCCCTCAGTGCTATGTCGACGCTACTCTGAAACCCCTTCAGGGACAGGGACTCCACCACCTCCCTGGGCAGCCCATTCCAACGCCTAACAACCAGCTCTGTAAATAAATGCTTCCTAATATCCAGTCTAAACCTTCCCTGGCTCAACTTGAGGCCATTCCCTCTTGTCCTATTGCTTATTACTTGGTTAAAGAGACTCATTCCCAGTTCTCTGCAACCTCCTTTCAGGTAGTTGTAGAGGGCAATGAGGAATGTATATGTTCAAGCAAAAGATTGTTCAGTCTCTCTCTGGTGTCACAGGATGCTATTTGTATGTATGTAAATGTTAATTCTGGAGTTAGAATTAAATTCTCTTCAGGCAGGTAATTCTTCTCCACAGCTCAATTGAAATAACAAGGTTAAAACAGCTGTTTTGTGCCAAATACTGTTTTTAGAGGATTCTGTGAAAGTGGTTTCCTGTTTGAAATGTGATCTCAATTTAACTTCCGTGCTTGGTTTTCCTGAAATAAGCAGCTGCAGACGCTGTGTAAAATAGTTAACACGTTCAATAGGGCTGCAGATGAAACCCATGACTCTGCAATGGCTTCACACTAATGATACTGCAGATGTGATGTATCTTGTTGGATATTTCTGTTAATATCCCTGTTGTAAATCAGCATGATGTGCTCTAATCGTTGTGAAGAGGACAGTGAGACTTGAGATAATGACCAGCATGTGATCTTCGCTCTCCAGGCATGTCAACCCTTTTTACATTCAAGTTCTCAAATTAATTTTTGTATCTTAAAACACTTGTAATTAAACTTTGAGATATTTTACCCTAGGATTTCTGAGCTCATCTTTGGAGTTAAAATGTTTGTTGTGTTGTTTGGTGCTTTTTAAAATAGAGAATTTTTCTCCTTATTAACCTGTGTTTTCCATTAGGTAAGATATCTTTAAATTAACTTTCGAGAGGAATTGTTTTTTATGGTTTTCATTTGCTCAGAAGTAACACTGCTTAGTACTTTTTTTGAAAATCCTGGGGAGCTGTGTAAACATGGGAGGAGGGGAATTCCTTTTTGTGCTGTGGCAGCAGAAAAATGAAAGCTTTTGCTATGAATTACTTGCTCTGATATATATGGCAGAAATTGTACAGGCATTACATATATTAAGGGTCTACTTTCAGTCCAGAAGTCTCAAGTAGCAGTTTTATCAGGACCCTGTGGTGGTGTCCTGATTTATTGCAAAGATCTGCAGAAATTGGACCAAAGACATTCCACAGTATTTTTTTTCCTTAAGTTTCTTCTAAAATTAGGTGCAAAAGGAGCAGCATGTCTTCTGTGGCAGCCCAACTGTTATGTGGTTTACCTTTGGCTTGTTCCAGTCTGGGGCAGATCAGGGTTTAACAATGTGGTGTGTCCTCAGTCAAAGCAAGAATAGGTTTTAGTTTGCGGTTCTACTTCTAACTGTGCCAGTTTGTGGCTTTGGATAACGTTATGTCTTTTGGAAAATTTGAGAGTTTTTGTAGGTCATGGAGAGTGTGGTCATCATCAAAACACCAGGACTTAGGCAGAGAGAGAGAGCAAGGAAAAGATGAAGGGAGTAAGTTGCTTGGTACAGAATGGGAATTGTATATTGACCATGCCTGGTGCTCTCAGTTCAATATATATATTTTAAATTTTTGAAAAAAGTGAAACTGGAAATCCCTGACATAGTACAAAGAGAGAAAGAGATGGCTGGTGCCCTAGAACATACAGTAGAAATCATGCAGACAGAGAAGAGTGAGCTGAGCAAGTGCTATGCCATCTGCTAGATAAGCTGTAGAAAAGATTACTTATTATGATGCTCCCTCTAAAGGGAAAACAGTTAGGATTGCATAATTGAATTAAAAGCATGAGATTGACTTTTCAGGTTTAGGTCATTTTATGCAGGCACTTGCAGCAGAGAGCTGTTATACTTTATCATTCCAATTCATCTTTATTTTGCTCTGAGGGTGTTGCTGCTCTTAAAATCCCTCAGAGGAGATTGGGGAGATTGTTGCTTGTATATACCTGTGCTAGCAACCTCTAATGTGGATAGATGGGGAGAGAAAATTGCCTGTTAGTCCTTTAATTTTCATGTTACTGCAGTGCTGATGAACTGTGGTGAAAGTCTTTTACTTGCAGAAGAGCATTAAAATGTGCACAAGGTGTCACACAGGTGTGTCTCCTTATGAACCTCTTCCAGGTGTCCTGGATGCTAGAAGTTCTTGTCATCTCTGAAGACCGTATGTGGTCTGGAATTTAGATTGCTTGTTTCTGAAGTAGTAACAACCTGAAAGAAAACCTTTTGCAAGACCAGCCAGCCTGTCTTTCATTGTGTATCCTATTTACCTTCAGTGGTTTTGATGATGATGTTCCTGTCATGTTTTCCTTTTTATTCTTAGATATATTTTAGAACTTGCTTGATATTTCTCCATTTTAAGTTAACTAAACATATATATACACAATTAATCTTATACCTGTTTCTCTTTACATTTTATTTCTCTGGTAGCTGTCTCAAATGAACCTATAAATCTGTCCTCTCAGGCTGTGTTACATGTGTTATGAACTTGGGCAGAAGTAAAAGCATAATTATATGCAAAAGCCCTTCAGGGTACTAAATGCTCAAACAGAATAAATTCTTTATATTGCCAAGGTGAAGGAATTGCTGGTGAAAAGAAAGCAAATTCAACTGAGATACCGTCACAAAAACAACTTCCAAGGAATGTATCTTTTTCCCAGCACTAGCAGTTGAAGTGGTAGCAGTGTAGTTGAATGTGTTTATTAATGTTCTAGTTAGTTTATAAATTTCTAAGTAGCATTACAGCTGTGGTTATGAGCTACTGGAGAGCTTCATAACACTAAAATGGAGCGTGCTAGTTAAGACACAAAGCAAATCTTTGGTTTTGACTGAGTAGTTTACTTGTAGAATTATAATTTCATGCTTTGAAAAAAGTGGAAAGGGGGAAAACATGTCAGTATGTTTTTGTTTTCCATGTTGCTGTTCTTTAGTGCTTTCCTTACAATTGTTTCCCCTACATCTTTATACTATTTTTTATTTAGTGAAGTGGGAAAACTGAAAGGGGTTTATGGAAGTACAGTTACTGTTTAGCTTTGACGTCAGTTGTTACTGACTTGTGTGATTTCTGGACCTAAACATTTTGTTCTTATCTTTTAATATGATAATCTGTTACTGGTTTGGGTTTCAAGGTAACTGTACCCTTGTGATATAGAAGCATGTGATCATTTCTGTAAATACATGCATATTTAAGAATGACAGCGCACCCTGTTAACCTTACAGTACATTCCAGTCCACTCTGATGTTTGTGCATCGATTTTCTCATATTAAGCATTTCTCCTGTATTCCAAGCACAGGAATTGGTTGGTATGTTTATGATACTGTTCATGTGAGCTGATCCAAAGTGGCCAGGAAAAACAACTTCTCGGTGACCAGGTCGTTCCTGTTGCAGATGCGTATTCAATCCTTTGAGAACATGAAGCTCAATAGTTTTATTTCCCCAACTGCTACACTCTGTGAATAAGAAGGAGTTTGTACTTGGTGAAAACTGCTACACTCTGTGAATGAGTTTGTACTTGGTGGGTCAACTCCCTATGCATTAAGGTAGTAACCAAGGAAAAGCAGTAATGCCAGACTGGAAGCATCTGTAGTATAGCTGCTTGCTGATTGAAGTAGCAAAAATGCTTTTGTCTCGGTAGAATTATTTTGTTGCGTTTTTTAATTTTTCTTGTAAATGAGGGAGTGAAAGCATATAGTCAAGTTCCCAGGAAAACCTACCACAAGGTATGTAAATAATTGAGCTAACCTGAACATATTTTGAATATTTGCTGAATTTAGATACTAGGACAAAAGAAAATCTGCTGCTTTAATAATCCAGACATGCCATGGGCGTGGAATACCTGTTGTGCTCTTGGAGGAGCAGGGTGCTACCAAAAGCATGAAGACTGGTCTGTACTGTGTGTCCAGTTTTGGAAAAACATAGTTGTGGTGAGAAGACCTAAGTCTGGCATATCACTTTATGATGTAAAAACTAGCAATGTCAATAAAATAATTTAATTTTCACTGTCTTTTGTCTATTTTTATGACTGTTACTACAGTGTTTAAGCTGGCTGGGACATTTCAGAGAGACTTCACAATTAATGTGCTTTGATAGCTGCTTTTAAGGTTATTCAGGAACAATAATCTTATGAAAGCAGATCAAATACAGTAAAAGGCTACTATGTCTGCAACTTTTTTGTAAGGTTTTTGTTAGTAGTGTGTTGTAGCGGGTGGAGAATGCTTATGCAGCAAAAGAATCAGTGTCTTAGTCTTACTTGAAAAGAGTGAGGTTGAATGATCAAGAGGGAGTCTAAAGAAGAAGGCCACTTCTAGAAAGTTACAAGTGAACTTTTTTATCTACTAAAAATTATTTAACCAAGTCCATTTTCTAGTATGGTGATCATACTGCATGACATACCTCTCAAGGATAGGAAACAGTGCCTGCCAACAAGAAGATTTGGAATACATGATTGGGATATATAAGGTTAGCAACTTGTCTGTCCTGTTTATTATAATTAATCAACTCTTTTTCTTAATCAAACTTTTTTTTTTATAGGAATTTGTTTACCAGAAAGCAAAGTGCAAGATTTGAAAAACAAAATGATGTGGGATGGAAGTTGTTTGGAAAAGTACCTCTCAGAGAAAACTCACAAAAAGATCCAAAGAAAATACAAAAGGTATTTGTTTAATTCTGTGTTAGGATTAGTGGTGAATGTAGAAGCCAGTTAAGTTTATGATCTGCGTATATGACTGTGAAGCATGTTTGAGTTGCACACAATTTCTTGGACAGTATCAAAGAAGGTTCTTAATTGAAATTTTACTTCCATTATAATAGCGTCGTTCAAAAGAATGAATAGAATGTATTCTACATGGCTATTGCATTGAATGCTCCATAAAATCATGTACCACTCTGGTATAAAGCATTTCATGTGAAGATTCAAAATATATGAGTGTGTGGGGGTTTTTTATAATCAAGCTTAGTAGGTATTTTGAAAATCTTTCAAATTTCTTTATCTTGTTCTAGCTTTCACTGGTTTGTGGCCTTTGTGTCATAGACCCATGCACTTCAAAGGGGAATTGTGTTCTACTGGGCCTTGGCTTATTTGTGTTTAAATAGTAATGAAAAAAACAGAGGTTCAAGATAGAGTGAACATGGTAGAGTGCTAGAAACTTGTGTTGGAATGCTAGTTTCACCCATTTCTTGTTTTCTGAAGTATTTGCCATTTGGGATTTAAATTTTCCATGTGTGGGCCTTGATGAAAATTTGGTTACTGACTTGGAATGTTGGAACAATACAACACAGTTCAGAAAAAGTGAATGGAATAATTTTTTTTTTCCTTGTACAATATAGTTCAAAAGAGAGTGTGTATTGAAATGTTTGTTGAAGTGGATCCTTGAATAGAAAGAAACTTTAAAAGCATCAGAAACATTAAAGAATTTGGATTTCTCTATCCCTTCATTGCTGCTTGACTAGTTTTGATCTTGGTTTTTATGTGTGTGTCCACTGCTTATATTTGCCAGTAGTTAGATCCATGATTTGTCAAACTTCAGTGGCTGGTTTTGAGGGTGGGGAGGGGAGTGAAGAGGTTAGAGCTATAGCATTATCACATTGTTGTCAACATAACATTTCAGAGGACTGGTTCTGTTACCATAAATTTGGTCTCAAAAGAACCCCCTAAGACTCAGGTTGACGTTTTAGAAGGTAGGCATTCTTTATTGCAGTGCTGGATGCACGGGGGATCATTCCACCTACTGTGCATACCAAAAGACAAAAGCACACTTATATACAAAAAAGGATATGAGTATTCATGTAAATTCTGAGAAGTACACAAGTACAGTACCTATTTCCAGAGGATCTAATGCATATCTTAATACATTGTTCAAGCTACTAAAAGTCGGGGAAGGGTCTCAGAGGGGCTTCTGTGGGGGTTTTCAGTGGTCTGTGATTGTCCCTAGTGGTTGTTGAAGAGGTATCTTAGTGTTCTTTCTGTGAACTCTTGAGTTCTTTTTTTTTATATGTACAGCCTCATCTTGGCTCATTGCTCTGTCTCTAAAGTTTCTCAGCTTTCTTATCTTTGACTGCCACGGGTGTCTGTTGCTTTCTCTGCCCTCCCTGGGATGTACCCATCACAACTGCAAAAATTATGTCCTTGGCTGCATTCTTGTCTGAGGCCCCTTACAGCAATTAGCACCAATTGCTTGCAGGCATCAGCTAGCAGACATCAGTTCTACTGCAGATGAACCCAATCACAGTGCTAGTGAATCAAATTGCCCATCTTCCCAATGGGGAAAAATCTTGTGAAATCCAACTATGTGGTCAGTAATTGAGCTCCTCTAGTGATAAGAAAATGTTCTCTTTCAATCTCTGTCCTGTTTTTGGCTGGGATAGAGTTAATTTTGCTCCTGGTAGCTGGTACAGTGCTGTGTTTAGGATTCGGTGTGATAATAATGTTGATAACACACTGATGTTTTAGTTGTTACTAAGTAGTGCTTATTCTAAGTTAAGGATTTTTCGGTTTCCCATGCTCTGCCAGCAAGCAGGTGCACAAGAAGCTGGGAGGGAGCATGGCCAGGACAGCTGACCTGGGCTAGCCACAGGGATATTCCATACCATAGAATGTTGTGCTCAGTATATAAACAGGGGGGAGTGGCTGCTGGGGCATTGGTCAGTGGGTGGTGAGCAGTTGCATTGGCATCACTTGTCTTTTCTTGGGTTATATAGATATATCTATTTTTAAAAATTATATTACTTTTCATTACTATTATTACTATGTTTTATTTTAGCTATTAAGCTGTTCTTATTTCAACCTGTAAGTTTTACCTTTTTTTTGTTTGTTTTTTTCTTCTGTTTCCCATTCCACTGGGAGGGTGGAGTGAGCGAGCGGCTGTGTGATGCTTAGTTGTTGGCTGGGATTAAGCCGCGACACTGTCTCACTTGGTCTGGGATTTTTGGATCGCACATATGCATTTTATGTGTTTGGGGCTTTTGTTGTATTTCATTCAGTTCTTGCTTCCTTGTTCAAACCACTAGAAGAGTAGGGAGGTTTGCGTGGAGAGATTCCATGTAGTAAGAACTTAAAAAACAGCTGCTGTGTGTGAAAGGAGAATGCTGATTTGAAGGACTGTGCTGCTTAATTCAGGGTAAAGTGCCCTGGAAATCCACGTGTGTCATGTGACCGTTCTTAGCTGTAGCCAGGCTGTTAAAAGTGAAGTTGAAGCAGCTTTTTGAAGCTGTTGCTATGATCAACCATTCAGACTTCATCTACAGCTTGTCTTGCTACAATTGACAATTCCAAAGTGTTCACCAAAGATTTTTGATGACACGATGGAAGCTTAATAACTGCAGTATTCTAGGTTACTTATCTCTTCTTTGATAAGTGGATAAACAGTTTATTAACATTTTTGTGGTTATTGCTGGTACTGTGAGTATTCTTCCTTTAGATACAAACTATCTTACTCTGTGAGTATTCAGGAACATTACAGCTTTGGTTGTATTAAATTTGTTAGAAAAAAGTAGCTATTAAAGAATTATGTGGTATGGCATCCAGCCATTAGTGAGTTTCTGGCAAGATTGCAAATCTGAAACAATTGTCTACAATGCCTCTTGGATAACAATAACTAATCCTTCCTAATTTATTTGGCACTTTCCTGAAGTTATTTTTGACATGGAGACTTTGAGACATGAGTAATGTTGTAAATAACTAATTGAGCCTCACCAGCATCCAAAAGCACATCCTGATTTAGGTTACCCCTCACAGGTTGCTTTGACAATGACAAAGTATCACTTGTGTGCAGGTTTCTGCCCATTTGGAGGCATGCTTTCAGCCTTTTGATTTGTGCCTAAAGAACTTGCATATGTGTAAGTGTAGGAGGTGACAGCATATGGCTATTGGAATGCTGCCGGTTGGCCAACACCAGTTCCTTCCCCTTTCTGGAAGAAGGGGTACTAGGCCAGAAGAATAAATGTTCTGGCTCTATTTCTGCCTTGAGGTATGTATTTTATGTCCAAGGTCAGAAAAGTAGGTGCTTGAAAGATTCTTATCTTGGGTATTGAAGAATTTGGAGGTAGGCAGTGAAATGTGGGAGTTGGGGAAGAAGATGGCTGTGGTCAAGGTAAATGGTTGGTGGTGTAAATTGTTTCAGTGTCTGCCTAAACTTTTTTTTTTTGACAGGTGTCTATTAATGTCTGTGTTTTATGTATACTTTACTTGAAATAGGGCTTGATTTTTTTTTTTTTTTTTTTCAAATTAATTTTCTTTCCAGAAGTGCTGGGGCCTTCCTTAAAGCTCAGTGCAATGGGAGTTACGCTTGCATTATTTGAAATCCACTATAACCACTAGGTGCCCTGAGAAGCTGATTGATTGGGGATGCAGCGTTGGTGACAGTTTTGGAGCTTGAGACTCCATATCTTGATCACCAGTGTTTCATGACTTGACTACCACACTGTCTTACGCAAAGAGATGTGAAAAACATTGTGGCACACTCTTACAGGAACTTGTCAGTGTGGGAGCTGAGTCTTGAGGATTAGGTGGTGAACAATGGTGACAACATTGTAATTGTCAGCTCTACTATTGAGTGAAGTGTGTAGAGCACACAGTTCTAGTGGAGAATGCCACCCAGACAGAAGGGACTAATTTGGAAGTATTCTTTTAACACAGCATTGTGTGTAAGTTCCTATACACTTTAAGAAAATTAAACTGGAGGGAGAAAAGGGAGGGTCAGTTTTTGGGACACTGTGGGCAGTCAGCAGGGTTTTGAAACAAACTGTTGATCTCTTGAGTTAACATAGTGATTCATAGCAGCAGTCACCTGTCACTCCATAATATACATTTCTGATTATATTAACAACTGGGCTTGTGCAGACTCGATGAGAAATAGTTAGACATAGCTCATGTGCTGCTGGCCACAATTTTCGTGAGTATTGCTTCTTTCCTGTAGTACGTTTTATTCCATCTTCTGTATGTGCAGGTTTATCTGTCTTGATTCATAGGATTCAGTACTCCGACAGACTTAATTCTCATGTTTTGTGCCTGCTGACCTGATGTACAAAAGAATTGCGTGTTGGCATGCCCTTTTGTAACTAACTTTTCATCACTCTGCCTCTTGAGTATTCATCTGGATTTGTACTGAAGAGATACTCAGTGCTCTTAAAAGGTTTCATACCTATTTGCTGGTGTCAGAAAACGGATGGGCTTCTGAGAGTCTGCTATGTGAGATGCCTCAAGTTTGGGAAAGGGTGGAGATACAGACTGTGCTGTGCTTTTGAGCTTGAGCCTCTGCCTCCTGTTCCATTTCCTGCCTCTGTTGGTGCTGGTACTTGAAACAGGTGGGTTGTTTATTGAGCAAGAGCCTTTCCATTCTCTGAGTGCTCAGGCTTGACTCACTGATTCTTTTCAAGGAAAAAAAAAAAACAACAAACTAATTCATACCATAGAGTCCAGGTCTTACTGCAAGGTGTCTGCTCACAGTGATGTTATTGTTTATGCAGTGAAATACTCATGAGCCCATAGATTGTAGGAGACTCAATCTGCCTAACTGCAGAGGCTCTTGAGTACTGTTTCTATTAGCAAAATCTTAGTTTATGTTTATTCTGAAAGGCAACTTAAAGGAAAGGTAATAAATTCTTCATTGTGATTATTACTTGGTTATGGTTTCCTGTCTTGAAAAAAAGGAAGAAATAAAATTTAAGTTGCATGTAACTTGTTTAGACTATCAGAAGTTCTTCAGATTATCTAAGATGCCACAAAACAGCGTCACCATAGTAGTAGCTATGGTTATAATTTTCTGTTTGTATCAGTCCTCGAGTTTCACATACCTAGGGACATCTATTTGATTGTACTTGCTTGGTATGAAGCTCTTTGTGCACAGAAGCTAACTTGACTGAGCCACAAAGCAGTTCTTTCTCAGGTCAGCTTCTTTTGCTTCTGGACAGACGTTAAAGAAATCCTTTGTGCCAGGTCATTAATTAGCCCTGTGGCTATCCCATTCATTTGGCTGTAGAGTCCTGTAAGGGAGTTCATTGGTATGTTCATCATTCCATCTTCTGATACCTTTATCATATGGAGGAAATATTTTTTTCCACAACAAGATGAACAAAGTGGACTGCAAACTTAAATAGTCTTGTGGAAGGTAAGGATGATGTGGTTTTGTGCACATTTTTTAAACTTATATAAAGGGAACAATCTTTAAAATACATTCTCACTGTACATTGTTCTGATATTTCCCCATAATAATCTTGTCTGAGATTGAAATAAATTTTCAAGAAAGAATGCAATTTTAAGATATGTGCTTATGTAAAGTAGAAAAGAGGAAAAAAGTAATTGAACTGCAAAGTGGGGAAAAATTGATCTTAGAAATACCAGGTTTTGCTTCCTTGCCTTCTACTTGTAAAATAAATTATGAAAACTCCAGACCCTCAAACTTCTCTTGCTGTTCACAAGTTGAATGTTGTTATACCATGACTGAAGATGGCTGTACATACACAACTGAGCCAAGCACAATATGGAAGGAAAAGTAGCATTTTTTTTTTCTCTCTGACCAAAAAGACAGGTGTCTGAGCTCATAAGCCTTTTCTCAAGTCCTATAAAAACTCTTCTGACAGCCCTCAGTTGTTCAATTAATGTATATATGGCATAGCATCATACTGTATTTTAACAGTGTGGGAATTAAAATCACTCCAGCTAAGTTGTTGTTTGTCCTACTTCTAATGCTGACAATATACATGAATATTAGTCTTTTGGTTAAGCATCAATACTGGCATATGCTTAAGTTGAATTGCTTTGTATGGTCACTAAGAGCTTTTGTACAGCTTTTTTCCAGTTAAATTTTTAAAGCTTAAAAGCTGTCAGAACAAGTAATTTCATCCAAGAAGCTGGAAGTGCAGGTTTACATGATTAATTTTTTGTATCAATTATCTTTAGGAATCCTGCTTGAGCAGAACTGGTTATGTCAGATGCTTTTGTAATTGATGTGTGAAAATGCACTAGAAGACAAGATGATAGTACTTCACTGAGAATAAACACTGAAGTTAAATTATCTTTCCTTCCAGTGGACTATAGAACTGAGCTAGACTTTGCAGCCACTTTCTTCCAGGAACTCTTTTCACGATTGGCAAGAACAGCAGATATAAATACTGTATGTTTGTAACTTCTTTCTTTTTTTCCCCAGTGGTTTCGTTAGTGAATGCTCTTGAAAAATAAATTCCTTTAAATATTCAAGAAGAGGTAAAACTATTCTCAGCATATCATTTGGTTGTCTGCTCTCATGTGATCAGTCTTCACAGAACTTGTTTACAACTGGCCAGTCGAGATCTTGTGTATTAAGAGACTAATGTATATAGAGGAAAGTCGTATTTTAGATATATCCAAGAGACATGTTACAGCTGTCTTCCGAAAGGAGCAGTTTAAATGAAATTACTTTTTTTAATAGCATATATACCTTCTTTTTTTTCTGTAATAGGAAAATCCACTTTCCAATCAGTGTAATTTTTTCCCCTTCCAAATCTGTGACTCTATGCAGACTGTTCAATTTAATTGTATGAATTACAGTAAGAGTAAGAACTCAATGGAATGTCTTTGTTTTCTTTGAGTTTCAATACCAGAAAAATTCAGTGCACATAACACTTGAGGCCCTTCCGTAACAATCTTTACTCATAAATTCAGGTCTAAATATTTGACGATCACATTTGCTGACAGTCTGTATCAGAATATTTAATTCTATTTAATTTAATAGCTGTTCCTTAACACTAAAAAGTAGCTATGATTTTTAACCTAGGGTTTGTCACCTTCCCAAACTTTCAAGGATTTATTTTCGAAAGCCACAGTGCTCTCTTGTGGGGGCTGGGGGAGACTTTTAGGACTCAAAAAAATTAATTACTGATCGGTTGGATTCCTCCCATGAAGCCACCAATAATGAAAACAGTCTGTTTACCTCAGGTGCAGTGGAAAACTACCGGGGTTTATGTGCAGCTGTGAGTAACAAGTTTGTGTGAGGCCCTGGGAGCAGATTCCAGGCGTGCTGTAGGTGGAGTGGCAGCATAAGAGCTCATCGTCAGGCTTTTCAGCACACCTTGCCTGTTCTGCCCTTACCACTACAACAAAGTCATTTGAGCCAGACTGTTCAGCCTTGATGATCACATTAATACAATATTGCTTCTATCATGAAACCTGCCAGCAGTGTATTCTCACTCCCTCCTACCAAAATATTTTGATTATTTTTTTTTCTCTGATCATTCCTGTATTTGTTTCTTTTGAGGAGGGGGGAGATTGAGAAGTCTTATTCTTTTTTGGTACCAATGCTAAAATTTCCCAACTGGGCTGTCTTCAGCTGGAGACACAACAGGCTTTCTTCTAGGAGTGATGCGCTAACAGGAAATAATGATTTACCAATTATATATTTCTGTAATAATTAGGTCGACTATATATGGGATCACCATTCAAGTCAATTAAAATCAATTGTTCTTAAGAGGCTTACTCTGCACTATATGATAAAGTGAAAATGAGCTCTTGAAACAGCTAAATGCATTGCTTGGCTCATAGGTGATGCTTTTTCATGGGATAAATAGTTGAGCTTATAACAGTACTGTAGGAAGAATCTTCATAAGTTGATTTGGGTCAGTTATCACTCAAGTTGCTCTTCACTTGATTTTCCTTTTTTTATTTAAACAATAATCCTAAATGATTGATAAGACCCCTTTACTCAAAGTCTGTTTTTTGACTTGAGCCTGTTCGGTGGAAAAGTGTTGCAAAGCAACAGCACCCAGCAAGAAATACTGAAAGAAATTTCAACCCATGCCTCAGACAGACAGTGATAAAAGCTCCTGTTGAGAGCTGCATGTTTTATCCATGGTGGAAAAAAACCCCAAAACACCAAACCAGAGAAAAGTCTTCTGACTGCTGACGTGGAGGTTCTTGTGCAGCTCTGTGTGCAAGAGCACTCCAGATGGAAGCTGTGCAGCATGGCTGGCTGGTGCCACGTGTTCTACATCTGCAGCCCTCAGCTGATGGGTGGCAGTTGTCTAAAAATACTGAGTTTTCTAAGTGTTTGTCTGAACCATGCTTTACGCTGTGTTTATATGGTCCATTCGGGGCCTTTGGAAGAGGAAGTGGTTGGTTCAAGCTGGCTGCTGGTTCTGGGGGGAGCTAGATCTATGATTTTGCATAAAGCATTGTCTTCTGCTCATACTAGTTTGTCTTTGGATAGATCACTGGATAAATCATTGTGACTAATGGCCATAGCTGTTAATGACGGGGTGAGTGTTTGCATGTAGACTTCATTCACACTTTAAAGCATTCTAGGCTGTAAAATGTGTAGTGCATTTTCGCTGTTCTGCAGTAGAAGTCCTAGGATGTAAATGAGTCACTTCCTGTGTTCTCCTCCTCTGGGTTCATTTCTACTCGTCAGCCTTCTAAAAAGGCAGGATTTAGATCTGTCATAGTGTGCCTAAGTTCCTTTTTTTTAAGAACAAAGAAACAAAAGCGCAGTTGCAGTGCAAGAAGGCATAGTTACTGTGGTTAGTTTAAAACTGAGCTATGCTTATTCTTGTTGCAATTTCTAGAAATAAAGGCGTAACTCTAATCTTTCCACTTAAGGATTATAACCCAAAACTTGCAGGTTGTCTTAATGCAGTGCTATTTCATGTCTGTCTTCTGATCAAATTAAATATTATTTTATTGTAATAATGTGTAAAGAGCATCTAATTATTGTGAAAGTAAATAAAAATAGGGAAAGGAAACCTGGTTTGTCACTGAAGTCCTACAATATTTTTTTTCCAAGAACTGTGCTAGATAGATTATTCAGCAATTCCAGTAGACTGTATTACGCTACAAAGAGTGTGTTGCCCTTGTCCTGAGTTGAAAATTACCTGCCTCAAACAAATCTACTATCATATTTAAACAGAAAAAGCAGGAGTAATAGCTCCCATCCTCAGTAAATCAGGGGTAATTTAATACTATGGCATAAGGGGATTGTTCCTGAGTATTTTAATAATAAAAGAATGTAATGCGACCCATCCAAGTATCATAATCTAGCAGACTAGCTGCCAAAGTGCTGCTTTTGATGCTTTTGAACTTCTTCCCTTATGTTATAAAGTTGTGAAAGCACAGGATAAGTTATGAATGTCAGGCTAATAGAAAATACAAGCTTTGAGTATCAGTTTTAACAGTTATGACAAGCTACAAAATATATTTTGAAAGGAAGTGAGAAGCTGGTTTTCTTCCTTTTCTGGTTTTAAAGCTCTTGGTTTAGTTTTATCTCTCTTTAAAACTCCTCATAAATTGTCTGGGTCAAAAGCCCTTGGAAGCTGGAAGGATCTTAAATAGCTGTAACAGGTGGTGTTTAAGGATAGGTGTTCTTTCTGGCATGATGATAATAAATCCAAGTATAAGCTTTGTTAGATGCTATTGCAGCTAAAATGTCAGCTGACTATAGTCTCTACTGAAAGGCCTGTTTCATAGCCACTGGTATGTTTCAGGGGAAATGCAATAAGTTTAAAGTTGTCCAGTGAGATGATAAACTTTGTCTGTCATAATTGAAACAGTTATTATACTTTGTAGCCTAAGTTGATGCTTAGCATTAGGTGGAATATAAGTTCACATGGCACAAGATTATTTTTAAATGCAGGAAGCCACAAATTCATGGAAAAATGCTTTACTTATGAGGATGAAGTACACAGCTCTTCCTAACTTGAAAATTTCAAGTCCAGGGAGGACAACTTTTCAGAAGACCTGATACACTGGTGGAAGTTTGTTCTGATTTTTTATTAAATGAGAATCCAATGTGCAGCTGTCATTTGTGTGTCTGCTAGTGCTTACAGATAGATAAACACCTACATGTTTGTGTAGCCAGTAAGTTTTTTCAGTGTATTAACCTTCCACCATCCATGCTGATAAATATCACACAGGAGGTTTTTGGAATTTTTTTTTCCCCCATGAGTTTTTTGAATGCAAATAGAAGTCCTGTAGAGAGAGCAGGCCTGGAAATATTGGCACATACTCTAGAAAGCTGCATCACACAAATACTTGGCAAAACATTTACTGTGAAGCAAAGCTGGAGATAAATCCTTAGACAGGTGTGTAGCCTCCAAATGTTGTGATGGAACTGCAGGAGACTAGAACTTGCATTGCTAAAATGTAAAATTGAGAAAACGTTGCTAGACTTCAATATTTTATTCTGTTAAGCAGAAGCAAGCTCCCAAGAAACCTGACCCAAAGGTTTTCTTTGTCTTCCATTTTACACATTCAAGCTTCATCTAAAATTAAAGAATGGGGGGAGGTGAAGGTTTTGAAAGGCTCTTACCATGCTCACTAGCAACAGAAAACAAAGCTGATGTTCTTTGGCTCTGCAAATGAATGGAGTTACTGTATGTGCGTTACTGGAAACTCTGAGGATCCAGATGTAAGGATTTTAAAAAGCCAGACTGGTACTTTTTCTTTAAATGTCTTTCTGAAGTAAGACTGTAAAAACATTTCTTCAAATTTTATGTTCTCATTCTCCCTCTCTTTCTTAGAGGACACTTGATCTCATTTTTCGATATGATTTTATTACATATTTTTTGGGCTTGTTAGTAATCTCCACATATATTTTCTTTTACTCTATTGAGAAATTTTCTTTCTCATGACAAAGTTCAGTTGAAACAGTTTTATGAATATTAAAGCCTGGAATAGGATAGACTATGAAGATATGTTGCCTTCCTTCATTCATTTTATTTATATTTGTGTGTAGCTTTACAACTTAAGGTTAAGTCTTGAGAAGAGATGAGACTGCAGCTTTTTAAAGAAGATTATATTCAGGAAAAGTTACATGTTGATCCATTTTTTTGGTAAAATTAAACATAGTATGCACAAGTCCACCAATCCAAACAGTTGATGAGAGATACGAAACACACCATCAGTGTAAGTACAGAAGAAGCTTTTGTTAGACATATAAGAAATTGGCACCAGTAACTTCTTCAAGGGTAGTTTCAGGGATCAGAAAAGTAAACGTCAGTATAGAAAACCACTCAGAAGCTTTAGTGCAATAGACTTGTCACCTTGCTTTTCCATAATTTCAGAGGGCAGACAAGTATCAAACTTGAAAAGGTCAGAAATCCTTAGAGATACACAAATCTTGATAAGGAAGCAGAATCAAAATTAGTAGAGGGATTTGAAAAGCAGGGAGGGAAGTGGAATGGTTAAAAGTATCAAGCGAAGTACCTTTTCTCACACTGGTTTGTGTGTGTACCTACTGAAGTCATGCAGCTTAATACAAGCCTGTGCATACTTGCCTACATAGACAGCTGTTTGCAAACAAAAATAGTAACTGTGCTGCAGTCGATATCTGAACAGCATAATAATATGAGGAGTTGTGCATGGCAAAGTAGATGATAACTCTTGGGTGACTTTATACTCTTTTGAAGATTGCAAGTACCTGAGGTCATATTTGCAAGATAAAATGCCATATTCCTGTAACTCCTTTCTTGTATCCTGGAGTTAACCCAGTCCTTTGGCCATTTCAGAATGGTGTCAGCATGAAGCTGATGTGGCATAGAGAGTCCTTTTATTTGTGTCTTGCTCAGAATGAGGTGGAAGCTTCTGACATGCTCTTCAGCCAGACTAAAGAGCATGTTATTTGAGACTAGATAGGAAAGATAAGTTTTCTTCTGCAACATCAGCACTAGTGTGAAATGGTTGGAAGAAGTTGATGAGAGATTATTTGGAAGGGTATGGTGCTGAGGCTATACAGAAAACTGAGCTGTGAGTGGACATACATACAGTTTATGTAAAATTATGTTTTTACATGAAGTACATATCTGGTGTCATCTCAATCCCTGGAAGTGATATTTAAGGGATATGCTGAAAACAGGTGTTGGTAATATTTTTATTCTGGCAGATGCTCATTAAAAAAAAAAAAAGAAAAATAATCATTTAGCTTGTATTCTCTTGCTCAAGCATTTACCAGATGCTTGCCCTGCCGGAAGCCTTTTCAGTAGATGTTTCCACTTGTTTGATACTGCAGTATATCAGATAGTATATAAGGAAACTGTGCACGTGCTTATATATGCAGATTACATTACATCCTTTTCAGCAGTAGGGTTTTTTTGTTACTGTGACTCATATCGGAGTCTCTTGTAACAGCATGCTGTACAATCTCATTAAAGATCCCACATTTGACAATAGAGAGCTGTTCTTAAGCTGCGTGTTTCATAGGTATGCTTTGTCTCCAAGTACTTCAAATCTAAGGAAATATTCTAGGTTCCCTCCTTTTTAATAAAGCCTGTCACACTATGTGAACCAAAAAGCACTTAAATTATTTACATACAGCACAAATGAAATGTGAACCCTGAGGGTGAGAATCATCTGATACGTAGCAGGTTGCATGATTAGAGGTGACAGACTCCAAAACAGCAAACTGTTATTCTTTCTTGGAAGACCTAACTTGGCCTTACCTAGGCTTAGGTTTTAAATGTTCCTTAATTTGATGCTTTTGTTGCTCAAAATATGATGCTATAAAAACACATACACATAAAAAGTGTTAAAATAGTGCAGTGGCTGGAGCACAGGACTGCAAAGCAGAGTATGTGGCTTCTAGTTCTCTCTTTAATGTTAACCTTTTGGAAGTTGTGTGCGTTATTTTATTCGTTTAACTTCAGTGTGAGTGCATGAGACCATAGTTGCAAGCCCAAGCTCTGAATCACCTGCAATCAGAAGAGACAAGTAGATGCTTCTCAGGGGAAAAGGGGGAAATTTCAGAGCACTTGAAGCGATGCCTAAAAATAGGTAGTGTGGGGTTTTCCTCATGTGAACTGGGCCATAGCATCTTACCCTTACATTGTTTAAGCATTCCTCGTTCATTAAGTAGGGAACAGGAGAATACTGTGGTACTAAAGATAAGAAGGATGTCCGGGTGGAAGATAAAACTTCACACACATGATGTTATTTTTATCAAGTTCTGTCATCATATTGCTATCTTCTGCTCTAGGATCCTTTCTGTAACATAAGAGGATTAAATATATATATAGAGATGAGTAAAGCAAGTAGGGCTGATAGTTCTTGAACCACTAATTAATTGTAGGACTTGCCAGATCACTTTGGCAAAGTGTGCAGGCTGAGTATGCACCTTGGCTTTCTCAGGTTGTTAGATCAGTAACTAATAGACTAATTGCGTTTCAGAGTAGTTCTGTACTGGTTTTGAATTTATATAAAAAGCCCTCATACATATCCCTTAAGGAATTGTTTCAAAGTTTAATATCTGAGCTCAGCAGTTTGTATTCTCTTTCTGTCAAGTTTTGAAGGATATACTCATAATCCAATCTTTGCTTGAGGTGTCAGTCTCCTTAAATTCTCTTTGATTACTGTATATGTAAGAGCCTCCACTAAAATTACTTTTTTTATGGCCTGGTGCCATGTCAAGCATCCAGTGTTAGTTTCCTGACCCAAAGATTATCACAAGTTTCATGATCTGCTGGTTTCAGTTAAGGTTCTGAAAGAAACAGTCCTGCTGTTTGCTCCTTTTTCCTTCCTTTTATTTCCACATTTACACTGCCCCACAGCAGACATAATCAGAGTAACCAAACTGATCCAGCAAAACAAAAGGCTAGTTTTTAGCAGTATCATTTCCCTCATCTAGTGCATTATACTAGTTGTTGTACAAGTAGTTGTGTACTAGTCACACAACTACTTAATGAGGGCACAAAAAAATGTTGTGAGGGGCCAGAAGGGCAGGGGAGGGCAGTGAAGTACTGGGTGAGTACCAGCTTAAATTAGTCTGTTAAACCACTTCATAAATAAAAGGCAGGATATTGCAGATGGACAGATGAACATGCAGTAGAAAGCTATGAAGCAGCAGAAGGGAATGTCGAAGCAATATTTAGGTAGCAGTCAGAATCAAAACCCAGGAAGACCAGTTGTCTGTTGTTTGTGCAGACCTGATCCAGTTGCTGTCTCGTGGAAATTCCAGTGGAAAAAATACCATGTAATTAAAGCTTCTGCATAACTTGTTTGAGTAGCCTCAGGTACTTTCATAATTGCAGCAGCCTAGAAATAGTGACTGCTACCAACTGCCTGTGTAACGTGTGGCTAGCTGTGGTTTGACTTACGGAACATACTTAGCTTTTCACCCCACAGAAGTGTCTTCTCATGTCACCAGCATCACTTTCTCCCAATCAGTGTTTTGCAGAATCCATAGTTG
This sequence comes from Athene noctua, assembly GCF_965140245.1. NCBI lineage: Eukaryota > Metazoa > Chordata > Aves > Strigiformes > Strigidae > Athene > Athene noctua. Next base: position 13,386,707 of record NC_134040.1, on the reverse strand, counting down.
GTTGAGATCATCTTTTTGTGGACTGACAAATGGCTATTTCCTACGTCCAGAAGAGCTGCAGTATTGTTCTATTTTCAGCCTGTGAAACCACGGAGATTTACCACAAGAATACCGTTGTCCACCTACGGTTGCTCTTCCTTGTGATCTGAAGTTTTTTTCTGTGTTAATAGCTGTAATATTAAAGAAGTGGGTTTTGATACATGCAATAATTTACTGCTTCAGATAGCTTATGAGAAAAAGCATTAGCATTGGAGGCTGTAGTGCTTTTCATGAGCTACTTGCCATTGTGGTAATTATTAGTGCTCTGACACTAGATGCTTGGATGGCAGATGTCTGTAATTAATTGGTAGTGGCGGGGATGAGGCTGAGATACTTTTAAGCGGTGAGGTCGTTCTCATTTGGTATTACACTGCTGCGTCCATGAATTAGATGAGAAGTCTCTGGTTGAAAACAATAGTTGATACAACAGCTAGCACTTCTAAGAAAATAAGTTATCTCAGCCTTTACAAAGCCACCTCTTGAATGCAGAATAC